>NC_141062.1:20342219-20942219 GCF_041138505.1 Cibotium barometz | reverse complement strand
GGGACCACCTTCAATAATTTGAAAACAAATATTTTTCATTTTCATTTGTGGTCAAAGGGACCATCCACTTAGCAGCACATCTAGCCAACACCTCAGATAGTAGTGGAAGGCTACTAAGCCTTAAGTTTATAGTTACCTTTAACACTAGTCTTGCAGAGAAAAGCCATTTTTGTGGCTTTTACAGGCTTTTCCAAATAATGTTTTCCTTCATAGTTGGAACATTATAAATAAGACCCTTTTAAGGAAATATGCCGAAGACCAGATACGAGTTGAAAAAAATAATGGGCTCCAAAAGGGTGAGATTATCTATGCTTATATTGCCATCTTTTAGGGTCATTTGGGTCAAATGCTCAAAATGTTTATATATAAAACACCTCAAATAATTTTTAAGAAGGCTAAAATCCAACCATTTGTATACAGTATATATAGAAGTGTTATAATGCTTACGTAAAAATTGTTAGCATTTTCAAACCCCTCAGGTTGCATTACTTGATGCTATTTTTGGTGATTTTGCCATTTTTTGAAAAGTGTATTTTTGGATTTTAAAAGAAAAATTAATACCCCATTTTGTCTATTTATCTAAAAAGAACACCTAAGAAATTTTGTAATCATATAATAAAGTTATGTAAGAATTACATAAAATTGTCCTAAGCCAATTTTGTGAGCCACTTTTGTGACTCAATTACAAGACTATTGTTAAGCTTTTGTAGAGAGAACCAATCAGATTTGGTAGCATTCTATAAATCTCCAAACATAACAAGCCTTTATTATTCAAAAAGTTGGCCATCTTAATATTTCAACAAGAAGGCAACTGAGCAAGAAAAGCAGACCACCAAATTGATAACATAAGTAAAGTATTCCCATTGTACCTTGAAGCACCCTCCTAGGATAAAGTCATAGTAGTCTGCTTGCAATTATTAACAAAGGCCATTGAAAACTATGCCCCAAATAACTTTAACTAAGCATCAGATACCAATTTATGATGCCATTTTGAGTGCTTCTTCTGATTGACCCCAGTATGAACAAATCCAAATTCAAAATCCAAGACCAACACTATTCTTGCTTGGTCAGAGCCAAAAAAATTTAGCATGCATAGCAATGGAATGCTTAGGAGCATTAAAAATTTCCCAAAATCCCATCTTTTTAGGGGCACAAACCACAACAAAGCCACCTAATTAATCTTATCTAATACCCAATGGACCTTTAGAAATGTGTACTCCCAAAGGAGCTCCTAGATGCGTGACAATATGGCCTTGAGGAATCACTTCCCCTACCCAAGATGATAGGTAAAAACTATTATCTTCCTAAATAAGCAATAATTTTCACTTTTAAATATATAGACCTTCCACCATTGCAACTAAAATGTCATCATATATAGACCTTACTTTAAAAAAACCATGTTGATGAGGAGTGACATACTTTTGTAGAAGAGCTATAAGCCTGGAAGAACTAGCTTTAGCAACAACCACCTTGTACGGTACAGGCAACATAGTAATAGGTCTCCAATGTTTAGGAAGAAAGCAAGTAGGTTGTTTAGGATCAATGTGACAAGGCCCCTTGTAATGGTAGGATCAACCACACCCCAAGTGGGTCACTCTATAAAACCTAAATAATCACGTTTAAGTCAACATCTATTTCAACTACCCTTATTTGTTAATTTTTACATTTTTGAGATAATTTTTTATAAAACTCTTACATGTATACATGTGATATTTTATTTTTGGCCTTCCTATGTAGGTCTTTGTATACATGTATTATTTGCATTAAACTACTTTTTTGTTAATCCCCTCCTACATGCATATGCAATGTAAGTCCACCTAATAAAAAAATACCCTTCCTTGCCCTAATGTGCTATGTTACATGTACTTTTAATTACCCCTTAGGCACCACACTGCCCTTTAGAAGTTTGAATATGTAACCCTATAGAAGTGAAAAAAAATGTCAAAAGAAAGCCCATCCTAGCAAGGGGACTTTTCCCTACCCATGCTCTTCAGATCAACAGAACACTTCTCCTTAGTAGAAGCTCTCTCTACCCAAGTAGCCTCCTCCTGGCTAACTATAAAAGGTATAAATCCAAGCAACCTATCTTGATCAATCCATCTCTCATTACATACATCCTCATGACGGCCAATGGTAGAACCAAAGAAAGAAATTTAGCAGATATCTAGCCATTTGATCAGGGTTTGTTAGCAAAACAACAAAGATCCAAAAAGGGGAAAATGACATCCTTAGATATCTTAATTTTAAGTGAGGATAATTTTTTTTAAGGGTCAACAACAAAAATGTATTTTGGATAAAATCCTTGCTTTAATAGCTTGAAGGGAAGTGGGTGCAACAAACGCCAAGATCCATGGGTCGCACTCTGCTTTGATGATCTCATACTCGGGATGCAGCATGGGCTGGAAAGAGAAGGCAGGAGAATGAATGCTATGAAGTGAACCGTGTGAGCTAGTGATGATGATGTGTGTGAGAAGGCTATAGATGATGATGTGTGTGAGAAGGGTATAGATGATGATGTGTTTGATGATAATAAGTGGCCGGGCTGCTGTTTTTAATAATTAGGTCGACTCCTTTTCCACATCATCGTGCCTCTTTGCTCAAAAGTCTTATGTTTTTTAGAATTTTCAAAGAAAATTCATTGACTTCCAGTCACAGCATGACTCCTTTTCCACATCATCATCATGTCAAAAGCCTATGTTTTTTTAGAATTTTCAAAGAAAATTCATTGACTACAATTTTTTAAAATTTATCAAGGAAGCTGAGAAGCCTCTAAACACACAGTACATTTTGCTATGCTAATTACAAGCCTGAGATTCTAGCCACCCCGTGCAAATTACAATCAAGGATGAATTATTTTGAACACTGTGGTTTCCAAGGAATTGGGTGTCTTTTTGGACACTTGCTTAAGTTTCTCTCTCTTTTCTTAATTCTAAAGAGACGAATCCATCTACAAGTAATTGAAACTCCTTGTCATTAACGTGAAAAGTTTCTCTTGTGATTTTCTTTTCTTTTTTTTCTTGTAATAGTATCTCTCTCTCTCTCTCTCTCTCTCTCTCTCTCTCTCTCTCTCTCTCTCTCTCTCTCTCTCTCTCACCTCTCATTTTATATTCACGTGACCACAAAAATTTTTTTGTTAATAACATGTGTTAACATGTTATTAACATGTTCTCAAAAAAGCCGGTGGCAAGCGACCTGGTAACCGGAAAAAATCCCGCCGGGCTTTTGCTATACCCAACGGGCCCGCCGGGATAAAGCAAAACCCGGCGGGTCCCTGCGGGGTCGTCATATAGCCCGACGGGGTACAATTTCCTATATATATGGGCCCGGGGGGCCCTTTGGGATTTCATTGCTGACAGCATACACAGGTAATGAAACTTGTGTGTGTGTGTGTGTGTGTGTATGTGGGTGTGTTCGTGCGGGCAGCCGCCCACTGTCGCAATGCGCGGCAGGATGTGGGTGGTCCGCCACATGAGAGATGTGTGTGTGGGTGAGTTCGTGCGGGCAGCGGCCCATTGTCGCAATGCGCGATAGGATTTGGGTGGCCCGCCACACGATGGTGTGTGTGTAAGGCCATTCTTCGGAATGGTGCTTACCCTGGGGCACTTAGTCAGTAACGCGGCTAGTCTGGGGGTGATATGTATCCCTTACCCTCTCGGATTCCCAATTAGAAGCAGATGTGATGCCTTTGGGGAAATAGATGCCACAGGAAAGGGAAAGTAAGGATGCTGCAGGGCCCAGCAAAGAAGAAAGGTAAAGTGAAGGAAGGAGGAGATGTAAAGGTCAAGCAGAAGAGGAAGTCTCATAGGCAGTTTCAGGTGACTGATTTTCCACTGGGGGTTGGGCAGGATAGCTACAGTTTACAGGAGGACATGGCTGGAAGGAAAGCTAATATTACTTTTGGGCAATTGATAGAGTTAGCTCCAAACTTGAAGCGTCAGTGGAAAAGACTTGTGAACCCGAGAGAGAAGGAGCCTGCCAAAGGGATAGTGACTGTTTTATCTGTTTAGGAGTTGCTGATATATGTCTTGTGGTGAATGTGTGGTACAAAGGGAAGAATCTAGGAGAGGCATACATAGATGGTGGTGCACAAATTTCTGTAATCACATTAGCAGCTGTGGAGAGGCTTGGTCTTAATATTACTGAAGTGTCTAGATTCCGTATTCGGCTGGCTAATCACCAGAAGGTCAAATGCTTAGGTATGATCAAGGAGTTAGAATTACAGGCTTTTGATGTAAAGGTGCTTGTGGATTGTCATGTTATGCCGGCAAGAATGGTTGCATTCCCCATCATTTTGGAAAGACCATGGCTGAGAGCGGTGAAGGCTGTTCAGGATTGGAGGAAAGGAGTCATTACTCTGTATGACAAGAGAGGGGATAAAAAGCAATTTAATATGGAAACCAGCATGGTGAAGCCTTGGTGTGGAGTGGGTTGGAGCGCAGCCAGATGTGCAAAGAGAGCCAAAGTGGACTGGCCGCCGGGTAGAGGAAGATACGCTTGCTGGGGCAGCGCAGAAGAAGATGGCCGCCTAGTGGTTTTACTTGGGGGCTCTGCAAGTGAAGTGACAGGCTGGTGTGGGCCGTGTGAGAAGGGAGCCATGGTGGCAACTGGGGAGTAGTGTACAGGAGCCGACGATGACTGAAGTTGATGTGGCTTGGGCTGGATACAAGAGAAAGAGGGAGCTGTAGTGTGAAGAGCAAGAGGAGCTGATAGGCTCTGGTGGTTGGCGAAGCTGCTGGTCTCGACACACAGAGAGTGGGAGCTGCTGAAGTTGAAGGTTAGCTGGTGTGGGCGCCTTCTGGAGAGAGAAGTAGCTGGTTTTGTGTGGGCGATGATTGCAGGCAGAGAGTGGATGCTGACCAGAGAGAGAGCCTTGGTTTTTTGTGTATGTTGGCTGCAGCAGTAGAGGTGCTGATGTGTGGGTTGGAGACAGTGGGGCTCGCCTACGACACTTGGCAGGTAGAAGCTAGACAGAGAGTAGCCGAGCTACAGAGGAAGTGAAGAAGGGTTGCTGGTGGGGCGCCCTCTGGAGAGAGCAGAGACCGGGAGACAGAGGCTTGGTTGTCAGACGCAAGGGTGTAATTCCCTTTGCAGTAAATCCTGGCCAGAGTCTTGGTTTTTGGTGTAATTGCTGAGTTTGTGCATGGTGTTTGGTGCTGTGTGTTTGCTGAATGATCAGTTGTCTGTGTTGGTTTTGAGCTATCTTACTGGCGTGGGTGGGTGGTGGTGAATTATGAGAGAGTGTTCCAACCGGTGTGGCTGGTGGTGCCTCCGTTCGTGTGTTGTATTCCAAGTTTGGGGGTTGAAGGGCTATAGATGCAGGGTTTTCTTCTTTTTTTTCACCTCACATTCTTCTGGTGCCCCCACAGAGGATAGCTCAGGTATTTCTCTTACGAGGGTGTATGCCCCAGAGTGAGAGATTGAAGGAAGGTGTTTCTGGTTTTTCTTGGAATTTGAGGTAAGCTTGGGGATCAAAATGATGTCGTATCCAGAGTTTTTTGGTGGTCCTAATGAAGATGTGGCAGATTTTCTAGAAAGGATGGAGGTTGCATGCATAAGCAACCACATCAATGAGCCGGCACAGGTATTGCGGTTGTTGAACATATGTTTGAAGGGAGATGCGAGGATTTGGTACAGAGCTTATGAGGAGTCGTTAAAGGATGCTGAGCCACGCATTCCTATGATTGAGGATGGATTGAAGACTGCACTTTTGAACAGGTTCAAGAAGATTGAGGATCCAGATAGAGTTTGGCATGAAGTGCAGGGATTGATACAGGGTGAATTGGAGCCAATTGATGATTATGTGAAGAAATTTTCTTTGCTGTGGGAGACTTTGTGTAGGGCTTTGGGAGATGATCAGGTACCTCCAGACATGATGAAGAAGGATCGTTTTATTGCAGGATTGAAGGGAGGCATTCGCTGGAAGGTGGAGTTAAAGAAGCCCAGGTCTTATGAGGATGCAGTGGAGACCAGGTCTTATGAGGATGCAGTGGAGATAGCCAAATCTAAGGATTGGAAGTTGCAATGGATGAACTAGCTGGGGATGGTTCCAGTGGCAGTGAGGCCTGAAATGAGAAGGGTGGAAGCAGTACCGATGAGAACCATGCTAGAAAGAGTGCAACCGACAGAAGCTCACGTGAATAATGTCATACCACAAGGGATACAGGTAGCACCTACAGCTGTTACAGCTTCTGATGAAGGGCTTAAACAAGACATGAGGCAAATGGTGGATTGTATGAAGAATCTAAGTTTGAAGACGATGGAGAACGCAGGTTATGGACGTGGCTGAGGAAGAGGCTATAATCAGGAAGGTGTTGAAGGTCAGACAGCAGGCTATGGAAGTGGCCGTGATTTTGGTGGCAGGGGTAGACGGTTCATTCCTACATGCTGGAATTGTGGTGAACTTGGACATCTAAGTACAGATTGTGATAAGCCTCAGCGAATGGGGGGTGATATGTATCCCTTACCCTCTCAGATTCCCAATAGGGCAAATGATTATGGGATTGAAATTAAAGGTGAAGCAGGGACTAGTGGGTTGACAAATGAAGAGAAAGGCAAAACTAAGGTGATAGATGTGGTCACCCTTGAGAAGATGAAGGAAGCAGAAGCAGATGTGATGCCTTTGGGGAAATAGATGCCACAGGAAAGGGAAAGTAAGGATGTTACAGGGCCCAGCAAAGAAGAAAGGTAAAGTGAAGGAAGGAGGAGATGTAAAGGTCAAGCAGAAGAGGAAGTCTCGTAGGAAGTTTCAGGTGACTGATTTTCCACTGGCAGGATAGCTACAGTTTGTAGGAGGACATGGCTGGAAGGAAAGCTAATATTACTTTTGGGCAATTGATAGAGTTAGCTCCAAACTTGAAGCGTCAGTGGAAAAGACTTGTGAACCCGAGAGAGAAGGAGCCTGCCAAAGGGATAGTGACTGTTTTATCTGTTCAGGAGTTGCCCGATATATGTCCTGTGGTGAATGTGTGGTACAAAGGGAAGAATCTGGGAGAGGCATACATAGATGGTGGTGCACAAATTTCTGTAATCACATTAGCAGCTGTGGAGAGGCTTCGTCTTAATATTACTGAAGCGTCTAGATTCCGTATTCGGCTGGCCAATCACCAGAAGGTCAAATGCTTAGGTATGATCAAGGAGTTAGAATTACAGGCTTTTGATGTAAAGGTCCTTGTGGATTGTCATGTTATGTCGGCAGCAAGAATGGGTGCATTCCCCATCATTTTGGAAAGACCATGGCTGAGAGCGGTGAAGGCTGTTTAGGATTGGAGGAAAGGAGTCATTACTCTGTATGACAAGAGAGGGGATAAAAAGCAGTTTAATATGGACAACCAGAAGCCTGTTCATAATGAAGGGGAAAGTGAAGCTGATTCGAGTGTTGATAACACGACTAGTAGCACTACTACTAGTGAGGGGACAAAAGATACTTCATCTAGTGAGGAGGATGCTGAGATGGATGCCCTGGTTATTGATGAGGAAGTGCTTGGTGATAAGGTTGCCCAACAAGAAGAGGCCATACAGGAAGAATGCGAGGAGGTATAAGTGAATCATGAGCAAAGGTATGCATGTGATGTGAAAGAGTCTGCTTTAAAGTCTTTGGATAATGAACCTATGTGGGATGAGTGGGATATAGAAAGTCTACAGGATGATGAACCTGAGTTGGAGTTGGATGATCAGATGTGCATTAGTGTTAAGAAAGCCATGACCAGAATTGATGCTATGAAGGAGGAGCAATACCAGCAGTCTATGGATGATGTTGATGCTATGGATGAGACTATGGATGCTGTGATAGATGAATTTCTTATTGGCCTTGATGAAGATGAGCATACAGGAACTGAGGTGGATGCTTTGGCAATGGTGCCTGTTGATACAAGAGATGCACTCTTCACCCATGGCAGGTCATTTGGGAGAGTTCAAGACCTATGATAATATATGGAAGAGATTCTTTTGGAAAGAGCTTTGGAAGGATGTGCATGACTATGTGCAAAAGTGTTTGAGTGTTTATCTTGCCAACAAAACAAGGATCCCAGCCAATTGCAAGGAGAATTGTTGCAGCCATTGCCTATTCCTCCGGAAGGAAAGTGGACGTCCACACATAGCCATGGATTTCATTACCAGGCTGCCCACTACTAAGGGTGGATTTGGTTTCTTTGGTGGTCATTTATGTGAGAGCTCTTTTGGTCTGTTGTTGTTTTTTTCATTCATCTTCTTAACTCCCAGTCTCAGGGTTTGTTGCGTGTTGCACAGTCCTCTTAAAATACACAGAGAACCAAGTTGTGTGGAGTTAAAGATTTCTTCTATGGTTTTGGTTCAATTCTATGTTGTTTGGATGGAGATATTTTAAAGACAAGGCTGTAAGTGAAGAATTGAATCTGGTTGTGTCTGTGTTGTGTTAATTAACCTATGTAGGGGTCAACTATAGTAAGGTATACATCAAAATACTCAGCAAAGGGTATAGGGATCTTGTTCTGACATGTTTGAGTTCAAGAGAAGCATTCTGGGGCTCAACTCTAGGTCTTTGGTCTATCTATGCACAGTTGTTAGCTGTCAGAAGACTTGGTTGTCTTATAGGGTTTCTATGGCAGTAGTCTGGCTCTAGTGGTTAGGTGAGAGTTTATGTGGGTGTGGGTTCTGGTTTTGTTTAAGTGTTTGAGGCTCCTCTTGTGTTAGCTGATGACCCAAAGGAGAGAGGATATGTGTCAAGACAAGACACATAATAAGCAAATAGACAACTTATGTATTTAGATAGGTATGAAGAGAGAGAGAGAGAGAGAAAGAGAGAGTCTAGAGCACCTTCACAACACAAAACTTGGAAGAAAGAACAAGAGAATAAGTATGCCAGGTAGCACTCATTTTTTCAAGAAATTTGTGTAGCCCAATGCCCCCCAAAGGATTTTTTTTTCTTTGATCACTAGCTAGAGCTTTGACACTTACAATAAGCTATCTCATAGAATGAGCATCAAATTACAAGACTTGAAGTGTCCATAGCCACATATGACTTTCTTTAGATAGACACTTAGTGAAAAGCTACAACTTCAAAAGAAATTGTTTCATAGTGGGAAAGGAAATTACATCGAGAAGAAGCAATATATGTATATACAAAATAGGGGGTCATGCCAAAACACGTCCTAAATGACAACATATCAACCCCAAAAATAGGAGCATACTGTCAGGCAAGAGAAACATAGAGAATCAAGGTCCCAAACATCCACAACAATATAACTACTACCTTAAGAGGATGATAGAGGACCAAAGATAGCATCCAGTCGTCCCGTAGATGGGGAAGGAAGCTTAGAGTCTAGCCAGGGAATGAAAACCTCCTCCTTAGAATGCACCAAGAATACCTCCACCAACTAAGAAGTAAAAAACTCAAAACTTCTCTCCAAATCAAGATCTTCCTTTGGCCAATACACATTCCCATCAACATCCCACCCACATCCTAAAACATAAACAGAGGAGCTCGAAAATCATGTTGCACTACATATTGCACAATGAATCAATCCAACTATTCTAATATGCCTAAGATGCCCTGAAAACAACAATGCACAAGGAGAGCTTCTTAGCACTTGGCTAGTGACTGCACCCTCCTAGACATAGCTCTCCAAGTAAATGAATTTAAGTTTCTTGATTCTACTAAATTAGACAAATGATATGGTGCATTCCAAATTTCTTAAGTGTAGGGACATATAAGTAATATGAGTCAAATACATTAGCATTTCAAATTAGACAGATCATATGGTGCATTCCAAATTCCTTAAGTGTAGGCACATACAAGTAATATGAGTCACATACATTAGCATTTCTAGTCAACCAAATATATTTTAGCAAATGTTATCTACATAAATACAAAAATAGCTTTTAATGTTTAGTAAACCCTAAATACTCACTTAGAACCAAATTAAATTTATTAATTCGGCACCTAAATAACCATTTTGATCAACCTGGCGCAAAAGGCAAGAAATAAATGTTGATTAGATTCCAAGCTTGCTTTGCACCGAAAAAAGTACCAAAAGATAACCCCATTTTTTCTAGCTTAGCTCCCAAAGGGAGAGCACCCACCAGTACTTTCCAAATGAAAAAATTATATGCCACAAGTCATTTTAGCAACCCAGCCCCATCAGATACCATAGAGGTCCAAAAAGCAGGAGACCAAGCTTTATTCCAAAGACCATTAAACCTAGTCACCCACCTCTACTGGTCTAGTAACTTCATGTAGACTTTCTTGAAGAGGGATCCTAGAAGGAAGAACTCAGGGACCACCTTCAATAATTTGAAAACAAATATTTTTCATTTTCATTTGTGGTCAAAGGGACCATCCACTTAGCAGCACATCTAGCCAACACCTCAGATAGTAGTGGAAGGCTACTAAGCCTTAAGTTTATAGTTACCTTTAACACTAGTCTTGCAGAGAAAAGCCATTTTTGTGGCTTTTACAGGCTTTTCCAAATAATGTTTTCCTTCATAGTTGGAACATTATAAATAAGACCCTTTTAAGGAAATATGCCGAAGACCAGATACGAGTTGAAAAAAATAATGGGCTCCAAAAGGGTGAGATTATCTATGCTTATATTGCCATCTTTTAGGGTCATTTGGGTCAAATGCTCAAAATGTTTATATATAAAACACCTCAAATAATTTTTAAGAAGGCTAAAATCCAACCATTTGTATACAGTATATATAGAAGTGTTATAATGCTTACGTAAAAATTGTTAGCATTTTCAAACCCCTCAGGTTGCATTACTTGATGCTATTTTTGGTGATTTTGCCATTTTTTGAAAAGTGTATTTTTGGATTTTAAAAGAAAAATTAATACCCCATTTTGTCTATTTATCTAAAAAGAACACCTAAGAAATTTTGTAATCATATAATAAAGTTATGTAAGAATTACATAAAATTGTCCTAAGCCAATTTTGTGAGCCACTTTTGTGACTCAATCCTTTAAGTCATCTAGAACTTTCGAAAATAAAACAAATAGTAATAAGCATGCCACATATTATGCATGCCCTAGTGGAAGGCCTAGCGGCAGCACATATGGCAGGAATTTTACATACCGACCTACATCCATTCAATGTAGTGTTGGATTATACAAAAGAGCTAAAGCACGCATAGGTATTATCGATTGGGGGTTGTTGCTGAGAGCGCCCAAAAAACGGGTGTCTCTCAATTTTGTATTTGAAGCAGACAAGAACCCTGAGAAGGTGGCACAGGCAGTCTCCTACGCAGACAGAGAGCGAAATAAACGGCCGTGGATAGCCCCAGAGCTTTATGATCCATTTTTGGTAGATGCATACACTCCTGCATCTGATGTTTTTGCCTTGGGATATTTATTACAAACTTTATATGACTTTTGGCAGAAAGTACAAGAGTTGTGGATGGATAATAGTTCCCATGACAAAGTTACCATGGATACTATTATTCATAGAGTCAAAAATTGGATGTTTTTGCCTAATCGCGATGAGCGAAAATCAATTTTGCAAGTAGTTGAATTTTTTAGATCACTAAATACTGACCCAATGAGGGCACAACGTCCTCTTGTAGAGCTATCGGTGTCATTCACCCCAACTTTGTAATGATACAGTATCAAGAGATTAAGTTTCAGGAATGGCATTTTGTTTCTCTCTTCAAAATTTGATGTGTCCAATGTTTCAAAATTTTGTTTCTCTCTTCATTGAGTCTTTGCAATATCTCTCTCCTCTTGTGGTGTTTAAGTTTATGTTTTCTCTTCAAAATTTGATGTGCGAGCATTGTTTGAAGTGTTTTTGGAGTCAAGT
The DNA here is from genome assembly GCF_041138505.1 of Cibotium barometz. Taxonomy (NCBI): domain Eukaryota; kingdom Viridiplantae; phylum Streptophyta; class Polypodiopsida; order Cyatheales; family Cibotiaceae; genus Cibotium; species Cibotium barometz. The sequence continues at coordinate 20,930,451 of NC_141062.1, read as the reverse complement.
GGATATTTCTCATCGAGTCTTTGCAATACATATCTCCTCTCGTGGTGTTTGACTTCAAGATTTTGAGAGTAATGGTCAATTTATCTTACGTTGATCTTTACAGTTCATTAAAATCCTAAAGTCATTTATGTTCATGCAGATATGGAGGAGGCGCAAGCGAACGAGCATCAAGAGTTAGCCAAGAAGGCATACGAGCGAATGAAGGCCCTTGCACATGGCCTGACAGCCCGCGAAGCTACAAGAACAGCATGCAGGTTGTCGAAATGGACAAATCCAACTTATGCCCAATGGAAAGACATAAACAAACGCGTAACCACAGAGATGATAAAGGAAATATGGCCATGTCCAGATGGCGAGATTAAGAAGGGAAGATGGAAGATTTCACGTTGCACTCACAATGATATCAAAACTAATGCCGAGCGCATTTTCTTGGAGGTGTACGGTCGTCCTCTCCATAACGCCGACGCTCCACTCTATTTTGCTAAGATGCTATATGCTCAATTTATCCTAGAAACTCCAGTGGACTTCGCCTCCAGAGAGGCCACTGTCAACACCCACGACATACGTGAAGAGACAGTGACATTCACAAGAGAAAAACTTGCTCTCATGGTGGAGGGCGCTGGACTGGAGTTAAACCAGGTCAAAGAAAGCTTAGGGGCACAGCTAGCAGAGAAGGAGAAAGAAGCTGATCGATTAACTCAAGCGTCAACTCCTCGTGATGGTTGGAATACTTATGGAATATTTATTTACCAATTTACTATTGGTTATTTACCAATTTACTATTGGTTATTTTATAAGTGAAGAGAATTTAGAAGATTGAGGAGGATGCACATAATATTGTTTGTTAACACACATTTTTGTAAACAAGCTTTATATATAGATATGTTAGCTTCTGTTATGGGCTACCACAACTCCAAGAGGGAACTCAATGCATTCCCCTAAGGGAAGAGAAATAGAACACAACTGTCATAGGGCACTTACCAATGCTTCGAACTTGTGTCTCCTGAGGCCTCCAAGCTTACTTGAGAAGCTCCAATCCTCCAAGCTCCACCTCTACGCTGTAACCCCATAGAGTCGCTCGCACCATCACATAAGGCAATCACTCTCTCTCACTCTCCAACACAAGCATGCAACATACAAGTATAGATGAGGCACAAGTGCTAGAATGCTCTCTCTCAATCTCTCTCTCAAGAAGCCACAAACAAGATCTCTCAATAGCACAAACGGAGATTGTGTCCATTCATTATGAGAAAATGCCTTATATACAATTGGGCCTTATTCACACTTGGGCGCTCAAAACTTACTTAACTAAGGCCTTGGGTGGCCAATATCTCATAATGTATAACTTTTATAGTGCCTTTGCATGACACTTATTAATTTCCTTAAATGGAGGAGCATACTTGTTAATCCAAAATGGGGTTAACATCCCCCCTACTAACCTGATGTAGGTTCTGTCCTTAGAACTTGTTATACCGAGGTCAAAAGACCTGGTCGTCGAACTTGTGTGATACTAGAAGTTATGACATGATTGAAGCTTTTTCAAGGTTCTTCGGAATGCCGAATGTGATCTCCAAAACCCGGTGTCGACCATGTCCGCGAATGTGACATGCATATAGGTAGGAAGACACCTTAGGCGATGATAATACAACATCATGCCTCTTTTAGAGGATCCTTGATTCATGCCAAACTGTAGCTGCTTAGCATCATACCGTTCCTTGATTCATGCCAAATTGCAGCTGCTTAGCATCATACCGATCATACCGTTCCTTGGGTTGATCGATCAAGACCACGAGAAATTTTAAGAATCAAACGCTCTGGTAACTATTGTCGGGTCCAAGATACGGCGCCATGCCTGTATCCAATTTAGCATTTTCTTCCTTTGTTCTCTTATGTCTGTAAATGTGGCTAGCATGAAGATGGGAAAGTTATAACAGACATGTGAATCCCACTGCTTGGCCTCTTGAAACTCCAAAGGGGTCCATCTTCTCTTTAGTGGCATGTACAAGGGATCAACTCTTTGAGTTGGTGACGCACACATATATTCACTGTATTCTAGGATTGTGAGAAACTCCTTTCTCTAGTTTGGCTGTATGTCGAAATCTTCTAGCTTTCATCTCTGTGATAATTGTTGTATACCCCCCTCTTGTGTGGACTGGTGGGTGACTTCCTCCACTTGCGGTGATCATAAATGTCACCATCCTGATTTCCGACAAGTCAACCAATACATCTCATTATGCCTACCTCTAGTAAGAGACCAAGTGATTCCATCTTTGAGTACCTTCTCTACAACACTACAAATGATGAAGGTGAGTGGATCGGGCATCCATTTAGGGTGAAATATTGGGTTTATATGCAACCAAGTGCCACACGTCCACATCAAGTTCTTAACCATGGTGTTTTGGAACACCATTGGAAGGGAAGGATTCTTCATTTCAAGAAGGATAAGAATGGAGAAATCAAGGTAATAATACAACATGTCTATATGGCTATAGATATGTATCTTTCTCCTTCCATGGAGAGGAATAAGCTCCCTTGCAACTGTAAGTATGTGGTTGTAATTTTATTTGGAAATGGCTTGTTTTATTTTACTAATTATGGTATGTGGGTTGCAGACATTTTCCCATCAAGCTATATTGAAGAACAATCTTTGAGAATCCTCATTGGTGTGTTTAGTGCTTTTCATAGTACAACAGGTGAGCTAATGTTTCCAGGTGAGAATCATAGAGCCCTCTTCAACAAAAATATATTTTTTTACACACACTCTTACTACAAAGTCCCTTCTTGGCCTACAGAATATGGTAGCCTTGAGGAGATCCATGTGGACTCTTTACATAGTTTAGAGTGACCAGTTTCAGATAGGTGGAGTGTGAATGCTTTTAAAAACAAGATGTATTCTCACATACACTCCTCCTTAAAATTCTCTAAGGCCTCTAAGTCTGTGGGGCTTGGATGGTTTGCCCCAATCCATCTATTTGTATTTATGTTCTCTAAGCTTTCTCCACAACCCACCCCAACAATGTTCATTTGCAAGAAATCGCAAATTGAACAAATTGACAATGTCTTGGGTTGTATTGGCTGGAATATTGTGGAGGGGTTACACAAAGGTGACATCTACTCATGTAAAGTGGTGCCTTCAAGTGTGACCTTTTGATACTTGAAGACTCGTCAGAGCTTATCCATTCGATTCTTCTATGGACGATGGGTGAAGAAGAATGGGGAGTGGGTTCCCTTGCAATCAAGTGAGGGTGTGGATACACCCATAGATTTATCTGTGACTTTTCCATGATGGTTCAATTAAGGTGGTGAATGCAAGCAATGAATGGAGATTAGGAGATGTTCGGGAGCATTTGCTCATTCTGGGATTTCAAGATGTCCAAGAAGCAAGAATCAAGATTGGCCGACGAAAGGTGAGCTTTGATATTTGTAAATTTGCATTGCTTTGTGTTTTTTGAATATGTTGTTTTATTTATTACACTTATGTTTCCTTTTTTAGATTGGAAGAAGTTTGGAGAAGAGCTTAAAGGTTTGCAAAGACTGGAGTAACGGTGGATGGAAATTTCAACTTCAGTATTAGTGTCGTAAGTCATCTAGGGCCTATTTATCTTTTTTTTTTTGTAATTAAGATGGTTTTGTATTAAATCTATTATGAAATGATGGTTCCTTGTTAATGACCACTTGTGTTATGTCTTGTCGATTTAATTTATATCTTTATATAAATTTGGGGTTATTTACTGGTCACTTATGTTATAGTCTGAAATGCCCAATGTTTAATTTTACAGTCTATAAATATAGGACCTCTCTCATTTTATAACACTTTGTTTTGAATTTCCACTCTCTTTCAGCACTCATCACTCCATTTCTAGCATTCGTTACTCGCTTCCAGCATGGACCCAAACATGGCATATGAGAGGTTTCTCGAGTTCTTGAAGAGGATTGAGTGGCCTGATAGAGAGGAACTTTTCTTTATGTTCTCCCGTGAGATTGACTTTGGAACGACCATCCTCTTGGGGGCAGAAGAGGACTACAGAGGTACTCTTGACTACATGGAGGAGTACATGAGGCCCTAGACTTTCATGCTACCACATAGGAGGATGGTGATTGGGTGCCATGCAATTTCCTACGATATATCAACAAGAATGACACAAATTACCTCATGAGGTTGCAAAAATTTCAAGATATTGTACTCCTTGATGGTCACTACAAGCAGATTACCAAGGATTGTACTCCTTGTTGGTGGTCACTATACAAGCAGATCACCAAGGAGGAGATGCTTGCACTTCAGAGGAGGAAGATTGGCCTTGATTTTCTCTCTTGGGTTGCCACCTTCATATACCTTTGTGGTGAGCAAGACTCTGATTAAGAGGTAGAGGTGGAGGATGTCCCCATTGGAGGCATGGTACAAGGCAAGGAGGAGGATCCTAAACATGAGGTCCTCAACTAGCTTGTTGAGGACGTTATGGCCAAAGATCTCCTCCTCCAAATTGAGGCACCTCAATCTAGTGAAGCATCCTTGTCAAAGGCATTGGTGCCATACTCTGGAGAGGCAAGTGCCTTAGCCACAATAGAGGGTGGAGAAGAGGTGGGGAAGGGTCCTATAGAGGGTACCACCCTAGATGTACCAGATGTAGTGGGCAAGGGAAAGGAGGTTACACATAAGATGCTAGAGCTTGAGCTTAGTAAGCTTAGCTCTGTGGTGATTGAAGGGGAGGAATTCATCTTTTTACACGACCTAGAAAAGTTCTACAACCTCAACCAAGCCAAGTGCCTCTCCTTGTTAGCTGTGAATGATGAATTTCCCATCGACAACAAGGGAGGCTTTGCAACAAGGTCTTGTTCCAGTGCAGGGTGGTGTGCATGAGTTGGTGATGATCCTGAAATTAGCAATTGCAAAGGCTGATCAAAGTTTAGAAAAGCTCAAGAATAATTTTCGTCGACCGGAGAGTCTAAGGATGCTACATTAGGGTCGTTGGAGGAACACAAGTCCTCCATCGACATTTGCAAGCATGAGGTGGTTGGCTCTGATTTCAAACACACGTAAGATAAATTATGTATGAATCTAATAAATATGATTGATAATACTACTAGAATTCCACTAATCATCTTTCTCGTGTGTAGCATATAGTCTCTATAGATGCTTGGGCTCAACGTAAAGGTGGCACACATGAGGGTTTTGGAAGAGATGCTGCATTGGCCCATTACATGGGTCGTACTGCACCTCAACACCTTGTTGTGGTGCACAATGCATTCACCCCCATGGCAAGCTTCTACCTGTTAGCCCTTAAAGAAATTAGAAAGGTCCTATTCTTGTCAACGATTCCAAGAAACGTTGACAAGATAGTGCTCATCAACAAGACTGTAGTGTATGTTGCCTTCCTAGGGGGTTACGCTTCTAAAGTGCTCACACACACTGCATTTTCAGAGAGTATTGGTCAGAAGGACCTAGATTGTGTCGTCAATGCCATATTGTCGGGGACCCTTCCACTTAGCAAGTAGAGGCACAAGACCATTATGAGTTAGCCTATCGTAGATACTGTGTTCGACACTACTACTTTATTAAAGATAATTATTATAACTCCTTTTTATTAATACAAGTGGGTTTTTCTATACATAATGTCTACATAAAGTTTGAATAATGTAAGTTTCCATGATGTGAGAGAGAGAGAGAGCCATTGTGGATAACACTGGATTGCAAACATGTCTAGTTTGTGGTATCAGTAGTGATTAATTTGAACCAACTTCCCATGATGTCCCCTGTCCTCTCTAACTACAATGGGTGTGTAGTTTTGTCCTATATCCAGCCATGATATGAGAGAGAGAGAGAGAGAGAGAGAGAGAGAGAGAGAGAGAGAGAGAGAGAGAGAGAGAGAGAGAGAGAGAGAGAGAGCCATTGCGGATAACACTGCATTGCATGCATGTTTATTATGTGGTATTAGTAGTGATTAATTTGGGCTAACTTCCCATAATGTCCCCCCCGTCCTCTCTGACCACAATGAGTGTGTAGTTCTATCTGATTTATAACACCCAGCTCTAATTCATAGCAAGGCCTATGTGTATGTGAATGTGAATGTGAATGTTTGTGAATGCTACCCTGTTCAGGTGTTGGGGCTCCTTTTTCTTTTTCTAGCCTTCAATTGTCATGTATAAGCATTCTTATAGGCCTTGCTATATAAACTAGGTGCTTAAAATTAAAGATATATAGTGCCCTCCTACAAAGTAGTAGTAAGATCATAAAAGATACCCTTTTACATGATGAGAAAGATACCCTTTTACATGATGAGAAAGATACCCTTTTACATGATGAGAGAGTTCTTACACATGGAAGGAGAGAGTTTGATTAATGTGAACCATAGATAAAAACATTTTTCCCATGATGAGCTACTGATAAAATGTTAAATGTGGTGCCTTCACACTGGCCCTGACATCACCTAGTTATTTAGAGTTCAAAGTAAAATGGTAAAATATTGCATTGTCCCTGTCTCTGATGCTGACATTGGAAGCACATTTTGAGAACTTTCTATATCATACATTGCAAGCATGTATCATTTGAGGGCCTAGAAAAGCAAAAACGCCCCAACTTGAACAAGGTGACTTTTGCCCAAACAAGCTTCCTATCTGGGAAAAAGTCACCCTATTCAGGTTGGGGCTTTTTTTTTTTGGCTTTTTTAGGCCTTCAAATGATACATGCTTGCAATGTATGATAGAGATAGTTCTCAAATGATACATGCTTGTAATGTATGATATAGATAGTTCTCAAAATACTTTATATTCTTGTAATGTATGATACAAATAGGGCTCACTTTGACAATTTAATTCTAAAAGATTTAAATCACCAAACTCTACATGGATTCATTAATAATATGAATGAGTAGCTGTACAATGGTATAGTGAACATCACCATGAAGTGGCCTTTATGATCCTCCATATATCATCCATGCTCAACACATGCCTATATCTCTACTTTGCCTTCATATAGACACCTCTAATCACACATGCTCACTCCATGCCTAAATCTATGATATGAGTACATGGACACCATGTAAAATTGTGAATTGTAAAATTATAAAATGTAAAATCTATGATTAGATCTGTATGTATCCAAGGTGCTTTAAATATACTTTGAAAAATTGAACCCCATTTTATGAATTGAATCCCATTTCATGGTGAAAAATTACACAGAGGAGGAGGTCCAGGCTCTAGGCCTTGCTATAACCGTTCAAAAATTGATCCCCTTAGACATAAATTAAAAATATTCATTCTTTTACATTCAGAAGTTGATCCCAACAAATTCTAAGTGAGTTTCTACACTGACAAGGGAGATTGGATGAGGTTTTTTGACAGTAGCCTTGCTATCACCAAGCAATTTATAACTAAATAATATTAAAATAAAAAATATTGATACATATGGTTGAGAGGAAGGTTTACAAAGGCAGAAAGACCCCCAACCTGAACAAGGTGACTTTTGCCCAGATAGGCTTCCTGTTTGGGCAAAAGTCATCCTGTTCAAGTTGGGGTTTTTTTAAACTTGTTCAGGTGCATTGGAAGTTGTAGGCATGCCTAGGTAGCACCCAGAATGCATTGGAAGCTCCTAGCACATGCTAGTAGCACCCTACATGCATTGGGAGCTACCGGCATGCCTAGGTAGCACCTGACATGCATTGGAAGCTCCTAGTATATGCTAGTAGCTCTCGACGAGCATCTAGCATGCATTGGGAGATGTTGGCATGCCTACTAGCATGCATTGGGAGATATTGGCCTGCCTATGTAGCACCTGGCATGCATTGGAAGCCCTTCATGCATGCTAGTATCACCCGACATGCATTGGGAGCTACCACCAGCATGCATTGGGAAGCTATTGGCATGCCTGGGTAGCACCCAACATTGGAAGCTACCGGTATGCCTAGGTAGTACTCGGCATACATTGGAAGCTCCTAGTGCATACTGGTAGCACTTGACATACATTGGGAGCTATCGATATACATTGGAAGCTACTACTGGCATGCCTAGGTAGCTACCGACATGCATTGGAATCTATCGGCATGCCTAGGCATTGGAGGCTACCAGCATGCATTCATAAGCTTTAGGCATTCATAAACCTTATGCATAAGCTACATACATGAAACTTATGCATATGGCCAATGTATAGGCCTCATGCATGAGGCTTATGCATATGTCTCATGCATGAGGCTTTTTCATATGGCTAATGCATAAGCTTTAGGCAGCATAAGCCTCATATAAATGTAAATGCAGAGGCATATGGCCACCTCTTGAGAGATGCATAGCTCTCTCAAGGTTATGCTTAGATGCTTATGGCTAATGCCTAAGTCTCATACATAAGCTTTATACATGACGCTTTGTGCACAAGTCTCATGTGTGTGGCTTATTCATAAGCCTTATGCATAAAGCTTATGTATTAGCCTCATGCATGAGACATGCATATAGCTCTCTAAAGGCTATGCTTAGAGACTTATGGATAATGCCTAAGTCTCATGCATAAGCTTTATACATGAGGCTTTGTGTGCACAAGTCTCATGTATGTGGCTTATTCATAAGCCTTATGCATAAACACTACAAGAGGGAGGGCCATTATCCACGTTTTTTTTGACGGTTTAGAACTAAGCTTAAAATCCTCAAAACGCCGAAATATGCGTCAAAAAAAGCATCAAAATGGAAACATCAAAATAAGCGCAGATATATGCATTGAAATAATAATATTTTCCACGCTTTTTTTGATTGATATTTCGACTGACATTTCAACCGACATTTCGACCCTGCCCCGCACTTACCATATCTGCAATGCGCCCCCAATTGAGGTTGGCACCTTCTCACTCAAGCTTCTCCAAAAGAAAGTACGTGTTATGGTGGCGAGCAATGTCCTCCTCTTCTCCCCTTGTTGTCGACCGATCAACCACTTGATTCTAAAAGTACCAAAACAATAAGATAAGCATTGATACTTACAAAAAAGTAGACATAACATCAAATGAAACATACAAGATAAGCGTTGATACTTACAAAGTAGACATGGAATGCATCCCAACCGTCGCTTTCAAGGTGAGAGCTTCCTATGCTCTCCATTCGGGCTTTGGCCGCATCCTCTTGTTGCTTGTAGCATTGGGGATTTCTTGCATGCTTTTGCTTCTTCTCATTTCAATCCTCGGTGCTCATGTACTAAGGCTTCTCACCCCCTGTCTTCACTCTCCTAGTCACATCTCCCCGCCAATGTTTCATGACATCCACCATGTGGTCCTTTATCCACCTTATGGGGACGACATTACTACCACCGGCCGGCTTGTACTCATCCTTGATTTGATTTATGACTCTATCTTTCTTATCTTTATCTAACTTTGGCCATAAAGTCATAAATTCATTTGTAAAGACAATGTGGCAAAGCTCACGGCGGCGGATGCGGCTCTTCATCTCTTGTCTGACATTATCCAAAACCACATTGCCATTGACAATTGTGTAATATTTTTTCCCATCGGCGGGTGTGGGCTGTGTGTCGAAATATCGCGAGAGCATGGAGTGCTTCTAGCGCTAGATGGGGAAGGACACTCATGTGGGGGCGTATACCCATCTGTGCCCCCACTTGGACAACAACCACCTCCACCTCCACTACTCGAGCATTGTCCTCTGCGGCCGCGAGTGGATGAGCAACCTGAGGGAGGGGTTCTGGGTGGCTCTTTGTGGGGTTTGTACAAGTGAACTAGGGTTAGCGGTGGTGGTGCCCGATGGTGCGGCCGAAGTGCCCACCCCTCTCCCAAAATTTGTTGTGCCATCGCTCTTTGCTCAGGCGTGGCTTGTGTTGCTAAAAACGCCATAAATTGGTCAGGCAACATGGCATATGGAGAGAAGGATAGAGAGTAAGCCGGTGTCTCATCTGGAGTGCGAGACATGTTTCTACACACACATAACAAAGCCCACATGGACACTTTAATAACAGCATACACATGAATTATCCCTCAATATTCATTCATTTATGCATGAGGCCTTATGCATAAAGCTATGCATGAGGCTTATGCATAAAGCTTATGCATAAAGCATGCATGAGAATTATGCATAAAGCATGCATAAAGCTTATGCATAAATATTATGCATAAAGCATAAAGCTTATGCATAAAGATTATGCATAAAGCTTATGCGCAAACCTACAAAGCTATGCATGAGGCCTTATGCATAAAGCTATGCATGAGGCCTTATGCATAAAGCATTATGCATAAGGCTTATGCATAAAGCACTATGCATAAGGCCTTAAGCATAAAACTATGCATGAGGCCTTATGCATAAAGCTTATGCATAAAGCATGCATGAGGCCTGATGCATAAAGCTATGCATGAGGCTTATGCATAAAGCATGAATGAGCATTATGCATAATGCTTATGCGCAAACCTACAAAACAAATCCCCAGCACCTAAGGGTGCAATAATAATAGAGGAAAGAGAGGAAAGATAGAAAAGCACTTACCTCTTTTTCGTGATGTCGAAAAAGAGGATTAGAGGACCTACAAAACCAACAAAAGGGTGAGGAAAGGATTAGTAATGCATACATACAGCATACATACAAAAGCTTATGCAAGCTATGCCAAAGCTTATGCAAACTATGCCGCTATGCAAGCCTTATGCAAGCTATGCTAAAGCTTATGCATAAAGCATGCATGAGGCCTTATGTATAAAGCTTTAAGCATAAAGCTATGCATGAGGCCTTATGCATGAGGCTTATGCATAAAGCACTATGCAAGCCACGCTATCCTAAACTAAACCATACCCCGGCACTATGCATTAAACATGCATGCATAGAGCTTAATGCATGCATAGATTAAGCTCTATGCATGCATTAAGCTCTATGCATAGAGCTTAATCTATGCATATATCTCTATGCATATATCTCTATGCATAGAGCTTAATCTATGCATATATCTCTATGCATTATGAATGCATGCATAGAGCTTAATCTATGCATTAAGCTCTATGAATAGAGCTTAATGCGTAGATTAAGCTCTATGCATGCATTAAGCTCTATACATAGAGGATCTTCAAAACAAAACCCCTCTTTTTGGTAGATAAAAATAGAGGAAAGAGAGGATAAAAAGATAGGAAAGCACTTACCTCTTTTTGGTGATGTTGAAAGAGAAGATTAGAAGACCTACAAAACCAACAAAAGGGTGAGGAAAGGATTGGTAATGCATACATACAAAAGCCCTAAGAACCTAATGCATACATACAAAATCAAAAAGAGAGGAAAGAAAGAAAAGAATTTACCTCTTTTTGGTGAAGTTGAAAGAGAGGATTAGAAGACCTACCAAAAAAAACAGAAAGTTCAGAAAAGAATTAGTAATACAAAACCCTAAAAGTGTGAATAGCATGGATACACAAGGAGGTTTATCCTTTAACACACACACACCAAGTTAACAACCAAGAGGAGAGGAGAGGAGAGGGGAGGGGAGGGGAGGGAGGGCAAAGAAGGATGTGGAGAAGAGCTTGGGAGAGAGTAAGAACCTGCAAAATAAATGAGAAAGCAAAAAAACAAGAAAATTACCTATAATTACACACATATACATTTTACATCACATTTACATGTGTTAAATTTGCAGCAATGTGATGAGCTATGTTGGTGGATCAAATTCTAGAATCAACATCACTAACAAAGAGATTAGATGATAATTAAGATGCGCAATTAATTGATAGCTTTATGTAGGCATGGATAATAAAAAACCAGCAAATTCTCATTAGGACAATGCCTCAATTTATAGAGTTTACATCCAAGTATCCAATCCCACTGATTTCTCCTTGATTGATTCTCTCCACCTCTCCCATAATATCTCCACACCTCCTAATTCTCCTCATGCTACCCTTTATTCTCTCCCAATAGATACTTCTCACCTTTTCACAGCTTCTCTCACATTTACAAATTCTCTTTTACAGCCTCTTACCAAGGGCTTGTTCCTGCACACACCCTATTCACTTGTATATTTCAACACCTCCCCTCAAGTGAATACTCTTAGCACACCTGGACCCTATACCAAGTTTCCCTCTTACTTGATAGTCCGCGACCAGTGCCTCAAGTCCCTAAACTCATAGTCCTTGACACTCTCTCTCTCTCTCTATGTGTCCAAGGCTACTACAAGTGCCCGTGACCTTGACTAAAGTGCTCACACATACATCTACCACATGGCCTACATCATCGATGGCTTAGAGGTGGTTTTACTCTATTGGAGCAGGTTACATTGGGTTGTGGGGTCGCTCTCTCTCTCTCTCTTTCTCTCTCAGAAAAGATGATCTGACTCCACTTCCTTAGGAGCCTCCATGAAGTTTACTGATGTTGTTCCTTCTCCACTAGGTTTGCTGTAGCAGTCTCTTGCCATGTGTCTTGGCTTTCCACAGTTGTGGCAAGTGAAGGTCCTTCCTCCTACTCTGCCTCTTCCTCGTCCTCGTCCTCGTCCTTGAGAGAATCCTCCTTGGGTGAAGAATGCTTTTTCCTCTCTGCCGTTGAGTCTAGCCATTTCTTCTCTTTGCCTCTAGTCTCTTGCTCTAGTAGAGCTCCTTCTATCTCGTTTAGCTTCAATTCAGGTACATTCTTTAGTGTTGCTATAAATTTTTCATATTCACCTTTGTCCACACTCTTCACAGGCACTGCTCTAGTGCCTCATCATCTTCTACCTTTTTGCCAATAGCTGCCAGTTGTTGCTTAATGCTTTTATATCTGTTCAAGTGTGTGATTAAAGGTTCACTTTCCTTTATATCCAATTTGTAGAATTGCATTAATAGATTTATCTTTGCATTTTTAGCTTGTTTGCCAAATAATTTATTGAGTTCATCCCATGCATCTTTTGCCCATTGTATCCCTGTGATGTGATGAATGATTTCATCATTTAAATTGAGTGCGATAAGTCCCAATGCTTTTTCATTCCTTCTCTTCCACTCATTTACCCCTCTTACCTCTGGGCATTCACATCTTCCCTCAACTAGCCCCCATAGATTTTTCCTCATGAGCAGATACATGGTTTTTGTCTGCCATGTGTAAAACTGCTTCCCATTAAATTTGGCTATCTCTTGTGCTATACTCATGATGATGTGAAGGGGGTCTTACCTCTTGATCCAATTTCAAGATTCAAGGGCAGTGTCTACCCTTTTACAACTCAATCTGGTATTTAGGTGATGATTACAAAACAGATTTATCAGCATAAAATCACCAAAAATTACATTAAACCAAGGGTAACAAATTTGTACGGAATGGTTAGAGTATCAAACCATCTCTGAATTGTAATCTGAAGTTATAGGGATCTGTATCAGATATCCAATGGTTAATTTAAACCCTCAATTACACCAAAATACAATGATTAGTGCATTGATTAGCAAACTAATCCTCCCTATTTTGTGTGCAGAAAACAGAGTATGCGGGGAGTCCAGATCTAAGGCCTTAGAGTTCAAATGAGCTCAAATCCTTTCAAGGACATAATTAGCAATTAGTCTAGTAGAGGATTAAGCCAAGAAACACAAGATTTGATCAAACATTGAATGCTTAATCTCTGTTTTACCAAAGTCACCCTACAGATTTGATGAAGAGCTTGGATCTCACTGTAGACTTGATCAAATGAAAATCTATCTTCACCAGCTTGTAGAGAACCCTTGAAAACCCCTAGGGCCAAGAGGAATTAGATCCATTTCATCTGGTACAAAATAAATCTCAGTTTTGCTTCAAAAAAGTGGCACCTGCAAAATCGTGAATTTCTGTAGCTTCAGTAGGCAGTTCTATGATTCGTCTTGATTGGCTTACGTGTGGGGAGTAGCTATGTTTGGCTAAAAGGATTTGGGCCAATGTTATGTGTGAAGGGAGAGAGAGATCCTCCACCAGCTAGGGGTACAGAGGCTACTTGAAAAAGAGGTAAAAAATCTAATTATCTACTAATCCTAATTAGCCAAGTGATTAGCAAGATAATGGGCTCATAAACTTGATGGATTCTAGGCTAGGCTCGGATACCATGTTAAATTTGCAGCAATGTGATGAGCTATGATGGATCAAATGCTAGAATCAACATCATTAATAAAGAGATTAGATGATAATTAAGATGTGATTAGTGAGTAATTAGCTGATAATTAAGATGTGATTAGTGAGTAATTAACTGATAGCTTTATGTAGGCATGGATAATAAAAAACTAGCAAATTCTCATTAGGCCAATGCCTCAATTTATAGAGCTTACATCCAAGCATCCAATCCCACTGATTTCTCCTGGATTCACTATACCATTTTTTGCTTGATTCTCTCCACCTCTCCCAGAATATCTCCACACCTCCTAAATCTCCTCATGCTACCCTTTATTCTCTCCCAGTAGATACTTCTCACATTTTCACAGCTTCTGTCACATTTATAGATTCTCTTTTACAGCCTCTTGCCAAGGCCTTGTTCCCGTACACACCCTATTTACTTGTATATTTCAACAACATGTAACTAACAAGAGAAGATGGGAGTGGGAAAAAGAGGCATACCTGGTGAGGAAGCAAAACACATGCACACGAAAAAAAATACAGAGAAAAGAGAGGTTCTGTTTTACTATAAAAACCTGCGCCGTCGATATATGCGTCGAAAAAAAGTGTCGAAATCAGGTAGAAAAAAGCGTTGAAAAGAATGTGGGAAATACCATGGAAATAAACGTCGAAAAAATAAAATTTCCACGCTCTTTTCGACTGATATTTTGATAATCTTTTTGATGCTTATTTCGATGATCATTCAAATTCAAAATCTTTCCAGATCTTGTGTGCCCCCGCCGACATTTCAAATTACCTATCACCGACTACCACCCTCCACAATTACTTAAGGGAGGATTCCCCTCCAAAAATAAGCATTCGTTCCTATTTTGCAAATCAATATGGAAACCATGGACAACGCCACACCCTCAATTTTGTTGATTTAGAGGAGAAGACACTTTCCCCATGTACTCGCTGCAAATACCAAGTGGCTTGACGTCCACAAATTTGCAATGATCATACAAAAAAATGGAGAATATTTTTGGTGGAGCGATTGGAACATCTAATTAGTGGCAATGCGCACTTCAACAATGATGAACCAGTGGATATTCGGCCTGAACGATGGAGCCAACAAGAGTAGCTGCAAATGAGGTGATCCAACAACCCGAGGAACTTGTCGGAGCAAATACTAGAACATGACATGGATGACGTGATAAATGCCTTACACGATGGAACAGAAGCTCAATGTTTGGAACGTGAAGGGGTAGAAGAAAACACACGACATGTGGAATACGCTTCCCAAAACAAGAAGAGAAATAGCTATACAGGTTTGCTCATCTTCCACTATATCGTGGAGCACATGTGTCTATTTTACGCTGTCGTGCCATGGCATGTCTATGGTGTGAAACCATGCCTGTGAGGCCATTAAATATAAATCTAGATGCATGGGATTAAGTGCCATGACGTGAGTCATTTTATGATGCCTATGTACATATGTTCATATTGTAAATGAGGTTCAATAAGATGAGTTGAGGCTGAGCCAGGTCTCGAAGCCTCTGTACATAAATGTGGTGTGAATCATGGAGTTTTTATGCTTATGGTAAACCTTGAGGTAGCACGAATTATCAATGAACCAAAAGCAGCATCACTTCCTTATGGGGCTGACAAGAAAGAGGGATTAGTTGCAGTTTTTGATCTTGATGGAGGCACAAGAAAGACTGAAGGACCAGCAAAACTGATCACTTCTAGAGAGGGAGTAGATAATATGGTTGAAGATGCATCCATGCAAAATGGCATTATGAACGTTTCTTCTGGGATGGTAGAAGCTTTAAAAGATGCTAGCATTGCAGAGACCTGCCCTGGGGAGATACGTGGCACATGGATTTCCATGAAGGAGGCCATCTTCTAGGCCTTAGAAGAAATTAAAAAAAAAATGATGATAATAAACGTGGCCATAAAAAAAAAGCGTAGCCACGTGGGTGCTTAGCGCTGCTACCAGCGAAGGAATTCTCGAAGGTCGGCGAAAGCTGTGGGTGCCGTCGTGAGAAAGAGGTGAGCTGACTAGGTAGCGGCCGGGTGGATGGAGATCGCTTGCGGAGAGTCGTGTGTGTGCAGGAAAAGTAAAGCCAGCCGCCTTGTGTATGGACTGCCTGGTGGACGCACTGCAGCTGCTACAAACGAAAAGAAAGGTGGCCACCTAGGGAAAAGACGGCTTGCTGAGATGCCTGCAGAGACAGGTTGGGTTGTTTGAGGTCCTAGGCACGTAAGGGGTTGCCGCCTCGTTGTGGAAGTGCTCTGGTGATGCTGCCCGTTGAAGGTTCCCGTCCTATGAGGCTTAAAAGGGTGATTTGGTAGAGCTGCAACGAGGGAAGGTGAGTTGTTGCCTGGAGACAAAGGATTTTTCTAGCGAGTGTAGAGCCGATGAGTTGCTTGGTCGCCCATGACAGCTGTGGTGCTGGCGATGGACGAGACGAGAAGGATGAGAGGGAACCGCCTTTGAAAATAAGAAGGGTGTGTGTTGGTAAAACAGAGGTGCTTGGTGGGCGACATGCAGGAGAGGACTATCGGCTAGATACGAGAGAAGCAAGGATGTGGAGGGTGTTGGTGTAGCTACTGGCGACAGGCAGCTGCTGGTGGCGACTGGGAAACACCGACACACAAGGGGGCTGAAGGTGTTTGTGGTTGCTGCTGAAGATAAGGTGGCAACGTCGACAGGTTTGAAGTGTAGAGACTGGAAGCATGTATGCAAAGAAGAGGCTCGTGAATCTGCAGAGGTGAGAGAGAGTGAAGCCCTGGGTTCTGCAGACAGGCGAAGAAGCTATAATGTTATCAACCTTGGATTTTGGTTTGAACCATGATGCTCATGATGGTTTTTGATACAACTCATATGTCTTGCTGAGATTTGGTATGTAAATATTATGGTTCTAGCTTCTGCAGGTGTGGTGCCCCTTGAAGAGATACATATTCTATTTCCTTGCTGGGATTTGAAGCTACTCTCACAGCCAGAAGTCTCCCACTTGCCCAGCGATACCGCCCACGTCACGACAGCATTGGTGAACCCGATGTGAAACTGCTGGAGTGAGAGTTAGTGGTGAAATACACAGTGCAAGCTATGGCTGAGAATCCTGAGGGACAGGGGGTTTGTTTTGACCCTGGGGTTATGCAAATGTTTCAGATGTTGACTATGTATATGCAACAGCAGCAAGCGGCTGAGAGGGGGCAAATTTCTAAAGCACTGCAGTCAATCGTGAAAAAGGTGGATCAATTTGATGGTAAAGACATCACAAAGTACCTGCGCAATTACACAAAGGAAATGGAGCTAAACAGGGTGACTGAGGAGGATATGGTTCGAAGCTTTGAGCTGGTATGTGTTCCCGAAATAAGAGAGCGCATAAGAGGATTACAGGCATGGTGGCAAAAATTGGGAGGAGTTCAAGCTTGCTTTGAAGGATGATTATTTCATGGAGGATTTCGAGCGGGTGACCAAGCGAACTTTCTTGGAGTGGGTTACAAAACCCAAAATTGGAATTTCTGCCACCACAAAGTTGCGAAGAGAGTTTGAGAAGCGCTATGCCCAGCTGTCATCAAGGATAGAGCGCACAACCTTAGATAGGGAAAAAACAGAGCTCTTCTTACAAGCAGCTGGGAAAGACCTCCAAGAAAAACTGGAAATTCTCATTGAGGATAAGGATACAGAGTAGGGGTTAAAGAATGATTGGAATGATGTCGAGGATGCGGTCACCATGCTAGCAAAGCGGCAGCGAAGGAGGGATAAAATGGTGATGAGCTCGGCAACTCCTATAACTGTTACCCCTGAGAATCTACCAAAACTTGCTGCTGCAATCCCAAGGGTAGAAGGGCCGATGGATGAGCTTATTAAGGGCGTACGAGACCTAAAGTTGAAGATGTCCAGGATTGAGGAAAAAGGGCTACCATTAGGGCAGGCTTCTATGCAAAAGCCTCAAAGCAAGGAAGGGTTTACATTCAGATGTATATGGTGTGATGACAAAGAACATGCGAAAAAAGACTGTGCCATCTATAAGGAAGCTCTCAAAAACCAACTTGTATTTTTCAAAGATGGAAAAATCCACCTTACAGAGACTGGTCTTCCGTTAAGCACAAACTTTGGGAAAGGAGGGATGAAAAAGCTGGTTGAGGATATGGCTGCTAGCCATGCCATCTCTATGGTTGAGGCAGCAACCTATGGGTTAAAGGCCGGTCAATCAAAGCAGGAATCTGAGAAGGATGAAGACTATGAGAATGAAGATTTTTGGCCATTCAACAATGGAGCTAATTGCATCAAAGAAGGTGTCTAAGCAGGCTTTGCATGAGGCAGGAGACTGTATACGTCTTGAAACTGGCTGGGAAGAACCTATGGATTCTCTATCTGTTCATGCCTATATTGCAAAATGCCAGAATAATGATGGCACAGGTTGAGGAAAAGCGTAAGAGGGAAAATGAGGAAGGAGGGCCATCAAAAAGGGTCACCCGTGGTGGTAGTGGAAAGAAGGACCCTGGGCCATCACATGTGCCTCCGCCGCAAAACGAGCCTCCACAGGAAGTATCAATGGAAGAAGCGCCAGCAAAGATGAAGCATGAGAAGGAGAAGGACAAAGGGAAAAGTCCGCTCTACAAACTCCAATCTGATATTGAAGCCGCAACGGATCTCAAAAAGGTGCTAAAAGAGAGGATTCTAAACAGTAAGGTGGAATTTACACTAGGGGAAGTCTTGGGAATTGCAAAGAAAGAATTCCATGATGAGATAATTGATATTATACGAAGGAAAAGGCAGTCCACAATTGAATCTATTCCATCACAGGGGGAGACAAGCACTTTCAAGACTCATGGAGTACAGGTACAACAAAAAGAAGAGAGAGAGAATGTGGTGGAATGCAGTCACTCTACTGGAGGGGCACGACAAGTGCGCTTTGTGGATGAGGGTGATGAAAAAGAAGTTCTTGCAAAAAGTCATTACTCCAGGAACCATTGGGCAAGAGCCACCACAGAAACCCTTGTCAAGATAGGAGACTTGGAAGAGCCATATGTTGCCTTAATCGATCATAGGTCTGAAATAAATCTTATGGCTAAAAACCTCTACAACAAATGTAAGTGGCCAATGGATGTAGATCATGGGTGGATGATTAAGGCGGCTAATAACTCATCTGGAGAGCTCTATGCAGCCTGTCCAAATGTAAGGGTAGCTATAGGGGATGTGAAAGATGACCAGAACTTCTTCGTCCAGGAGATGTCATCGTATCCCCTTATCCTTGGGCAACCCTATATTACAGCTGTGAGGATGGAGACAAAAGTCTTGGACGATGGCTCGACGTATGCAAGAATAAGGAGCAAAGATGGCAAGAAAGCTGTTCAGTTCTTGACAGTTTGCATCAATCATGAAAGGAACCGCGAGTCTCTTCGAGAACAGTCACTCCCAAAGATAAACAGAGAATTCATGAACTACAGGGAGATGAGGGATTTTGGCCAGGTGCCATTGTAAAGCGGGATTGCAATGATACAAGGGGCAATGAGTTCTCGTAGGACTCAATCAATGTAAATAACTTTTTAGCAAACTTTCAGAGATTCTCTAGCAATGGGTCAATAGTCTTTGTAAAAAGCAAGGATTTGAAGCGTGGTATGCGTCGATATGTACAAAATGTACAAAAAAGTCTTGAGCAGTGTGGTCTTTTGGAGAAAAATGAGTTTATTTCAGGTGTGCTTGACGAGGTGTCATTTGTGGATACTATGGGTGAGCTTTTTGCCATGGAATGCGCATGCTTACAGGGTGGGAATGAGATGGTTAAAGTGTCATCTGTGGGGATGTATGATATAATGCGGGAATTTGAGGGAATGGAATGTAAAAACATGTATTGTGAGATGGATGCTCATGTTGATACAAAGTATAAAACGGTTGCAAAGAAGGTGAAACCAGTTGCCTTGCCCCTGCCACCAGAAAGCAAGGAGACGATAGATGAAGCCTCTATGCAACCGAATCTCAGAGATCCGAAGAAAATTGGGCATAAGTTTACACAGGAAACCCTAAAAGAGCCGAAGATCGGTGACAAGGATTTCCTGTTACCAGTTGAAAAGGAATGCTTTGAGGAGATGCTTGTAAAACATGGGAAGGCCTTTGCTTTTCAGCCGCATGAGATAGGCTGTGTTGATCCAAGCGTAATAGCGCCAATGGTGATCTTCACTGTTCCACATGTGCCTTGGAACTTACGGCGGCCGATTCCAGTACCAAAAGCTCTCTTGCCAAAGCTGATGGAATTACTAAAAGAAAAGATCAGGATGGGAATTTTGGAGCCATCATGCGCTCCATACTCCAACAGATGGTTTACCGTGCCAAAGAAAAATGGAGCATTGCGCTTCATTCAAGACATGCAACCTGTAAACAAGGTCACAATCAGGAATGTGGGAGCAGGTCCGATGGTGGACGAGTTTGCAGAAGCATTTGCAAGGAAAGCTATATACTCTATGGGTGATCTGTATTCGGGATATGATCAGTTCCAGCTCGATATACAAAGCAGGGACATGACCACAATGAAAACTCCTTTGGGTTTGGTAAGGATGTGCACCTTACCACCACGGGGAGCCACCAACTCAGTGGCGCATATGATGAATGGAATGAATAAAGTCTTACGAGACCTCATACCACAAATAACTATGCCTTTTCTGGATGATGTGCCCATAAAAGGCTATGATGAAAAAGATAAAGATGGGGATTTGGATTCAAAAGGGTGCCGCAAGTTTGTGGCAAATCATATAAAATATTGTGATAAAATTCTATCCAAGCTTGAAGAGGTGAATCTTACTTTGTCTGGATTGAAATCAGTGTTTGGGGTTGGTGAAGTACTAATCGTGGGGCATCTTTGTAGTACTAATGGGCGTAGACATTGTCCAGCCAAGATAGATGCGATACAAAGAATGAAAGAGATATGCCCATTGTACCTTGAAGCACCCTCCTAGGATAAAGTCACAGTAGTTTGCTTGTAATTATTAACAAAGGCCATTGAGAACTGTGCCCCAAATAACTTTAACTAGGCATCAGATACCAATTTATGATGCCATTTTGAGTGCTTCTTCTAATTGACCCCCAGTATGAACAAATCCAAATTCAAAATCCAAGACCAACACTATTCTTGCTTGGTTAGAGCCAAAAAAATTTAGCATGCATAGCAATGGAATGCTTAGGAGCATTAAAAATTTCCCAAAATCCCATCTTTTTAGGGGCAAAAACCATAACAAAGCCACCCAGTTAATCTTATCCAATACCCAATGGAATGCTTAGGAGCATTAAAAATTTCCCAAAATCCCATATTTTTAGGGACAAAAACCACAACAAAGCCACCCAGTTCATCTTATCCAATACCTAATCGACCTTTAGAAATGTGTACCCCCAAAGGAGCTCCCAGATGCGTGACAATATGGCCTTGAGGAATCACTTCCCCTACCCAAGATGATAGGCAAAAACTATTATCTTCCTAAATAAGCTTCCACCATCGCAACTAAAATGTCATCATATATAGACCTTACTTTAAAAAAACCATGTTGATGAGGAGTGACATACTTTTGTAGAAGAGCTATAAGCCTGGAAGAACTAGCTTTAGCAACCACCTTATACAGTACATGAAACATAGAAATAGGTCTCCAATGTTTAGGAAGAAAGCAAGCAGGTTGTTTAGGATCAATGTGACAAGGCCCCTTGTAATGGTAGGATCAACCACACCAAGTGGGTCACTCTATAAAACCTAAATAATCACGTTTGAGTCAACATCTATTTCAACTACCCTTATTTGTTAATTTTTACATTTTTTGAGATATTTTTTTATAAAACTCTTACATGTATACATGTTGTGATATTTTATTTTTGGCCTTCCTATGTAGGTCTTTGTATACATGTATTATTTGCATTAAACTACTATTTTGTTAATCCCCTCCTACATGCATATGCAATGTAAGTCCACCTAATAGAAAAATACCCTTCCTTGCCCTAATGTGCTATGTTACATGTACTTTTAATTACTCCTTAGGCACCACACCGCCCTTTACAAGTTTGAATATGTAACCCTATAGAAGTGAAAAAAAAATGTCAAAAGAAAGCCCATCCTAGCAAGGGGACTTTTCCCTACCCATGCTCTTCAGATCAACAGAACACTTCTCCTTAGTAGAAGCTCTCTCTACCCCAGTAGCCTCCTCCTGGCTAACTATAAAAGGTATAAATCCAAGCAACCTATCTTGATCAATCCATCTCTCATTACATACATCCTCACGACGGCCAATGGTAGAACCAAAGAAAGAAATTCAGCAGATATCTAGCCATTTGATCAGGGTTTGTTAGCAAAACAACAAAGATCCAAAAAAGGGGGAAGTGACATCCTTAGATATCTTAATTTTAAGTGAGGATATTTTTTTTAAAGGGTCAACAACAAAAATGCATTTTGGATAAAATGCTTGCTTTATTAGCTTGAAGGGAAGCGGGCGCCACAAACGCCAAGATCCATGCGTCGCACGTTGCTTTGATGATCTCATACTCGGGATCCAGCATGGGCTAGAAAGAGAAGGCAGGAGAATGAATGCTATGAAGTGAACCGTGTGAGCTAGTGATGATGATGTGTGTGAGAAGGCTATAGATGATGATGTGTGTGAGAAGGGTATAGATGATGATGTGTTTGATGATAATAAGCGATCGGCGGGCTGCTGTTTTTAATAATTAGGTCGACTCCTTTTCCACATCATCATGCCTCTTCGCTCAAAAGTCTTATGTTTTTTAGAATTTTCAAAGAAAATTCATTAACTTCCCGTCACAGCTCACGACTCCTTTTCCACATCATCATCATGTCTCTTCTCTCAAAATTCATTGACTCTACGTTTTTTTTTAATTTTCAAGGAAGCTAATAAGCCTCTAAACACACAGTACATTTTGCTATGCTAATTACAAGCATGAGATTCTGGCCACCCCGTGCGAATTTTAATCAGGGATGAATTATTTTTAACACTGTGGTTTCCAAGGAATTGGGTGTGTTTTTGGACACTTGCTCAAGTCTCTCTCTCTTTTCTTAATTCTAAAGAGACGAATCCATCTACACGTAATTGAAACTCCTTGTCATCATTAACGTGAAAAGTTTCCCTTGTGATTTTCTTTTTTTTTCTTCTTCTTCTTTTTCTTGTAATAGTATCTCTCTCTCTCTCTCTCTCTCTCTCTCTCTCTCTCTCTCTCTCATTCTCTCTTTAAGTCTCTCAAACTCTCCTATACTCTCTAACTGTCTCTATTTCTCTCAAACTAGCCAACTCTCCTATACTCTCTAACTGTCTCTATTTCTCTCAATCTAGCCAACTCTCTCTCTCTCTCTCTCTCTAACTTTCACACACTCTCTCTAGATTTCTCTCTTTAACACTCTTTACTTATTCCATCGATTTTGCAACCACTCGAGTGGATTAATTCTCCCTACCTGATGTAGGTTCTGTCCTTAAAACTTGTTACCGAGGTCGAAAGACCTGGTTGTCGAACTCGTGTGATAGTAGAAGTTATGACATGATTGAAGCTTTTTAGGGTTCTTCGGAATGCCGAGTGTGATCTCCAAAACCCGGTGTCGACCATGTCCTCGAATGTGACATGCATATAGGTAGGAAGACAACTTAGGCGATGATAATACAACATCATGCCTCTTTTAGAGGATCCTTGATTCATGCCAAATTACAGCTGCTTGTTGGCATCATACCCATCATACCGTTCCTTGGGTTGATCGATCAAGACCACGAGAAATTTTAAGAATCGAATGCTGGCAACTATTGCGAGGTCCGAGATACGGTGCCATGCTTGTATCCAATTTAGCATTTTCTTCCTTTGTTCTCTTATGTCTGTAAATGTGGCTAGCATGAAGATGGGAAAGTTATAACGACATGTGAATCCTGCTGCTTGGCCTCTTGAAACTCCAACGGGGTCCATCTTCTCTTTAGTGGCATGTACAAGGGATCAACTCATTGAGTTGGTGACACACACATATATTCACTGTATTCTAGGATTGTGAGGAACTCCTTTCTCTAGTCTGGCTGTATGTCGAAATCTTCCAGCTTTCATCTGTGATAATTGTTGTATACCCCCCTCTTGTGTGGACAGGGTGACTTCCTCCACCTGCGGAAGGAATAACTGGTCATAAATGTCACCATCTTGATTTCCAATAGGTCAACCAATACATCTCATTATGCCTACCTCTAGTAAGAGACCAAGTGATTCCATCTTTGAGTACCTTCTCTACAACACTACAAATGATGAAGGTGAGTGGATCGGGCATCCATTTAGGGTGAAATATTGGGTTTATATGCAACCAAGTGCCACACGTCCACATCAAGTTCTTAACCATGGTGTTTTGGAACACCATTGGAAGGGAAGAATTCTTCATTTCAAGAAGGATAAGAATGGAGAAATCAAGGTAATAATACAACATGTCTACATGTCTATAGATATGTTTTGGAACACCATTGGAAGGGAAGGATTCTTCATTTCAAGAAGGATAAGAATGGAGAAATCAAGGTAATAATACAACATGTCTACATGGCTATAGATATGTATCTTCCTCCTTCCATGGAGAGGAATAGACTCCCTTGCAACTATAAGTATGTGGTTGTAATTTTATTTGGAAGTGGCTTGTTTTATTTTACTAATTCTGGTATTTGGGTTGCAAACATTTTCCCATCAAGCTATATTGAAGAACAACCTTTGAGAAGCCTCATTGGTGTGTTTAGTGCTTTTCATAGTACAATAGGTGAGCTAATGTTTCCAGGTGAGAATCATAGAGCCCTCTTCAACAAAAATATATTCTTTTACACACACTCTTACTCTACAAAGTCCCTTCTTGGCCTACAGAATATGGTAGCCTTGAGGAGATCCATGTGGACTCTTTACATAGTTTAGAGTGGCCAGTTTCGGATAGGTGGAGTGTTAATGCTTTCAAAAACAAGATGTATCCTCACATACACTCCTCCTTAAAATTCTCTAAGGCCTCTAAGTCTGTGGGGCTTGGATGGTTTGCCCCAATCCATCTATTTGTATTTATGTTCTCTAAGCTTTCTCCACAACCCACCCCAACAATGTTCATTTGCAAGAAATCGCAAATTGAACAAATTGACAATGTCTTGGGTATTGGCGGAATATTGTGGAGGGGTTACACAAAGGTGACATCTAATCATGTAAAGTGGTGCCTTCAAGTGTGACCTTTTGATACTTGAAGACTCGTCAGAGCTTATCCATTCGATTCTTCTATGGACGATGGGTGAAGAAGAATGGGGAGTGGGTTCCCTTGCAATCAAGTGAGGGTGTGGATACACCCATAGATTTATCTGTGACTTTTCCATGATGGTTCAATTAAGGTGGTGAATGTAAGCAATGAATGGAGATTAGGAGATGCTTGGGAGCATTTGCTCATTCTAGGATTTCAAGATGTCCAAGAAGAAAGAATCAAGATTGGCCGACGAAAGGTGAGCTTTGATATTTGTAAATTTGCATTGCTTTGTGTTTTTTGAATATGTTGTTTTATTTATTACACTTGTGTTTCCTTTTTTAGATTGGAAGAAGTTTGGAGAAGAGCTTAAAGATTTGCAAAGACAGGAGTAACGATGGATGCAAATCTCAACTTCAGATTTAGTGTCGCAAGTCATCTAGGGCCTATTTATCTTTCTTTTTATTTGTAATTAAGATGGTTTTGTATTAAATCTATTATGAAATGATGGTTCCTTGTTAATGACCACTTGTGTTATGTCTTGTCGATTGAATTTATATCTTTATATAAATTTGGGGTTATTTTTTGGTCACTTATGTTATAGTCTGAAATGCCCAATGTTCAATTTTACAATCTATAAATATAGGACCTCTCTCATTTTCTAACACTTTGTTTTGAAGTTCCTCTCTCTTTCAGCACTCATCACTCCATTTCTAGCATTCGTCACTCGCTTCCAGCATGGACCCAAACATGGCATATGAGAGGTTTCTCGAGTTCTTGAAGAGGACTCAATGGCCTGATAGAGAGGAACTTTTCTTTATGTTTTCCCGCGAGATTGACTTTGGAATGACCATCCTCTTGGCAGAAGAGGACTACAGAGGTACTCTTGACTACATGGAGGAGTACATGAGGCCCTGGACTTTCATGCTACCACATAGGAGGATCATGATTGGGTACCATGCAATTTCCTATGATATATCAACAAGAATGACACAAATGCCCTCATGAGGTTGCAAAAATTTCAAGATATTGTACTCCTTGATGGTCACTACAAGCAGATCACCAAGGAGGAGATGCTTGCACTTCAGAGGGGGAAGATTGGCCTTGATTTTATCTCTTGGGTTGCCACCTTCATATACCTTTGTGGTGAGCAAGACTCTGATTAAGAGGTAGAGGTGGAGGATGTCCCCATTGGAGGCATGGTACAAGGCAAGGAGGATCCTAAACTTGAGGTCCTCAACTAGCTTGTTGAGGCCGTTATGGCCAAAGATCTCCTCCTCCAAATTGAGGCACCTCAATCTAGTGAAGCATGCTTGTCAAAGGAATTGGTGCCATACTCTGGAGAGGCAAGTGCCTTAGCCACAATAGAGGGTGGAGAAGAGGTGGGGAAGGATCCTATAGAGGGTACCCTAGATGTACCAGATATAGTGGGCAAGGGAAAGGAGGTTACACATAAGATGCTAGAGCTTGAGCTTAGTAAGCTTAGCTCTGTGGTGATTGAAGGGGAGGAATTCCTCTTTTTACACGACCTAGAAAAGTTCTACAAGCTCAACCAAGCCAAGTGCCTCTCCTTGTTAACTGTGATGAATGATGAATTTCCCATCGACAACAAGGGCTCGAAGGCTTTGCAACAAGGTCTTGTTCCAATGCAGGGTGGTGTGCATGAGTCGGTGATGATCCTGAAATCAGCAATTGCAGCCTTGTGACTGAGGAGGAGTTTAGAAAAGCTCAGGAACAATTTCCATTGACTAGAGAGTCTAAGAATGCTACATTAGTGTCGTTGGAGGAACACAAGTCCTCCATTGACATTTGCAAGCCTGAGGTGGTTGCCTCTGATTTCAAACACACCGTAAGATAAATGATGTATGAATCTAATAAATATAATTGATAATATATACTACTAGAATTCCACTAATCGTCTTTCTTGTGTGCAGCATATAGTCTCTATAGATGCTTGGGCTCAACATAAAGATGGCACACATGAGGGTTTTGGAAGAGATGCTGCATTGGCCCATTACATGGGTCGTATTGCACCTCAACACCTTGTTGTGGTGCACAATGCATTCACCCCCATGGCAAGCTTCTACATGTTAGCCCTTAAAGAAATTAGAAAGGTCCTATGCTTGTCAACGATTCCAAGAAACGTTGACAAGATAGTGCTCATCAACAAGACTGCAGCGTATGCTGCCTTCGAAGGGGGTTATGCTTCTAAAGTGCTCACACACACTGTATTTTTAGAGAGTATTGGTCAGAAGGACCCAGATTATGTCGTCAATGCCATATTGTTGGGGACCCTTCCACTTAGCAAGAAGAGGCACAAGAACATTATGAGTTAGCCTAGAAAATTATCATAGATACTGTGTTCGACACTACTACTTTATTAAAGACAATCAATGTAACTCCTTTTTTTTAATACAAGTGGGTTTTTCTATACATAATGTCTACATAAAGTTTGAATAATGTAAGTTTCCATGATATGAGAGAGCCATATGTAAGTTTCCATGATATAAGAGAGCCATATGTAAGTTTCCATGATATGAGAGAGAGAGAGAGAGCCATTATGGATAACACTAGATTGCAAACATGTCTAGTTTGTGGTATCAGTAGTGATTAATTTGGACCAACTTCCCATGATGTCCCCTGTCCTCTCTAACCACAATGGGTGTGTAATTCTGTCCTATATCGAGCCATGATATGAGAGAGAGAGAGAGAGAGAGAGAGAGAGAGAGAGAGAGAGAGAGAGAGAGAGAGAGAGAGAGAGAGAGAGAGCCATTGCGGATAACACTGGATTGCATGCATGTTTATTATGTGGTATCAATAGTGATTAATTTGGGCTAACTTCCCATAATGTCCCCCCCGTCCTCTCTGACCACAATGAGTGTGTAGTTCTATCTGATTTATAACACCCAGCTCTAATTCATAGCAAGGCCTATGTGTATATGGGAATGTGAATGTTTGTGAATGCTTATACATGACAATTGGAGGCCACCAAATACAAAAATAGCCCCGACTTGAATAGGGCGACTTTTGCCCAAACACGCTTGCTGTCTGGGCAAAAGTCACCCTGTTCAGGTTGGGGCTCCTTTTGCATTTTCTAGCCTTGAATTGTCATGTATAAGCATTCATATAGGCCTTGCTATAAACTAGGTGCTTAAAATTAAAGATATATAGTGTCCTACAAAGTAGTAGTAAGATCATAAAAGATACCCTTTTACATGATGAGAGAGTTCTTACACATGGAAGGAGAGAGTTTGATTAATGTGAACCATAGATAAAAACATTTTTCCCATGATGAGCTACTGATAAAATGGAAAATGTGGTGCCTTCACATTGGCCCTGATATCACCTAGTTATTTAGAGTTCAAAGTAAAATGGTAAAATGTTACACTGTCCCTGATGCTGACATTGGAAGCACATTTTGAGAACTATCTATATCATACATTGCAAGCATGTATCATTTGAAGGCCTAGAAAAGCAAAAACGCCCCAACCTGAACAAGGTGACTTTTGCCCAAACAGGCTTCCTGTCTGGGAAACAGTCACCCTATTCAGGTTGGGGCTTTTTTTTTGCTTTTTTAGGCCTTCAAATGATACATGCTTGCAAATGTATGATATAGATAGTTCTCAAAATACTTTATATTCTTGCAATGTATGATACAAATAGGGCTCATTTTGACAATTTAATTTTAAAAGATTTAAATCACCAAACTCTACATGGATTCATCAATAATATGAATCAGTAGCTGTACAATGGTATAGTGAACATCACCAATGAAGTGGCCTTTATGATCCTCCATATATCATCCATGCTCAACACATGCCTATATCTCTACTTTGCCTTCATAGACACCTCTAATCACACATGCTCACTCCATGCCTAAATATATGATATGAGTACATGGACACCATGTAAAATTGTGAAGTGTAAAATTGTAAAATGTAAAATCTATGATTAGATCTGTATGTATCCAAGGTGCTTTAAAGATACTTTGAAAAATTGAACCCCATTTTATGAATTGAATCCCATTTCATGGTGAAAAATTACACAGAGGAGGAGGTCCAGGCTCTAGGCCTTGCTATAACCCTTCAAAAACTGATCCCCTTAGACATAAATTAAAAATATTTATTCTTTTACATTCAGAAATTGATCCCAACAAATTCTAAGTGAGTTTCTACATTGACAAGGGTCGGATGAGGTTTTTTGACAGTAGCCTTGCTATCACCAAGCAATTTACAACTAAATAATATTAAAATAAAAAATATTGATACATATGGTTAAGAGGAAGGTTTACAAAGGCAGAAAGACCCCCAACCTGAACAAGGTGACTTTTGCCCAGACAGGCTTCCTGTTTGGGCAAAAGTCACCCTGTTCAAGTTGGGGTTTTTTTTAACTTGTTCAGGTGCATTGGCATGCCTAGGTAGCACCCAGCATGCATTGGAAGCTCTTAGCGCATGCCGGTAGCACCCGACATGCATTGGGAGCTACCAGCATGCATAGGTAGCACCCGACATGCATTGGAAGCTCCTAGTGTATGCTAGTAGCTCCCGACAAGCATTGGGAGTTACCAGCATGCATTGGGAGATATTGGCATGCCTACGTAGCACCCGACATGCATTGGAAGCTCTTCATACATGCTAGTATCACCCGACATGCATTGGGAGCTACCAGCATGCATTGGGAGCTATTGGCATGCCTGGGTATAGCACCCAACACTGGAAGCTACCGGTATGCCTAGGTAGTACTTGGCAGACATTGGAACCTTCTAGTGATACCGGTAGCACTTCATATACATTGGAAGCTACCGATATACATTGGAAGCTACCGATATACATTGGTGGGAGCTACTGGTGGAAGGTACTGGTATGCCTAGGTAGCTACCGACATGCATTGGAATCTATCGGCATGCCTAGGCATTGGAGGCTACCAGCATGCATTCATAAGCTTTGGGCATTCATAAACCTTATGCATAAGCTACATACATGAGACTTATGCCTGGGTAGCAACCAACACTGGAAGCTACCGGTATGCCTAGGTAGTACTCGGCATACATTGGAACCTCCTAGTGGTAGCACTTGACATACATTGGGAGCTACCGATATACATTGGAAGCTACTGGCATGCCTAGGTAGCTATCGACATGCGTTGGAATCTATCGGCATGCCTAGGCATTGGAGACGACCAGCATGCATTCATAAGCTTTAGGCATTCATAAACCTTATGCATAAGCTACATACATGAGACTTATGCATATGGCCAATGTATAGGCCTCATGCATGAGGCTTATGCATATGTCTCATGCATGAGGCTTTTTCATATGGCTCATTAGTAAAAATCGGAACTCATTTTGGGGCCTTTTAGGGTTTAAGAAAAATAGCCCTCGACCAATCAATGGAGGGCCAATGTAACGTTGGAGGAAATAATAAATAGGAGGAAAAAAGAATAAAATTCATATTCAGATAGAGAACGGTGAGTTTGCATTGAATGAAGATATCTTTTTCATTTATTATAATTGATATTGTCATCTTCGGTGTGCAGGATTTGCAATGCAAAATTTGGTGATTCGGACATCGCTGGCGTGTTTGGAGAGCGGACCAAAACCCCCAAAACGACACCAGAAGCGCTGAAAACGGGCATCTGGAGGCCCGAAAAAGGCCAAAAAGGGCCGGCAAGGAAAATTCACTGGGAAAAGCGATTTGGTGTCAGTCTGCTGAAAACGGGCATCCGGAGGCCCGAAAAAGGCCGAAAAGGGCCGGCCAGGAAAATTCACTGGGAAAAGTGATTTGGTGTCAGTCTGCTGTGTGCTAGACTGACACCAAATCGCTTTTCCCAGTAAATTTTCTTGGCCGGTCCTTTTCGGCCTTTTCCGAGCCTCCGGATGCCCGTTTTCAGCGCTTCCGGTGTCATTTTGGGGGTTTTGGATTGTTCCGGATGTGCCGACGATGTCCGAATCACCTGCTACCAGACTGACACCAAATCGCGTTTTTCGGCGAATCTTTGTAGTTGCATGTACTTGCTTTAATATTTTTGATGATTTTGGGTGAAGAAAAATAAAAAAATCGTGAATTTCTTACAGGGCCCCAAAATGAGTTCCCTCTTTTCCTAATGAATGCATAAGCTTTAGGCAAGCATAAGCCTCATATAAATGTAAATGCAAAGGCATATGGCCACCTCTTGAGAGATGCATAGCTCTCTCAAGGCTATGCTTAGATGCTTATGGCTAATGCATAAGTCTCATGCATAAGCTTTATACATGAGGATTTGTGCACAAGTCTCATGTATGTGGCTTATTCATAAGCCTTATGCATAAAGCTTATGTATTAGCCTCATGCATGAGACTTATGCATATAGCTCTCTAAAGGCTATGCTTAGAGACTTATGGATAATGCCTAAGTCTCATGCATAAGCTTTATACATGAGGCTTTGTGCACAAGTCTCATGTATGTGGCTTATTCATAAGCCTTATGCATAAACACTACAAGAGGCGGGGCCATTATCCATGTTTTTTTCGACGGTTTAGAACTAATCTTAAAATCCTCGAAGCATCAAAATATGCGTCAAAAAAGCATCAAAATGGAAACGTCAAAATAAGTGCTGATACATGCATCGAAATAATAATATTTTCCACGCTTTTTTCGACTGATATTTCGATTATCATTTTGACGGACATTTCGACTGACATGTCAACCGACATTTCGACCCTGCCGCACTTACCATATCTGCAATGCGCCCCCAATTGAGGTTGGCGCCTTCTCACTCAAGCTTCGTCGGCTGACATGTCAACCGACATTTCGACCCTGCCGCACTTACCATATCTGCAATGCGCCCCCAATTGAGGTTGGCGCCTTCTCACTCAAGCTTCTCCAAAAGAAAGTATGTGTTATGGTGGCGAGCAATGTCCTCCTCTTCTCCCGTTGCCAGCCGACCAACCACTTGATTCTAAAGGTACCAAAACAACAAGATAAGCATTGATACTTACAAAGTAGATATAACATCAAATGAAACATACAAGATAAGCATTGATACTTACAAAGTAGACATGGAATGCATCCCAACCGCCGCTTCCAAGGTGAGAGCTTCCTATGCTCTCCATTCGGGCTTTGGCCGCATCCTCTTGTTGCTTGTAGCATTGGGGATTTCTTGCATGCTTTTGCTTCTCCTCATTCCAATCCTCGGTGCTCATTTTACCAAGGCTTCTCACCCCCTACCTTCACTCTCCTAGTCACATCTCCTCGTCAATGTTTCATGACGTCCACCATGTGGTCCTTTATCTACCTTATGGGGGCGACATTACTACCGCCGCGACCGGCTTGTACTCATCCTTGATTTGATTTATGACTCTATCTTTCTTATCTTTATCCAACTTTGGCCACCATAAAGTAATAAATTCATTTGCAAAGACAATGTGGCAAAGCTTGCGGATGCGGCTCTTCATCTCTTGTCTGACATTTGACAATTATGTAATATTTTTTTCCCCATCGGCGGCGGGTGAGGGCTGTGTCGAAACGTTGCAAGATGATCGCGAGCATGGAGTGCTTCTGGTGCTAGATGGGGAAGGACGCTCATGTGGGAGCGTATACCCATCCGTGCCCCCACTTGGACAACAACCGCCTCCACCTCCACTACTCCAGAGCCTTGTCCTCTGCGAGTGGATGAGCAACCTGAGGGAGGGATTCTGGGCGGCTCTTTGTGGGGTTTGTACAAGTTAACTAGGGTAGCGGTGGTGGTCCTGATGGTGCGGCTGACGAGCCCACCCCTCTCCCAAAATATTGTTGTGCCATCGCTCTTTGCTCGGGCGTGGCTTGTGCTAAAAAAACCATAAACTGGTCAGGCAACATGGCATATGGAGAGAAGGATAGAGAGTAAGCCGGTGTCTCATTTGGAGTATGAGACATGTTTCTACACACACATAACAAAGAATACATGGACACTTTAATAAGAGCATACACATGATTTATCCCTCAACATTCATTCATTTATGTATGAGGCCTTATGCATAAAGCTATATTGCATGAGGCTTATGCATAAAGCATGCATAAAGCTTATGCATAAAGATTATGCATAAAGCATGCATGAGAATTATGCATAAAGCTCATGCATAAAGCTTATGCGCAAACCTACAAAGCTATGCATGAGGCCTTATGCATAAAGCTATGCAACAGCATGAGGCCTTATGCATAAAGCTTATGCATAAAGCATTATGCATAAGGCTTATGCATAAGGCATAAAGCATTATGCATAAGGCTTATGCATAAAGCACTATGCATAAGGCCTTAAGCATAAAACTATGCATGAGGCCTGATGCATAAAGCTATGCATGAGGCTTATGCATAAATCATGAATGAGCATTATGCATAATGCTTATGCGCAAACTTACAAAACAAATCCCCAGCACCCAAGGGTGCAATAATAATAGAGGAAAGATAGAAAAGCACTTACCTCTTTTTTGTGATGTCGAAAAAGAGGATTAGAGGACCTACAAAACCAACAAAAGGGTGAGGAAAGGATTAGGCATACATACAAAAGATAGAAAAGCACTTACCTCTTTTTTGTGATGTCAAAAAAGAGGATTAGAGGACCTACAAAACCAACAAAAGGGTGAGGAAAGGATTAGTAAAGCATACATACAAAAGCTTATGCAAACTATGCCGCTATGCAAGCCTTATGCAAGGTATGCTAAAGCTTATGCATAAAGCATGCATGAGGCCTTATGTATAAAGCTTTAAGCATAAAGCTATGCATGAGGCCTTATGCATAAATCTTATGCATGCATGAGGCTTATGCATAAAGCACTATGCAAGCCACGCTATCCTAAACTAAACCATACCCCGGCACTATGCATTAAGCATGCATGCATAGAGCTTAATCTAGGATAGACGGGCCACAGGGGTTAACCTTTCTCGCATCGACAGGTTTAACATTGATGAGTGGGCTTGTGATAGATCTATGATTAGAGCTCTATGCATGCTTAAGCTCTATACGTAGAGGACCTACAAAATAAAACCCCTCTTTTTGGTAGATAAAAATAGAGAAAAGAGAGGATAAAAAGATAGGAAAGCACTTACCTCATTTTGGTGATGTTGAAAGAGAAGATTAGAAGACCTACAAAACCAATAAAAGGGTGAGGAAAGGATTAGTAATGCATACATACAAAAGCCCTAAGAACCTAATGCATACATACAAAATCAAAAAGAGAGGAAAGAAAGAAAAGAATTTACCTCTTTTTTGATGAAGTTGAAAGAGAGGATTAGAAGACCTACACAAAAAACAAAAAGTTGAGAAAAGAATTAGTAATACAAAACCCTAAAAGTGTGAATATCATGGATGTACAAGGAGGTTTATCCTTTAACACACACACACCAAGTTAACAACCAAGAGGAGAGGAGAGGAGAGGGGAGGGTAGGGGAGAAGAGGGGAAGGAGGGCAAAGAAGGAGGTGGAGAAGGGCTTGGGAGAGAGTAAGAACCTGCAAAACAAATGAGAAAGCAAAAAAACAAGAAAATTACCTATAATTACACACATAGACATTTTACATCACATGTACATGTGTTAAATTTGTAGCAATGTGATGAACTATGGTGGATCAAATTCTAGAATCAACATCACTAACAAATAGATTAGATGATAATTAAGATGTGATGAGTAATTAATTGATAGCTTAATGTAGGCATGGATAATCAAAAACCGGCAAATTCTCATTATGCCAATGCCTCAATTTATAGAGTTTACATCCAAGCATCCAATCCCACTGATTTCTCCTTGATTCACTCCACCTCCTTTGCTTGATTCTCTCCACCTCTCCCAAAATATCTCCACACCGCCTAAATCTCCTCATGCTACCCTTTATTCTCTCCTAGTAGTAGATACCTCTCACCTTTTCACAGCTTCTCTCACATTTACAGATTCTCTTTTACAGTCTCTTACCAAGGGCTTGTTCCCGCACACACCCTATTCACTTGTATATTTCAACACCTCCCCCCTCAAGTGAATACTCTTAGCACACCTGAACCCTATACCAAGTTTCTCTCTAACTTGATAGTCTGCCGACAACCAGTGCCTCAAGTCCCTAACCTCATAGTCCTTGACACACACACTCTCTCTCTCTATGTGTCCAAGGCTACTACAAGTGCCCATGACCTTGACTAAAGTGCTCACACATACATCTACCGCATGGCCTACATCATCGATGGCTTAGAGGTGGTTTTACTCTATTGGGGCAGGTTACATTTGGTTGTGGGGTTTCTCTCTCTCTCTTTCTCTCTCAGAAAAGATGATCTGACTCCACTTCCTTAGGAGCCTCCATGAAGTTTGCCGATGTCGTTCCTTCTCCACTGGGTTTGCTGTAGCAGTCTCTTGCCATGTGTCCTGGCTTTCCACAGTTGTTGCAACAAGTGAAGGTCCTTCCTCCTACTCTGCCTCTTCCTCATCCTCGTGAGAGAATCCTCCTTGGGTGAAGAATGCTGTTTCCGCTCCTGCTGTTGAGTCCAGCCATTTCTTCTCTTTGCCTCTGCTCTCTTGCTCTAGTAGAGCTCCTTCTATCTCGTTTAGCTTCAATTCAGGTACATTCTTTAGTGCTGCTACAATTTTTTCATATTCACCTTTGTCCACACTCTTTAGAGGCACTGCTAGTGCCTCATCATCTTCTACCTTTTTGCCAATAGCTGCCAGTTGTTGCTTAATGCTTTTATATCTATTCAAGTGTGTGATTAAAGGTTCACTTTCCTTCATATCCAATTTGTAGAATTTCATTAACAAATTTATCTTTGAATTTTTAGCTTGTGTGCCAAATAATTTATTGA
This sequence comes from Cibotium barometz, assembly GCF_041138505.1. Taxonomy (NCBI): domain Eukaryota; kingdom Viridiplantae; phylum Streptophyta; class Polypodiopsida; order Cyatheales; family Cibotiaceae; genus Cibotium; species Cibotium barometz. Next base: position 20,894,484 of record NC_141062.1, on the reverse strand, counting down.
GTTCATCCCATGCATCTTTCGCCCATTGTATCCCTGTGATGTGATGAATGATTTCATCATTTAAATTGAGTGCGATAAGTCCCAATGCTTTTTCATTCCTGCTCTTCCACTCATTTTCCCCTCTCACCTCTCGGCATTCATCTCTTCCCTCAACTAGCCCCCACAGATTTTTCCTCATGAGCAGATACATGGTTTTTGTCTGCCATGTGTAAAACTGCGCTCCATTAAATTTGGCTATCTCTTGTGCTGTACTCATGATGATATGAAGGGGGTCTTACCTCTTGATCCAATTTCAAGATTCAAGGGTAGTGTTTACCCTTTTACAACTCAATCTGGTGTTTAGGTGATGATTACAACACAGATTTATCAGTATAAAATCACCAAAAATTACATTAAACCAAGGGTAACAAATCTCTACGGAATGGTTAGAGTATCAAACCATCTCTGAATTACAATATGAAGTTATAGGTATCTGTATCAGATACCTAATGGTTAATTTAAACCCTCAATTGTACCAAAATACAGTGATTAGTATTGATTAATCACTAATTAGCAAACTAATCCTCTGTTTTGTGTGCAAAAAACAGAGTATGCGGGGAGTCCAGATTTGAGGCCTTAGAGTTCAAATGAGCTCAAATCCTTTCAAGGACATAATGAGCAATTAGTCTAGTACCGATTAATCACTAATTAGCAAACTAATTCTCTATTTTGTGTGCAAAAAATAGAGTATGCGGGGAGTCTAGATCTGAGGCCTTAGAGTTCAAATGAGCTCAAATCCTTTCAAGGACATAATTAGCAATTAGTCTAGTAGAGGATTAAGCTAAGAAACATAAGATTTGACCAAATATTGAATGCTTAATCTCTGTTTTACTGAAGTCACTTGCAGATTTGATGAAGAGCTTGGATCTCATTGTAGACAAATCAAAATCTGTCTTCACCAGCTTGTAGAGCACCCGTGAAAACCCCTAGGGCCAAGAGGAATTAGATCCATTTCATCTGGTACAGAATAAATCTCAGTTTTGCTTCAAAAAAGTGGCGCTTGCAAAATCGTGAATTTCTGTAGCTTCATTAGGTAGTTCTGCGATTCGTCTTGATTGGCTTATGTGTGGGGAGTGTAGCTATGTTTGGCTAAAAGGATTTGGGCCAATGTTATGTGTGAAGGGAGAGAGAGATCCTCCACCAGCTAAGGGTACAGAGGCTACTTGAAAAAGAGTTAAAAAAGTCTAATTATCTACTAATCCTAATTAGCCAAGTAATTAGCAAGATAATGGGCTCATAAACTTGATGGATTCTAGGCTAGGCTTTGATACCATGTTAAATTTGCAGCAATGTGATGAGCTATGGTGGATCAAATGCTAGAATCAAAATCATTAACAACAAAGAGATTAGAGACAAGATATAATTAGTGAGCAATTAACTGATAGCTGAATGTAGGGATGGATAATCAAAAACCAACAAATTCTCATTAGGCCAGTGCCTCAATTTATAGATCCAATCCCACTGATTTCTCCTAGATTCACTCTACCATTTTTTGCTTGATTCTCTCCACCTCTTCCAGAATATATCCACACCTCCTAAATCTCCTCATGCTACCCTTTATTCTCTCCCAGTAGATACTTCTCACCTTTTCACAACTTCTGTCACATTTACAGATTCTCTTTTACAGCCTCTTGCCAAGGGCTTGTTCCTATGTACACACCCTATTTACTTGTATATTTCAACAACATGTAACCAACAAGAGGAGATGGGAGTGAGGGAAAAGGAGGCATACCTGGTGAGGAAGAAAAACACATGCGCATGAAAAAAAAATGCAGAGAAAAGAGAGGTTCTGTTTTACTATAAAAACCTGCGCCGTTGATATATGCGTCGAAATAACCACTGTCGAAAAAAGTGTCAAAATCAGGTGAAAAAAAGTGTCGAAAAGAATGTGGGAAATAGCGTGGAAATAAACGTCGAAAAAATAAAACTTTCACTCTTTTCAACTGATATTTCGATAATCTTTTTGACGCTTATTTCGACGATCGTTACTTTTCATTCAAATTCAAAATCTTTCCAGATCTTGCGCTCCCCCGACATTTCAAATTACCTATCACCGACTACCACACCCTCCACAATTACTTGAGGGAGGATTCCCCTCCAAAAATAAGCATTCGTTCCTATTTGGCAAATCAATATGGAAACCATGGATGATGCCACACCCTAAAATTTTATTGATTTAGAGGAGAAGACACTTTGCCCATGTACTCGCTGCAAATACCAAGTGGCTCGATGTCCACAAATTTGCAATGATCATACAAAAAAATGGAGAATATTTTTGGTGGAGCCATTGGAACATCTAATTAGTGGCAATGCATGCTTCAACAATGATGAACCAGTGGATATCCGGCCTGAACAATGGAGAAGACCAACAAGAGTAGCGGCAAACGAGGTGATCCAATAACCCGAGGAACTTGAGGCGGATTCAGAGTAAATACTAGAACATGACATGGATGACGTGATAAATGCCTTACACGATGGAACAGAAGCTCAATGTTTGGAATACGAAGGGGTAGAAGAAAACACACAACGTGTGGAATACGCTTCCTAAGAAGAGAAACAGCTACACAGGCTTGCTCGTCTTCCACTATATCGTGGAGCACATGTGCCTATTTTACACGCTTGCCTATCCATATTGAACTTGCAATCGATTTTTGGATGGTCTGATACGAGCGTATCAAAATTTTTTGCGTAAGTGATGATATCATATGTAATTAGTGAGTTATGTACCTTTATATGCATTTTCTTAGCCTGACTATTTTGTGTAACAGCTTATTGAAACATCAAATATTTCCAGAAGATAATGAGATGCCAGTGGACTGTAGTCGAGCAAAAGTAATGTTGCACGCGATTGGCATGGACTACAACACACACCATGCTTGTCCAAATGATTGTATTCTTTATCGACAAGAATATAACAACGCATTACAATGTCCGCATTGTGGTACATCGAGATATAGACAAAATGTGCAAGGAGAAAGAGTACCAATAAAAGTTTTACGACACTTTCCCATCATCCCTCGGATTAAAACAATGTTCAAGTGTAAATCCATTGCAGGATTGAGAACTTGGCACTGTAAACACTAGGTCCACGGATGGTGTTATTCATGTGCCAACAGATTCCCCTGCATGGAAGCACATTGAAGAGAAGTGGGTAGCCTTTCAGGAGGAGGCTCGTCATATTCGACTCGGACTAGCCATGGATGAAGTGAATCCATTTGGTCTACGAAGTTCATCTTAGAGTACATGGCCTGTTTGTCTAGTTAACTATAATCTTCCACCATGGCTAGCGATAAAAAAGGGCATCTTTTATTGTCTTTGATAGTTCCTGGAAAGTACAAGGTGAAGAACATGGATGTGTATTTAGTCCCTTCAGTTGAGGAGCTTCGTGTTCTATGGGAGGGAATTGAAGTTCATGATATTTCCAAGAGGTTTGGACAACGTGCACTAACATTGAGAGGAATACTTATGTGGACTATGCATGATTGGCCTGGCTATGGAGAGTGCTCAAGTAATACTGTAGCTTGTTAACATATTATGTTAAGTCACAATTATCATCCAAACTTACCTACTATACAATCTTTTTTGATGTTCTACAGGGCTTTCAGTGTCAGGGTATAATGGATGTCCATTATGTGGGCCGCAACTTGAGGCTCGATACTCAAAATCTATGAAGAAGATAGTATACGAGGGCCACAAGAAGTATCTCCCAGTGGACCATCCTTTGCGTGAGGGATTTATAGGGAGGTCTCCTTGCATATGGTAGAGCAGTGATTGGAGGACCTTATGAGAGCTGGATCCAACCTATACACCTCCAGGAATGAAGCGTCTATCCATTTTCATCACCTTCCATACTAGAATGACCTTTTAGTGAACCATCTTCTTGACCCAATGCACATTTTCAAGAATATAGCCGAGGTGCTTTGAAAAACCATCACAGGAGCAAAGGAGAGCAAGGCACAACGAGATGATTTACAAGAGGTTCAATTCATGCACCACTTATGGGCCCAAAATAGAGCAGATGGAAAGGTGAAGCTACCAAAGGCACCTTGGGTCATGACAAAGGATGAGCAACGGTGTGTAAAGAAGTGCATTCGTGAGTTTCGTACCCCTATAGGATGCATGTATTTCTTGAAGGGAGCATTTACAAAGGACAATGAGCTTAGTGGCTTGAAGAGTCATGATTGGCACATATTCTTGCAATTCATCTTCCTATAGCCATCAAGGATTGCCTCAACGATGACATTAGAGCAACAATTTACAAAATTGGTGTAGTGGTATGTTGGATATCAAGGAAAGAGATTAGTAGAGACACATTAGCTGTTACAATGGCTGAGAAATACTTTCCAACAAGTATTTTAACCATTCAATTGCACTTGCTAGTTCATGTGGTTGATGAAATTGTTGCGGCTGGGGTTCGTCAAAGAGCTCGTCCCTGAAGGTAGTATGGCAGTGGGATGTCTTGTTCAAGAATCACTTGTATATATAACTCAATTTCTCAGTACGTCTGATCCCGATATGCCAAGATTATGGACACAAGAAGAAGATGATTGACTAGTTGGGGAAGAACCACAAGGGAAAGGCCTTGTGAGAACAATGGATGTAGCATTGCATGAAATAGATAAAAAGAGCACAACATTTAATTGTGGTGTGAAGGCTAATTTCATGCAAGAAAATCGTTCAATTGCAAGTGATGGCAATACTGAAGTAGGCATGCTAGATTATTGTGTAACAATCCAAGATATTATCAAGGTTGGATTCAATTCAAGATATTATCAAGATTGGATTCAAAAAGTTTGATATGTTCATTTTTGATGTGAAATGGTTCAAGTTGGTAACTCAAGGGACGCAAGTAACTGTACGCAAAGACAAGTGTGGATTTCTTCAAGTAGATTGCACAAAGATATGGACTGACCAAAGGGACACATTTGTGCTACCAGGGCACTGTGAGCAAGTCATCTTTGTGGAAGAACCAACAGATCATAAATGGTTGTTTGTGATCCAAATAAATCCACGTGGAAAACAAATATTTGATGAGGTGAAAATAGGAGTTGACTGTTTGCTAGATACTGAGGAACTCCCCCCAGATCATGTGATGGTTGAGCATACACCACTAGCACCTATTGAATAACATGAAGAAGACATACTAGTTGAGGAAGTAGGTGAGGCTCACACGGGATTAGGATCAGATGAAGGTGTACTCATTGAGAAAATACATCTTGAACGAGAAATAGACACTAGAGATAATCCAGAAGAAGAACAAACTCAAGCTCTCAGTATGATCATGATGCATCGATAGCTCTCATGCTAGAGCTAGAAGAGGATGACATCATGGATGAATTACCTTCTACTACTACAAGACAACCGGTTCCACCAATTGACAACAATGATGGAGTATTTCTAGAAATAGATTTATTTGGAGCCATGGATCTCGTTGAGGATGAGCAAGTTGATGATGACTTTAATTTCATTGTAAAATAGAGCACTTTCTAAATTGCACCTTAGTGGCGAGGAGGAGGAGCTAGCATTTTTTCTCCTTCAAAGAGCGTGATGGAAGTTATACCCTCCTCTCTCCCTCGGCTCCCCCCCCTCTCTCTCTCTATCTCTCTCTCTAGCTCTCTCTCTCTCTCTCTCTCTCTCTCTCTCATAGACACATATGCTTGCCAAGAGATAGAAAGAGAAGGCTAAATCACACCCAAGAATGGGAACTAGCAAATATTATATATAATTCAATTTAAAAAAATAAAAAATTTCAACTGTTATTTCGACGCATATTTCGACTACATTTTACATGTGTATTTTGACGCATATTTTGACGTCTGATTCTCTTGTAGTGAAAGCTTATGTATTGCCATTATGCAGCATGAGGCTTATGCTGCATATGTCTAATGCATAAATCTCATGCATGAGGCTTATGCACTAGCCTCATGCATAAGCTTTATGTCCTAGCCTCATGCATGAGGCTGAGGAATATGGCCACCTTTTGAGATAAGCATAGCTCTCAAAATAATATCCGTAGAGCATGGAAAAAATAACAAACCCTAATCTTAGAAGCCCTAAAGCTTACAAACCCTATAACATGTAAAAGCATAAGAGACAAAATAAACAATAAAGAGATCTCTTACCTTGTGAGCCTTGTATTGTTGATAACCTACAAAATCAAACCAAATTAAGAAAAAAAAGTATTAATAACCATAATCTTAGCCTGATAGAGAGTATATACAAAACCCTAATCTTAATAGAAATCTTAATAAAAGCTTTTGCATAACATAGATGTGGATGGCTCCATCGGTACTTGCTAGGGAACTCGAGGACTACCAACACAAACACTAGGGCTGGGGAAAAGGGAGTGTGGATCCTCTCAAGGAAGTATACTTGCAAAGGATGAGTCCGCCTCACTGGCTAGACATGCAAGACCTATGCTCTACACTGTCTACCGTGCTCTCCGACCACCACCTAGCACCGTAGTATCCCTACTACAAGCCTCTCACTCACACCATACCCACCACTGACCACTCACACACCTCACTCACATAGAGAGAGAGACAAAACACCAACATAGAACAACACTGTATACCAACTATAGATAAGAATTATACAAGAGAGATTGTGCTGCACACAGAGACTGTAATACACTAGAGAATGTGCTCTCTGCCGAATGTACTAGCTGAATGTGCTAGAGTGAATGTGATACAAGAAAGAATCTCCTTCTAGAATGTGCTACAATGAATGTTCTACAAGAGAGAGTTTGTCTAAGATAGTGTGTATGTGTCTCCCCTCCTGCAGAGAGAGTGCTCCCCTTATCTCCTCCACGGGTGTCCTCCTCCGTGAAGTCCCAACCCTCATCATGTAGTATAGAAGAAAAATCTTTTGTCGGGAAAAGAAAGATGGTGCTCAAGAGGATTTTGCTATCCCTCGGGGAAAGGAGAGGGGTGTTGCCTCCATGAGTGCCATCGGAGTTGACCATGCACATTGGAGATATCGAAGGGCATCGACGGTTGGAGCGATCGAAGGGCATCGGTGGTGCGGGTGGTCAAAGATGATGAAGGGTACCAGCGATAATAGCGGTCAGAGCCGTCGGAGGGCACCGACAGTTGGAGCGGCCACTGGCAGTGATGGGTTGGAGCGGTCGGAGCACACCGGTGGTCAGAGCAGTTTACAGATGCCAAAGGTGATGGTGGGAAGCTCTTGGTGGAGAGTGGAGGACGTGACTTCCCATCCACAGGCCGCCCACTACTACTCAATTCACCATCTCGTTGAATGCCACATAAAAATAGAAAAAACAGGTGGTTCTTTGGCAAGCTAGCCTCTGGGAAAAACATCCGGCAAGCAAGCTCCCAAGCATACTTCATACAATTATCCTTCCAGGAAAACCTTATGGAGAGATATAGAATAAATAAAAATGAATCAACTAGGCTCTTGGGAAACTTCATCCAACAAGAGAGCTGTAGAAAAAAGTATTGAGCTAAGGGCTCCTAGGCACTTCATCTAGTAAACAATTTCTAAGAGCTCCTGGGCAACTTGATCTAGCAAGCCATTGTTGCCTATATTACCACTGTCATCCCCCGGGCAAAGCATCGAGCAAGAAGGTTACTCTGATATCAACCAAAGCACAAAACCAATCTTAACAATAATCACTGACCACTTCATCCGGGTAAAACTTCGGGCACAAAGTCCAGGCATACAAAGATACAAAATGAAACCTAGCCATGGCCAGTACATAAAAGATCCGCTTCTCATTAATAGAAAAGGTCCGCTTCTCCCAAGCATCATTAGCATGTGCCAAGGTAGCCTCCAACATAACTTTTGCTTCAGGGTCAAGACTTCTCATAAACTTCCACGGAGATGGCCATACCAAGGGCTCTGCAGCAGCAGTCAAAGGACTAAGAAGAGCTGCACATGCTATGTTATGGTACATCATAGTGATCAAGAAGGGGTGTTCCCTTGAGAGTTTCTCTTTAACCTAGTTGCACACCATGCCAAAATCTCTTTAACACATTCGGATGATCCTCCAAGTGCTGCAAAATGCAATGGTGTTCTTCCAAAACCACAACCGCTTACACCACCAGATCTTGTGGTCGTTGCACACATGAGAGACCCCTTACTTAAAAGCAAGCAGACTACTATAGAATGGCTGGACCAGGCTGCCAAGCGTAGAGGTGAAGATCCACATGTTTGTGCCACTGAGGGAGGGTTTTTTTTGGAAAGAAACACAAATACAAAGGGGGGATTTTTTTTATAGAAAAAAAATACAAAAGGGGATTTTTTTGTTTACTTGATCGATGTGAGAAGGGGAGGTTGGGTTGGTCGGTGAGGAGAGTTGAGGGGAGAAGAGAGAGGGAAAGGGTGGGTGACAGGTGAGAGCTTGGTCAATGAGGGGGGTGGGTGAGAGAGAGAATTTTTTTTTTTGGTCTCTTGTAAAAGAAATAGGGAAAAAGAAACCTAAGAGGGGGATTTTGTTTTGGGAGATGAAGACCCGATACGTGGCACTTCATGAACACTGGAGTGAGTTGAGGCAGGCGTTCCGCTCGAACCACCACCCATGGCTGGCCATATCTTCCAAAGCGCACTAATTGAGGAGTCTGAAGTCTACACAGATCGTGATCTTGTTGGTCTTCTTTTTTGGAATCACAACTATAGGTGACAACCATTCGGAGTGCTCAATGGGAACGATGATACCTACCTCTTCCATCTTGTCTAGCTCTTTCTTCACCACTTCTAAATAGTTGGGATCCATGCGGTAGATGCCCTTGCTAACTGGCGGACTACCTTCTTTTAGTGAAATGATGTGAGTGCAAATGGTTGGATCTATCTCTGGCAGATCCTTGTAGGTCCATGCAAACACATCTTGGTGATCTGTGAAAAATTTGGTGATTCTCTAAAGAGTGGAAGGGTCCTCCCGAGACCCAAGCTGCCACTAAGATGGGACATGGTATCTCTGATATGCCTAGGTTCAGCTCTCTCACCTCCTTATGGTAAGTGGTGGGTGGAAGAAGAGCAATGCCGAGTGCTGCTTGATGAAGAGATAAGGGATCATGGGCTAGGGTGCTGACTAGAGGGAAATCACCAATGTGTTCCTCTATCGAGCCCATTGTGGGTATCTCTTCTATTGGCAAGGCTTCTTGCCTAGTCTTGAGGCACTCTACTCACCTCTCCTTGTGGGTAAGTCTGGGAGGGGTTATAGGCACCTTTGCTGACTCCTCTTGTGAGAGACCTTCTTTCAAGGTTGTCGGGAAAACTATAGTTCCCCTAGACCTATGACCTCTATCTATTTATGTGTTGAGACACTGAGGCAAAGAAGGAGGCTAGAGTGAGCAAAGATTCTGTCCAATCCCATGCTGCTGCTTCTTCTTCTAAGAGCTCTTCTTCTTGGGACACCTCTTGAATGGGGTCTAGATCCAACTCCACTATGTCCATCATATTGCGCTGGAACCAATAGGAATTTAACCAATTCCATAGAGGTTCTGCCACCTCTCCTTCTAAGTTGAATGGATCCCAAGACTCCTCCACTAGTAATTCTTTCCATTCCTCCCGCTCTTCCTTGTCACCACACTGGGTCCTTCCTCCCAAATGAGAGTCATGTCATGTAGGGCAGTGCCCCTTGCACTCTCATCGGGGCCTTTTTCCAAGGGCAAGGTCATTGTCCCCCCCGGGTTAGGGATATGCAAGTTGTCTCGGCCCCAATCATGGATTACCTGGGCTGCCCTCAACCAAGGCCTTCTGATGAGCAAGCTATAGGCCCCTCGAGTTGGTGGTAGGTCTAACACCACAAAAGTCGTTTCGCATACTAATCCCTCGAAACTGATCGAAACTTGCTTGACTGGTCCCACGGGCATCACTTCTCTTTGTTCTATCACTCGGATGGCAAAGGGAGCTCACTCAGTAATTCGGAGACCCAAGACTTTCCTAGTAGCTTCAGGCATGATATTAACACTAGAACCACCATCCACAATGGCCCCTCCCAGGGAGCTTGTCACCCTTGGGCTTCAGTGGATCGGCCACTCCTGGGATAGTGAGTTATATCCTTTCTTGCTGCCTCCTGGGTTATCGCCCACTACTACTAGATGTGGCTTCCCCCCTACTAATTTGAGTCCCTCCTAGGGAGCTTGTCACCCTTGGGCTTCAGTGGATCGGCCACTCCTGGGATAGTGAGTTATATCCTTTCTTGCTGCCTCCTGGGTTATCGCCCACTACTACTAGATGTGGCTTCCCCCCTAGTTGCCATCGGTTCCATCCAATGCTAGACTAAGCCTATCAGTTGCTCTCTTATTTTCTGGCTCAAACCACATAATTAAGGAAGGGTGATTTCCACATTTTCTCCTGCCAACTTTTCCTCCCAACTTAAATTACTAAACTTGGGTTGGGTAGACTCCTCATCTACCTTTGAAGATGTGGTGGTTTGGGCAATGACTAAGGTAGGCACCGCTTCCTTCTCCATGGATGGTGTTTGAATGAATTCCTCCACTGCCTCCTTAAAGCTTGTTCCACAATGGATGGGTAGGTACTCCACCATCAGGGAGAGGAGTTGTTGACTTTGGCGGTCCTTGGGATCGGGTGACGGCCGCCACTATTGGAGTGCCAATGGGAGGTGGCACCACTACCACAATTGGAGTGCCAGCAGTGGTGGGAGGTGCAGGCACCATAGCTTCCACCATGTTAACCAGTGGGGTTCTAGGACAATCCTGGGTGTAGTGGTCTTGGCTCTCTAGGTAATGGAGGCATGGGGCTGAGCCCTCAAGTACAATGCATTAAGCTTGCATGTGGTCTTGGCTCTCTAGGTAATGGAGGCATGGGGCTGAGCCCTCAAGTACAATGCATTAAGCTTGCATGTGGTTTCTCCCCCTACAATGGTAGCATATAAGAGGCCGGGTGGGGTTGTTGGAAGGACGGTGATTGGCAAACCTTTGGTTAGGCTGAGCCCCATACGTGTTGTTAATGGCCAGAGGTATTGGAGGAGCTACCACATAGACCACCAAGGGTGGTTTTGATAGACTTGGGGTGTTTATGGGACCAACACGGATGGGAGGTATGACTGATAGGTTGGGAGAGTGCCTGCTTGATATTAAATTTGCATAGGCATGGCGTTTTATGTTAGGGCTACTTCTTCGGGATGAGGGTTATTGCTGTATGTTACCGTGGCTACTTGAGCTCCCTGTTGAGATGATGTGGTCTCGGGCGGTGGAGGGGTTTGTACAAAAGTAACCATGGGGGAGGGAAGGGTGTGTGGGGCAGTTAAGTAGGAGGGACCAGTGGTGACAGGGTTAATATAAGCTTGTTATTGGGGGGTAGCTCCTCCAGTTGATTGAGGGTTCAAGAAGGGTGTTGGGTTTGGTTGGTGGTTAGGGGCTTGGGAAGAAGTTGAAGCACTTCTGGTTGGGGTCACCATGTAGTCTTTGGTGAAGGGATTAAGTGGGGTGGCACCCTGCTTAAGTAGTTGTTGCATAAGACGAAGTCCCTTGAGGTAGTAACACTCCTTGTCCTCATGGCCTACCTTTGAGAAAAATGAGAAATATTTCTTGGTGGGACAATTATTTCGAAGATTACCTTACGAGCTATATAGCGAGCACCAAGGACTCACCTTGGGATCTTTGACCTTGAGCTACTTGATCTCCTGAGTGGTCGGAGATGCCAGAGGTGATGGTGGGAAGCTCTTGGTGAAGTGTGGAGGACCTGGCTTCCCGTCCATAATAGAAAACTTATTGAATCTTTTTTTCCCTTCTCATTGAAGCTTAACCCTAACTCTAGATTCTACATAGAAACCCTAATAAAGAGCTTTGATGGAGAGCTCTTTATTAGGGTTTCTATGTAGAATCTAGGGTTAGAGCTAAGATTCAATTAGAAAGTAAAAAGAAGAAAAGAAAACTTAAACGAGAGGAAAGAGAAGGGAATTAAGCACAAGAAAGCTTTCATGGAAAGCTTGTTTCTGTAGGAGATGAAGAAAAAGAGAAGACACACATTGCTTGAGCTTGAGGAGGATAGGGTAGGAGAGGTAGAAGTGATAGATTAGACATAAACCTACAAAAAACTCAAAGTACCAAGTTTAGGACATTCAAAAGATAAAAACAACACAGCGACAAAAGAAGCGGTATTACTTTTTGTAGGCCATGCTACTGAACATCGTTTTTTTTTGACAATAATGTAGTAGTGTTTTCTCGCGTGCTAGGAACACTGCTCACAGCGTTTTAGCAGCATTTTTTTGGTGCTGAGCAATGTTAATAACCCTGACATTTTCCTTTCAAAGATGCTGCAAAAATACTACTAAAAATGCTGATGTAAGGAAGAGGAGGAAATAGGAGTGCAAGTGGGATCAAGAGAAGGTTTCTTGTAATCGCGTTGATAGGATTTTTTGTGGCCAAAGGGACATGCTCAATGGAGATTATCACCCCAATCCCAAGAGAAGAAAATAATAAATTGGGCATGGTTAAGGATTCTTGCATGAATAGCTGTGCATTTGTAGCTAGTTGTAATAAGCTACTGTTAGGACTGTTGCATGGTGAATAGCTGATAGAATTAGGTAGAGCAGGTGAGGGTATGCCTTGGGGGGGTTCACCTCTAGGAAATTTTGTGTATCACGTGCATTTAATGGGGTATTTAAAAAACCCCTTACACTTACATACTTTTATCAATAAAATGACTTTTTTTTCTTCATAAACTTTCAAAATTGGTTAAAAAAACCCCTCATATAAATATAATTCTATAACTTTTTTGAATTAATATAGCCCTTCTGATGAACTTACGCACTACATTTACATATTTTTAGATGAACCCCCCAAGGGGTATGCATGGAGATAGAGCATCAGCGAGTTTTCTTTTGGATTGAGAGAGCAATGTAGAGAGGATTGTGGAAGCTTTTGTGTGTTGAAGAAGAGATTGCTGAGAGAGCTAGTGTTTGGTTGTGAAGTTTATTGTGAAGCTGGTTAGCTATCTGTGGGCTTGTTCTGTGTAGAAGGTGCTGGGAGATTGTTGAGAAGACTTAGATGTGTCCAAAGCAAGGGGATTGCAGGAGTGGTTGAGGGTTCTGTGTGGGAGATTGTATCCCAAAACCTCACAGTGCATCATTGTTGGAACTTGGACCAGATTAAGGATTGTTCGCAAGCATTTCCCAGTTGTATTTGCCAATTGAAGCCTGCAAGCTATGGCTACAGATTATATAGTTATTGTTGATCTTGTTGGAGGTTGAGAATGTATAGTTGGTTTCTTTGGTGGTCATTTGTGTGAGAGCTCTTTTGGTCTGTTGTTGCTTTTTTCATTTATGTGCTCAACTCCTAGTCTCAAGGTTTGTTGCGTGTTGCATAGTCTTCTGAAAATACACAAAGAACCAAGTTGTGTGGAGTTAAAGAGTTCTTCTATGGTTTTGGTTCAATTCTATGTTGTCTGGATGGAGATCTTTTGAAGGCAAGGCTATAAGTGAAGAATTGACTCTAGTTGAGTCTGTGTTGTGTTAGTTACCCTTTGTAATGGTAGGATCCACCACACCCCGAGTGGGTCACTCTATAAAACCTACATAATCGCGTTTGAGCCAACATGTATTTCCACTACCCTTATTTGTTCATTTTTACATTTTTTATACACCTCTTACATGTATACATGCCGTGATATTTTATTTTTCGCCTTCCTATGTAGGTCTACGTATACATGTATGATTTACATTAAACTACTATTTTGTTAATCCCCGCCTACATGCCAATATGCAATGTAAGTCAACCTAATAAAAAAATACCATGTGCTATGTTACATGTACTTTGAATTACCCCCTAGGCACCACACCGCCCTTTAAAATTTTGAATAGCTAACCCTCTAGAAGTGAAAAAGAAAACTCAAAAGAAAGCCCATCCTAGCAAGGGGACTTTTCCCTACCCATGGATGCTCTTCAGAGCAACAGAACACTTCTCCTTAGTAGAAGCTCTCTCTACCCAACTAACCTCCTCCTGGCTAACTATAGAAGGAACAAATCGAAGCAACCTATCTTCATTAATCCATCTCTCATTACATACATCCTCTCACGACGACGGCCAATGGTAGAACCAAAGAAAGAAATTCAGCAGATACCTAGCCATTTGATCAAGGTTTGTGAGCAAAACAACAAAGATCCAAAAAAGAGGAAATAGCATCCTTATATATCTTAATTTTAAGTGAGGAGAAGAAAACTTTAGGGTCAACAACAAAAATGCATTTTGGATAAAATCCTTGCTTTATTAGCTTTAGCGAGTGCAGCTTTAGTTAAAACATGCCTTGCATTAGCCCACCCATTGCTAAAATTGATAAGGGGACGTCTCATTATTAATCAGAGCAGCTTACTGCAAAGCCAAATAGATCTGAGAAGAATCATTCAGTTGAATAGGCAACTTCTTTTTCTTAAGATGGAGGAGAGGCCACCTGCTCTGCAGCACAGCGGAAGCACGACGCCTTGTGGGGAGCAGGTGTGCGAGTAGCGGGCTGTCTGGTAAGACCATTTCACGTTGCCTGCCATTAATAGTCCCAGCCCCCGCAGGTAGGCTTCCACTCCAGGCTTCTCTACGAGGCTTGACTTCTGGGCCTCGGCCATCAGCTGCGCACTCAGCTTGTCCACCTCCTCCACCATGCGCACAGCCTCCCACACCACGTCCGCAAAAGTGAACCCTGGCGCGGCCTCGCGTGCCCGGAAGATCACAGATGGCAGGTTGAAGTAGTCCCCATGGCTCACCTCAGCTTCAAAAGAGAACAGATCATTGTACAGCGCTACATGATCCACCACTGCGTCGTGCAGCTGCAGCAGCAGCTCGCTTTCTAGCGTCTCCTCGTCCAGCTCGATGTGGAGGCCGTATTCCAGCAGGATGAGGCATGACGGAACTAACGAAGCGGGCCGGCGTATCACTTTGACGTACTCGTCGACACCTGGAACGCGCCCAGTGCTCCGGAATCGAGCTTGGATCATGTTGGCATCAACGTAGCGTCTGGTGGCCTGCAGGAAGCGAGACTGCATTTTGAGAGGCATGTCTCTGGAGATGTCCTTCCAGATGTCATGCAGGGCAGCAAGCCCTTTTTGGATATTGCGGGTTTCCGAGACTGCTTCTACGGTGCTGTCCGCAGCAGCTGAGAGGTGAAGATCGAGGGTTTGGCCAGCAAAGCATGCGAGGATGAGGTTGCGGCGTGGTTGCCAGACATGATCAGTGGCACAGCCACGAATAGAGAGATTGTCATCATCGGTGTCAGTGAGGAAGAACCAGCTCACCAACTTGGTGATCGGAACTAACCGCTGCGCTGCGCATTGGGCATAGCTGACGCTGCAGAAGAAAGGAAGCAAGCAGTCACGAAGGAACTGGGCAGCTTCAGGGGAAGCGGGCGCCGCAGTGGCCAGGATCCAGGGGTCGCACTCCGCTTTGATGATCTCGTACTCGGGATGCAGCATGGGCTGGAAAGAGCAGGCAGGGACCCAGTCGTATGTTTCGCTAGGCTCCATAGAGAATGAATGCTATGAAGTGGAACTTGAACTGGTGATATTTTGAGAGGCTACAGAAGATGATGATGATGTGTAGAGAGGCGAGTAAATTATGTGTGTGAGAAGGCTACCGATGATGCCCTTCTTTTTAATAAGCGGTCGGGTCGATCACCATCAATAATTAGGTCGGCTCACGACTCCTTTTTCACATCATCGTGTCTCTTCTCTCTCGAAAGTCTGTCTTTTTTTAAGGAATTTTCGAAGAAAATTCACTGACTCCCATTCTAATTAGGTGGGCTCACGACTCCTCCTCCACATCATCGTGTCTCTTCTCTCGAAAGTCTATGTTTTTTAGAATTTTCGAAGAAAATTCACTGACTCAACGTTTTTTTTCTTTTCTTTTTTCCAAGGAAACTTCTAAACACAGAGTGCTGAGAAGCCTGAGATTCTTACTTGCATCATATGGCCACCCCGTGCGAATTACAATGTGCTGAATTGTTGTTAACACTCTGGTTTCCAAGGAATGGGTTGTCTTCTTGGACAACATGATTTGGATTTCTCTTTTGTGCCATGTAAGCTCAATGGAGGTATAAAATATTTACTTGGCTTATCAAGTCTTATATTTGAGCCACAAAATAATCGACTCAAGGCCCATTTATGATTTTTTTTAAAAAAAATACTTAAAATTTCCTTGAAACTACTTGAGAGCGCTTGTGGAGGAAGCATTTGCGGGTTGTTGCAAGATCAGGGTGTCCAGTTTTATCCAGTTTATGCTGGACTGGGACAATGCTTGGAGAGCAAATTTTGGGGGGCAAGATACTTAAAATGAGATCAAGCAAATAATAGAAAATATGCTTGCCCTTAAATTAACCCAATATAACTTAAATTAATATAAATTAGTCTAATTAATCAAAATTAATAAAAAATATGATGAAATGATAAACAAATGATCTTTCCATACCTAGAGTGATCCAATTTATTTTTCCATAGATGCACCATTACAAGTACACTAGTCCCTATAGGTTTTAGATGATTCACATCAAAAATGTAATTTTACTAATTAGATTATTAATATTTCCAGGCCTTCTGATAGTCTGGAAGAAATTTGAAAAAGAGATCATTAAAAATCCAACCATTGGATTTGCAATTTTTACTAATCACCACATTCTACTAATGTCTCAGTATCTACCCACTCTTTTGATCTACAAGATTGAGGGTTTTAAGTGGTAGCTATTGTGGGTACAAAAAGTGGCATATATTATAACACTTTAAAGACCTTGAAATATTTAAAGAAAATAGACAAATATCTTAAAATTTTCTCAAAAAATCAAGTTAAGCTCCATATTATGTGAATATCTAAGGTACAAAGTGGGAATCTCATATGAGTTTATATGTAAAAGATATCAGCATTTTATGGAATCAGTTCAAATTTGGGACAGGTTGTATATATTGACTTTGTACCTAAGAAAATGAGGACTTTTGACTATCTAATGCTTAATCAAATTATGCAACTATATTTACAACTTTGAATATGATGTTCCAACAAAAGAACTTGAAACGAAATTCCTTCATTTACTAGGAGAGATTAGCCACTAAAGGTAAACAAATGCCTGTTTTTTTACTGTTTACAGGGTGCCTGAGTGGACAAAACTGGGCACCCTGATCTTGCAACCACCCTTGCCTATCGTAAAAGTTTTGGAAAAAAAAACATTTTTAAACTTACTAAAATAGTATAAAAATATATTAATAACCTTATCTTCAAGGAGACTTGTATAAAACGCGCGTCTTTTATTGATAAAAGGTACATGGCTTATATTCATATAGTTAGTTTTTTTAATTGCATTTGTAGAGCTCAAAATACTATTTAAGGTATTTTGAACGTAAACTTTTAAAATTATAACTTTCTTACAAATAATCACGACGATGAAGAACTATGTTTTTAAAATTTTTTACACTTGATACATATTTTTTCCACTAATATCTTATGTTGAGAGTATTTCCTCGCTAGGAATTTCTTTGAGACAATATCATAGAAAAGAAATGAATTTTTTCTAAAACTCTTAAAAAGCTACAAAAGTAATCTTACAAGACTAATATAAATTTGAGTTTGAGTATCTTTTATGTATACATTAATCCTTAGTAGTACTCATTTCTTGCCCAAATCATGGACTAAATACTTTTGCTACTATGAAATGCCCTTGTTTGGTATTAGGGTCCCTAGGACTAGACGACTCTTAGGAAATGAGCTAGTTTAATTAATTAGGACTTTTTTGGTAATTAGAGCCTAGTTATGAAAAAAGGGTTAGGACAAGATGTTCACGTTCTTTTTTTCCACTGGTGGATAAGCTTAGGTGATTATCCTTTTTTTATTGCATTTTAGAGAGAAAGAAAGAGAGGGTGCTTCAAATTTGCTTCTTTGTGTAGAGTTTCTAGAGAGAAATAATAGTTTGAAGATTGCGTGGCTTCTAAATTAACCAGAAGAAGAAGAAGAACTGACAAAATTCTCATCACATCAAGCACCACATAAGACAGAGAAGCTTGATAACTGCATAGTGAGAATGCGAGAAGAGGAGGAAACAAGTGAGAGAAAGAGAAAGGAAACAAGTGAGAGAAAGAGAAAGGAAAGTGGTAATTTAATAGTGTCTCCTCCATAACAAATACACCAGTTGTTCCAGCCAACTATAGTACCCTCACTACAACATTTCACGACTCCTTCTCCACATCATCATCGTGTCTCTTCTCTCGAAGGTCAATGTGTTTTAGAATTTTCAAAGAAAATTCATTAACTTAACGTTTTTTTTTTGGAATTTTCAAGGAAACTTAGAAGCCTCTAAACACATAGTACAGTTTGCTATGCTGAGAAGCCTGAGACTCTTGCTTGCGAATTACAATCAACGCTGAATTATTTTTAACACTTTGGTTTCCAAGGAATTGGGTGTCTTCTTGGACACTTGCTCAAGTCTCTCTCTCTCTTCTCAATTCTAAAGAGAGGAGTGCAAACAATAATCCATCTACAAGCAATTGAAATTCATTGTCATTTTAACGTGAAAAATTCCCCTTGTGGCCTCCCCTCTCTCTCCTCTCACACTCAGCTTTGTAATGTCAATTGTTACGTTCAAACAATTTCCTCGGTAAGAAATCCAAAATAGCCAGCCCACACTAAAAGGATAGATTCAATAAAGGCGACACTTTTGAAAGATTTTTTTAAAGTAGGCTATATACTTAGTCGAGTGTATGCATTAGTCACCGTTGTAATGCCATTTCGGGACACAATATGTCCTAATATCTTGGCCGGGCTTACCATGAATTTGCATTTCTCAAAGTTTAGACATATGCAATAAAGGTGGCACTTTTGAAAGATTTATTTTCAAGTGAGCTATATGCTTAACGCACTTAGTTCAGTGTATGAACAAGGCATCCATGAAGATTTCAAGAAAAACCCTTAGGTATTCCTTGAAAGCATGACACATCAATCTTTGAAAGTTACATGAGCATTAGTCAAGCCAAAAGGCATAACCTTGTAAGCAAACACTTCCCACTCAATGGTGAATGATGTCTTGTGCTAATCTACAGGGTGTATTGAGACATGGCTATCGCATGAAAAAGCATCTAAAAAGCTATATTCTGCCTTACCTACTACTCATTCGAGCACATGATCTATGAGAGGGAGAGGGTAGATGCATTGACCTTTCTCAAGTTCTCGCAAAGAAAAAGTTTGCCATTCTTTTTGGGTACAACTACAATGGGAGACACCGATTCAGTATGCTCAATTTCAATAGTCAAATTTGTATCTATGAGCTTATTAAGCTCCCCTTTGATCTTTTCTATGAAGGTTTGGCTATACACATAAGGCCCTTTATTTGGACACTCCCTTCAAATCCTTGTGTTACGTAGCTCGTAGCAGCTATAGGAGGCTCGAGCCCATCCACAGGAGCGTGGACGGCAAGCGAGCTAGGGTTCAGGAGTGAGGTCGCATGGGACAGAGATCCATGGGCAGCTGGGCATGTGTGGGCAGGAAGACCCTTATACGTTCTCGGCAATGGGGATGCTATCCCCATTCTCTCTCAAGCTGGATGGTGATCCATAGCCTCATCTCCTCCTCCACAAAGTGTCGTTGCCACACCAGTTACGTGAGTATAACATTGGTATCAGAGCGAGGTACCAACCCGCGTGAACAGGGGTTGGACCCACCTTAATCATTTGGGGTCCAATCATTGGGAGGACCTTATCTTTTTTTGTGTGTGGAGCAGCACGACAAGGGGGAGAGGAACGATGGAAGCTTGTGTGGAGGAGGAGGAGGAAGGAGGGAGCACGCTCATGCACCTCAACCGCTGCCGCCATCTTATCTCTCTCTTACCTGCTCTTAACTGCAACCATACCCGGGGGAGAAAAAAGGCACCATACTCTCTCTCTCGTTTGCTCTCTACAGCACAATCTACGCGGGAGAGGTGCAGACCTCTTAGGTAGCACCAAGGCTGGCCGGCATACTAAAGAGGGCTGCGTGGGACAACAGCAGGCAAGGCAAGGCAGGCAAGGACAAAAGCAGCTATGCAAAACTCAATAAATGGCAACAACGCCGACGTCAACAAAAATGATGCATACCCCCAGCCAGCGCGAGGATAGTAAACTCATTCATTTGCTTGCTGTGGAGGGGCTGCACAATCGTCAACCACCAGTCGCGACGGCCACCCACAGCTATAATAGCCAGATTCTTTTTGCCAGATTCTCTCCATCTTGCACCGCAGTCGGTGTTGCACCTCCCCACAATAGTGCGTCGCGCCGGGGTGCTCCTTTTCCTCGATATCGACATCGATCGCATGACTGCACCATACTACGCAGGTCGTCCCTTTGAGTAGTCTCGCTACAGAGCCTAGGAGCTTGCCCCAACGACACCGCAAAGCTTCACCACGGATTTCGCCAAGTTCAATAGCCTGCACACTCTACAGGATTGGGTGACTACTTTCCATCAACTTGCCCTATTTTTATTTATTATTTATCATTCTTTTCTGCATTTATTTCACTATCTACAAAAAATATAAATAAAAAGAACAAGACCTAGTAAAATCTAGATTCCAATCATGAGCGGGGGTAGGTCACCAACTGTGTGGTGGTTTAGAGGGTTTCTTTGGGATGCTTTCCTTCGTTTCAGGCCTACCAGGGCTGAACTTGACTGCATGAGTCAAGTTGTCTCTTCCCGCTGGATTGAGATAGGATTATTGCCTTTGAGCTTGCGAGAGCCCAAATAGACTCCTGTGTTGACATAGCTCACGACATTGCCTTGTCCGAAGATGACCCCGTAGGTCCATCCTAGCGATGGACGACACTTAATTTGGGGGTGATCAGCCCTCAAAGGCTGATGATGATGAGTATGACCACTCCACCAACAATCTCCTTGACGAGGAGAAATACGGAGTGTATCCTCTGAAACTGATGACATTGATGAGGAAAAGATTGACATCTCTAGGGGGTCCCTTGCTAGGTTATTTGCCTATGCACTAGTCAAACGACAATTTTACTAGCCTAGTTTGTTCAAGGACGTCCAAGGTCAATAAGCATGAGCGCCTCAAGGTTGGAGGTTTACTACAACCATTGGATATTCCTAGAGGGAAATGGGAGAGTATTTCCATGGATTTCATCACTCGTCCAACGCGAATGAATCAAGGAAATGATTCGGTTTGGGTAGTGGTTGACAGATTGACCAAGATGGTCAAGTTTATAGCTATTAAGAAGACGGTCAAAACACCTGAGTTAGCTAGTTTGTTTATCGAGCATCTCTACAAACTATATGGCTTGCCCATAGATATAGTCTCTGATTAAGATAGGAAATTCAATATCCACTTTCGGAGTGAATTCTTCAAAAGGTTAGAAACTACTCTGAGTATGAGTACGACACACCATCCGTAGTTGTCAGACAGAAAAGAGTAACCAAGTGTTCGAAGATATGCTTCGAGCATATGTTAGCAAAAGCCAATCCAATTATGAGGAGTATCTGTCGCATTTAGAGTTTGCTTATAACAGTTCAAAACATTCGGCGTCTAGATTTAGTCCATTTATGTTGATGCATGGTTTCCAGCTGCTGCTGATGCAGTCTCCTATAGCCGTAGGGCTATAGAAGGAGAAGCTACAATCTATCAAGGAGTTCCTTGAAGATATACAAGATATGTTGCACAGATATATATATAATATCTCGTAATAGTCTCTCTCTCTCTCTCTCTCACACACACACACACACACACACACTCAGTCATTCTCTCTTTAACTCTCTCAAACTCTCCTATGCTCTCTAACTCTCTCTATTTCTCTTGAACTAGCCAACTCTCTCTCTCTAACACTCACACACTCTCTACATTTCTCTCTTTAACACTCGTTCCTAATTCCATCCATTTTGCAACCAATGGAGTGGATTAGTATCCCTTAACCTCTAGCTTATTTAACTCCACTAGCAATGGAACCACTCACCTCCCAGCCTGGACACCAATGGAGAGTCGTGGTCTTCATAGGGAGTGAAGCTCGCATAGTTCTTGTTGTATTGAGCATCGAGGAGCTAGCGGTGATGAGTCTGGCTAGGGCACGAAAGCATCCCTAAAGGAGAGTATGAAAGGTCAAGTGGTCCAAAGGGAGGTGGCCTTCCAATATCCACCCAATTCCTAACACTCAAGAGAGCTATGGAAAGATCAAGCTATGGAGAAGCTTACCCTTCTTTTAGCCTATCGTGCTAATTCTTGTTAGTTCTAGGTCAAGTCTTGCAAGTAAGTACTCTAATGTTATGAGAATATATTTTAAGCTCTCTTAGAAATTTTATTCTACCCTCTTAGATAACGTGAAAATGCTTGGATTATCCTTGCATCATGCCAAATAATGTTAATAGCATGGATGATGCCATTATAAAAATTAATATTTTTTTGTACATTTACGTATGATTGGGTCCTCCAATGTTTGTTATAATTGGTTTGTATGGATGTGTGATTCTTGGGTTGCTTATGCCTGGCAAACATGTGTGTAGTGATGGTTAGAATACTTATGGAATATTTGTTTACCAATTTACTATTAGCTATTTTATAGGTGAAGATAATTCAGAAGATTGAGGAGGATACACATAATTTTATTTGTTGACACACATTTTTGTAAGCAAGCTTTGTATCTACATGTGCTAACTTGTGCACATTTTGATTTATGTTGAAAGTTTAAATTTATAACCTTAGACTTGAACTTTAATACTTTTCTAAAGTGTGATATGCTTTAACCCTAACCTTAATTTATGGACACTCTATTTTGAGCTTAAGAGAGTGCTGTGCAAGTAAAAGTATCTTTTTGTATTTTTGGAGGCTATGGGCTACTTTGGAATGAAAAAAAATATGTAAATACTCATGTGAGGGGAGAGACCACACACAAGAGGGGAAAATTGCACCCAATGTTGAGTTGTTTTCATGAGCT
Organism: Cibotium barometz; assembly: GCF_041138505.1. NCBI lineage: Eukaryota > Viridiplantae > Streptophyta > Polypodiopsida > Cyatheales > Cibotiaceae > Cibotium > Cibotium barometz. The sequence goes on along the minus strand of NC_141062.1, from coordinate 20,871,596 downwards.
AAGTATTTTACATGTAACTTGTGGTTTTTGATGAGTTGATTAGGTTGAATAACATATTTTCTTACAAGTCTCTATTTTCCTAGAAGTCCTAGAAGTGTCCGTGTCAGTGGTATCAAAGCCATGGGTCTCGGAAGATGGAGGCAAGAATTAAAAATTTGAAAGCATAAATCAAAGGTTTCAAGAGTTGCAGGCTTTTATCTAAAGGGCAAAGACCATAAGGTAAAGGAAATGGTAAACCACTCTACATAACCATAAAACCATCCTTTTTCTTGAAAAGTGATTTTCAAAATTTCTAAACCTCTTGTTAATCTGTCTGCACAACTAAAATCAGCATACTGGCTCCACTTTCAGATTGCTAAACCACTACCTATGATAGAATTCCATCATGGATAGTGGATACTTGCCCATAAATCAATTTGGAGGAAAAAGCGATTGGCTGTAAATTTCTTGATTAAAAATTTAATTAAGTGGAAAATTCAAGATCTTAAAGGATAATAAAGACTTTGAAATTTTTTTCCTTCTCCTTTCCATCCATGGGCGGCAAATCAGAAGCGCTAGTAGATTCTTTCTCCTTTCTCATAGTCGCATGCAAACTGCGGGTATTACACTCATGAAGAAACCTTTCAAAAACAAGTTTAAGCTTTAAGCTTTGAAAGCTTTAAAGCTTATCAAATTATAAGCTTTTAAATGCTTATAACATTGAAAAGCTTAAGTGACTTATAAGCTAAAAAACTTCATTAGAGAAAATTTGGACTCAAATTGGGCTCTTTAAGAATTTGTACACATTCTCTCTCTACAAAACGAGTGCATGGTGAAATTTTTACAAATCAAGTCATAAGTGATCGGAATTTGGATATTTGAAATCTACTCTTCGAGCATGATGGGCAACATCATCACCAAATTTGGAAACTTATTGAATATGCTAAATTGCCCATCATGCTACATATCATTAGAAAGGTCTCAAAGAGTAGATTCCAAATGTCCAAACTTCGCTCGCTTCTGAGTTGATTTGCAAAAATTTCACAATGAGCCCATTTTTGTAAAGAGAGAATGTGTACAAATTCTTAAAGAGCCCAATTTGAGTCCAAATTTCCCCCAATGTATATTTCTTTAAGCTCTAAAACTCTTCTTAGTCTATATAATAGGGACATTCTAGCTTACTGAATATTTGTAGGAAGAATTATAGAAAAAGTTTATATTTTTCCTTTGAAAAATTAGAAGACTTCTTACAAGTAAAACATTTGGGCATTACCAAATTAGGAAATTTTAAAAAAATAAAAATGGAGATGCTTTTTCAATGCCAGTTTCCTCATCACATCAAGCCTTGGGTAGGATTTTTGAATACTCAAAACAGATTCGAAGTGACTTTAAAAATCTTGCCAAAGTCGACCAAAACTCAAGACTCTTAGTTATGCACAGAATTCATTTGGAATTGGAGTAAAGGATGGTGCTAAGATCAACCTTTGGACAAATGTTTAACCGAAATTCAACATGGTTTAAAAGCAAAGTTTTTTGTTTTTATTAATTTATCCACATCATAAATTGTATTTTCTTTCTTTCTTTATTTGCGATGCCCGATTTACCTGCACAACCCACTATGCAAGTAATTTTATGCACTTCAACAGCAAATTGCAAGTGAGAGTGAAGTCTGATGCAAGTTAGAGCGACATATGAACCAATTTAAGCACAATCTTGACTCTTTCGTCTGTGATGACAAGGAGGAAAGTGATCATGTTAGGCGCACTATGAAAGCCAATTTGCATGCCCAAAGTTCCTGGAAAGACTCATGGATTAGCTCAAAGGCATTCACTTTCTAGAACTATGATGGCAAGAAAGACACACGAGTACGCATTTCATGGCTTAGTCAACTGGATGACTATTTTTCAAAAATTCTTAAAAAAGGGGCAAGACTAAATGTGCTTATAACCATTTGATTGGAAGTGTTGCTTTGTGATGAAATGTGATCAAGCACGGTAAACATCGACCTATGGCTTGGAAGAAGTTCCAGAAACTTTTTAAAAAACATTTTCTTCCTTCTCAATACAAGACTAAAGCTCATCAATGATGGGATACTTTACGCTAAGTTGAGAAAGAGAATGTCTAAGCTTACATCAACAAATTCTAGAACATTCTATTGCGGGTTCAAATGATCAAATTTATATGGATTGGTTGGGAAGTTGAATGGAAGAAGGGACCTCTGATGGTTTTACTATACATGGGAAGTTATTTTTTAATCAATTTGGAAAATGAAACTTCATCCAAAAGTTAGGGTTTTAAGTGGGTCATTATTTATCAAGGGCAAGTAAAGGCAAGATTTTAGAACCAAGATGGTCTACCATGTGTAGTGTGTAAGTGCAAAGATGAGACAATTAGAGACCTTTTTTAGTACTTCAAGGGAATTCAAAGCATTAGGCTCAAAACATATAGATTCTGTGTAGGAGAATAAAAATTTTAACGTTCAATGCTTGATTTCCTTATTTGGACTAGTGAGGATAGTGAGAAAGCCATGAATAGTTGGTTGTTAATGAAAAGGGTTCCAAAGATGACATAATTGGACACTTTTTAGAATTGCAATGGAATTCAAGGCATTAAGCTCAAAACATAAAGAGTGTGAATGAACCATTCCGAAGTTTAGAAATAGTATTATGTTTGATAGAGAGGAGAAAACTCTAGAAACTCTTGCAAAAGAAGAGCCAAGAAAGGTTAACTTAACTATTAGCAATGATTTTTTAAAGGAAAATTCCGAGGAAGAAAATGGCCAACTTTAACCATTAATAACTTGGAGGCCTTTGCCATCTTCACCAATTATGGCACTTGCCTTCAATACACTACCTAGGATTTTTTGGAAGAGAAAATACAAGATGCTTTAACTTTGAAGATTTAGATATGGCAATTGCAGTAAAAGAGTTATAAGCAAAAGAATGAAGAAATTTGGCAAGCAATGGAAAACAGTGTGAAGGTGGTGGAGGACTTTCGCAATAAATTCAATGTGTCAGGATCCTGTGTTATCATGAGGTATGTTCTTTAAAAATAGATCATGTGTTATCATGAGGTATGTTCTTGAAAAATAAAGCTTGTTTGAATTTGAAAGTACACTACTCACACACACTAGATGCAAGGCCAAAAAAAAAACAAAAACAAAACCATGTGTGATATGATTGCTTGGATTTAATTCCCACGACCAGTGACCATCTTGGAGCAAGAGGAATGATAGGAAATACCAAAAGTTTGGAAGATGCATTAGTAACAATCCATTTTTTTCAAGACAAAAAGATTCCCCTAGTCCTTTCCAAGGTGCCATGGAGCTAAAACCAAATGTTGATGAAAATTGAGCTTTTTCTACCCACACAAGAGGCCCTTTACGGTTCTTATAATTACATTGCTACTTTTTTTTACCATAGGGAGCACCTCATTGCTAACTAAGTTTCAATAAATTAATTTGTCTTCAAATCATATATATATAAATATATAATGTAAAGAATTAACGTAAATGTTCAAATAAATCTCTGAGTGTTAATATTAAATACACGTCCTTTTTTTAACAATTAGAATTTCAAATTCAAAGAATCTTGGTAAGTGTGATTATATTGGGAGGATATGGAGGGCAAGAGAGAATTTTTTGTTTCTATTTTTTGAGTGTGTAAAATAAAACAAAATACCTAAGTGGCCATTGACATAAAATATCAACCATCAAACATAGAAACGTTAACAAGAAAGGGCCTATTCTAGGATTTCTCTTCCTTGGTTCAGGCTAAATGGTCTTAAAAACCATCATTTTCATCCATGCTTCACCCCCACTATAGTAAGGATAAGGAGCGGACAACTCTGTGTGTGCCTTTAGTTGGCATTTGATGAAGATTTCCATTCTATCCCAAAGTCTATAATGCCAACTAAAAGTTCACAAGGCAACAACAGAGTGCTTTCCCTTGAAGTCTCCTCTCCACCATAAGGACTCTCATAGTAGCTAGATGATATGTAATGCTATGTTTTCGTTGGAAACCAGTTGAAGAGAATCCACAGCTCTTCCATTAGCTAATTACACCTAGTGTCATATCCCCAAGCATAATCATACACAAGTATAGGGTATCCCTCATGCATCATAGGAGGAGCATCACTATGTGTTTACCATATACAAGTACATATCCCTCTGTGAAAGTCCCCATGATATCATGTATATGCCCTTCTAATTGTTTCCACATCTTCTTAAGTTACCCTATTGTTCATCTTGTCTCATTGACCTGCTGTCCAGGCGAAGCAGCCTGTGCTCGTAATGTACAAGGGTCTATCCAAAATCCAAAGATCGAAGGTAGCCCCCTCTCTCTCACTAACTAGTGCATAGTCCACCATGCTTTTCCGTCTTGCTATTGTTTTGCATGTGAAATGTCATGTGTTGGGGCATAGTTGACTGCCATCCAATATGACTGTACGGTTTCTACACATCACTCGGGCGAGTGTTCTCCCACAAGCTGTTGTCTCCATAGCAGAGAGGCCTTGAGCCCAAGACCCAATTGAGTAAATTCCATTCTAGCATTTATGTCTCATGCGCTCTTTCCTAAAGGTATCAGTGTTCGTGCATAGGTCTGCTAAGGGATCCGTACAGTCTACTGGTGGAAAAATGTCATAGTAGTTACACTCAGCATGAGAGATGTAGCATCCCAAACCTACATAGTATGTTGTCCCCTGATTGGCAAGTGCATCTCTTAGGTCTTATGCATATGATACTTGCAGAGTATTGCACCCCGAAACAAGAAGAACTTCGTTAGGCCTATGAGGCACGCTTAGAAGGCTTTGGCTAATTGAGGGAGGACCTTGCCAACCCCCTTTCGCCGTGGTGCAAAGGCACCACTCTAGCATCTAGAGTTGGGGAAGAAGAGTAGTCATGACTACAGATTGTCTTTTGCCGAGGATTTCCATGGTGCAAAGGTGCCACTCTAGCATATACAGTCCCGGAAGCAGACATCATCTTTCAAGCAGAGAGTTGCGAGCATGATGCATAGTGAATCCCTTAAGCACAGGGTTATGTTATACACTCTATTCTTTGTACATAAGGCATTCCTCTGCTCTATCCATTTCTCGTCTTTTCATGAACCCCTGCATGGCATCTTCAAGTTGATCAACTTCATTGCATGTAGGATCATTGCATGTCCTAAGTATTGGTTTTTTATGGCTAGCATACAAAGCTCTTTGTTCTGTGTGAGGGAAAGCCCCCTGCAATGAAATATATAACTACACTGGAAGCAGTCGAAATAAAAGGGACATCTTGCCCACAAAGAGGAGCTACTAAACTTACCGACCTGTTTCTTCTCGTAGTTTGAGTAGTCTTGGGGATCCTTGTTGTAGGTCCTTTCTCCTGAGAGAGAGTGCTAGAGGTGGAAGCGAGCATCACATGGTAGGCTTGTGCTAGTCTTTTAGGATCCAACATTAGTTTTCTCTGTAAAGAGTTTGGTGTTGGCTTTCAGCAAAGTGTTTATTGTGCCTGTCTTTCTGAAACTTGTGTAGCCTGCCTTTTTGTGAGCACAGTCTAGGCCGATGCCCAACTCCCCTTGCCTTGGGATAGAGAGAGACTTTAACCTCACTAGCAATAATGAAACTAGGTGCCCTTAATCACCAATTCTTTACACCAATGGTTTCCTACATTCGTATCATGGTGCAAACACAAACTTTACAAACTTAGATATGCTTCAACCTCAAAAGTTCGCATTCATGCACAAAAAAGAGATGCACCCATAAGAAACAATCGTTGATGATGCATGTAGAGCTCTTGTGCCTATGTGCTAGGGTTTTAAAAGTAGAGAAAGAAGATAACAACGAATTGAACACACAGCACACACAATAGCCCTAGAACTACTTATTTCTAATACATACAAGAACAAGGTGTTACAATTGTAATTTTCGTTAACGAGATGACGGCGGTGACTGTAGACCACAGTTCGCAGCCCAATGCTTTGCTGAAGTTTCCCCTTGATTAGCCCTTGCACCAGAGAGTCACACAAGGTGTTACAATTGTATTTTAAGTACACGAGATGACTGTGATTGTAGACCACAGTTTGCAGCCCAATGCTTTGCTGAAGTTTCCCCTTGATCAGCCCTTGCACTAGGTGCCATCCTATATTAATGATGTCAGCCTGTTCTGAGGACAGCTCAGGACATGCTCCTACTAGCCAACTGCACCATCAAATGACTGGTTGCCACATGGCACATGTGCTTGCCATTATGCTGGCCATTGGCTCTTGTCAACTCCTACATGCCAGCTACCTGAGGTGTCACATTTCCCCCCACCTGGATTGCAGTTGTCCTCAATTGCACACTACCCACATAAAATGCCCTCTCATACAAGGAAAGGAAACGATCCAAGCAAAGCTCATCCATAACACCCAAGATCCTGAACACTCTGAAACCACTTTATGTATGTAGTTCACTGAGTCGGGTGTGAGCACTAATTGGGAACCATCTCGTAATTAACACTGAGAGCATTTACAAAACGAAAACAACACAAGGTCATCAAATGTCCAAACTCCACTCACTTCTGAGTTGATTTGTAAAAATTTCACCATGAGCCCATTTATGTAGAGAGAGAATGTGTACAAATTCTTAAATGTCCAAACTCCACTCACTTCTAAGTTGATTTGTAAAATTTTCACCAATGAGCCCATTTTTGTAGAGAGAGAATGTGTACAAATTCTTAAAGAGACTAATTTGAGTCCAAATCTCCCCCAAATCTCCCCCAATGTATATTTCTTTAAGCTCTAAAACTCTTCTTAGTCTACAAAAAAGAAGAAGAAGAGAGGGAGCTCTACAAAAGGGACATTCCAGCTTGTTGAATAGAAAAATTATAGAAATAGTTTATATTTTCCCATCGCAAAATTGGAAGACTTCTTACATGTAAAAATTTTGGGAATAAATTTTTTTTGGAGAAGCTTCTTCAATGCAACTTTCCTCATCACATCAAGCCTTGGATAGGATTTTTGGATACTCGATGGATTCGAAGTAACTTTAAAAATCTTGCCAAAGTCCACCAAATCTCAAGACTCTTAGTTATGCATAGAATTCATTCGGAATTGGAGTAAAGGATGGTGCTAAGATCAACCTTTTGACAAATTTTGAACTCAAATTCAACACCGTTCAAGAGAAAAGTTTTTCGTTTTTATTTATTTATCCACATCATAAATTGTGTTTTCTTTATTTATTTATTTTCAATGGCCAATTTACCTGCACAACCCACTATGGAAGAGTAATTTTTTGCACTTCAAGAGCAAATTGCAAGTGAGCGTGAAGTACGATGCAAGTTAAAGTGACATGAAGCGTTCTAAGCACAAGGCTGACTCTTTCGATTCTAACAAGGAGGAAAGTGGTCATGTTAGGCGCACTATCAAAGCTACTTTGCATGCCCAAAGTTCTTGGAAAGACTCATGGATTAGCCTCAAAGGCATTCACTTTCTAGAACTATGATGGCAAGAAAGACACACAAGTACTCATTGCATGGCTCAATCAATTGGATGGCTATTTTTCAGGCAAAAAAAATCTCAAAAAGGACAAGATTAAATGTGCTTATAACCATTTGATTGAAAGTGATGCTTTGTGATGGAATGTGATCAAGCATGGTAAACATCAACCTATGGCTTGGAAGGAATTCCATAGTTTAGGCCGATGCCCAACTCCCCTTGCCTTGGGCTAGAGAGATACTTTAACCTCACTAGAAATAACGAATCTAGATGCCCTTAATCACCAATTCTTTACACCTATGGTTTCCTACATTTGTATCATGGTGCAAACACATAATCTTTACAAACTTAGATATGCTTCAACCTCAGAAGTCCACATTCATGCACAAAAAAGAGATGCACCATAAGAAATAATGGTTGATGATGCACGTAGAGCTCTTGTGCCTATATCTTAGGGTTTTAAAAGTAAAGAAAGAAGATAACAATGAATTGAACACACAGCACACACAATAGCCCTAGAACTACTTATCTCTAATACATACAAGAACAAGGTGTTACAACTGTATTTTAAGTAAACAAGATGACGGTGATTGTAGACCATAGTTCGCAGCCCAATGCTCTACTGAAGTTTCCCCTTGATTAGGCCTTGCACCAGAGAGTCACAATGTGCTACAATTGTATTTTAAGTACACGAGATGACTGTGACTATAGACCACAGTTCGCAGCCCAACGCTCTACTGAAGTTACCCCTTAATCAGCCCTTGCACCAAGTGCCATCCTATATTAATGATGTCAGCCTATTCAGAGGACAGCTCAGGACCTGCTCCTACTAGCCAACTACACTGTCAAATGACTGACTACCACATGGCACATGTACTTGCCATTATGCTCCCCATCGGCTCTTGCCGACTCCTACAGGCCAACTACCTGAGGTGTCACATTCTCTCCCACCTACATTGCAGTTATCCTCAAGTGCACACTACCCACATAAAATGCCCTCTCATACAAGGAAACGATCCAAGCAAAGCTCATCCATAATACCCAAGATCCTGAACACTGTGAAACCACTTTGTGTATGTAATTCACTCGGTCAGGTGTGGGCACTAATTGGGAACCATCTCGTATAATTAACACTTAAAGCATTTACGAAACGGAAACAACACAAGGTCTACAAATGTCCAAACTCCACTCACTTTTGAGTTGATTTGTAAAAATTTCACCATGAGCCCATTTTTGTAGAAAGAGAATGTGTACAAATTCTTAAATGTCCAAACTCCACTCACTTCTGAGTTGATTTTTAAAATTTTCACCATGAGCCCATTTCTGTAGAGAGAGAATGTGTACAAATTTTTAAAGAAACCAATTTGACTCCAAATTTCCCCCAATGTATATTTCTTTAAGCTCCAAAACTCTTCTTAGTCTACAAAAAAGAAGAAGAAGAGAGGGAGCTCTACAAAAGGACATTCCGGCTTGCTCAATATTTGTAGGAAAAATTATAGAAACAGTTTATATTTTCCCATCGCAAAATTGGAATTCTTCCATGTAAAAATTTTGGGCATCACCAAAGGAGATCAACTATAGTAAGGTTTACATCAAAATACTCAGCAAAGGGTATAGGGATCTTGTTCTGACATAGGAATCTTGTTCTGACATGTTTGAGAAGCATTCTGGGGCTCAAAATACTCAGTAAAGGGTATAGGGATCTTGTTCTGACATAGGGATCTTGTTCTGGCATGTTTGAGTTCAAGAGAAGCATTCTGGGGCTCAACTCCATGTCTTTGGTCTATCTATGCACAGTTGTCAGCTGTCAGAAGGCTTGGTTGTCTTATAGGGTTTCTAGGGCACTAGTCTGGCTCTAGTGGTTAGGTGAGAGTTGTGGGTTCTGGTTTTGTTTAAGTGTTTGAGGCTCCTCTGGTGTTAGCTAACGCAAAGGAGAGAGGATATGTGTCAACCAAGTCAATTTGGTTAGTTGGGTGAAAACAATCCATTTAGAGGTAGCTATGGGCTTGCAGTGCAAAGAGCATGTAAGGTGATGTGTTGTTAAGTTGAGAGACATCTGAGGGTTTGTGGCTGTCAGAGGACATTTGGTAAAGTTTCAAAATTACTGTAGACTTCTGAGGCAAAACATTCTGTGGTAGAACTCTACACGAGAAGGGTGAAAGAAAGGTCAAAAGAGGGTCGGAAGGACAATCAAGAAAGTTGAGCTCGGGGGGGTCACTATATGTAGAATACCCCTATCGCGTGCGTTCAAGGCCTATATTTTAAATCCTTTATCTGTGAATTTTTTTATCCATACAATATCCCCTTTTCTTTATGAATCTGTAAATTTTTTTGAAAATTTTTTAAATCATACCCTTATGTTAATATATTTCTGTAAGTTTCATAAATTAAAAATATGCTTCTGTTGAATGCATGTGATATTTACATTTTTTGTGAGTGACCCCCCCCCCCCCCCCCGCGAGAGGTTGAGGGAGTGTAGCCACAAGGTTCGTGGACGCTGGAGGAAGGTAGAGGGCATTGGAGGATCAATTCTAGACTAGGGTAACCCATCAGAATTTGGAAGTAGGTAACAGTGAGTATCTGACTTGTCTATAGTAGTCAAAAGAGGTTATTATCAGATAGTGGTCCAATGAGGGCAGCTGCTTAGTTTTGAGAGGTTTAACCCCAAGGTTGTGAGACTAGCTGACGGTAGAGGACACTTTGGGACTCTGGAAAGCAAATTTCTGATAGGAAACAAAGAGAGGACTTCGGAGGACGGTTTCCACGAGTTCTGTGATAGTTGGAAGTTGTTCTGATCATCTGGGAGTTAGGTGAAGACAAGAGAAGCTCTTAGTTGAAAGATCCGAGCTATTGAAAGGGGAAGCTAACCTTAGAGGACATTCTAATAGGTAGCTAGATAGACTAGGGAGGTTGGGAGGGCAATTGGGGTAGCTGAGGACAGGGGAGGTTAGCATGCTAGTGCCTTCCAGTGTTGTTTATGTTGGGCTGTGGTGCTTGTAATACTCTCCTCTCACAATGGTGTGCTTTGGATGGAGCTATAGAGGCAACATCTCTTGAACCCAGTTCTGTGATAGTTGGAAGCTGTTCTAGTCAGCTTGGAGTTAGCTGAAGATAGGAGAGGATCTTAGTTGAAATATTCAAGATATTAGAAGGGGGAGCTAACCTCAGAGGACATTCTAATAGGCAGCTGGATAGAGTAGGGAGGTTGGGATTGTATTGACGTATCCTAATTGGATATATTATGAGAGTAGTCATTGTAATAGCATTAGGCCCCTTATGAGCCTAAAGTGCCCGGCTAGCCATAGTTTAAGTGAGTGTGAACACTTATAGCCATGTATATAAGTGAATTTATCTCATAATACAATATACTCTCCCATTGTGCTATTGAGTCTTGCTCTTGCTAACCCTCTTGCTAACCTTTCTCCCTAATGCATGCTAGTGTGTGTGTGTGTGTGTGTGTGTATGCGCGTGCGTGAGTGAAGTGAGGTGAGAGGAGGGACGAGGACTCGTAGTGCAACGCGGTGGTGTGACAATGCTTGTGGGAGATGCGGTGGAATTGCTTCTCTCACGAAATTGTAGAGCTTGGAGTCCTCGAGGGTTATGAGTTCGGCCATTGGAAAGATCCTCACAATACAAGTAAGTTCTTCTTGGATGTGTTTCAAGGAGGGTTAGGGTGAGCCTTAACAGAGCAACATATGAACCGTTCTAAGCACAAGCTTGACTCTTTCGATTGTGATGACAAGGAGGAAAGTGTTCATGTTAGGTGCACTATCAAAGCAACTTTGCATGCCCAAAGTTCCTGGAAAGACTCATAGATTCGCTCAAAGGCATTCACTTTCTAGAACTATGATGGCAAGAAAGACACAGGAGTACGCATTCCATGGCTTAGTCATTTGGATGGCTATTTTTCAGGCAAAAAAATTCTCAAAAAAGGGCAAGATTAAATGTGCTTATAACCATTTGATTGAAAATGGTGCTTTGTGATGGAATGTGATCAAGCACGGTAAACATCGACCTATGGCTTGGAAGAAGTTCCATAAACTTTTTAAAGAACATTTTCTTCCTTCTCAATACAAGGCTAAAGTCATCAATGACGAGATACTTTATGCCAAGTTGAGAGAGAGAATGTCTAAGCTTACATTAACAAATTCTGGAATTCTATTGTAGATTCAAGTGATCAAATTTATATGGATCCGTTGGGAAGTTGAATGGAAGAAGGGACCTTTGATGGTTTTACTATAGATGGGAAGTTATTTTTTAATCAATGTGGAAAATGAAATTTTGTCCAAAAGTTAGGGTTTTAAGTGGCTCATCATTTATCAAGGGCAAGTAAAGGCAAGATTTTAGAACCAAGATGGTCTACCATGTGTTATTTGTAAGTGCAAAGATGAGACAATTAGAGACCTTTTTTAGAATTGCAAGGGAATTCAAAGCATTAGGCTCAAAACATATAGATTATGTGAAGGAGAATAAAAATTTAAATGTTCAATGCTTGATTTCCTTATTTGGACTAGTGAGGATAGTGAGAAAGCCATGGATAGTTGGTTGTTATTGAAAAGGGTTCCAAAGATGACACAATTTGACACTTTTTTAGAATTTCAATGGAATTCAAGGCATTAAGCTCAAAACATAAAGAGTGTGAATGAACCATTTGGAAGTATAGAAATAGTATTGTGTTTGATAGAGAGGAGAAAACTCTAGAAACTCTTGCAAAGAAGAGCCAAGAAAGGTTAGGTTAACTATTAGCAAAAATGAAGTTTTTAAGGAAAATTGCCAGGAAGAAAATGGCCAACTTTAACCATTAATAACTTGGAGGCCTTTGCCATCTTCACAAATTCAATACACTACCTGGGATTTTTTGGAAGAGAAAATACAAGATGCTTTAGCTTTAAACATTTAGATATGGCAACTGCAGTAAAAGAGTTATGAGCAAAAGAATGAAGAAATTTGGCAAAGCAATGGAAAACAGTGTGAAGGTGGTGGATGACTTTGGCAATAAATTCAATGTGTCAAGATCCTGTGTTATCATGAGGTATGTTCTTGAAAAATAAAGCTTGTTTGAATTTGAAAGTACAGTACTCACACACAGTAGATGCCAAGCCAAAAAAAACAAAAACAAAACCATGTGTGATACGATTGCTTGGATTAATTTCCATGACCAGTGACCATCTTGGAGCAAGAGGAATGATAGGAAATACCAAAAGTTTGGAAGATGCATTAGCAACAACCCATTTTTTTTCAAGACAAAAAGATTCCCCTAGTCCTTCCCGAGGTGCCATGGAGCTAAAACCAAATGTTGATGAAAATTGAGCTTTTTCTAGCCACACAAGAGGCCCTTTACGGTTCTTATAATTACATTGCTACTTTTTTTTTGCCATAGGGAGCACCTCATTGCTAACTAAGTTTCAATAAATTAATTTGTCTTCAAATCATAGATATATAAATATATAATGTAAAGAATTAATATAAATGTTCAAATAAATTTCTGAGTGTTATTAAATACACGTCCTTTTTTTAACAATCAGAATTTCAAATTCAAAGAATCTTGGTAAGTGTGATTATATTTTATAAAACAAATCAGAACAAACTCAATGAAAAGTGTGCTTTATGTTGTTTTGAATATATATATATATATATATATATATATATATATAGATGGGAGGAATTGGAGGGCAAGAGAGAATTTTTTGTTTCTATTTTTTGAGTCTGTCAAACAAAACAAAATACCTAAGTGGCCATTGACATAAAATATCAACCATCAAACATAGAGACGTTAACAAGAAAGGGCCTATTCTAGACTAGGGTAACCCATCAAAATTTGAAAGTAGTTAATAGTGAGTATCTGACTTGTCTATGGTAGTCAAAAGAGGTTATTGTCAGATAGTGGTCGAATGAGGGCAGCTGCTTAGTTTTGAGAGGTTTTAAGACAAGGTTGTGAGACTAGCTGACGGTGGAGGACACTTTGGAACTATGGAAAGCAAATTTCTAATAGGAAACAAAGAGAGGAATTTGGAGGAAGGTTTCCACAAGTTCTGTGATAGTTGGAAGAAGTTGTTCTCATCATCTTGGAGTTAGGTGAAGACAAGAGAGGCTCTTACACTACAAGAGCTTGAGGACATACCGACGCTAAAATACCGACGCAAATGTCGAACGTCGATATGTCCGTCGTCATGTTGGAGGAGACAAGCATGGCGGGGTTTTTTTAAATTTTCGTGTCCCGTCGCGTATACCGACGCTTATTCCGACGACTATACCGACGCATATTCCGTAGCATATACCGACGTATATTCCGACGCATATTCCGTAGCATATACCGGCGCTCGTAAGTTTTTCACAGCCGAGAGCCTATTTTCTGGTTTTTTCGCAGAAGAAGCGCAAGTACAAGCGTTGAAGGTGCTTTCTCTCCCTCTTCTCTTTCTCTCTCTCTCCTCTTTTTTCCTCTCTCCTCTTTTCTCCTTCTTTCTTCTTTTCTCCTCTTCTCCTTCTCCTAACATGTTATTGCAATTGCTTTTAGTTTTTAATTTAAGAATTAGGACGTTTAGGGTTTTGTGTTTTTTTGGCTCTCTATGCATGTTGAGAGCTCTCTATGTATGCATAGATCTCCTAATGCATGCATAGAGATTTTAGGGTTTTGTATTAGTTCTTTTTCTTGTGTTTAATTTACTAATTAGTTTGTTTAATATTTTGTTTTGCAGCTCTTTCACCTCACCAATGTTTCACCAATCCTCTCCTTCAGCTTTGCAAAAAAGAGGTAGATCCTCTTTCGATTTTTCTTGTTTATGCTATTTTCTATGAATTTTTGCATCCCTGTTTTATGGTTTAGGGTTAGTTTTGGGTTCTTGTAATCTTACACATAGGATTAATTTAATATCTATGCATAAAACCTATAATAAGCTTGCAATCTCTATTATCCATGTACGTAAAACAAGATCATGTTTATTACACCATTGGGTGATGGGATTAAGGGTTAGCATAGTGCATAAGGCATATAGCATAGAGCTTATGCATAGAGCTTATGCATAAGTCTTGCATAGAGCGTATGCAAGAGACTTATGCATAGAGCGTATGCATAAGACTTATGCATATGACTTATGCATAGAGTTTATGCATATGGCTTATGCATAGAGCGTACGCATAAGACTTATGCATATGGCTTATGCATAGAGCTTATGCATAAGGCTTATGTATAGAGCGTGTGCATAAGGCTTATGCATAGAGCGTAATTGCATAGAGCGTGTGCATAAGGCTTATGTGAAAGGGATTAAGGGTTAGCATAATAGTGCATAAGGCATATAGCATAGAGCTTATGCATAGAGCTTATGCATAAGTCTTGCATAGAGCGTATGCATAAGACTTATGCATAGAGCGTATGCATAAGACTTATGCATATGACTTATGCATATGGCTTATGCATAGAGCGTACGCAGGTAGACTTATGCATATGGCTTATGCATAGAGCTTATGCATAAGGCTTATGCATAGAGCGTGTGCATAAGGCTTATGCATAGAGCGTAATTGCATAGAGCGTGTGCATAAGGCTTATGTGAAAGGGATTAAGGGTTAGCATAGTGCATAAGGCATATAGCATAGAGCTTATGCATAGAGCTTATGCATAAGTCTTGCATAGAGCGTATGCATAAGACTTATGCATAGAGCGTATGCATAAGACTTATGCATATGACTTATGCATATGGCTTATGCATAGAGCGTACGCATAAGACTTATGCATATGGCTTATGCATATGGCTTATGCATAGAGCTTATGCATAAGGCTTATGCATAGAGCGTGTGCATAAGGCTTATGCATAGAGCGTAATTACATAGAGCGTAATTGCATAGAGCATGTGCATAAGGCTTATGTGAAAGGGATTGTTGAAATGCAATTGCAAATGCCTTGATTGTGGTTAACAAATGCTTATGCAAATGCCATGGTGAGGGCATTGTGAATTGTTGGTTTGTGTTGGAGCTTTTGGATGATGGATTGAGGCATGAGTCCATGCTTTATTGATGAGTTCTAAATTGTAAAAGGGCATGAGTCATGCTCAATACTTGTAAGCCAACAAACTTGTTCTATCATTTGATATTATCCACATCATTTTGTACCTACACTCACCATTGCAACCACTTCAAGTTTCTATAGAATCTAGCAATGTGTGAGGGTACCTTGGCATTGGTTGGAGAGGCCAAGGGGAGAATGGCTTGAACTCTTTGTGCCGTGATTGCTTGGTAAAGCGGTACGAAGGGGGATTAGGTACACCGGTGTGAAGAAATGGCCTCAACCTTCACCTTGGAGGAAAACTCGGTGAAGGGGTGAGAAGAGCTTGGCCGGGAGATCGGCAAGCTTCAACGCGCGTCCTCAACAATCCTCACCATCGACTTTGTGGATGCATTTGGGCAATGGGGCCCCTTTTTCGTCATATTGTGTGGATATTGCAAATGCATATGATCTTTCATGACATTGTGGGATACAAAGAGTATTGCGTACAAGTTTTAAGAAGTTGCATTTTCATTTGAGATTTGGTTCCAATTACAAAGGAGACTCTGGCGGAATTTACAAAACCGTAATTCAGTCCTAGGGTTTTTGGGATTAGGTCCGAGCTTATGGCTTATGCATAAGACTTGTGCATAGAGCGTGTGCATATGGCTTATGCATAAGACTTATGCATAGAGCGTGTGCATAAGACTTATGCATATGGCTTATGCATAGAGCTTATGCATAAGACTTATGCATAAGGCTTATGCATAGAGCTTATGCATAAGTCTTGCAGCCTTATTATGCAAGCTTATACTTATAATATGCATTTAGATTATTGCATAAGGCCTTTATAAACAGCTATTTATGAATAGAGATAGCTTCTCTCTCCATCCTTGTTCAAATTCTATTTAATTTTGTATGGAGAGGAGATAAGCTGATTTGTGTTTAATGAGCTGCATATACATGTTATCATGCTAGATGGAGCCTCTCAATCTTGAAGAGAGAATAGCGTGTCCATGCATGCGATGTAAGTACCAAATCTTTCGAAAACGAAGGATTTGCAACGAGCATGTTCATGACGCTGGCATATTTCCAATGGAGCGCTTGCAAAATTTACGGTTTCAATCGTACAACCAAGCAAGTGTGCAGCCGCATCTTGATAACATTGCGCCTGTGAATTCTCGTCCCCAACAAAGGATGAGGATATCGCAGGAGGGAGTGACAGATGGAGCTCAATTAACAGCACCCGAGGGAATGGAAGAAGGTCAGGAAATGGAAGAAGGTCCAATGGAAGAAATGTTGGATGCCTTCATCGAGCAACAAGAAGCTCTCTTCGAGGAGCATGAACATGAAGATCATCAACCACGACATTCTCAATGGTCAAATTATGAACCAGAGGAAGAGGCCATGCGTAAACTTGCACGCCTTCCATTATACAATGGTGCCAACATATCTGTATTGCGTGCATCTCTTACGATGCTAAATTTGCAGTCAGTTTTTGGATGGTCTAATACAAGTGTCACTGAACTATTCAAGTAAGGTCTTTTTTTGGAGATTACACCTACTGTTGAAATGTTAAATTATCAACTTGTATTTGAGAAAATCTTAATAGTAACGATCAGATATTGCCATACTTGCAGGCTTTTGAAAGATCAAATATTGCCCCCTGGCAACGAGATGCCTCCATCTCGTGCAGATGCGAAGAAGTTATTGAAATCCATAGGCATGGATTACAATAATATTCATGCTTGTCGCAATGATTGTTGCCTCTTCCGCCATGAATATGAGCATTTGCAAGAATGTCCCCATTGTGGCTCTAACAGATATAGAGAAGATGTTCAGGGGGAAGCTGTCCCGGTAAAGGTTCTCAGGCACTTTCCAATCATCCCAAGGATAAAAAGCATGTTCAGGTGCAAATCAATAGCAAGCTTGATGACATGGCAT
The DNA here is from genome assembly GCF_041138505.1 of Cibotium barometz. Lineage (NCBI taxonomy): Eukaryota > Viridiplantae > Streptophyta > Polypodiopsida > Cyatheales > Cibotiaceae > Cibotium > Cibotium barometz. The sequence goes on along the minus strand of NC_141062.1, from coordinate 20,854,235 downwards.
GCCACAACTCGATCCACAGATGAAGTGATGCGTGTGCCTGCTGACTCACCCGCATGGAGACACATTGAAGAGAAATGGCCGGCTTTTAAGGAAGAACCTAGAAACCTCCGTCTTGGCCTAGCAATGGATGGTGTAAACCCTTTTGGTTTAAGGAGCTCTTCATGGAGCACATGGCCTGTTTGCCTTGTGAATTATAATCTTCCGCCATGGTTAGCAATAAAGAAAGGTCATCTGTTGCTCTCATTAATAGTTCCAGGAAAGTACAAGGTGAAGAACATGGATGTATATTTGGCACCACTTATTGATGAGTTACGCACCTTGTGGAACGGAATTGAAGTGAAGGACATGTCAAAGCAGCAGAGTGGCCAAAGACTTACAACTGTGCAAGGTATTCTCATGTGGACAATGCATGATTGGCCTGGCTATGGAGAATGCTCAGGTTTGTCTATATCGGGTTACAATGCATGTCCTGTATGTGGTCCTCGACTTGATTCAAGATACTCAAAAGCATTACGAAAGAATGTCTACCAAGGACATGTTAGGTATCTTCCAGAAAATCATGAATTGCGGGATGGTAATCTAGGAAGACCTCCTCCAAGTGCATTGAAGGCAAGCGATTGGAAGATCAAATGGGAGGAATGTGGCAACTTGGCATGTCCTGGGATGAAGAGGCTCTCTATCTTTCACCAACTCCCCTATTGGGATGATCTCCTTATAAACCATTTGCTTGACCCGATGCATATTTTCAAGAATGTAGCTGACATTCTGTGGAAGACCATGACAGGAAAAAAGGATACTAAAGGCCAAAGGGATGACTTGGAAGAGATTGGTTGTATGCAAGAGTTGTGGGCTCGCACTAGACCCAATGGAAAGGTGCTACTTCCAAGAGCCCCATGGGTTTTTAGCAAGATGGAGGAACAACAAGTCAAGAGGACAATTTCAGAGTTTCGGACTCCTACAGGTTGTATGCATTGCTTGAAAAGTGCATTTACAAAGGATGATGATCTTAGTGGTCTCAAGAGTCATGATTGGCACAAGTTTCTACAATTTGTGCTACCCATAGCAATAAAAGATTGCCTCACTGAAGACATTAGAGCTACTATCTATAAGATTGGCACATTGGTGTGCTGGATTTCTTCAAAAGAGATAAAGAGAGACACTTTGGAGACAGCGCGTTTAAACTCCATAGAGGCAGTCTGCATGGTAGAGAAGTTTTTCCCTACAAGTTTATTAACAATCCAGATGCATTTGCTAGTTCATGTTGTAGATGAGGTTGCAGTTGCTGGAACAGTCCATTCAAGATGGATGTTCTTTTTGGAGAGGTTTATGAAGACATTAAAGGGATTTGTTCGCCAAATGGCTCGCCCAGAGGGTAGTATGTCAGAAGGGTGGCTGATACAAGAGTCCCTTGTTTACATCACTGAATATTTAAGTTCCTCAGATCCAGAGATACCTCGACTATGGTCTCAAGAGTCCAACAGCAGGCGAGTCATTGGTGAGGAACCTCAAGGCCAAGGCATTAAGAGAAAGATGGATAACACTTTGAGAGAAAAAATCAACAAATTTTGCATCTTGAACTCTCATGTAATGGAGAAGTGGATTGAGACATATGAAGCTCTCAAGCGACAGCGAGTACAAGATCGTTTAAGTTTCAGAAGGAATCGCACTACAAGAAATCTCCCATATCCAGAAGGTATGCAAGCTCTTCCGGACTTTCCCACAGGTAGATGGCTAGAAGCTACAATTTTAGAAGCCAAACGTGCTGGTTTACCTATAACAGAGGAGGAGGAGGAGCTTACAAAAGGATGCGATTGGCATGTAAGTGTTTAAGTTCTACATGTCTCTCATTTTTTTCTCTACATGTCTCTGTGTTTGATTCTCCATCAACAAACTTTTTGTGCTATTTGTAGTATCACAAATATGGGGCGTTTTGGTCACATGGACGTCATTTTCGAGTAGAACGAATAGACCAAAGAAGAGCAACCTTTGATTGTGGTGTCACAGCACAGTTTGTTCAAGAAAGTCGTGCAAGTGCAAGTGATGATAACACAATTACTGGAATGCTTGATTACTTTGAAACCATTCAAGATATATTAAAGGTTGGCTTCAGAAGTTTTGAGTTGTTTATCTTTGATGTGAAGTGGTTCAAGGTAATCATGAATGGGCCACATGCAACTGTACGTAGAGACAAGAGTGGCCTCATCCAAGTGGACTCCACAAAGGTATGGACCGATCAGCAAGATACTTTTGTGCGCCCAGAGCATTGTGAGCAGGTTGTCTTTAAAGCGGATCCAAAAGATCCACGCTGGCTGTTTGTGGTTCAAGTCGCCCCCCGCAGTAAGCAAATTTTTGAAGAATTTGAGCTACAACAAGGTGATGTGGATGCACAGGGTAATGGAGAGCAGCAAGAACAAGCCGATATCAACAATGAAGAGGAGCAAGCAAATGAAGAGGAGCAACTAGAGCAAGATCCAAATGAAGAGGTGCAAACCAAGGAAGCTGAAAAACAAGTTGAGGAAGAAGACATAGATGATGAAGACATCCTTCATCAAGGGACTTTTAATGATGAGGATGCTGAAATGTACATAGACATAGATCTCTTTGGGGCTACTGATCTTAATGAGGATGATAGAATAGATAATGATTTTTAAAATGATGTATCTTAATGATTATGCAAATAGTTATGACATATTTGTAATGGTTTTATGACATTGAAGGTCCATTCATTGTTTACCATTGTTAATGTTTACCATCATAATCACTACTGTAGGAGCAAGTTGATATAGTTTTACCAATGTTGTTTATCATTGTTAATGTTTATCTTATGGTTCTTTCATTCATTGTTTACCGTGTAATTTTCATTCCCTACAAGTTTGTCATATGCATATGGTTTTTTGTCCAACAGGCCATGGGTGACTCACCGCCCTACGACTACAGTCCAGATTTCTCATTTAATCCTACACCGCAGGGCATGAGTCCCCAGCAGTTATATGGTTTTCTTTCGTCCATGACTCCAGAGCAGAGAGCCATGGCTCAGAGTTATTGGGGTTCTGGAGCAGGGACATCTGCCTCACCATCTGGCTTCCCGACGCCAGTTCCCACACCCGTGTGTACGACAGCAGCTCCCACACCTCATACCACACAGCCTTCCACTCCTCTTACAGCTCGATCTACCACCTCTTCACATAGACGGCGCTCACGTAGTAGGTCTTCAGGGGGAGGTTGTTGTGGTGGTAGTGCCACAGATGCTGTGACACCACCACCACGTGAGCGTCGTCCTTCACTCTCATCTGTTGATAGCACACCCATAGGGTCACCTTCCACTCCCTGGGGTGCACATGACCATGACAACAGCAAGATTTACACAATTAGGGATGGGGCACCAATAATGGATAGTGCAGGGAAGGCAATGAAGACACGCATTCGACAATTGTGCACTATACAGTTTCATGACTCTGTCATGACTAAATGGGATCAGCAAGACAAGGGGAAGAAAAATTATATAAACACAAAGATAAAGCAAGAGTTCCAGCCATCTGACCCTATGAATGTCGTCTCTAATGAGTGGATACAGTATACAGCTTGCATTTTGATGGGGCATCGTAGGTCAGAGGCGAGGGACGCATTCAGAGAGGGGAAGGAGAAACCTGTTTGGCTAGATGACAGGGAGTGGGCAGCCATTGCTCAGGAGCTCACCGAGACACCAGACAGGTTTCAACAACAAAGAGAGGCGGCAAGGGCAAGACTCCAAACAGTAGGGGCTTCTCATCTCGGGAGTGGTGGTTACGAAACCATGCGCCATGAATTCGTAAGTGTTTGTAGCAATTTTATTTATTTAAATGTATGTATGTGGGCTAAATGTTGATTTCTAAAAGTTATAATTGTTAATCGTGTGTGCAGGAGTTGGCCATGAATCGCCCACCAAGTAGGCGAGAGGAGAAGTACGCTCACAAACATGGCCTTGTGGCCTTGTTTGAGATGCTTGAAGAAGAAGGAGAGACCGTCAATTGGGAGGCATTACCATGATGTAAGATGACCTTCAAACTAATGAAATATGATCAAAACATTCTTGAGTATTAATGTTTAATTTAATTTCTTGTTTGTTGATCAGGAAAATATGCAAACGAGCACGGTTGTTTTTGTGCTCTATTGTAGACAGAATGGTGCTGTGTGTTTGCTGTTGTTGATCCTGCTCATTGCAGGCAGCTAGGCAACAGCCAGGTAGCACTATTCTGCTCTATGTATATATTGAAAACTTTTGATAATAAATGAGGTTTTGGAAAAAAGAAAAAAAAATCCCAAATTGCTTTCATGATTGTGAATATGGTTAATCTTGTTCAAGAAGTATGATGAAATAATTATCTATTTAAAGATAAATCTCAAAAATTAAATAATCATAAATCTATTGTCAAAGTTAAGCTGACAAAAATCTCGTTTTGTCAAGGTCATGAGGCGCGCGGTCCGTGCAAGGCAATCGGATCCTCTAAGCGATGTGATGAAGAGCTAGATCTGGATGTTCGAAAAGACCTGCACAGATCCCAACCTGCTTACCTTTCTGCCTGTTAACCACATCAAGTTAACTTTACCATTGGAGCCTTTTGAGCACATCTTTTGTGACCGTGTCAAGTGCTTCATGATATATGATTATGGGATTTAGCCGAGCTTACGACATGTGTAATGCCACCTAACACACTTTTTGTATATACATAGCCTAAGTATAGTCTCAGTAGTGTTGGCCACCCTGACATTCCACGGAATGCTGGACACTGCAAATATAAGACGAGGCATATAAGACATTTTGAATTAATATGTGACTTTTTCATGTTCTCAAGTAAGTAGATTTTACAAGTGGTTTACAAATTTCCATCAATCTTAGTTTTTATTCATTTTGTATATGGTTCTTGAAACTGAAACCAAGAGAGTGTAGCATGAGGCAGCATCTTCGCAAATTAATCGTAGCCTTCCATTTCTAACACCAAAGAGAGAGAGAGAACAACGGAGAGAGTGTGGGGGTGTGTTAGAGGTGTGAGAGAGAGAAGAGTGAAAGGAGAGGGAGAGAGAGAGAGAGAGAGAGAGATCTCCCTTTACACCAACCCCAACCCCGACCTCTCTGACAATAAGAACCCTGGGCCTCGACTTCTTCAACAACAAAACCATTTGCCGACACGAAGGGCAACCCAAAGTCAACCACCGGCAACCCAAAGCCTCAGTCACCAAGCACCATACCTCTCACTATGATGTATAATGCACATTTGTTAGGCCCCCATTATGAGGAGTAGCCATGGTGCATATGTCTAGTGGGAACCCCGGCTTGGGGTCATTATTTGTGACCATTGATGATGGTTAGAAGATGGTCAGGGGTACGAGCATTAGCTGGGGTACGGGGCATTGCCCTGGCTGGGGGGTCCTAGGGGGGCTAGTAGCCCCCCTGGGGGCAAGAGCCCCCCCTCCCCCGAGGCGACGGTATGAGGAATATTCCCTAGAATATTCCCTCGGTTACTAGGTCTATCATTAGGGGGCGGTGTTCGGTGGGCCGCATTCCTGATATGTGGCCAGTGAACCGCAAATTCAAAGCACCAACACATCCGCTCTCGGCATGGCCAACAAAGCCAACAACTAACTTCCTTAAAGCCACTACCAAAGCTACAAGCCCCCTGCTAAGAAGACCGAGACATCGGTATGCCAACCCCGAACCCGACAAAACCATAAGCAACCAACCAGTACACCAAAATTGGTGCTGGTAATAAGGCAACATCTTTGCAAATCAATTGTAGCCTTCTATTTCAAACACCAAAGAGAGAGGGAGAGAGAGAGAGATTGATTCTCAAAGCACGAGAGAGAGAGAGAGAGAGAGATCCATTTACACCAACCCCAACCCCTACCCCAAACTCTATGACAATAAGAACCCTCAGCCCTGACTTCCTCAACAACAAAACTGTTTGCCAACACAAAGGGCAACCAAAAGCAAGCCACCAGCAACCTAAAGCCTCGGTCACTAGCACCATACCCATCGGCAAATTCAAAGCACTGACACATCCGCTATCAACATGGCCAACAAAGCCAATAACTAACTTCCTTAAAGCCACTGGCAAAGCTACAAGCCCCCTGATAAGAAGATCGAGACATCCGTATGCCAACCCTGAACTCAGAAAAACCATAAGCAACCAATTGGTACACCAAAATTGCTACTATTAACAAGGCAACATTGTCGGTGGCACGAAGCACGAGGCAGCTTCTTCGCAAATCAATTGTAGCCTTCCATTTCTAACACCAAAGAGAGAGGGAGAGAGAGAAGAGTGGAAGAGGGGTGAGAGAGAGAGAGAGAGAGAGAGAGAGAGAGAGAGAGAGAGAGAGAGAGAGATTGATTCTAAAAGCACTGCACACACACACACAGATCTCCCTTTACACCAACCCCAACCCCAACCTCTCTGACATTAAGAACCCTCGGCCCCAACTTCTTCAACAACAAAACCATTTTCCGGCACGAAGAGCAACCCAAAGTAAGCCATTGGTACCCTGGTTATGAGGATGTGGGTCACCCCGAGCATGTTTGCAGGTTGAAGAAAGCCTTGTATGGCTTAAAGCAAGCACCAAGAGCATGGTCTGACAAGATTTCTGAATATCTTATCACTATTGGCTTTCATATAGCCAATGCAAATTTCTCGCTGTATGTGAGACATGGTGATAGAGGAGTTGTGCTTGTTGTCATCTATGTAGATGACTTGATCATTACGGGGGACCATGATGCAGAGATCTTTAATGTAACCATGCCTCCAATGGGGACATCCTCCACCTTTACCTCTTAATCAGAGTCTTGCTCACCACAAAGGTATATGAAGGTGGCAACCCAAGAGATAAAATCAAGGCCAATCTTCCCCCTCTGAAGTGCAAGCGTCTCCTCCTTGGTGATCTGCTTGTAGTGACCATCAAGGAGTACAATATCTTGAAATTTTTGCAACCTCATGAGGGCATTTGTGTCATTCTTGTTGATATATCGTAGGAAATTGCATGGCACCCAATCATCATCCTCCTATGTGGTAGCATGAAATTCCAGGGCCTCATGTACTCCTCCATGTAGTCAAGAGTACCTCTGTAGTCCTCTTCTGCCAAGAGGATGGTCATTCCAAAGTCAATCTCGTGAGAGAACATAAAGAAAAGTTCCTCTCTATCAGGCCACTCAGTCCTCTTCAAGAACTCGAAAAACCTCTCATATGCCATGTTTGGGTCCATGCTAGAAGCAAGTGACAAATGCTAGAAATGGAGTGATGAGTGCTGAAAGAGAGAGGAACTTCAAAAAAAAGTGTTAGAAAATGAGAGAGGTCCTATATTTATAGACTGTAAAATTAAACATTGGGCATTTCAGACTATAACATAAGTGACCAAAAAATAACCCCAAATTTATATAAAGATATAAATTCAATCGACAAGACATAACACAAGTGGTCATTAACAAGGAACCATCATTTCATAATAGATTTAATACAAAACCATCTTAATTACAAAAAAAAAGAAAGATAAATAGGCCCTAGATGACTTGCGACACTAAATCTGAAGTTGAAATTTGCATCCATCGTTACTCCTGTCTTTGCAAATCTTTAAGCTCTTCTCCAAACTTCTTCCAATCTAAAAAAGGAAACACAAGTGTAATAAATAAAACAACATATTCAAAAAACACAAAGCAATGCAAATTTACAAATATCAAAGCTCACCAGCCAATCTTGATTCTTTCTTCTTGGACATCTTGAAATCCTAGAATGAGCAAATGCTCCCGAACATCTCCTAATCTCCATTCATTGCTTACATTCACCACCTTAATTGAACCATCATGGAAGAGTCACAGATAAATCTATGGGTGTATCCACACCCTCACTTGATTGCAAGGGAACCCACTCCCCATTCTTCTTCACCCATCGTCCATAGAAGAATCGAATGGATAAGCTCTGACGAGTCTTCAAGTATCAAAAGGTCACACTTGAAGGCACCACTTTACAGGACTAGATGTCACCTTTGGGTAACCCCTCCACAATATTCCGCCAATACCCAAGACATTGTCAATTTGTTCAATTTGCGATTTCTTGCAAATGAACATTGTTGGGGTGGGTTGTGGAGAAAGCTTAGAGAACATAAATACAAATAGATGGATTGGGGCAAACCATCCAAGCCCCACAGACTTAGAGGCCTTAGAGAATTTTAAGGAGGAGTGTATGTGAGAATACATCTTGTTTTTGAAAGCATTAACACTCCACCTATCCGAAACTGGCCACTCTAAACTATGTAAAGAGTCCACATGGATCTCCTCAAGGCTACCATATTCTGTAGGCGAAGAAGGGACTTTGTAGAGTAAGAGTGTGTGTAAAAGAATATATTTTTGTTGAAGAGGGCTCTATGATTCTCACCTGGAAACATTAGCTCACCTATTGTACTATGAAAAGCACTAAACACACCAATGAGGCTTCTCAAAGGTTGTTCTTCAATATAGCTTGATGGGAAAATGTTTGCAACCCACATACCAGAATTAGTAAAATAAAACAAGCCATTTCCAAATAAAATTACAACCACATACTTACAGTTACAAGGGAGTCTATTCCTCTCCAGGGAAGGAGGAAGATACATATCTATAGCCATGTAGACATGTTGTATTATTACCTTGATTTCTCCATTCTTATCCTTCTTGAAATGAAGAATCCTTCCCTTCCAATGGTGTTCCAAAACATATCTATAGCCATGTAGACATGTTGTATTATTACCTTGATTTCTCCATTCTTATCCTTCTTGAAATGAAGAATTCTTCCCTTCCAATGGTGTTCCAAAACACCATGGTTAAGAACTTGATGTGGACGTGTGGCACTTGGTTGCATATAAACCCAATATTTCACCCTAAATGGATGCCCGATCCACTCACCTTCATCATTTGTAGTGTTGTAGAGAAGGTACTCAAAGATGGAATCACTTGGTCTCTTACTAGAGGTAGGCATAATGAGATGTATTGGTTGACCTGTTGGAAATCAGGATGGTGACATTTATGACCAGTTATTCCTTCCGCAGGTGGAGGAAGTCACCGTGTCCACACAAGAGGGGGGTATACAACAATTATCACAGATGAAAGCTGGAAGATTTCGACGTACAGCCAGACTAGAGAAAGGAGTTCCTCACAATCCTAGAATACAGTGAATATATGTGTGTGTCACCAACTCAATGAGTTGATCCCTTGTACATGCCACTAAAGAGAAGATGGACCCCTTTGGAGTTTCAAGAGGCCAAGCAGCGGGATTCACATGTCTGTTATAACTTTCCCATCTTCATGCTAGCCACATTTACAGACATAAGAGAACAAAGGAAGAAAATGCTAAATTGGATACAGGCATGGCGCCGTATCTCGGACCTGGCAATAGTTGCCAGCGTTCGATTCTTAAAATTTCTCGTGGTCTTGATTGATCAACCCAAGGAATGGTATGATGGGTATGATGCCGAGCAGCTGCAATTTGGCATGAATCAAGGATCCTCTAAAAGAGGCATGATGTTGTATTATCATTGCCTAAGTTGTCTTCCTACCTATATGCATGTCACATTCGAGGACATGGTCGACACCGGGCGGGTTTTGGAGATCACACTCGGCATTTCGAAGAACCCTAAAAAGCTTCAATCATGTCATAACTTCTACTATCACACAAGTTTGACGACCAGGTCTTTCGACCTCGGTAACAAGTTCTAAGGACAGAACCTACATCAGGTAGGGGAGATATTAACCCCATTTTGGATTAACCTTGGTATGCTTCTCCATCTAAGGAAATTAATCAGTGTCATGCAAAGGCACTATAAAAGTTATACATTATGAGATATTGGCCACCCAAGGCCTTAGTTAAGTAAGTTTTGAGTGCCCAAGTGTGAATAAGGGCCATTGTATATAAGGCATTTTCTCATAATCAATGGATACAATCTTCGTTTGTGCTATTGAGAGATCTTGTTTGTGTCTTAAGAGAGAGATTGAGAGAGAGCATTCTAGCACTTGTGCCTCATCTATACTTGTATGTTGCATGCTTTCGTTGGAGAGTGAGAGAGAGTGATTGCCTTATGTGATGGTGCGAGCGACTCTATAGGGTGACAGCGTAGAGGTGGAGCTTGGAGGATTGGAGCTTCTCAAGTGAGCTTGGAGGCCTCAAGAGACACAAGTTCGAAGCATTGGTAAGTGCCTCCTATGACAGTTGTGTTCTATTTCTCTTCCCTTAGGGGAATGCATTGAGTTCCCTCTTGGATTTGTGGTAGCCCATAATAGAAGCTAACATATCTATATATAAAGCTTGTTTACAAAAATGTGTGTCAACAAACGATATTATGCGCATCCTCCTCAATCTTCTAAATTCTCTTCACTTATAAAATAACCAATAGTAAATTGGTAAATAAATATTCCATAAGTATTCCAACTATCACCACATACATGTTTGCTAGGCATAAGCAACCCAAGAATCACAGTTCCATACAAACCAAATGTAACAAACATTGGAGGACCGAATTATACATAAATATACAAAAAAATATTAATATTTATAATGGCATCACCCATGATATTAACATGATTTGGCATGATGTAAAGATAAGCCAAGCATTTTCACGTTATCTAAGAGGGTAGAATAATATTTCTAAGAGAGCTTAAAATATATTCTCATAACGTTAGAGTACTTGCTTGCATGCCTTGACCGAGAACTAATAAGAATTAGCACAATAGGCTAAAAGAAGGGTAAGCTTCTCCATAGCTTGCTCTTTTCATAGATCTCTTGAGTGCTAGGAATTGGGTGGATATTGGAGTCCCACCTCCCTTTGGACCACTGGACCTTTCTTACTCTCCTTTAGTATGGGATGCTTTCATGACCTAGCTGGACTCATCGCTAGTTCCTCGTGCTCAATACAAAAAGAACTATGCGATTTTCACTTCCTATGCAAACCACAACTCTCCATTGGCATCCGTGTTGGGAAGTGAGAGGTTCCATTGCTAGTGGAGTTAAATAAGAAAGAGGTTAAGGGTTACTAATCCACTCCACTGGTTGCAAAATCGATGGAATAAGTAAAGAGTGTTAAAGAGAGAAATCTAGAGAGAGTGTGTGAAAGTTAGAGAGAGAGAGAGAGAGAGTTCGCTACTTTGAGAGAAATAGAGACAGTTAGAGAGTATAGGAGAGTTGGCTAGTTTTAGAGAAATAGAGACAGTTAGAGAGTATAGGAGACTTTGAGAGACTTAAAGAGAGAATGAGAGAGAGAGAGAGAGAGAGAGAGAGAGAGAGAGATACTATTACAAGAAAAAAAAAGAAGGAAAAAAAAAAGAAAATCACAAGGGAAACTTTTCACGTTAATGATGAGAAGGAGTTTCAATTACGTGTAGATGGATTCGTCTCTTTAGAATTAAGAAAAGAGAGAGAGACTTGAGCAAGTGTCCAAAAACACACCCAATTCCTTGGAAACCATAGTGTTAAAAATAATTCATCCCTGATTAAAATTCGCACAGGGTGGCCAGAATCTCACGCTTGTAATTAGCATAGCAAAATGTACTGTGTGTTTAGAGGCTTATTAGCTTCCTTGAAAATTAAAAAAAAAACGTAGAGTCAATGAATTTTGAGAGAAGAGACATGATGATGATGTGGAAAAGGAGTCGTGAGCTGTGCGGGAAGTCAATGAATTTTCTTTGAAAATTCTAAAAAACATAAGACTTTTGAGCGAAGAGGCATGATGATGTGGAAAAGGAGTCGACCTAATTATTAAAAACAGCAGCCCGCCAGTCATTTATTATCATCAAACACATCATCATCTATACCCTTCTCACACACATCATCATCTATAGCCTTCTCACACACATCATCATCACTAGCTCACACGGTTCACTTCATAGCATTCATTCTCCTGCCTTCTCTTTCGAGCCCATGCTGGATCCCGAGTATGAGATCATCAAAGTAGCGTGCGACGCATGGATCTTGGCGTTTGTGGCGCCCGCTTCCCTTCAAGCTAATAAAGCAAGGATTTTATCCAAAATGCATTTTTGTTGTTGACCCTTTTAAAAAAAAATTATCCTCACTTAAAATTAAGATATCTAAGGATGTCACTTCCCCCTTTTTTGGATCTTTGTTGTTTTGCTAACAAACCCTGATCAAATGGCTAGATATCTGCTGAATTTCTTTCTTTAGTTCTACCATTGGCCATCGTGAGGATGTATGTAATGAGAGATGGATTGATCAAGATAGGTTGCTTGGATTTATACCTTTTATAGTTAGCCAGGAGGAGGCTACTTGGGTAGAGAGAGCTTCTACTAAGGAGAAGTGTTCTGTTGATCTGAAGAGCATGGGTAGGGAAAAGTCCCCTTGCTAGGACGGGCTTTCTTTTGACATTTTTTTTCACTTCTATAGGGTTACATATTCAAACTTGTAAAGGGCGGCGTGGTGCCTAAGGAGTAATTAAAAGTACATGTAACATAGCACATTAGGGCAAGGAAGGGTATTTTTCTATTAGGTGGACTTACATTGCATATGCATGTAGGAGGGGATTAACAAAATAGTAGTTTAATGCAAATAATACATGTATACAAAGACCTACATAGGAAGGCTAAAAATAAAATATCACAACATGTATACATGTAAGAGTTTTATAAAAAATTATCTCAAAAAATGTAAAAATTAACAAATAAGGGTAGTTGAAATAGATGTTGACTCAAACGTGATTATTTAGGTTTTATAGAGTGACCCACTTGGGGTTTGGTTGATCCTACCATTACAAGGGGCCTTGTCACATTGATCCTAAACAACCTGCTTGCTTTCTTCCTAAACATTGGAGACCTATTACTATGTTGCATGTACTGTATAAGGTGGTTGCTAAAGCTAGTTCTTCCAGGCTTATAGCTCTTCTACAAAAGTATGTCACTCCTCATCAACATGGTTTTTTTAAAGTAAGGTCTATATATGATGACATTTTAGTTGCGATGGTGGAAGGTCTATATATTTAAAGTCAAAATTATTGCTTATTTAGGAAGATAATAGTTTTTGCCTATCATCTTGGGTAGGGGAAGTGATTCCTCAAGGCCATATTGTCACGCATCTGGGAGCTCCTTTGGGGGTACACATTTCTAAAGGTCGATTGGGTATTGGATAAGATTAACTGGGTGGCTTTGTTGTGGTTTTTGCCCCTAAAAAGATGGGATTTTGGGAAATTTTTAATGCTCCTAAGCATTCCATTGGGTATTGGATAAGATTAACTGGGTGGCTTTGTTATGGTTTTTTCCCCTAAAAAGATGGGATTTTGGGAAATTTTTAATGCTCCTAAGCATTCCATTTCTATGCATGCTAAATTTTTTTGGCTCTAACCAAGCAAGAATAGTGTTGGTCTTGGATTTTGAGTTTGGATTTGTTCATACTGGGGGTCAATTAGAAGAAGCACTCAAAATGGCATCATAAATTGGTATCTGATGCTTAGTTAAAGTTATTTGGGGCACACTTCTCAATGGCCTTTGTTAATAATTGCAAGCAAACTACTGTGACTTTATCCTAGGAGGGTGCTTCAAGGTACAATGGGAATGCTTTACTTATGTTATCAATTTGGTGGTCTGCTTTTCTTGCTTAGTTGCCTTCTTGTTGAAATATTAAGATGGCCAACTTTTTGAATAATAAAGGCTTGTTATGTTTGGAGATTTATAGGGTGCTACCAAATCTGATTGGTTCTCTCTACAAAAGCTTAACAATAGTCTTGTAATTGAGTCACAAAAGTGGCTCACAAAATTGGCTTAGGACAATCTTATGTAATTCTTACATAACTTTATTATATGATTACAAAATTTCTTAGGTGTTCTTTTTAGATAAATAGACAAAATGGGGTATTAATTTTGCTTTAAAAATCCAAAAATACACTTTTCAAAAAATGGCAAAATCACCAAAAACAGCATCAAGTAATGCAACTTGAGGGGTTTGAAAATGCTAACAATTTTTACGTAAGCATTATAACACCTCTATAAATACTATATACAAATGGTTGGATTTTAGCCTTCTTAAAAATTATTTGAGGTATTTTATATATAAACATTTTGAGCATTTGAGCCAAATGACCCTAAAAGATGGCAATATAAGCATAAATAATCTCACCCTTTTGGAGCCCATTATTTTTTTCAACTCGTATCTGGTCTTTGGCATATCTCCTTAAAAGGGTCTTATTTATAATGTTCCAACTATGAAGGGAAAAATTATTTGGAAAAGTTTGTAAAAGCCACAAAAATGGCTTTTCTCTGCAAGACTAGTGTTAAAGGTAGCTATAAACTTAAGGCTTAGTAGCCTTCCACTACGATCCGAGGTGTTGGCTAGATGTGCTGCTGAGTGGATGGTCCCTTTGACCACAAATGAGAATGAAAAATATTTGTTTTCAAATTGAAGGTGGTCCTTGAGTTCTTCCTTCTAGGATCCCTCTTCAAGAAAGACTACATGAAGTTACTAGACCAGCAGAGGTGGGTGACTAGGTTTAATGGTCTTTGGAATAAAGCTTGGTCTCCTGCTTTTTGGACCTCTATGTTATCTGATGGGGCTGGGTTGCTAAAATGACTTGTGGCATATAATTTTTTCATTTGGAAAGTACTGGTGGGTGCTCTCCCTTTGGGAGCTAAGCTAGAAAAAAAGGGGCTATCTTTTGGTATTTTTTTCGGTGCAAAGCAAGCTTGGAATCTAATCAACATTTATTTCTTGCCTTTTGCACCAGGTTGATCAAAAATGTTATTTAGGTGCCGAATTAATAAATTTAATTTGGTTCTAAGTGTGTATTTAGGGTTAACTAAACATTAAAAGCTATTTTTGTATTTATAGAGATAACATTTGCTAAAATATATTTGGTTGACTAGAAATGCTAATGTATGTGACTCATATTACTTGTATGTGCCTACACTTAAGGAATTTGGAATGCACCATATGATCTGTCTAATTTGAAATGCTAATGTATTTGACTCATATTACACTTAAGAAATTTGGAATACACCATATGATTTGTCTAATTTAGTAGAATCAAGAAACTTAAATTCATTTACTTGGAGAGCTATGTCTAGGAGGGTGCAGTCACTAACCAAGTGCTAAGAAGCTCTCCTTGTGCATTGTTGTTTTCAGGGCATCTTAGGCATATTAGAATAGTTGGATTGATTCATTATGCAATATGTAGTGCAACATGATTTTCGAGTTCCTCTGTTTATGTTTTAGGATGTGGGCCTTTCTCGAGTTCTGTTGTTGGGATGTTGATGGGAATGTGTAGTATTGGCCAAAGGAAGATCTTGATTTGGAGAGAAGTTTTGAGTTTTTTACTTCTTAGTTGGTGGAGGTATTCTTGGTGCATTCTAAGGACGAGGTTTTCATTCCCTGGCTAGACTCTAAGCTTCCTTCCCCATCTACGAGACGACTGGATGCTATCTTTGGTCCTCTATCATCCTCTTAAGGTAGTAGTTATACTGTTGTGGATGTTTGGGACATTGATTCTCTATGTTTCTCTCTGCTTGGCAGTATGCTCCTATTTTTGGGGTTGATAGGTGGTCATTTAGGACGTGTTTTGGCATGACCCCCTATTCTGTATATATACAAGGGCTCACTTGTAATGTGCTTGTACATATATTACTTCTTCTTAATGTAATTTCCTTTCCCACTATAAAACAATTTCTTTTGAAGTTGTAGCTTTTCACTAAGTGTCTATCTAAAGAAAGTCATATGTGGCTATGGACACTTCAAGTCTTGTAATTTGATGCTCATTCTATGAGATATCTTATTGTAAGTGTCAAAGCTCTAGTTAGTGATCAAAGAAAAAAAATCCTTTGGGGGGAATTGGGCTACACAAATTTCTTGAAAAAATGAGTGCTACCTGGCATACTTATTCTCTTGTTCTTTCTTCCAAGTTTTGTGTTGTGAAGGTGCTCTAGACTCTCTCTTTCTCTCTCTCTCTCTCTCTCTCTCTCTCTCTCTCTCTCTCTCTCTCTTCATACCTATCTAAATACATAAGTTGTCTATCTACTTATTATGTGTCTTGTCTTGGGGCCCATTGGCAAAGCTGAGCTTGATACACTTTTACAAGAAACTAGTCCAAGATGGCATAAAAAGGCGAAATGGTTTGCTATGTATCCCAAACCAAGGAATAAATGGAGATTCTTGTTTATGATTGGAATTGTGAGAGAGGAGTAAATAATATAAATAAGAACAAGGTGAAAGTACCAACATGGTTGTCAAAGGTACGTGAAGCCAAGGAGGACCCTTACTAAAAGTTTGGTCTCTATACTTGGTGCATGGCATATCTTCAAGCGACCGAGAAGATGAGCAAGAGCCAATTAACAATGTATATCCCAAGAAAGCTCACTTTACAAGACATTTTTGTGCGAGTTGTACCTTGGATGATCCAACTTAGACAAAAAAGAGGTCTTTAAGAAAGTGAAAAGTTGCATAGAAAAGAGTCTAACCATTGACATTAAAAAGATAATGAGGAAGTGCTAAAGAGAGGTCAAAACTCGTAAAGAATGACGCTGATGGCTTTGAGAGATACTGCCTCTATAGCTCCATCCAAAGCACACCACTATGCAAGGAGAGTATTACAAGCACCATAGCCCAGTAGAAACAACACTGGAAGGCACCAACACACTCAGCTAATAGCCCCTGGTCCTCAGCCACCCGATTAGGATACGTCAATACAATCCCAACCTCCCTACTCTATCCAACTGCCTATTAGAATGTCCTTTGAGGTTAGCTCCCCCTTCTAATACCACGGATATTTCAACTAAGAGCCTCTCCTATCTTCAGCTAACTCTCGGCTGACCAGAACAGCTTCCATCTGTCACACAACTGGCTTCAAGAGATGCTGCCTCTATAGCTCCATCCAAAGCACACCATTGTGAGAGGAGAGTATTACAAGCACCACAGCCCAATAGAAACAACACTGGAAGATACTAGCATGCTAACATCCCCGGTCCTCAACTACCCTAATTGGATACTTCAATACCTTCCCAACCTCCCTAGTCTATCCAGCTGCCTAACTATTACAATGTCCTGTAAGGTTAGCTCCCCCTTTCAATACCTCAGATCTTTCAGCTAAGAGCCTCTCTTGTCTTCACCTAACTCCAAGATGATGAGAACAACTTCTTCCAACTATCACAGAACTTGTGGAAACCTTCCTCCAAATTCCTCTCTTTGTTTCCTATCAGAAATTTGCTTTCCATAGTTCCAAAGTGTCCTCCACCGTCAGCTAGTCTCACAACCTTGTCTTAAAACCTCTCAAAAGTAAGCAGCTGCCCTCATTCGACCACTATCTGACAATAACCTCTTTTGACTACCATAGACAAGTCAGATACTCACTATTAACTACTTTCAAATTTTGATGGGTTACCCTAGTCTAGAATAGGCCCTTTCTTGTTAACGTCTCTATGTTTGATGGTTGATATTTTATGTCAATGGCCACTTAGGTATTTTGTTTTGTTTGACAGACTCAAAAAATAGAAACAAAAAATTCTCTCTTGCCCTCCAATTCCTCCCACATATATATATATATATATATATATATATATATATATATATATATATATATATATATATATATATTCAAAACAACATAAAGCACACTTTTCATTGAGTTTGTTCTGATTTGTTTTATAAAATATAATCACACTTACCAAGATTCTTTGAATTTGAAATTCTGATTGTTAAAAAAAGGACGTGTATTTAATAACACTCAGAAATTTATTTGAACATTTATGTTAATTCTTTACAGTATATATTTATATATCTATGATTTGAAGACAAATTAATTTATTGAAACTTAGTTAGCAATGAGGTGCTCCCTATGGCAAAAAAAAAGTAGCAATGTAATTATAAGAACCGTAAAGGGCCTCTTGTGTGGCTAGAAAAAGCTCAATTTTCATCAACATTTGGTTTTAGCTCCATGGCACCTCGGGAAGGACTAGGGGAATCTTTTTGTCTTGAAAAAAAATGGGTTGTTGCTAATGCATCTTCCAAACTTTTGGTATTTCCTATCATTCCTCTTGCTCCAAGATGGTCACTGGTCATGGAAATTAATCCAAGCAATCGTATCACACATGGTTTTGTTTTTGTTTTTTTTTTGGCTTGGCATCTACTGTGTGTTAGTACTGTACTTTCAAATTCAAACAAGCTTTATTTTTCAAGAACATACCTCATGATAACACAGGATCGTGACACATTGAATTTATTGCCAAAGTCATCCACCACCTTCACACTCTTTTCCATTGCTTTGCCAAATTTCTTCATTCTTTTGCTCATAACTCTTTTACTGCAGTTGCCATATCTAAATGTTTAAAGCTAAAGCATCTTGTATTTTCTCTTCCAAAAAATCCCAGGTAGTGTATTGAATTGGTGAAGATGGCAAAGGCCTCCAAGTTATTAATGGTTAAAGTTGGCCATTTTCTTTCTGGCAATTTTCCTTAAAAACTTCATTTTTGCTAATAGTTAAGCTAACCTTTCTTGGCTCTTCTTTGCAAGAGTTTCTAGAGTTTTCTCCTCTCTATCAAACACAATACTATTTCTATACTTCCAAATGGTTCATTCACACTCTTTATGTTTTGAGCTTAATGCCTTGAATTCCATTGAAATTCTAAAAAAGTGTCAAATTGTGTCATCGTTGGAACCCTTTTCAATAACAACCAACTATCCATGGCTTTCTCACTATCCTCACTAGTCCAAATAAGGAAATCAAGCATTGAACATTTAAATTTTTATTCTCCTTCACATAATCTATATGTTTTGAGCCTAATGCTTTGAATTCCCTTGCAATTCTAAAAAAGGTCTCTAATTGTCTCATCTTTGCACTTACAAATAACACATGGTAGACCATCTTGGTTCTAAAATCTTGCCTTTACTTGCCCTTGATAAATGATGAGCCACTTAAAACCCTAACTTTTGGACAAAATTTCATTTTCCAAATTGATTAAAAAATAACTTCCCATGTATAGTAAAACCATCAAAGGTCCCTTCTTCCATTCAACTTCCCAACGGATCCATATAAATTTGATCACTTGAATTTGCAATAGAATTCCAGAATTTGTTAATGTAAGCTTAGACATTCTCTCTCTCAACTTGGCATAAAGTATCTCGTCATTGATGACTTTAGCCTTGTATTGAGAAGGAAGAAAATGTTTTTTAAAAAGTTTATGGAACTTCTTCCAAGCCATAGGTCGATGTTTACCGTGCTTGATCACATTCCATCACAAAGCACCATTTTCAATCAAATGGTTATAAGCACATTTAATCTTGCCCTTTTTTGAGAATTTTTTTGCCTGGAAAATAGCCATCCAAATGACTAAGCCATGGAATCCGTACTCCTGTGTCTTTCTTTCCATCATAGTTCTAGAAAGTGAATGCCTTTGAGCGAATCTATGAGTCTTTCCAGGAACTTTGGGCATGCAAAGTTGCTTTGATAGTGCACCTAACATGAACACTTTCCTCCTTGTCATCACAGTCGAAAGAGTCAGGCTTGTGCTTAGAACGGTTCATATGTCGCTCTGTTAAGACTCACCCTAACCCTCCTTGAAACACATCCAAAAAGAACTTACTTGTTTTGTGAGGATCTTTCCAATGGCTGAACTCATAACCCTCGAGGACTCCAAGCTCTACAATTTCGTGAGAGAAGCAATTCCACCGCATCTCCCACAAGCATTGTCCACCACCGCGTTGCACTACGAGTCCTCGTCCCTCCTCTCACCTCACTTCACTCACGCACGCACACACACACACACACACACACACACACACACACACTAGCATGCATTAGGGAGAAAGGTTAGCAAGAGGGTTAGCAAGAGCAAGACTCAATAGCACAATGGGAGAGTATATTGTATTATGAGATAAATTCACTTATATACATGGCTATGAGTGTTCACACTCACTTAAACTATGGCTAGCCGGGCACTTTAGGCTCATAAGAGGCCTAATGCTATTACAATGACTACTCTCATAATATATCCAATTACGATACGTCAATACAATCCCAACCTCCCTACTCTATCCAGCTGCCTATTAGAATGTCCTCTGAGGTTAGCTCCCCCTTCTAATATCTTGAATATTTCAACTATGATCCTCTCCTATCTTCAGCTAACTCCAAGCTGACTAGAACAGCTTCCAACTATCACAGAACTGGGTTCAAGAGATGTTGCCTCTATAGCTCCATCCAAAGCACACCATTGTGAGAGGAGAGTATTACAAGCACCACAGCCCAACAGAAACAACACTGGAAGGCACTAGCATGCTAACCTCCCCTGTCCTCAGCTACCCCAATTGCCCTCCCAACCTCCCTAGTCTATCTAGCTACCTATTAGAATGTCCTCTAAGGTTAGCTTCCCCTTTCAATAGCTCGGATCTTTCAACTAAGAGCTTCTCTTGTCTTCACCTAACTCCCAGATGATCAGAACAACTTCCAACTATCACAGAACTCGTGGAAACCGTCCTCCAAAGTCCTCTCTTTGTTTCCTATCAGAAATTTGCTTTCCAAAGTCCCAAAGTGTCCTCTACCGTCAGCTAGTCTCACAACCTTGGGGTTAAACCTCTCAAAACTAAGCAGCTGCCCTCATCGGACCACTATCTGATAATAACCTCTTTTGACTACCATAGACAAGTCAGATACTCACTGTTACCTACTTCCAAATTCTGATGGGTTACCCTAGTCTAGAATTGATCCTCCAATGCCCTCTACCTTCCTCCAGCGTCCACGAACCTTGTGGCTACACTCCCTCAACCTCTCGGGGGGGGGGGGGGGGGGGGGGGGTCACTCACAAAAAATGTAAATATCACGTGCATTCAACAGAAGCATATTTTTAATTTATGAAACTTACAGAAATATATTAACATAAGGGTATGATTTAAAAAATTTTCAAAAAAATTTACAGATTCATAAAGAAAAGGGGATATTATATGGATAAAAAAATTCACAGATAAAGGATTTAAAATATAGGCCTTGAACGCACGCGATAGGGGTATTCTACATATAGTGACCCCCCCGAGCTCAACTTTCTTGATTGTCCTTCCGACCCTCTTTTGACCTTTCTTTCACCCTTCTCGTGTAGAGTTCTACCACAGAATGTTTTGCCTCAGAAGTCTACAGTAATTTTGAAACTTTACCAAATGTCCTTTGACAGCCACAAACCCTCAGATGTCTCTCAACTTAACAACATATCACCTTACATGCTCTTTGCACTGCAAGCCCATAGCTACCTCTAAATGGATTGTTTTCACCCAACTAACCAAATTGACTTGGTTGACACATATCCTCTCTCCTTTGCGTTAGCTAACACTAGAGGAGCCTCAAACACTTAAACAAAACCAGAACCCACAACTCTCACCTAACCACTACAGCCAGACTAGTGCCCTAGAAACCCTATAAGACAACCAAGCCTTCTGACAGCTGACAACTATGCATAGATAGACCAAAGACATGGAGTTGAGCCCCAGAATGCTTCTCTTGAACTCAAACATGTCAGAACAAGATCCCTATGTCAGAACAAGATCCCTATACCCTTTACTGAGTATTTTGAGCCCCAGAATGCTTCTCAAACATGTCAGAACAAGATTCCTATGTCAGAACAAGATCCCTATACCCTTTGCTGAGTATGTTGATGTAAACCTTACTATAGTTGATCTCCTTTGGTGATGCCCAAAATTTTTACATGGAAGAATTCCAATTTTGCGATGGGAAAATATAAACTGTTTCTATAATTTTTCCTACAAATATTGAGCAAGCTGGAATGTCCTTTTGTAGAGCTCCCTCTCTTCTTCTTCTTTTTTGTAGACTAAGAAGAGTTTTGGAGCTTAAAGAAATATACATTGGGGGACATTTGGAGTCAAATTGGTCTCTGTAAAAATTTGTACACATTCTCTCTCTACAGAAATGGGCTCATGGTGAAAATTTTAAAAATCAACTCAGAAGTGAGTGGAGTTTGGACATTTAAGAATTTGTACACATTCTCTTTCTACAAAAATGGGCTCATGGTGAAATTTTTACAAATCAACTCAAAAGTGAGTGGAGTTTGGACATTTGTAGACCTTGTGTTGTTTCGGTTTCGTAAATGCTTTAAGTGTTAATTATACGAGATGGTTCCCAATTAGTGCTCACACCTGACCGAGTGAATTACATACACAAAGTGGTTTCACAGTGTTCAGGATCTTGGGTATTATGGATGAACTTTGCTTGGATCGTTTCCTTGTATGAGAGGGCATTTTATGTGGGTAGTGTGCACTTGAGGATAACTGCAATGTAGGTGGGAGAGAATGTGACACCTCAGGTAGTTGGCCTGTAGGAGTCGGCAAGAGCCGGTGGGGAGCATAATGGCAAGTACATGTGCCATGTGGTAGTCAGTCATTTGACAGTGTAGTTGGCTAGTAGGAGCAGGTCCTGAGCTGTCCTCAGAACAGACTGACATCATTAATATAGGATGGCACTTGGTGCAAGGGCTGATTAAGGGGTAACTTCAGTAGAGCGTTGGGCTGCGAACTGTGGTCTATAGTCACAGTCATCTCGTGTACTTAAAATACAATTGTAGCACATTGTGACTCTCTGGTGCAAGGCCTAATCAAGGGGAAACTTCAGTAGAGCATTGGGCTACGAACTATGGTCTACAATCACCGTCATCTTGTTTACTTAAAATATAGTTGTAACACCTTGTTCTTGTATGTATTAGAGATAAGTAGTTCTAGGGCTATTGTGTGTGCTGTGTGTTCAATTCATTGTTATCTTCTTTCTTTACTTTTAAAACCCTAAGATATAGGCACAAGAGCTCTACGTGCATCATCAACCATTATTTCTTATGGTGCATCTCTTTTTTGTGCATGAATGTGAACTTCTGAGGTTGAAGCATATCTAAGTTTGTAAAGATTATGTGTTTGCACCATGATACGAATGTAGGAAACCATAGGTGTAAAGAATTGGTGATTAAGGGCATCTAGATTCATTATTTCTAGTGAGGTTAAAGTATCTCTCTAGCCCAAGGCAAGGGGAGTTGGGCATCGGCCTAAACTATGGAATTCCTTCCAAGCCATAGGTTGATGTTTACCATGCTTGATCACATTCCATCACAAAGCATCACTTTCAATCAAATGGTTATAAGCACATTTAATCTTGTCCTTTTTTGAGATTTTTTTTGCCTGAAAAATAGCCATCCAATTGATTGAGCCATGCAATGAGTACTTGTGTGTCTTTCTTGCCATCATAGTTCTAGAAAGTGAATGCCTTTGAGGCTAATCCATGAGTCTTTCCAAGAACTTTGGGCATGCAAAGTAGCTTTGATAGTGCGCCTAACATGACCACTTTCCTCCTTGTTAGAATCGAAAGAGTCAGCCTTGTGCTTAGAACGCTTCATGTCGCTTTAACTTGCATCGTACTTCACGCTCACTTGCAATTTGCTCTTAAAAGTGCAAAAAATTACTCTTCCATAGTGGGTTGTGCAGGTAAATTGGCCATTGAAAATAAATAAATAAAGAAAACACAATTTATGATGTGGATAAATAAATAAAAACGAAAAGCTTTTCTCTTGAACCGTGTTGAATTTGAGTTCAAAATTTGTCAAAAGGTTGATCTTAGCACCATCCTTTACTCCAATTCCGAATGAATTCTATGCATAACTAAGAGTCTTGAGATTTGGTGGACTTTGGCAAGATTTTTAAAGTTACTTCGAATCCATCGAGTATCCAAAAATCCTATCCAAGGCTTGATGTGATGAGGAAAGTTGCATTGAAGAAGCATCTCCAAAAAAATTTTATTTTTGATCTCCTTTGGTAATGCCCAAAATTTTTACATGTAAGAAGTCTTCCAATTTTGCGATGGGAAAATATAAACTATTTCTATAATTTTTCTATTCAACAAGCTGGAATGTCCCTTTTGTAGAGCTCCCTCTCTTCTTCTTCTTTTTTGTAGACTAAGAAGAGTTTTAGAGCTTAAAGAAATATACATTGGGGGAGATTTGGACTCAAATTAGTCTCTTTAAGAATTTGTACACATTCTCTCTCTACAAAAATGGGCTCATTGGTGAAAATTTTACAAATCAACTTAGAAGTGAGTGGAGTTTGGACATTTAAGAATTTGTACACATTCTCTCTCTACATAAATGGGCTCATGGTGAAATTTTTACAAATCAACTCAGAAGTGAGTGGAGTTTGGACATTTGGAGACCTTGTGTTGTTTTCGTTTTGTAAATGCTCTCAGTGTTAATTACGAGATGGTTCCCAATTAGTGTTCACACCCGACTCAGTGAACTACATACATAAAGTGGTTTCAGAGTGTTCAGGATCTTGGGTGTTATGGATGAGGTTTGCTTGGATCGTTTCCTTTCCTTGTATGAGAGGGCATTTTATGTGGGTAGTGTGCAATTGAGGACAACTGCAATCCAGGTGGGGGAAAATGTGACACCTCAGGTAGCTGGCATGTAGGAGTCGACAAGAGCCAATGGCCAGCATAATGGCAAGCACATGTGCCATGTGGGAGCTAGTCATTTGATGGTGCAGTTGGCTAGTAGGAGCATGTCCTGAGCTGTCCTCAGAACAGGCTGACATCATTAATATAGGATGGCACCTAGTGCAAGGGCTGATCAAGGGGAAACTTCAGCAGAGCATTGGGCTGCAAACTGTGGTCTACAATCACAGTCATCTCGTGTACTTCAAATACAATTGTAACACCTTGTGTGACTCTCTGGTGCAAGGGCTAATCAAGGGGAAACTTCAGCAAAGCATTGGGCTGCGAACTTTGGTCTACAGTCACCGCAGTCATCTTTTAACAAAAATTATAGTTGTAACACCTTGTTCTTGTATGTATTAGAAATAAGTAGTTCTAGGGCTATTGTGTGTGCTGTGTGTGTTCAATTCGTTGTTATCTTCTTTCTCTACTTTTAAAACCCTAGCACATAGGCACAAGAGCTCTACATGCATCATCAACGATTGTTTCTTATGGGTGCATCTCTTTTTTGTGCATGAATGTGAACTTCTGAGGTTGAAGCATATCTAAGTTTGTAAAGTTTGTGTTTGCACCATGATACGAATGTAGGAAACCAATGGTGTAAAGAATTGGTGATTAAGGGCATCTAGTTTCATTATTGCTAGTGAGGTTAAAGTCTCTCTCTAGCCCAAGGCAAGGGGAGTTGGGCATCGGCCTAGACTGTGCTCACAAAAAGGCAGGCTACACAAGTTTCAGAAAGACAGGCACAATAAACACTTTGCTGAAAGCCAACACCAAACTCTTTACAGAGAAAACTAATGTTGGATCCTAAAAGACTAGCACAAGCCTACCATGTGATGCTCGCTTCCACCTCTAGCACTCTCTCTCAGGAGAAAGGACCTACAACAAGGATCCCCAAGACTACTCAAACTACGAGAAGAAACAGGTCGGTAAGTTTAGTAGCTCCTCTTTGTGGGCAAGATGTCCCTTTTATTTCGACTGCTTCCAGTGTAGTTATATATTTCATTGCAGGGGGCTTTCCCTCACACAGAACAAAGAGCTTTGTATGCTAGCCATAAAAAACCAATACTTAGGACATGCAATGATCCTACATGCAATGAAGTTGATCAACTTGAAGATGCCATGCAGGGGTTCATGAAAAGACGAGAAATGGATAGAGCAGAGGAATGCCTTATGTACAAAGAATAGAGTGTATAACATAACCCTGTGCTTAAGGGATTCACTATGCATCATGCTCGCAACTCTCTGCTTGAAAGATGATGTCTGCTTCCGCGACTGTATATGCTAGAGTGGCACCTTTGCACCATGGAAATCCTCGGCAAAAGACAATCTGTAGTCATGACTACTCTTCTTCCCCAACTCTAGATGCTAGAGCGCGGTGCCTTTGCACCATGGCGAAAGGGGGTTGGCAGGGTCCTCCCTCAATTAGCCAAAGCCTTCTAAGCATGCCTCATAGGCCTTGCGAAGTTCTTCTTGTTTC
Organism: Cibotium barometz; assembly: GCF_041138505.1. NCBI lineage: Eukaryota > Viridiplantae > Streptophyta > Polypodiopsida > Cyatheales > Cibotiaceae > Cibotium > Cibotium barometz. The sequence continues at coordinate 20,828,317 of NC_141062.1, read as the reverse complement.
GGGGTGCAATACTCTGCAAGTATCATATGCATAAGACCTAAGAGATGCACTTGGATACAAATCCAATCAGGGGACAACATACTATGTAGGTTTGGGATGCTACATCTCTCATGCTGAGTGTAACTACTATGACATTTTTCCACCAGTAGACTGTACGGATCCCTTAGTAGACCTATGCAAGTAGACTGTATGGATCCCTTAGCAGCACGAACACTGATACCTTTAGGAAAGAGCGCATGAGACATAAATGCTAGAATGGAATTTACTCAATTGGGTCTTGGGCTCAAGGCCTCTCTGCTATGGAGACAACAGCTTGTGGGAGAACACTCGCCCGAGTGATGTGTAGAAACCGTACAGTCATATTTGCAACTATGCCCCAACACATGACATTTCACATGCAAAACAATAGCAAGAGGGAAAAGCATGGTGGACTATGCACTAGTTAGTGAGAGAGAGGGGGCTACTTTCGATCTTTGGATTTTGGATAGACCCTTGTACATTACGAGCACAGGCTGCTTCGCCTGGACAGCAGGTCAATGAGACAAGATGAACAATAGGGTAACTTAAGAAGATGTGGAAACAATTAGAAGGGCATATACATGATATCATGGGGACTTTCACAGAGGGATATGTACTTGTATATGGTAAACACATAGTGATGCTCCTCCTATGATGCATGAGGGATACCCTATACTTGTGTATGATTATGCTTGGGGATATGACACTAGGTGTAATTAGCTAATGGAAGAGCTGTGGATTCTCTTCAACTGGTTTCCAACGAAAACATAGCATTACATATCATCTAGCTACTATGAGAGTCCTTATGGTGGAGAGGAGACTTCAAGGGAAAGCACTCTGTTGTTGCCTTGTGAACTTTTAGTTGGCATTATAGACTTTGGGATAGAATGGAAATCTTCATCAAATGCCAACTAAAGGCACACACAGAGTTGTCCGCTCCTTATCCTTACTATAGTGGGGGTGAAGCATGGATGAAAATGATGGTTTTTAAGACCATTTAGCCTGAACCAAGGAAGAGAAATCCTAGAATAGGCCCTTTCTTGTTAACGTTTCTATGTTTGATGGTTGATATTTTATGTCAATGGCCACTTAGGTATTTTGTTTTATTTGACACACACAAAAAATAGAAACAAAAAATTCTCTCTTGCCCTCCATATCCTCCCAATATAATCACACTTACCAAGATTTTTTGAATTTGAAATTCTAATTGTTAAAAAAAGGACGTGTATTTAATATTAACACTCAGAGATTTATTTGAACATTTACGTTAATTCTTTACATTATATATTTATATATATATGATTTGAAGACAAATTAATTTATTGAAACTTAGTTAGCAATGAGGTGCTCCCTATGGTAAAAAAAAGTAGCAATGTAATTATAAGAACCGTAAAGGGCCTCTTGTGTGGGTAGAAAAAGCTCAATTTTCATCAACATTTGGTTTTAGCTCCATGGCACCTTGGAAAGGACTAGGGGAATCTTTTTGTCTTGAAAAAATGGATTGTTACTAATGCATCTTCCAAACTTTTGGTATTTCCTATCATTCCTCTTGCTCCAAGATGGTCACTGGTCATGGGAATTAAATCCAAGCAATCATATCACACATGGTTTTGTTTTTGTTTTTTTTGGCCTTGCATCTAGTGTGTGTGAGTAGTGTACTTTCAAATTCAAACAAGCTTTATTTTTCAAGAACATACCTCATGATAACACATGATCTATTTTTAAAGAACATACCTCATGATAACACAGGATCCTGACACATTGAATTTATTGCGAAAGTCCTCCACCACCTTCACACTGTTTTCCATTGCTTGCCAAATTTCTTCATTCTTTTGCTTATAACTCTTTTACTGCAATTGCCATATCTAAATCTTCAAAGTTAAAGCATCTTGTATTTTCTCTTCCAAAAAATCCTAGGTAGTGTATTGAAGGCAAGTGCCATAATTGGTGAAGATGGCAAAGGCCTCCAAGTTATTAATGGTTAAAGTTGGCCATTTTCTTCCTCGTAATTTTCCTTTAAAAAATCATTGCTAATAGTTAAGTTAACCTTTCTTGGCTCTTCTTTTGCAAGAGTTTCGAGAGTTTTCTCCTCTCTATCAAACATAATACTATTTCTAAACTTCTGAATGGTTCATTCACACTCTTTATGTTTTGAGCTTAATACCTTGAATTCCATTGCAATTCTAAAAAGTGTTCAATTATGTCATCTTTGGAACCCTTTTCATTAACAACCAACTATTCATGGCTTTCTCACTATCCTCACTAGTCCAAATAAGGAAATCAAGCATTGAACGTTAAAATTTTTATTCTCCTACACAGAATCTATATGTTTTGAGCCTAATGCTTTGAATTCCCTTGAAATACTAAAAAAGGTCTCTAATTGTCTCATCTTTGCACTTACACACTACACATGGTAGACCATCTTGGTTCTAAAATCTTGCCTTTACTTGCCCTTGATAAATAATGACCCACTTAAAACCCTAACTTTTGGATGAAGTTTCATTTTCCAAATTGATTAAAAAATAACTTCCCATGTATAGTAAAACCATCAGAGGTCCCTTCTTCCATTCAACTTCCCAACCAATCCATATAAATTTGATCATTTGAACCCGCAATAGAATGTTCTAGAATTTGTTGATGTAAGCTTAGACATTCTCTTTCTCAACTTAGCGTAAAGTATCCCATCATTGATGAGCTTGAGTCTTGTATTGAGAAGGAAGAAAATGTTTTTTAAAAAGTTTCTGGAACTTCTTCCAAGCCATAGGTCGATGTTTACCGTGCTTGATCACATTTCATCACAAAGCAACACTTCCAATCAAATGGTTATAAGCACATTTAGTCTTGCCCATTTTTTAAGAAATTTTGAAAAATAGTAATCCAGTTGACTAAGCCATGAAATGTGTACTCGTGTGTCTTTCTTGCCATCATAGTTCTAGAAAGTGAATGCCTTTGAGCTAATCCATGAGTCTTTCCAGGAACTTTGGGCATGCAAATTGGCTTTCATAGTGCGCCTAACATGATCACTTTCCTCCTTGTCATCACAGACGAAAGAGTCAAGATTGTGTTTAAATTGGTTCATATGTCGCTCTAACTTGCATCAGACTTCACACTCACTTGCAATTTGCTCTTGAAGTGCATAAAATTACTTGCATAGTGGGTTGTGCAGGTAAATCGGGCATCGCAAATAAAGAAAGAAAGAAAATACAATTTATGATGTGGATAAATTAATAAAAACAAAAAACTTTGCTTCTAAACCATGTTGAATTTGGGTTAAACATTTGTCCAAAGGTTGATCTTAGCACCATCCTTTACTCCAATTCCAAATGAATTCCGTGCATAACTAAGAGTCTTGAGTTTTGGTCGACTTTGGCAAGATTTTTAAAGTCACTTCGAATCTGTTTTGAGTATTCAAAAATCCTACCCAAGGCTTGATGTGATGAGGAAACTGGCATTGAAAAAGCATCTCCATTTTTATTTTTTTAAAATTTCCTAATTTGGTAATGCCCAAATGTTTTACTTGTAAGAAGTCTTCTAATTTTTCAAAGGGAAAATATAAACTTTTTCTATAATTCTTCCTACAAATATTCAGTAAGCCAGAATGTCCCTATTATATAGACTAAGAAGAGTTTTAGAGCTTAAAGAAATATACATTTGGACTCAAATTGGGCTCTTTAAGAATTTGTACACATTCTCTCTTTACAAAAATGGGCTCATTGTGAAATTTTTGCAAATCAACTCAGAAGCGAGCGAAGTTTGGACATTTGGAATCTACTCTTTGAGACCTTTCTAATGATATGTAGCATGATGGGCAATTTAGCATATTCAATAAGTTCCCAAATTTGATGATGATGTTGCCCATCATGCTCGAAGAGTAGATTTCAAATATCCAAATTCCGATCACTTATGACTTGATTTGTAAAAATTTCACCATGCACCCGTTTTGTAGAGAGAGAATGTGTACAAATTCTTAAAGAGCCCAATTTGAGTCCAAATTTTCCCTAATGAAGTTTTTTAGCTTATAAGTCACTTAAGCTTTTCAATGTTATAAGCATTTAAAAGCTTATAATTTGATAAGCTTTAAAGCTTTCAAAGCTTAAAGCTTAAACTTGTTTTTGAAAGGTTTCTTCATGAGTGTAATACCCGCAGTTTGCATGCGACTATGAGAAAGGAGAAAGAATCTACTAGCGCTTCTGATTTGCCGCCCATGGATAGAAAGGAGAAGGAAAAAAATTTCAAAGTCTTTATTATCCTTTAAAATCTTGAATTTTCCACTTAATTAAATTTTTAATCAAGAAATTTACAGCCAATCGCTTTTTCCTCCAAATTGATTTATGGGCAAGTATCCACTATCCATTATGGAATTCTATCATAGGTAGTGGTTTAGCAATCTGAAAGTGGAGCCAGTATGCTGATTTTAGTTGTGCAGACAGATTAACAAGAGGTTTAGAAATTTTGAAAATCACTTTTCAAGAAAAAGGATGGTTTTATGGTTATGTAGAGTGGTTTACCATTTCCTTTACCTTATGGTCTTTGCCCTTTAGATAAAAGCCTGCAACTCTTGAAACCTTTGATTTATGCTTTCAAATTTTTAATTCTTGCCTCCATCTTCCGAGACCCATGGCTTTGATACCACTGACACGGACACTTATAGGACTTCTAGGAAAATAGAGACTTGTAAGAAAATATGTTATTCAACCTAATCAACTCATCAAAAACCACAAGTTACATGTAAAATACTTAGCTCATGAAAACAACTCAACATTGGGTGCAATTTTCCCCTCTTGTGTGTGGTCTCTCCCCTCACATGAGTATTTACATATTTTTTTTCATTCCAAAGTAGCCCATAGCCTCCAAAAATACAAAAAGATACTTTTACTTGCACAGCACTCTCTTAAGCTCAAAATAGAGTGTCCATAAATTAAGGTTAGGGTTAAAGCATATCACACTTTAGAAAAGTATTAAAGTTCAAGTCTAAGGTTATAAATTTAAACATTCAACATAAATCAAAATGTGCACAAGTTAGCACATGTAGATACAAAGCTTGCTTACAAAAATGTGTGTCAACAAATAAAATTATGTGTATCCTCCTCAATCTTCTGAATTATCTTCACCTATAAAATAGCTAATAGTAAATTGGTAAACAAATATTCCATAAGTATTCTAACCATCACTACACACATGTTTGCCAGGCATAAGCAACCCAAGAATCACACATCCATACAAACCAATTATAACAAACATTGGAGGGCCCAATCATACGTAAATGTACAAAAAAATATTAATTTTTATAATGGCATCATCCATGCTATTAACATTATTTGGCATGATGCAAGGATAATCCAAGCATTTTCACGTTATCTAAGAGGGTAGAATAATATTTCTAAGAGAGCTTAAAATATATTCTCATAACATTAGAGTACTTACTTGCAGGACTTGACCTAGAACTAACAAGAATTAGCACGATAGGCTAAAAGAAGGGTAAGCTTCTCCATATCTTGATCTTTCCATAGCTCTCTTGAGTGTTAGGAATTGGGTGGATATTGGAAGGCCACCTCCCTTTGGACCACTTGACCTTTCATACTCTCCTTTAGGGATGCTTTCGTGCCCTAGCCAGACTCATCACCGCTAGCTCCTCGATGCTCAATACAACAAGAACTATGCGAGCTTCACTCCCTATGCAGACCACGACTCTCCATTGGTGTCCAGGCTGGGAGGTGAGTGGTTCCATTGCTAGTGGAGTTAAATAAGCTAGAGGTTAAGGGATACTAATCCACTCCATTGGTTGCAAAATTGATGGAATTAGGAACGAGTGTTAAAGAGAGAAATGTAGAGAGTGTGTGAGTGTTAGAGAGAGAGAGAGAGAGAGTTGGCTAGTTCAAGAGAAATAGAGAGAGTTAGAGAGCATAGGAGAGTTTGAGAGAGTTAAAGAGAGAATGACTGAGTGTGTGTGTGTGTGTGTGAGAGAGAGAGAGAGAGAGAGAGAGAGAGAGAGACTATTACGAGATATTATATATATATCTGTGCAACATATCTTGTATATCTTCAAGGAACTCCTTGATAGATTGTAGCTTCTCCTTCTATAGCCCTACGGCTATAGGAGACTGCATCAGCAGCAGCTGGAAACCATGCATCAACATGAATGGACTAAATCTAGATGCCGAATGTTTTGAACTGTTATAAGCAAACTCTAAATGCGACAGATACTCCTCATAATTGGATTGGCTTTTGCTAACATATGCTCGAAGCATATCTTCGAACACTTGGTTACTCTTTTCTGTCTGACAACTACGGATGGTGTGTCGTACTCATACTCAGAGTAGTTTCTAACCTTTTGAAGAATTCACTCCGAAAGTGGATATTGAATTTCCTATCTTAATCAGAGACTATATCTATGGGCAAGCCATATAGTTTGTAGAGATTCTCGATAAACAAACTAGCTAACTCAGGTGTTTTGACCGTCTTCTTAATAGCTATAAACTTGACCATCTTGGTCAATCTGTCAACCACTACCCAAACCGAATCATTTCCTTGATTCATTCGCGTTGGACGAGTGATGAAATCCATGGAAATACTCTCCTATTTCCCTCTAGGAATATCCAATGGTTGTAGTAAACCTCCAACCTTGAGGCGCTCATGCTTATTGACCTTGGACGTCCTTGAACAAACTAGGCTAGTAAAATTGTCATTTGACTAGTGCATAGGCAAATAACCTAGCAAGGGACCCCCTAGAGATGTCAATCTTTTCCTCATCAATGTCATCAGTTTCAGAGGATACACTCCGTATTTCTCCTCGTCAAGGAGATTGTTGGTGGAGTGGTCATACTCATCATCATCAGCCTTTGAGGGCTGATCGCCCCCAAATTAAGTGTCGTCCATCGCTAGGATGGACCTACGGGGTCATCTTCGGACAAGGCAATGTCGTGAGCTATGTCAACACAGGAGTCTGTTTGGGCTCTCGCAAGCTCAAAGGCAATAATCCTATCTCAATCCAGCGGGAAGAGACAACTTGACTCATGCAGTCAAGTTCGGCCCTGGTAGGCCTGAAACGAAGGAAAGCATCCCAAAGAAACCCTCTAAACCACCACACAGTTGGTGACCTACCCCCGCTCATGATTGGAATCTAGATTTTACTAGGTCTTGTTCTTTTTATTTATATTTTTTGTAGATAGTGAAATAAATGCAGAAAAGAATGATAAATAATAAATAAAAATAGGGCAAGTTGATGGAAAGTAGTCACCCAATCCCGTAGAGTGTGCAGGCTATTGAACTTGGCGAAATCCGTGGTGAAGCTTTGGGGTGTCGTTGGGGCAAGCTCCTAGGCTCTATAGCGAGACTACTCAAAGGGACGACCTGCGCAGTATGGTGCAGTCATGCGATCGATGTCGATATCGAGGAAAAGGAGCACCCCGGCGCGACGCACTATTGTGGGGAGGTGCAACACCAACTGCGGTGCAAGATGGAGAGAATCTGGCAAAAAGAATCTGGCTATTATAGCTGTGGGTGGCCGTCGACTGGTGGTTGAGGATTGTGCAGCCCCTCCACAGCAAGCAAATGAATGAGTTTACTATCCTCGCGCTGGCTGGGGGTATGCATCATTTTTGTTGACGTCGGCGTTGTTGCCATTTATTGAGTTTGGCATAGCTGCTTTTGTCCTTGCTTGCCTTGCCTTGCCCGCTGTTGTCCCACGCAGCCCTCTTTAGTATGCCGGCCAGCCTTGGTGCTACCTAAGAGGTCTGCACCTCTCCCGCGTAGATTGTGCTGTAGAGAGCAAACGAGAGAGAGAGTATGGTGCCTTTTTTCTCCCCCGGGTATGGTTGCAGTTAAGAGCAGGTAAGAGAGAGATAAGATGGCGGCAACGGTTGAGGTGCATGAGCGTGCTCCCTCCTTCCTCCTCCTCCTCCACACAAGCTTCCATCATTCCTCTCCCCCTTGTCGTGCTGCTCCACACACAAAAAAATATAAGGTCCTCCCAATGATTGGACCCCAAATGATTAAGGTGGGTCCAACCCCTGTTCACGCGGGTTGGTACCTTGCTCTGATACCAATGTTATACTCACGTAACTGGTGTGGCAACGACACTTGTGGAGGAGGAGATGAGGCTATGGATCACCATCCAGCTTAAGAGAGAATGGGGATGGCATCCCCATTGCCAAGAACGTATAAGGGTCTTCCTGCCCACACATGCCCAGCTGCCCATGGATCTCTGTCCCATGCGCCCTCACTCCTGAACCCTAGCTCGCTTGCCGTCCACGCTCCTGTGGATGGGCTCGAGCCTCCTATAGCTGCTACGAGCTACGTAACACAAGGATTTGAAGGGAGTGTCCAAATAAAGGGCCTTATGTGTATAGCCAAACCTTCATAGAAAAGATCAAAGGGGAGCTTAATAAGCTCATAGATACAAATTTGACTATTGAAATTGAGCATACTGAATCGGTGTCTCCCATTGTAGTTGTACCCAAAAAGAATGGCAAACTTTTTCTTTGCGAGAACTTGAGAAAGGTCAATGCATCTACCCTCTCCCTCTCATAGATCATGTGATCGAATGAGTAGTAGGTAAGGCAGAATATAGATTTTTAGATGCTTTTTCATGCGATAGCCATGTCTCAATACACCCTGTAGATTGGCACAAGACATCATTCACCATTGAGTGGGAAGTGTTTGCTTACAAGGTTATGCCTTTTGGCTTGACTAATGCTCATGTAACTTTCAAAGATTGATGTGTCATGCTTTCAAGGAATACCTAAGGGTTTTTCTTGAAATCTTCATGGATGCCTTGTGCATACACTGCACTAAGTGCGTTAAGCATATAGCTCACTTGAAAATAAATCTTTCAAAAGTGCCACCTTTATTGCATATGTCTAAACTTTGAGAAATGCAAATTCATGGTAAGCCCGGCCAAGATATTAGGACATATTGTGTCCCGAAATTGCATTACAACGGTGACTAATGCATACACTCGACTAAGTATATAGCCTACTTAAAAAAAATCTTTCAAAAGTGTCGCCTTTATTGAATCTATCCTTTTAGTGTGGGCTGGCTATTTTGGATTTCTTACCGAGGAAATTGTTTGAACGTAACAATTGACATTACAAAGCTGAGTGTGAGAGGAGAGAGAGGGGAGGCCACAAGGGAAATTTTTCACGTTAAAATGACAATGAATTTCAATTGCTTGTAGATGGATTATTGTTTGCACTCCTCTCTTTAGAATTGAGAAGAGAGAGAGAGACTTGAGCAAGTGTCCAAGAAGACACCCAATTCCTTGGAAACAAAAGTGTTAAAAATAATTCAGCGTTGATTGTAATTCGCAAGCAAGAGTCTCAGGCTTCTCAGCATAGCAAACTGTACTGTGTTTAGAGGCTTCTAAGTTTGCTTGAAAATTCCACAAAAAAACGTTAAGTGAATGAATTTTCTTTGAAAATTCTAAAACACATTGACCTTCGAGAGAAGAGACACGATGATGATGTGGAGAAGGAGTCGTGAAATGTTGTAGTGAGGGTACTATAGTTGGCTGGAACAACTGGTGTATTTGTTATGGAGGAGACACTATTAAATTACCACTTTCCTTTCTCTTTCTCTCACTTGTTTCCTTTCTCTTTCTCTGACTTGTTTCCTCCTCTTCTCGCATTCTCACTATGCAGTTTTCAAGCTTCTCTGTCTTATGTGGTGCTTGATGTGATGAGAATTTTGTCAGTTCTTCTTCTTCTTCTGGTTAATTTAGAAGCCACGCAATCTTCAAACTATTATTTCTCTCTAGAAACTCTACACAAAGAAGCAAATTTGAAGCACCCTCTCTTTCTTTCTCTCTAAAATGCAATAAAAAAAGGATAATCACCTAAGCTTATCCACCAGTGGAAAAAAAGAACGTGAACATCTTGTCCTAACCCTTTTTTCATAACTAGGCTCTAATTACCCAAAAAGTCCTAATTAATTAAACTAGCTCATTTCCTAAGAGTCATCTAGTCCTAGGGACCCTAATACCAAACAAGGGCATTTCATAGTAGCAAAAATATTTAGTCCATGATTTGGGCAAGAAATGAGTACTACTAAGGATTAATGTATACATAAAAGATACTCAAACTCAAATTTATATTAGTCTTGTAAGATTACTTTTGTAGCTTTTTAAGAGTTTTAGAAAAAATTCATTTCTTTTCTATGATATTGTCTCAAAGAAACTCCTAGCGAGGAAATACTCTCAACATAAGATATTAGTGGAAAAAATATGTATCAAGTGTAAAAAATTTTAAAAACATAGTTCTTCATCGTCGTGATTATTTGTAAGAAAGTTATAATTTTAAAAGTTTACGTTCAAAATACCTTAAATAGTATTTTGAGCTCTACAAATGCAATTAAAAAAACTAACTATATGAATATAAGCCATGTACCTTTTATCAATAAAAGACGCGCGTTTTATACAAGTCTCCTTGAAGATAAGGTTATTAATATATTTTTATACTATTTTAGTAAGTTTAAAAATGTTTTTTTTTCCAAAACTTTTACGATAGGCAAATGCTTCCTCCACAAGCGCTCTCAAGTAGTTTCAAGGAAATTTTAAGTATTTTTAAAAAAAAAATCATAAATGGGCCTTGAGTCGATTATTTTGTGGCTCAAATATAAGACTTGATAAGCCAAGTAAATATTTTATACCTCCATTGAGCTTACATGGCACAAAAGAGAAATCCAAATCATGTTGTCCAAGAAGACAACCCATTCCTTGGAAACCAGAGTGTTAACAACAATTCAGCACATTGTAATTCGCACGGGGTGGCCATATGATGCAAGTAAGAATCTCAGGCTTCTCAGCACTCTGTGTTTAGAAGTTTCCTTGGAAAAAAGAAAAGAAAAAAAACGTTGAGTCAGTGAATTTTCTTCGAAAATTCTAAAAAACATAGACTTTCGAGAGAAGAGACACGATGATGTGGAGGAGGAGTCGTGAGCCCACCTAATTAGAATGGGAGTCAGTGAATTTTCTTCGAAAATTCCTTAAAAAAAGACAGACTTTCGAGAGAGAAGAGACACGATGATGTGAAAAAGGAGTCGTGAGCCGACCTAATTATTGATGGTGATCGACCCGACCGCTTATTAAAAAGAAGGGCATCATCGGTAGCCTTCTCACACACATAATTTACTCGCCTCTCTACACATCATCATCATCTTCTGTAGCCTCTCAAAATATCACCAGTTCAAGTTCCACTTCATAGCATTCATTCTCTATGGAGCCTAGCGAAACATACGACTGGGTCCCTGCCTGCTCTTTCCAGCCCATGCTGCATCCCGAGTACGAGATCATCAAAGCGGAGTGCGACCCCTGGATCCTGGCCACTGCGGCGCCCGCTTCCCCTGAAGCTGCCCAGTTCCTTCGTGACTGCTTGCTTCCTTTCTTCTGCAGCGTCAGCTATGCCCAATGCGCAGCGCAGCGGTTAGTTCCGATCACCAAGTTGGTGAGCTGGTTCTTCCTCACTGACACCGATGATGACAATCTCTCTATTCGTGGCTGTGCCACTGATCATGTCTGGCAACCACGCCGCAACCTCATCCTCGCATGCTTTGCTGGCCAAACCCTCGATCTTCACCTCTCAGCTGCTGCGGACAGCACCGTAGAAGCAGTCTCGGAAACCCGCAATATCCAAAAAGGGCTTGCTGCCCTGCATGACATCTGGAAGGACATCTCCAGAGACATGCCTCTCAAAATGCAGTCTCGCTTCCTGCAGGCCACCAGACGCTACGTTGATGCCAACATGATCCAAGCTCGATTCCGGAGCACTGGGCGCGTTCCAGGTGTCGACGAGTACGTCAAAGTGATACGCCGGCCCGCTTCGTTAGTTCCGTCATGCCTCATCCTGCTGGAATACGGCCTCCACATCGAGCTGGACGAGGAGACGCTAGAAAGCGAGCTGCTGCTGCAGCTGCACGACGCAGTGGTGGATCATGTAGCGCTGTACAATGATCTGTTCTCTTTTGAAGCTGAGGTGAGCCATGGGGACTACTTCAACCTGCCATCTGTGATCTTCCGGGCACGCGAGGCCGCGCCAGGGTTCACTTTTGCGGACGCGGTGTGGGAGGCTGTGCGCATGGTGGAGGAGGTGGACAAGCTGAGTGCGCAGCTGATGGCCGAGGCCCAGAAGTCAAGCCTCGTAGAGAAGCCTGGAGTGGAAGCCTACCTGCGGGGGCTGGGACTATTAATGGCAGGCAACGTGAAATGGTCTTACCAGACAGCCCGCTACTCGCACACCTGCTCCCCACAAGGCGTCGTGCTTCCGCTGTGCTGCAGAGCAGGTGGCCTCTCCTCCATCTTAAGAAAAAGAAGTTGCCTATTCAACTGAATGATTCTTCTCAGATCTATTTGGCTTTGCAGTAAGCTGCTCTCATTAATAATGAGACGTCCCCTTATCAATTTTAGCAATGGGTGGGCTAATGCAAGGCATGTTTTAACTAAAGCTGCACTCGCTAAAGCTAATAAAGCAAGGATTTTATCCAAAAATGCATTTTTGTTGTTGACTCTAAAGTTTTCTTCTCCTCACTTAAAATTAAGATATATAAGGATGCTATTTCCTCTTTTTTGGATCTTTGTTGTTTTGCTCACAAACCTTGATCAAATGGCTAGGTATCTGCTGAATTTCTTTCTTTGGTTCTACCATTGGCCATCGTCGTGAGAGGATGTATGTAATGAGAGATGGATTAATGAAGATAGGTTGCTTGGATTTGTTCCTTGTATAGTTAGCCAGGAGGAGGTTAGTTGGGTAGAGAGATCTTCTACTAAGGAGAAGTGTTCTGTTGCTCTGAAGAGCATCCATGGGTAGGGAAAAGTCCCCTTGCTAGGATGGGCTTTCTTTTGAGTTTTCTTTTTCACTTCTAGAGGGTTAGCTATTCAAATTTTTAAAGGGCGGTGTGGTGCCTAGGGGGTAATTCAAAGTACATGTAACATAGCACATGAATTAATGAAGATAGGTTGCTCACAAGGCCCTTCCCTTGTGGTTCTTCCCCAACTAGTCAATCATCTTCTTCTTGTGTCCATAATCTTGGCATATCGGGATCAGACGTACTAAGAAATTGAGTTATATATACAAATGATTCTTGAACAAGGCATCCCACTGCCATACTACCTTCAGGGACGAGCTCTTTGACGAACAAATCCTTTAAGTTTCTTCATAAATCTCTCTAACAAAAACATCCATCGGCTATGGACAACCCCAGCCACAACAATTTCATCAACCACATGAACTAGCAAGTGCAATTGAATGGTTAAAATACTTGTTGGAAAGTATTTCTCAGCCAATGTGTCTCTACTAATCTCTTTCCTTGATATCCAACGTACCACTGCACCAATTTTGTAAATTGTTGCTCTAATGTCATCGTTGAGGCAATCCTTGATGGCTATAGGAAGATGAATTGCAAGAATATGTGCCAATCATGACTCTTCAAGCCACTAAGCTCATTGTCCTTTGTAAATGCTCCCTTCAAGAAATACATGCATCCTATAGGGGTACGAAACTCACGAATGCACTTCTTTACACACCGTTGCTCATCCTTTGTCATGACCCAAGGTGCTTTTGGTAGCTTCACCTTTCCATCTGCTCTATTTTGGGCCCATAAGTGGTGCATGAATTGAACCTCTTGTAAATCATCTCGTTGTGCCTTGCTCTCCTTTGCTCCTGTGATGGTTTTTCGAAGCACCTCGGCTATATTCTTGAAAATGTGCATTGGGTCAAGAAGATGGTTCACTAAAAGGTCATTCTAGTATGGAAGTTGATGAAAATGGATAGACGCTTCATTCCTGGAGGTGTATAGGTTGGATCCAGCTCTCATAAGGTCCTCCAATCACTGCTCTACCATATGCAAGGAGACCTCCCTATAAATCCCTCATGCAAAGGATGGTCCACTGGGAGATACTTCTTGTGGCCCTCGCATACTATCTTCTTCATAGATTTTGAGTATCGAGCCTCAAGTTGCGGCCCGCATAATGGACATCCATTATACCCTGACACTGAAAGCCCTATAGAACATCAAAAAAGATTGTATAGCAGGTAAGTTTGGATGATAATTGTGACTTAATATGCTAACAAGCTACAGTATTACTTGAGCACTCTCCATAGCCAGGCCAATCATGCATAGTCCACATAAGTATTCCTCTCAATGTTAGTGCACGTTGTCCAAACCTCTTGGAAATATCATGAACTTCAATGCCCTCCCATAGAACACGAAGCTCCTCAACTAAAGGGACTAAATACACATCCATGTTCTTCACCTTGTACTTTCCAGAAACTATCAAAGACAATAAAAGATGTCCTTTTTTTATCGCTAGCCATGGTGGAAGATTATAGTTAACTAGACAAACAGGCCATGTACTCCATGATGAACTTCATAGACCAAATGGATTCACTTCATCCATGGCTAGTCCGAGTCGAATATGGCGAGCCTCCTCCTGAAAGGCTACCCACTTCTCTTCAATGTGCTTCCATGCAGGGGAATCTATTGGCACATGCATAACACCATCCGTGGACCTAGTGTTTACAGTGCCAAGTTATCAATCCTGCAATGGATTTGCACTTGAACATTGTTTTAATCCGAGGGATCATGGGAAAGTGTCGTAAAACTTTTGCTGGTACCCTTTCTCCTTGCACATTTTGTCTATATCTCGATGTACCATAATGTGGACATTGTAATGCATTGTTATATTCTTGTCGATAAAGAATACAATCATTTGGACAAGCATGGTGTGTGTTGTAGTCCATGCAAATCGCGTGCAACATTGCTTTTGCTCGACTACGGTCCACTGGCATCTCATTATCTTCTGGAAATATTTGATGTTTCAATAAGCTGTTACACAAAATAGTCAGGCTAAGAAAATGCATATAAAGGTACATAACTCACTAATTGCATATGATATCATCACTTATGCAAAAAATTTTGATACGCTCGTATCAGACCATCCAAAAATCGATTGCAAGTTCAATATGGATAGGCAAGCGTGTAAAATAGACACATGTGCTCCACGATATAGTGGAAGACGAGCAAGCCTGTGTAGCTGTTTCTCTTCTTAGGAAGCGTATTCCACACGTCGTGTGTTTTCTTCTGCCCCTTCGTGTTCCAAACATTGAGCTTCTGTTCCATCGTGTAAGGCATTTATCACGTCATCCATGTCATGTTCTAGTATTTGCTCCGAATCCGCCTCAAGTTTCTCGGGTTGTTGGATCACCTCGTTTGCCGCTACTCTTGTTGGTCTCCATTGTTCAGGCCCGATATCCACTGGTTCGTCATTGTTGAAGCGTGCATTGCCACTAATTAGATGTTCCAATCGCTCCACCAAAAATATTCTCCATTTTTTTGTATGATCATTGCAAATTTGTGGACGTCGAGCCACTTGGTATTTGCAGCGAGTACATGGGCAAAGTGTCTTCTCCTCTAAATCAATAAAATTTTAGGGTGTGGCGTCATCCATGGTTTCCATATTGATTTGCAAAATAGGAACGAATGCTTATTTTTCGAGGGGAATCCTCCCTCAAGTAATTGTGGAGGGTGTGGTAGTCGGTGATAGGCAATTTGAAATGTCGGGGGAGCGCAAGATCTGGAAAGATTTTGAATTTGAATGAAAAGTAACGATTGTCGAAATAAGCGTCAAAAAGATTATTGAAGTATCAGGCCACCATAGCTCATCACATTGCTGCAAATTTAACATGATATTAGAGCCTAGCCTAGAATCCATCAAGTTTATGAGCCCATTATCTTGCTAATTACTTGGCTAATCAGGATTAGTAGATAATTAGATTTTTTACCTCTTTTTCAAGTAGCCTCTGTACCCTTAGCTGGTGGAGGATCTCTCTCTCCCTTCACACATAACATTAGCCCAAATCCTTTTAGCCAAACATAGCTACACTCCCCACACATAAGCCAATCAAGACGAATCGCAGAACTGCCTACTGAAGCTACAGAAATTCACGATTTTGCAAGCGCCACTTTTTTGAAGCAAAACTGAGATTTATTCTGTACCAGATGAAATGGGAAAATAGAGACTTGTAAGAAAATATGTTATTCAACCTAATCAACTCATCAAAAACCACAAGTTACATGTAAAATACTTAGCTCATGAAAACAACTCAACATTGGGTGCAATTTTTCCCTCTTGTGTGTGGTCTCTCCCCTCACATGAGTATTTACATATTTTTTTTCATTCCAAAGTAGCCCATAGCCTCCAAAAATACAAAAAGATACTTTTACTTGCACAGCACTCTCTTAAGCTCAAAATAGAGTGTCCATAAATTAAGGTTAGGGTTAAAGCATATCACACTTTAGAAAAGTATTAAAGTTCAAGTCTAAGGTTATAAATTTAAACTTTCAACATAAATCAAAATGTGCACAAGTTAGCACATGTAGATACAAATCTTGCTTACAAAAATGTGTGTCAACAAATAAAATTATGTGTATCCTCCTCAATCTTCTAAATTATCTTCACCTATAAAATAGCTAATAGTAAATTGGTAAACAAATATTCCATAAGTATTCTAACCATCACTACACACATGTTTGCCAGGCATAAGCAACCCAAGAATCACACATCCATACAAACCAATTATAACAAACATTGGAGGACCCAATCATACGTAAATCTACAAAAAAATATTAATTTTTATAATGGCATCATCCATGCTATTAACATTATTTGGCATGATGCAAGGATAATCCAAGCATTTTCACGTTATCTAAGAGGGTAGAATAATATTTCTAAGAGAGCTTAAAATATATTCTCATAACATTAGAGTACTTACTTGCAGGACTTGACCTAGAACTAACACGAATTAGCACGATAGGCTAAAAGAAGGGTAAGCTTCTCCATAGCTTGCTCTTTCCATAGCTCTCTTGAGTGTTAGGAATTGGGTGGATATTGAAGGGCCACCTCCCCTTGGACCACTTGACCTTTCATACTCTCCTTTAGGGATGCTTTCGTGCCCTAGCCAGACTCATCACCGCTAGCTCCTCGGTGCTCAATACAACAAGAACTATGCGAGCTTCACTCCCTATGCAGACCACGACTCTCCATCGATGTCCAAGCTGGGAAGTGAGTGGTTCCATTGCTAGTGGAGTTAAATAAGCTAGAGGTTAAGGGATACTAATCCACTCCATTGGTTGCAAAATTGATGGAATTAGGAACGAGTGTTAAAGAGAGAAATGTAGAGAGTGTATGAGTGTTAGAGAGAGAGAGAGAGAGAGAGAGAGAGAGAGAGAGTTGGCTAGTTTAAGAGAAATAGAGAGAGTTAGAGAGCATAGGAGAGTTTGAGAGAGTTAAAGAGAGAATGACTGAGTGTGTGTGTGTGTGTGTGTGTGTGTGTGAGAGAGAGAGAGAGAGAGAGAGAGAGAGAGAGAGACTATTACGAGATATTATATATATATCTGTGCAACATATCTTGTATATCTTCAAGGAACTCCTTGATAGATTGTAGCTTCTCCTTCTATAGCCCTACGGCTATAGGAGACTGCATCAGCAGCTGGAAACCATGCATCAACATGAATGGACTAAATCTAGACGCCGAATGTTTTGAACTGTTATAAGCAAACTCTAAATACGACAGATACTCCTCATAATTGGATTGGCTTTTGCTAACATATGCTCGAAGCATATCTTCGAACACTTGGTTACTCTTTTCTGTCTGACAACTACGGATGGTGTGTCGTACTCATACTCAGAGTAGTTTCTAAACTTTTGAAGAATTCACTCCGAAAGTGGATATTGAATTTCCTATCTTAATCAGAGACTATATCTATGGGCAGGCCATATAGTTTGTAGAGATGCTCGATAAACAAACTAGCTAACTCAGGTGTTTTGACCGTCTTCTTAATAGCTATAAACTTGACCATCTTGGTCAATCTGTCAACCACTACCCAAACCGAATCATTTCCTTGATTCATTCGCGTTGGACGAGTGATGAAATCCATGGAAATACTCTCCCATTTCCCTCTAGGAATATCCAATGGTTGTAGTAAACCTCCAACCTTGAGGCGCTCATGCTTATTGACCTTGGATGTCCTTGAACAAACTAGGCTAGTAAAATTGTCCTTTGGCTAGTGCATAGGCAAATAACCTAGCAAGGGACCCCCTAGAGATGTCAATCTTTTCCTCATCAATGTCATCAGTTTCAGAGGATACACTCCGTATTTCTCCTCGTCAAAGAGATTGTTGGTGGAGTGGTCATACTCATCATCATTGGCCTTTGAGGGCTGATGGCCCCCAAATTAAGTGTCGTCCATCGCTAGGATGGACCTACGGGGTCATCTTCGGACAAGGCAATGTCGTGAGCTATGTCAACACAGGAGTCTATTTGGGCTCTCGCAAGCTCAAAGGCAATAATCCTATCTCAATCCAGCGGGAAGAGATAGCTTGACTCATGCAGTCAAGTTCGGCCCTGGTAGGCCTGAAACGAAGGAAAGCATCCCAAAGAAACCCTCTAAACCACCACACAGTTGGTGACCTACCCTCGCTCATGATTGGAATCTAGATTTTACTAGGTCTTGTTCTTTTTATTTATATTTTGTGTAGATAGTGAAATAAATGCAGAAAAGAATGATAAATAATAAATAAAAATAGTGCAAGTTGATGGAAAGTAGTCACCCAATCCCGTAGAGTGTGCAGGCTATTGAACTTGGCAAAATCCATGGTGAAGCTTTGCGGTGTCGTTGGGGCAAGCTCCTAGGCTCTGTAGCGAGAGTACCCAAAGGGACGACCTGCGCACTATGGTGCGGTCACGCGATCGATGTCGATATCGAGGAAAAGGAGCACCCCGGCACGACGCACTATTGTGGGGAGGTGTAACACCGACGCGGTGCAAGATGGAGAGAATCTGGCTATTATAGCTGCGGGTGGCCGTCGACTCGTGGCTGACGACTGTGCAGCCCCTCCATAGCAAGCAAATGAATGAGTTTACTATCCTCGCGCTGGCTGGGGGTATGCGTCATTTTTGTTGACGTCGACGTTGTTGCCATTTATTGAGTTTGGCATAGCTGCTTTTGTCCTTGCCCGCCTTGCCTTGCCCACTGTTGTCGCACGCAGCCCTCTTTAGTATGCCGGCCAGCCTTGGTGCTACCTAAGAGGTCTGCACCTCTCTCGCGTAGATTGTGCTGTACAGAGCAAACGAGAGAGAGAGAGTATGGTGCCCTTTTTATCCCCCGAGTATGGTTGCAGTTAAGAGCAGGTAAGAGAGAGATAAGATGGTGGCAGCGGTTGAGGTGCATGAGCGTGCTCCCTCCTTCCTCCTCCTCCTCCACTCAAGCTTCCATCATTCCTCTCCCCCTTGTCGTGCTGCTCCACACACAAAAAAAGATAAGGTCCTTCCAATGATTGGACCCCAGATGATTAAGGTGGGTCCAACCCCTGTTCACGCGGGTTGGTACCTCGCTCTGATACCAATGTTATACTCACGTAACTGGTGTGGAAACGACACTTGTGGAGGAGGAGACGAGGCTATGGATCACCATCCAGCTTGAGAGAGAATGGGGATAGGATCCCCATTGTCGAGAATGTATAAGGGTCTTCCTGCCCACACATGCCCAGCTGCCCATGGATCTCTATCCCATGCACCCTCACTCCTGAACCCTAGCTCGCTTGCCGTCCACGCTCCTGTGGATGGGCTCGAGCCTCCTATAGCTGCTATGAGCTACGTAACACAAGGATGTGAAGGGAGTGTCCAAACAAAGGGCCTTATGTGTATAGCCAAACCTTCATAGAAAAGATCAAAGGGGAGCTTAATAAGCTCATAGATACAAATTTGATTATTGAAATTGAGCATACTGAATCGGTGTCTCCCATTGTAGTTGTACCCAAAAAGAATGGCAAACTTTTTCTTTGCGAGAACTTGAGAAAGGTCAATGCATCTACCCTCTCCCTCTCATAGATCATGTGCTCAAATGAGTAGTAGGTAAGGCAGAATATAGCTTTTTAGATGCTTTTTCCTGCGATAGCCATGTCTCAATACACCCTGTAGATTGGCACAAGACATCATTCACCATTGAGTGGGAAGCATTTGCTTACAAGGTTATGCCTTTTGGCTTGACTAATGCTCATGTAACTTTTCAAAGATTGATGTGTCATGCTTTCAAGGAATACCTAAGGGTTTTTCTTGAAAACTTCATGGATGCCTTGTGCATACACTGAACTAAGTGCGTTAAGCATATAGTCACTTGAAAAAAAATCTTTCAAAAGTGCCACCTTTATTGCATATGTCTAAACTTTGAGAAATGCAAATTCATGGTAAGCCCGGCCAAGATATTAGGACATATTGTGTCCCGAAATGGCATTACAACGGTGACTAATGCATACACTCGACTAAGTATATAGCCTACTTTAAAAAAATCTTTCAAAAGTGTCGCCTTTATTGAATCTATCCTTTTAGTGTGGGCTGGCTATTTTGGATTTCTTACCGAGGAAATTGTTTGAACGTAACAATTGACATTACAAAGCTGAGTGTGAGAGGAGAGAGAGGGGAGGCCACAAGGGGAATTTTTCACGTTAAAATGACAATGAATTTCAATTGCTTGTAGATGGATTATTGTTTGCACTCCTCTCTTTAGAATTAAGAAGAGAGAGAGACTTGAGCAAGTGTCCAAGAAGACACCCAATTCCTTGGAAACCAAAGTGTTAAAAATAATTCAGCGTTGATTGTAATTCGCAAGCAAGAGTCTCAGGCTTCTCAGCATAGCAAACTGTACTATGTGTTTAGAGGCTTCTAAGTTTCCTTGAAAATTCCCAAAAAAAAAAACGTTGAGTCAATGAATTTTCTTTGAAAATTCTAAAACACATTGACTTTCGAGAGAAGAGACACGATGATGATGTGGAGAAGGAGTCGTGAAATGTTGTAGTGAGGGTACTATAGTTGGCTGGAACAACTGGTGTATTTGTTATGGAGGAGACACTATTAAATTACCACTTTCCTTTCTCTTTCTCTCACTTGTTTCCTTTGTCTTTCTCTCACTTGTTTCCTCCTCTTCTCGCATTCTCACTATGCAGTTATCAAGCTTCTCTATCTTATGTGGTGCTTGATGTGATGAGAATTTTGTCAGTTCTTCTTCTTCTTCTGGTTAATTTAGAAGCAACGCAATCTTCAAACTATTATTTCTCTCTAGAAACTCTACACAAAGAAGCAAATTTGAAGCACCCTCTCTTTCTTTCTCTCTAAAATGCAATAAAAAAAGGATAATCACCTAAGCTTATCCACCAGTGGAAAAAAAGAACGTGAACATCTTGTCCTAACCCTTTTTTCATAACTAGGCTCTAATTACCCAAAAAGTCCTAATTAATTAAACTAGCTCATTTCCTAAGAGTCGTCTAGTCCTAGGGACCCTAATACCAAACAAGGGCATTTCATAGTAGCAAAAATATTTAGTCCATGATTTGGGCAAGAAATGAGTACTACTAAGGATTAATGTATACATAAAAGATACTCAAACTCAAATTTATATTAGTCTTGTAAGATTACTTTTGTAGCTTTTTAAGAGTTTTAGAAAAAATTCATTTCTTTTCTATGATATTGTCTCAAAGAAATTCCTAGCGAGGAAATACTCTCAACATAAGATATTAGTGGAAAAAATATGTATCAAGTGTAAAAAATTTTAAAAACATAGTTCTTCATCGTCGTGATTATTTGTAAGAAAGTTATAATTTTAAAAGTTTACGTTCAAAATACCTTAAATAGTATTTTGAGCTCTACAAATGCAATTAAAAAAACTAACTATATGAATATAAGCCATGTACCTTTTATCAATAAAAGACGCGCGTTTTATACAAGTCTCCTTGAAGATAAGGTTATTAATATATTTTTATACTATTTTAGTAAGTTTAAAAATATTTTTTTTTCCAAAACTTTTACGATAGGCAAATGCTTCCTCCACAAGCGCTCTCAAGTAGTTTCAAGGAAATTTTAAGTATTTTTTTTAAAAAAAATCATAAATGGGCCTTGAGTCGATTATTTTGTGGCTCAAATATAAGACTTGATAAGCCAAGTAAATATTTTATACCTCCATTGAGCTTACATGGCACAAAAGAGAAATCCAAATCATGTTGTCCAAGAAGACAACCCATTCCTTGGAAACCAGAGTGTTAACAACAATTCAGCACATTGTAATTCGCACGGGGTGGCCATATGATGCAAGTAAGAATCTCAGGCTTCTCAGCACTCTGTGTTTAGAAGTTTCCTTGGAAAAAAGAAAAGAAAAAAAACGTTGAGTCAGTGAATTTTCTTCGAAAATTCTAAAAAACATAGACTTTCGAGAGAAGAGACACGATGATGTGGAGGAGGAGTCGTGAGCCCACCTAATTAGAATGGGAGTCAGTGAATTTTCTTCGAAAATTCCTTAAAAAAAGACAGACTTTCGAGAGAGAAGAGACACGATGATGTGAAAAAGGAGTCGTGAGCCGACCTAATTATTGATGGTGATCGACCCGACCGCTTATTAAAAAGAAGGGCATCATCGGTAGCCTTCTCACACACATAATTTACTCGCCTCTCTACACATCATCATCATCTTCTGTAGCCTCTCAAAATATCACCAGTTCAAGTTCACTTCATAGCATTCATTCTCTATGGAGCCTAGCGAAACATACGACTGGGTCCCTGCCTGCTCTTTCCAGCCCATGCTGCATCCCGAGTACGAGATCATCAAAGCGGAGTGCGACCCCTGGATCCTGGCCACTGCGGCGCCCGCTTCCCCTGAAGCTGCCCAGTTCCTTCGTGACTGCTTGCTTCCTTTCTTCTGCAGCGTCAGCTATGCCCAATGCGCAGCGCAGCGGTTAGTTCCGATCACCAAGTTGGTGAGCTGGTTCTTCCTCACTGACACCGATGATGACAATCTCTCTATTCGTGGCTGTGCCACTGATCATGTCTGGCAACCACGCCGCAACCTCATCCTCGCATGCTTTGCTGGCCAAACCCTCGATCTTCACCTCTCAGCTGCTGCGGACAGCACCGTAGAAGCAGTCTCGGAAACCCGCAATATCCAAAAAGGGCTTGCTGCCCTGCATGACATCTGGAAGGACATCTCCAGAGACATGCCTCTCAAAATGCAGTCTCGCTTCCTGCAGGCCACCAGACGCTACGTTGATGCCAACATGATCCAAGCTCGATTCCGGAGCACTGGGCGCGTTCCAGGTGTCGACGAGTACGTCAAAGTGATACGCCGGCCCGCTTCGTTAGTTCCGTCATGCCTCATCCTGCTGGAATACGGCCTCCACATCGAGCTGGACGAGGAGACGCTAGAAAGCGAGCTGCTGCTGCAGCTGCACGACGCAGTGGTGGATCATGTAGCGCTGTACAATGATCTGTTCTCTTTTGAAGCTGAGGTGAGCCATGGGGACTACTTCAACCTGCCATCTGTGATCTTCCGGGCACGCGAGGCCGCGCCAGGGTTCACTTTTGCGGACGCGGTGTGGGAGGCTGTGCGCATGGTGGAGGAGGTGGACAAGCTGAGTGCGCAGCTGATGGCCGAGGCCCAGAAGTCAAGCCTCGTAGAGAAGCCTGGAGTGGAAGCCTACCTGCGGGGGCTGGGACTATTAATGGCAGGCAACGTGAAATGGTCTTACCAGACAGCCCGCTACTCGCACACCTGCTCCCCACAAGGCGTCGTGCTTCCGCTGTGCTGCAGAGCAGGTGGCCTCTCCTCCATCTTAAGAAAAAGAAGTTGCCTATTCAACTGAATGATTCTTCTCAGATCTATTTGGCTTTGCAGTAAGCTGCTCTCATTAATAATGAGACGTCCCCTTATCAATTTTAGCAATGGGTGGGCTAATGCAAGGCATGTTTTAACTAAAGCTGCACTCGCTAAAGCTAATAAAGCAAGGATTTTATCCAAAAATGCATTTCTGTTGTTGACTCTAAAGTTTTCTTCTCCTCACTTAAAATTAAGATATATAAGGATGCTATTTCCTCTTTTTTGGATCTTTGTTGTTTTGCTCACAAACCTTGATCAAATGGCTAGGTATCTGCTGAATTTCTTTCTTTGGTTCTACCATTGGCCGTCGTCGTGAGAGGATGTATGTAATGAGAGATGGATTAATGAAGATAGGTTGCTTGGATTTGTTCCTTGTATAGTTAGCCAGGAGGAGGTTAGTTGGGTAGAGAGATCTTCTACTAAGGAGAAGTGTTCTGTTGCTCTGAAGAGCATCCATGGGTAGGGAAAAGTCCCCTTGCTAGGATGGGCTTTCTTTTGAGTTTTCTTTTTCACTTCTTATTGAAACATCAAATATTTCCAGAAGATAATGAGATGCCAGTGGACCGTAGTCGAGCAAAAGCAATGTTGCACGCGATTTGCATGGACTACAACACACACCATGCTTGTCCAAATGATTGTATTCTTTATCGACAAGAATATAACAACGCATTACAATGTCCACATTATGGTACATCGAGATATAGACAAAATGTGCAAGGAGAAAGGGTACCAGCAAAAGTTTTACGACACTTTCCCATGATCCCTCGGATTAAAACAATGTTCAAGTGTAAATCCATTGCAGGATTGATAACTTGGCACTGTAAACACTAGGTCCACGGATGGTGTTATGCATGTGCCAATAGATTCCCCTGCATGGAAGCACATTGAAGAGAAGTGGGTAGCCTTTCAGGAGGAGGCTCGCCATATTCGACTCGGACTAGCCATGGATGAAGTGAATCCATTTGGTCTATGAAGTTCATCATGGAGTACATGGCCTGTTTGTCTAGTTAACTATAATCTTCCACCATGGCTAGCGATAAAAAAAGGACATCTTTTATTGTCTTTGATAGTTCCTGGAAAGTACAAGGTGAAGAACATGGATGTGTATTTAGTCCCTTTAGTTGAGGAGCTTCGTGTTCTATGGGAGGGCATTGAAGTTCATGATATTTCCAAGAGGTTTGGACAACGTGCACTAACATTGAGAGGAATACTTATGTGGACTATGCATGATTGGCCTGGCTATGGAGAGTGCTCAAGTAATACTGTAGCTTGTTAACATATTAAGTCACAATTATCATCCAAACTTACCTGCTATACAATCTTTTTTGATGTTCTATAGGGCTTTCAGTGTCAGGGTATAATGGATGTCCATTATGCGGGCCGCAACTTGAGGCTCGATACTCAAAATCTATGAAGAAGATAGTATGCGAGGGCCACAAGAAGTATCTCCCAGTGGACCATCCTTTGCATGAGGGATTTATAGGGAGGTCTCCTTGCATATGGTAGAGCAGTGATTGGAGGACCTTATGAGAGCTGGATCCAACCTATACACCTCCAGGAATGAAGCGTCTATCCATTTTCATCAACTTCCATACTAGAATTACCTTTTAGTGAACCATCTTCTTGACCCAATGCACATTTTCAAGAATATAGCCGAGGTGCTTCGAAAAACCATCACAGGAGCAAAGGAGAGCAAGGCACAACGAGATGATTTACAAGAGGTTCAATTCATGCACCACTTATGGGCCCAAAATAGAGCAGATGGAAAGGTGAAGCTACCAAAAGCACCTTGGGTCATGACAAAGGATGAGCAACGGTGTGTAAAGAAGTGCATTCGTGAGTTTCGTACCCCTATAGGATGCATGTATTTCTTGAAGGGAGCATTTACAAAGGACAATGAGCTTAGTGGCTTGAAGAGTCATGATTGGCACATATTCTTGCAATTCATCTTCCTATAGCCATCAAGGATTGCCTCAACGATGACATTAGAGCAACAATTTACAAAATTGGTGCAGTGGTACGTTGGATATCAAGGAAAGAGATTAGTAGAGACACATTGGCTGAGAAATACTTTCCAACAAGTATTTTAACCATTCAATTGCACTTGCTAGTTCATGTGGTTGATGAAATTGTTGTGGCTGGGGTTGTCCATAGCCGATGGATGTTTTTGTTAGAGAGATTTATGAAGAAACTTAAAGGATTTGTTCATCAAAGAGCTCGTCCCTGAAGGTAGTATGGCAGTGGGATGTCTTGTTCAAGAATCATTTGTATATATAACTCAATTTCTTAGTACGTCTGATCCCGATATGCCAAGATTATGGACACAAGAAGAAGATGATTGACTAGTTGGGGAAGAACCACAAGGGAAGGGCCTTGTGAGCAACCTATCTTCATTAATTCATGTGCTATGTTACATGTACTTTGAATTACCCCCTAGGCACCACACCGCCCTTTAAAAATTTGAATAGCTAACCCTAGAGAGAGAGAGAGAGAGAGAGAGTTTTGGCTAGTTTAAGAGAAATAGAGAGAGTTAGAGAGCATAGGAGAGTTTGAGAGAGTTAAAGAGAGAATGACTGAGTGTGTGTGTGTGTGTGTGAGAGAGAGAGAGAGAGAGAGAGAGAGAGAGAGAGAGACTATTACGAGATATTATATATATATCTGTGCAACATATCTTGTATATCTTCAAGGAACTCCTTGATAGATTGTAGCTTCTCCTTCTATAGCCCTACGGCTATAGGAGACTACATCAGCAGCTGGAAACCATGCATCAACATGAATGGACTAAATCTAGACGCCGAATGTTTTGAACTGTTATAAGCAAACTCTAAATGCGACAGATACTCCTCATAATTGGATTGGCTTTTGCTAACATATGCTCGAAGCATATCTTCGAACACTTGGTTACTCTTTTCTGTCTGACAACTACGGATGGTGTGTCGTACTCATACTCAGAGTAGTTTCTAAACTTTTGAAGAATTCACTCCGAAAGTGGATATTGAATTTCCTATCTTAATCAGAGACTATATCTATGGGCAGGCCATCTAGTTTGTAGAGATGCTCGATAAACAAACTAGCTAACTCAGGTGTTTTGACCGTCTTCTTAATAGCTATAAACTTGACCATCTTGGTCAATCTGTCAACCACTACCCAAACCGAATCATTTCCTTGATTCATTCGCGTTGGACGAGTGATGAAATCCATGGAAATACTCTCCCATTTCCCTCTAGGAATATCCAATGGTTGTAGTAAACCTCCAACCTTGAGGCGCTCATGCTTATTGACCTTGGATGTCCTTGAACAAACTAGGCTAGTAAAATTGTCCTTTGGCTAGTGCATAGGCAAATAACCTAGCAAGGGACCCCCTAGAGATGTCAATCTTTTCCTCATCAATGTCATCAGTTTCAGAGGATACACTCCGTATTTCTCCTCGTCAAAGAGATTGTTGGTGGAGTGGTCATACTCATCATCATTGGCCTTTGAGGGCTGATGGCCCCCAAATTAAGTGTCGTCCATTGCTAGGATGGACCTACGGGGTCATCTTCGGACAAGGCAATGTCGTGAGCTATGTCAACACAGGAGTCTATTTGGGCTCTCGCAAGCTCAAAGGCAATAATCCTATCTCAATCCAGCGGGAAGAGATAGCTTGACTCATGCAGTCAAGTTCGGCCCTGGTAGGCCTGAAACGAAGGAAAGCATCCCAAAGAAACCCTCTAAACCACCACACAGTTGGTGACCTACCCTCGCTCATGATTGGAATCTAGATTTTACTAGGTCTTGTTCTTTTTATTTATATTTTGTGTAGATAGTGAAATAAATGCAGAAAAGAATGATAAATAATAAATAAAAATAGTGCAAGTTGATGGAAAGTAGTCACCCAATCCCGTAGAGTGTGCAGGCTATTGAACTTGGCAAAATCCATGGTGAAGCTTTGCGGTGTCGTTGGGGCAAGCTCCTAGGTTCTGTAGCGAGAGTACTCAAAGGGACGACCTGCGCACTATGGTGCGGTCACGCGATCGATGTCGATATCGAGGAAAAGGAGCACCCCGGCACGACGCACTATTGTGGGGAGGTGCAACACCAACGCGGTGCAAGATGGAGAGAATCTGGCTATTATAGCTGCGGGTGGCCGTCGACTCGTGGCTGACGACTGTGCAGCCCCTCCATAGCAAGCAAATGAATGAGTTTACTATCCTCGCGCTGGCTGGGGGTATGCGTCATTTTTGTTGACGTCGACGTTGTTGCCATTTATTGAGTTTCGCATAGCTGCTTTTGTCCTTGCCCGCCTTGGCTTGCCCGCTGTTGTCGCACGCAGCCCTCTTTAGTATGCCGGCCAGCCTTGGTGCTACCTAAGAGGTCTGCACCTCTCCCGCGTAGATTGTGCTGTAGAGAGCAAACGAGAGAGACAGAGTATGGTGCCCTTTTTATCCCCTGAGTATGGTTGCAGTTAAGAGCAGGTAAGAGAGAGATAAGATGGTGGCAGCGGTTGAGGTGCATGAGCGTGCTCCCTCCTTCCTCCTCCTCCTCCACTCAAGCTTCCATCATTCCTCTCCCCCTTGTCGTGCTGCTCCACAAACAAAAAAAGATAAGGTCCTTCCAATGATTGGACCCCAAATGATTAAGGTGGGTCCAACCCCTGTTCACGCGGGTTGGTACCTCGCTCTGATACCAATGTTATACTCACGTAACTGGTGTGGAAACGACACTTGTGGAGGAGGAGATGAGGCTATGGATCACCATCCAGCTTGAGAGAGAATGGGGATAGCATCCCCATTGTCGAGAATGTATAAGGGTCTTCCTGCCCACACATGCCCAGCTGCCCATGGATCTCTATCCCATGCGCCCTCACTCCTGAACCCTAGCTCGCTTGCCGTCCACGCTCCTGTGGATGGGCTCGAGCCTCCTATAGCTGCTATGAGCTACGTAACACAAGGATGTGAAGGGAGTGTCCAAACAAAGGGCCTTATGTGTATAGCCAAACCTTCATAGAAAAGATCAAAGGGGAGCTTAATAAGCTCATAGATACAAATTTGATTATTGAAATTGAGCATACTGAATCGGTGTCTCCCATTGTAGTTGTACCCAAAAAGAATGGCAAACTTTTTCTTTGCGAGAACTTGAGAAAGGTCAATGCATCTACCCTCTCCCTCTCATAGATCATGTGCTCAAATGAGTAGTAGGTAAGGCAGAATATAGCTTTTTAGATGCTTTTTCCTGCGATAGCCATGTCTCAATACACCCTGTAGATTGGCACAAGACATCATTCACCATTGAGTGGGAAGCATTTGCTTACAAGGTTATGCCTTTTGGCTTGACTAATGCTCATGTAACTTTTCAAAGATTGATGTGTCATGCTTTCAAGGAATACCTTAGGGTTTTTCTTGAAATCTTCATGGATGCCTTGTGCATACACTGAACTAAGTGCGTTAAGCATATAGCTCACTTGAAAATAAATCTTTCAAAAGTGCCACCTTTATTGCATATGTCTAAACTTTGAGAAATGCAAATTCATGGTAAGCCCGGCCAAGATATTAGGACATATTGTGTCCCGAAATGGCATTACAACGGTGACTAATGCATACACTCGACTAAGTATATAGCCTACTTTAAAAAAATCTTTCAAAAGTGTCGCCTTTATTGAATCTATCCTTTTAGTGTGGGCTGGCTATTTTGGATTTCTTACCGAGGAAATTGTTTGAACGTAACAATTGACATTACAAAGCTGAGTGTGAGAGGAGAGAGAGGGGAGGCCACAAGGGGAATTTTTCACGTTAAAATGACAATGAATTTCAATTGCTTGTAGATGGATTATTGTTTGCACTCCTCTCTTTAGAATTAAGAAGAGAGAGAGACTTGAGCAAGTGTCCAAGAAGACACCCAATTCCTTGGAAACCAAAGTGTTAAAAATAATTCAGCGTTGATTGTAATTCGCAAGCAAGAGTCTCAGGCTTCTCAGCATAGCAAACTGTACTATGTGTTTAGAGGCTTCTAAGTTTCCTTGAAAATTCCCAAAAAAAAAAACGTTGAGTCAATGAATTTTCTTTGAAAATTCTAAAACACATTGACTTTCGAGAGAAGAGACATGATGATGATGTGGAGAAGGAGTCGTGAAATGTTGTAGTGAGGGTACTATAGTTGGCTGGAACAACTGGTGTATTTGTTATGGAGGAGACACTATTAAATTACCACTTTCCTTTCTCTTTCTCTCACTTGTTTCCTTTGTCTTTCTCTCACTTGTTTCCTCCTCTTCTCGCATTCTCACTATGCAGTTATCAAGCTTCTCTATCTTATGTGGTGCTTGATGTGATGAGAATTTTGTCAGTTCTTCTTCTTCTTCTGGTTAATTTAGAAGCAACGCAATCTTCAAACTATTATTTCTCTCTAGAAACTCTACACAAAGAAGCAAATTTGAAGCACCCTCTCTTTCTTTCTCTCTAAAATGCAATAAAAAAAGGATAATCACCTAAGCTTATCCACCAGTGGAAAAAAAGAACGTGAACATCTTGTCCTAACCCTTTTTTCATAACTAGGCTCTAATTACCCAAAAAGTCCTAATTAATTAAACTAGCTCATTTCCTAAGAGTCGTCTAGTCCTAGAGACCCTAATACCAAACAAGGGCATTTCATAGTAGCAAAAATATTTAGTCCATGATTTGGGCAAGAAATGAGTACTACTAAGGATTAATGTATACATAAAAGATACTCAAACTCAAATTTATATTAGTCTTGTAAGATTACTTTTGTAGCTTTTTAAGAGTTTTAGAAAAAATTCATTTCTTTTCTATGATATTGTCTCAAAGAAATTCCTAGCGAGGAAATACTCTCAACATAAGATATTAGTGGAAAAAATATGTATCAAGTGTAAAAAATTTTAAAAACATAGTTCTTCATCGTCGTGATTATTTGTAAGAAAGTTATAATTTTAAAAGTTTACGTTCAAAATACCTTAAATAGTATTTTGAGCTCTACAAATGCAATTAAAAAAACTAACTATATGAATATAAGCCATGTACCTTTTATCAATAAAAGACGCGCGTTTTATACAAGTCTCCTTGAAGATAAGGTTATTAATATATTTTTATACTATTTTAGTAAGTTTAAAAATGTTTTTTTTTCCAAAACTTTTACGATAGGCAAATGCTTCCTCCACAAGCGCTCTCAAGTAGTTTCAAGGAAATTTTAAGTATTTTTTTAAAAAAAAATCATAAATGGGCCTTGAGTCGATTATTTTGTGGCTCAAATATAAGACTTGATAAGCCAAGTAAATATTTTATACCTCCATTGAGCTTACATGGCACAAAAGAGAAATCCAAATCATGTTGTCCAAGAAGACAACCCATTCCTTGGAAACCAGAGTGTTAACAACAATTCAGCACATTGTAATTCGCACGGGGTGGCCATATGATGCAAGTAAGAATCTCAGGCTTCTCAGCACTCTGTGTTTAGAAGTTTCCTTGGAAAAAAGAAAAGAAAAAAAACGTTGAGTCAGTGAATTTTCTTCGAAAATTCTAAAAAACATAGACTTTCGAGAGAAGAGACACGATGATGTGGAGGAGGAGTCGTGAGCCCACCTAATTAGAATGGGAGTCAGTGAATTTTCTTCGAAAATTCCTTAAAAAAAGACAGACTTTCGAGAGAGAAGAGACACGATGATGTGAAAAAGGAGTCGTGAGCCGACCTAATTATTGATGGTGATCGACCCGACCGCTTATTAAAAAGAAGGGCATCATCGGTAGCCTTCTCACACACATAATTTACTCGCCTCTCTACACATCATCATCATCTTCTGTAGCCTCTCAAAATATCACCAGTTCAAGTTCCACTTCATAGCATTCATTCTCTATGGAGCCTAGCGAAACATACGACTGGGTCCCTGCCTGCTCTTTCCAGCCCATGCTGCATCCCGAGTACGAGATCATCAAAGCGGAGTGCGACCCCTGGATCCTGGCCACTGCGGCGCCCGCTTCCCCTGAAGCTGCCCAGTTCCTTCGTGACTGCTTGCTTCCTTTCTTCTGCAGCGTCAGCTATGCCCAATGCGCAGCGCAGCGGTTAGTTCCGATCACCAAGTTGGTGAGCTGGTTCTTCCTCACTGACACCGATGATGACAATCTCTCTATTCGTGGCTGTGCCACTGATCATGTCTGGCAACCACGCCGCAACCTCATCCTCGCATGCTTTGCTGGCCAAACCCTCGATCTTCACCTCTCAGCTGCTGCGGACAGCACCGTAGAAGCAGTCTCGGAAACCCGCAATATCCAAAAAGGGCTTGCTGCCCTGCATGACATCTGGAAGGACATCTCCAGAGACATGCCTCTCAAAATGCAGTCTCGCTTCCTGCAGGCCACCAGACGCTACGTTGATGCCAACATGATCCAAGCTCGATTCCGGAGCACTGGGCGCGTTCCAGGTGTCGACGAGTACGTCAAAGTGATACGCCGGCCCGCTTCGTTAGTTCCGTCATGCCTCATCCTGCTGGAATACGGCCTCCACATCGAGCTGGACGAGGAGACGCTAGAAAGCGAGCTGCTGCTGCAGCTGCACGACGCAGTGGTGGATCATGTAGCGCTGTACAATGATCTGTTCTCTTTTGAAGCTGAGGTGAGCCATGGGGACTACTTCAACCTGCCATCTGTGATCTTCCGGGCACGCGAGGCCGCGCCAGGGTTCACTTTTGCGGACGCGGTGTGGGAGGCTGTGCGCATGGTGGAGGAGGTGGACAAGCTGAGTGCGCAGCTGATGGCCGAGGCCCAGAAGTCAAGCCTCGTAGAGAAGCCTGGAGTGGAAGCCTACCTGCGGGGGCTGGGACTATTAATGGCAGGCAACGTGAAATGGTCTTACCAGACAGCCCGCTACTCGCACACCTGCTCCCCACAAGGCGTCGTGCTTCCGCTGTGCTGCAGAGCAGGTGGCCTCTCCTCCATCTTAAGAAAAAGAAGTTGCCTATTCAACTGAATGATTCTTCTCAGATCTATTTGGCTTTGCAGTAAGCTGCTCTCATTAATAATGAGACGTCCCCTTATCAATTTTAGCAATGGGTGGGCTAATGCAAGGCATGTTTTAACTAAAGCTGCACTCGCTAAAGCTAATAAAGCAAGGATTTTATCCAAAAATGCATTTCTGTTGTTGACTCTAAAGTTTTCTTCTCCTCACTTAAAATTAAGATATATAAGGATGCTATTTCCTCTTTTTTGGATCTTTGTTGTTTTGCTCACAAACCTTGATCAAATGGCTAGGTATCTGCTGAATTTCTTTCTTTGGTTCTACCATTGGCCGTCGTCGTGAGAGGATGTATGTAATGAGAGATGGATTAATGAAGATAGGTTGCTTGGATTTGTTCCTTGTATAGTTAGCCAGGAGGAGGTTAGTTGGGTAGAGAGATCTTCTACTAAGGAGAAGTGTTCTGTTGCTCTGAAGAGCATCCATGGGTAGGGAAAAGTCCCCTTGCTAGGATGGGCTTTCTTTTGAGTTTTCTTTTTCACTTCTTATTGAAACATCAAATATTTCCAGAAGATAATGAGATGCCAGTGGACCGTAGTCGAGCAAAAGCAATGTTGCACGCGATTTGCATGGACTACAACACACACCATGCTTGTCCAAATGATTGTATTCTTTATCGACAAGAATATAACAACGCATTACAATGTCCACATTATGGTACATCGAGATATAGACAAAATGTGCAAGGAGAAAGGGTACCAGCAAAAGTTTTACGACACTTTCCCATGATCCCTCGGATTAAAACAATGTTCAAGTGTAAATCCATTGCAGGATTGATAACTTGGCACTGTAAACACTAGGTCCACGGATGGTGTTATGCATGTGCCAATAGATTCCCCTGCATGGAAGCACATTGAAGAGAAGTGGGTAGCCTTTCAGGAGGAGGCTCGCCATATTCGACTCGGACTAGCCATGGATGAAGTGAATCCATTTGGTCTATGAAGTTCATCATGGAGTACATGGCCTGTTTGTCTAGTTAACTATAATCTTCCACCATGGCTAGCGATAAAAAAAGGACATCTTTTATTGTCTTTGATAGTTCCTGGAAAGTACAAGGTGAAGAACATGGATGTGTATTTAGTCCCTTTAGTTGAGGAGCTTCGTGTTCTATGGGAGGGCATTGAAGTTCATGATATTTCCAAGAGGTTTGGACAACGTGCACTAACATTGAGAGGAATACTTATGTGGACTATGCATGATTGGCCTGGCTATGGAGAGTGCTCAAGTAATACTGTAGCTTGTTAACATATTAAGTCACAATTATCATCCAAACTTACCTGCTATACAATCTTTTTTGATGTTCTATAGGGCTTTCAGTGTCAGGGTATAATGGATGTCCATTATGCGGGCCGCAACTTGAGGCTCGATACTCAAAATCTATGAAGAAGATAGTATGCGAGGGCCACAAGAAGTATCTCCCAGTGGACCATCCTTTGCATGAGGGATTTATAGGGAGGTCTCCTTGCATATGGTAGAGCAGTGATTGGAGGACCTTATGAGAGCTGGATCCAACCTATACACCTCCAGGAATGAAGCGTCTATCCATTTTCATCAACTTCCATACTAGAATTACCTTTTAGTGAACCATCTTCTTGACCCAATGCACATTTTCAAGAATATAGCCGAGGTGCTTCGAAAAACCATCACAGGAGCAAAGGAGAGCAAGGCACAACGAGATGATTTACAAGAGGTTCAATTCATGCACCACTTATGGGCCCAAAATAGAGCAGATGGAAAGGTGAAGCTACCAAAAGCACCTTGGGTCATGACAAAGGATGAGCAACGGTGTGTAAAGAAGTGCATTCGTGAGTTTCGTACCCCTATAGGATGCATGTATTTCTTGAAGGGAGCATTTACAAAGGACAATGAGCTTCGTAGCTTGAAGAGTCATGATTGGCACATATTCTTGCAATTCATCTTCCTATAGCCATCAAGGATTGCCTCAACGATGACATTAGAGCAACAATTTACAAAATTGGTGCAGTGGTACGTTGGATATCAAGGAAAGAGATTAGTAGAGACACATTGGCTGAGAAATACTTTCCAACAAGTATTTTAACCATTCAATTGCACTTGCTAGTTCATGTGGTTGATGAAATTGTTGTGGCTGGGGTTGTCCATAGCCGATGGATGTTTTTGTTAGAGAGATTTATGAAGAAACTTAAAGGATTTGTTCATCAAAGAGCTCGTCCCTGAAGGTAGTATGGCAGTGGGATGTCTTGTTCAAGAATCATTTGTATATATAACTCAATTTCTTAGTACGTCTGATCCCGATATGCCAAGATTATGGACACAAGAAGAAGATGATTGACTAGTTGGGGAAGAACCACAAGGGAAGGGCCTTGTGAGCAACCTATCTTCATTAATTCATGTGCTATGTTACATGTACTTTGAATTACCCCCTAGGCACCACACCGCCCTTTAAAAATTTGAATAGCTAACCCTAGAGAGAGAGAGAGAGAGAGAGAGTTTTGGCTAGTTTAAGAGAAATAGAGAGAGTTAGAGAGCATAGGAGAGTTTGAGAGAGTTAAAGAGAGAATGACTGAGTGTGTGTGTGTGTGTGTGAGAGAGAGAGAGAGAGAGAGAGAGAGAGAGAGAGAGAGAGAGAGAGAGAGAGACTATTACGAGATATTATATATATATCTGTGCAACATATCTTGTATATCTTCAAGGAACTCCTTGATAGATTGTAGCTTCTCCTTCTATAGCCCTACGGCTATAGGAGACTACATCAGCAGCTGGAAACCATGCATCAACATGAATGGACTAAATCTAGACGCCGAATGTTTTGAACTGTTATAAGCAAACTCTAAATGCGACAGATACTCCTCATAATTGGATTGGCTTTTGCTAACATATGCTCGAAGCATATCTTCGAACACTTGGTTACTCTTTTCTGTCTGACAACTACGGATGGTGTGTCGTACTCATACTCAGAGTAGTTTCTAAACTTTTGAAGAATTCACTCCGAAAGTGGATATTGAATTTCCTATCTTAATCAGAGACTATATCTATGGGCAGGCCATATAGTTTGTAGAGATGCTCGATAAACAAACTAGCTAACTCAGGTGTTTTGACCGTCTTCTTAATAGCTATAAACTTGACCATCTTGGTCAATCTGTCAACCACTACCCAAACCGAATCATTTCCTTGATTCATTCGCGTTGGACGAGTGATGAAATCCATGGAAATACTCTCCCATTTCCCTCTAGGAATATCCAATGGTTGTAGTAAACCTCCAACCTTGAGGCGCTCATGCTTATTGACCTTGGATGTCCTTGAACAAACTAGGCTAGTAAAATTGTCCTTTGGCTAGTGCATAGGCAAATAACCTAGCAAGGGACCCCCTAGAGATGTCAATCTTTTCCTCATCAATGTCATCAGTTTCAGAGGATACACTCCGTATTTCTTCTCGTCAAAGAGATTGTTGGTGGAGTGGTCATACTCATCATCATCAGCCTTTGAGGGCTGATGGCCCCCAAATTAAGTGTCGTCCATCGCTAGGATGGACCTACGGGGTCATCTTCGAACAAGGCAATGTCGTGAGCTATGTCAACACAGGAGTCTATTTGGGCTCTCGCAAGCTCAAAGGCAATAATCCTATCTCAATCCAGCGGGAAGAGATAGCTTGACTCATGCAGTCAAGTTCGGCCCTGGTAGGCCTGAAACGAAGGAAAGCATCCCAAAGAAACCCTCTAAACCACCACACAGTTGGTGACCTACCCTCGCTCATGATTGGAATCTAGATTTTACTAGGTCTTGTTCTTTTTATTTATATTTTGTGTAGATAGTGAAATAAATGCAGAAAAGAATGATAAATAATAAATAAAAATAGTGCAAGTTGATGGAAAGTAGTCACCCAATCCCGTAGAGTGTGCAGGCTATTGAACTTGGCAAAATCCATGGTGAAGCTTTGCGGTGTCGTTGGGGCAAGCTCCTAGGTTCTGTAGCGAGAGTACTCAAAGGGACGACCTGCGCACTATGGTGCGGTCACGCGATCGATGTCGATATCGAGGAAAAGGAGCACCCCGGCACGACGCACTATTGTGGGGAGGTGCAACACCAACGCGGTGCAAGATGGAGAGAATCTGGCTATTATAGCTGCGGGTGGCCGTCGACTCGTGGCTGACGACTGTGCAGCCCCTCCATAGCAAGCAAATGAATGAGTTTACTATCCTCGCGCTGGCTGGGGGTATGCGTCATTTTTGTTGACGTCGACGTTGTTGCCATTTATTGAGTTTCGCATAGCTGCTTTTGTCCTTGCCCGCCTTGGCTTGCCCGCTGTTGTCGCACGCAGCCCTCTTTAGTATGCCGGCCAGCCTTGGTGCTACCTAAGAGGTCTGCACCTCTCCCGCGTAGATTGTGCTGTAGAGAGCAAACGAGAGAGACAGAGTATGGTGCCCTTTTTATCCCCTGAGTATGGTTG
Source organism: Cibotium barometz (assembly GCF_041138505.1). Classification (NCBI taxonomy): domain Eukaryota; kingdom Viridiplantae; phylum Streptophyta; class Polypodiopsida; order Cyatheales; family Cibotiaceae; genus Cibotium; species Cibotium barometz. The sequence goes on along the minus strand of NC_141062.1, from coordinate 20,791,194 downwards.
CAGTTAAGAGCAGGTAAGAGAGAGATAAGATGGTGGCAGCGGTTGAGGTGCATGAGCGTGCTCCCTCCTTCCTCCTCCTCCTCCACTCAAGCTTCCATCATTCCTCTCCCCCTTGTCGTGCTGCTCCACAAACAAAAAAAGATAAGGTCCTTCCAATGATTGGACCCCAAATGATTAAGGTGGGTCCAACCCCTGTTCACGCGGGTTGGTACCTCGCTCTGATACCAATGTTATACTCACGTAACTGGTGTGGAAACGACACTTGTGGAGGAGGAGATGAGGCTATGGATCACCATCCAGCTTGAGAGAGAATGGGGATAGCATCCCCATTGTCGAGAATGTATAAGGGTCTTCCTGCCCACACATGCCCAGCTGCCCATGGATCTCTATCCCATGCGCCCTCACTCCTGAACCCTAGCTCGCTTGCCGTCCACGCTCCTGTGGATGGGCTCGAGCCTCCTATAGCTGCTATGAGCTACGTAACACAAGGATGTGAAGGGAGTGTCCAAACAAAGGGCCTTATGTGTATAGCCAAACCTTCATAGAAAAGATCAAAGGGGAGCTTAATAAGCTCATAGATACAAATTTGATTATTGAAATTGAGCATACTGAATCGGTGTCTCCCATTGTAGTTGTACCCAAAAAGAATGGCAAACTTTTTCTTTGCGAGAACTTGAGAAAGGTCAATGCATCTACCCTCTCCCTCTCATAGATCATGTGCTCAAATGAGTAGTAGGTAAGGCAGAATATAGCTTTTTAGATGCTTTTTCCTGCGATAGCCATGTCTCAATACACCCTGTAGATTGGCACAAGACATCATTCACCATTGAGTGGGAAGCATTTGCTTACAAGGTTATGCCTTTTGGCTTGACTAATGCTCATGTAACTTTTCAAAGATTGATGTGTCATGCTTTCAAGGAATACCTTAGGGTTTTTCTTGAAATCTTCATGGATGCCTTGTGCATACACTGAACTAAGTGCGTTAAGCATATAGCTCACTTGAAAATAAATCTTTCAAAAGTGCCACCTTTATTGCATATGTCTAAACTTTGAGAAATGCAAATTCATGGTAAGCCCGGCCAAGATATTAGGACATATTGTGTCCCGAAATGGCATTACAACGGTGACTAATGCATACACTCGACTAAGTATATAGCCTACTTTAAAAAAATCTTTCAAAAGTGTCGCCTTTATTGAATCTATCCTTTTAGTGTGGGCTGGCTATTTTGGATTTCTTACCGAGGAAATTGTTTGAACGTAACAATTGACATTACAAAGCTGAGTGTGAGAGGAGAGAGAGGGGAGGCCACAAGGGGAATTTTTCACGTTAAAATGACAATGAATTTCAATTGCTTGTAGATGGATTATTGTTTGCACTCCTCTCTTTAGAATTAAGAAGAGAGAGAGACTTGAGCAAGTGTCCAAGAAGACACCCAATTCCTTGGAAACCAAAGTGTTAAAAATAATTCAGCGTTGATTGTAATTCGCAAGCAAGAGTCTCAGGCTTCTCAGCATAGCAAACTATACTATGTGTTTAGAGGCTTCTAAGTTTCCTTGAAAATTCCCAAAAAAAAAAACGTTGAGTCAATGAATTTTCTTTGAAAATTCTAAAACACATTGACTTTCGAGAGAAGAGACATGATGATGATGTGGAGAAGGAGTCGTGAAATGTTGTAGTGAGGGTACTATAGTTGGCTGGAACAACTGGTGTATTTGTTATGGAGGAGACACTATTAAATTACCACTTTCCTTTCTCTTTCTCTCACTTGTTTCCTTTGTCTTTCTCTCACTTGTTTCCTCCTCTTCTCGCATTCTCACTATGCAGTTATCAAGCTTCTCTATCTTATGTGGTGCTTGATGTGATGAGAATTTTGTCAGTTCTTCTTCTTCTTCTGGTTAATTTAGAAGCAACGCAATCTTCAAACTATTATTTCTCTCTAGAAACTCTACACAAAGAAGCAAATTTGAAGCACCCTCTCTTTCTTTCTCTCTAAAATGCAATAAAAAAAGGATAATCACCTAAGCTTATCCACCAGTGGAAAAAAAGAACGTGAACATCTTGTCCTAACCCTTTTTTCATAACTAGGCTCTAATTACCCAAAAAGTCCTAATTAATTAAACTAGCTCATTTCCTAAGAGTCGTCTAGTCCTAGAGACCCTAATACCAAACAAGGGCATTTCATAGTAGCAAAAATATTTAGTCCATGATTTGGGCAAGAAATGAGTACTACTAAGGATTAATGTATACATAAAAGATACTCAAACTCAAATTTATATTAGTCTTGTAAGATTACTTTTGTAGCTTTTTAAGAGTTTTAGAAAAAATTCATTTCTTTTCTATGATATTGTCTCAAAGAAATTCCTAGCGAGGAAATACTCTCAACATAAGATATTAGTGGAAAAAATATGTATCAAGTGTAAAAAATTTTAAAAACATAGTTCTTCATCGTCGTGATTATTTGTAAGAAAGTTATAATTTTAAAAGTTTACGTTCAAAATACCTTAAATAGTATTTTGAGCTCTACAAATGCAATTAAAAAAACTAACTATATGAATATAAGCCATGTACCTTTTATCAATAAAAGACGCGCGTTTTATACAAGTCTCCTTGAAGATAAGGTTATTAATATATTTTTATACTATTTTAGTAAGTTTAAAAATGTTTTTTTTTCCAAAACTTTTACGATAGGCAAATGCTTCCTCCACAAGCGCTCTCAAGTAGTTTCAAGGAAATTTTAAGTATTTTTTTAAAAAAAAATCATAAATGGGCCTTGAGTCGATTATTTTGTGGCTCAAATATAAGACTTGATAAGCCAAGTAAATATTTTATACCTCCATTGAGCTTACATGGCACAAAAGAGAAATCCAAATCATGTTGTCCAAGAAGACAACCCATTCCTTGGAAACCAGAGTGTTAACAACAATTCAGCACATTGTAATTCGCACGGGGTGGCCATATGATGCAAGTAAGAATCTCAGGCTTCTCAGCACTCTGTGTTTAGAAGTTTCCTTGGAAAAAAGAAAAGAAAAAAAACGTTGAGTCAGTGAATTTTCTTCGAAAATTCTAAAAAACATTGACTTTCGAGAGAAGAGACACGATGATGTGGAGGAGGAGTCGTGAGCCCACCTAATTAGAATGGGAGTCAGTGAATTTTCTTCGAAAATTCCTTAAAAAAAGACAGACTTTCGAGAGAGAAGAGACACGATGATGTGAAAAAGGAGTCGTGAGCCGACCTAATTATTGATGGTGATCGACCCGACCGCTTATTAAAAAGAAGGGCATCATCGGTAGCCTTCTCACACACATAATTTACTCGCCTCTCTACACATCATCATCATCTTCTGTAGCCTCTCAAAATATCACCAGTTCAAGTTCCACTTCATAGCATTCATTCTCTATGGAGCCTAGCGAAACATACGACTGGGTCCCTGCCTGCTCTTTCCAGCCCATGCTGCATCCCGAGTACGAGATCATCAAAGCGGAGTGCGACCCCTGGATCCTGGCCACTGCGGCGCCCGCTTCCCCTGAAGCTGCCCAGTTCCTTCGTGACTGCTTGCTTCCTTTCTTCTGCAGCGTCAGCTATGCCCAATGCGCAGCGCAGCGGTTAGTTCCGATCACCAAGTTGGTGAGCTGGTTCTTCCTCACTGACACCGATGATGACAATCTCTCTATTCGTGGCTGTGCCACTGATCATGTCTGGCAACCACGCCGCAACCTCATCCTCGCATGCTTTGCTGGCCAAACCCTCGATCTTCACCTCTCAGCTGCTGCGGACAGCACCGTAGAAGCAGTCTCGGAAACCCGCAATATCCAAAAAGGGCTTGCTGCCCTGCATGACATCTGGAAGGACATCTCCAGAGACATGCCTCTCAAAATGCAGTCTCGCTTCCTGCAGGCCACCAGACGCTACGTTGATGCCAACATGATCCAAGCTCGATTCCGGAGCACTGGGCGCGTTCCAGGTGTCGACGAGTACGTCAAAGTGATACGCCGGCCCGCTTCGTTAGTTCCGTCATGCCTCATCCTGCTGGAATACGGCCTCCACATCGAGCTGGACGAGGAGACGCTAGAAAGCGAGCTGCTGCTGCAGCTGCACGACGCAGTGGTGGATCATGTAGCGCTGTACAATGATCTGTTCTCTTTTGAAGCTGAGGTGAGCCATGGGGACTACTTCAACCTGCCATCTGTGATCTTCCGGGCACGCGAGGCCGCGCCAGGGTTCACTTTTGCGGACGCGGTGTGGGAGGCTGTGCGCATGGTGGAGGAGGTGGACAAGCTGAGTGCGCAGCTGATGGCCGAGGCCCAGAAGTCAAGCCTCGTAGAGAAGCCTGGAGTGGAAGCCTACCTGCGGGGGCTGGGACTATTAATGGCAGGCAACGTGAAATGGTCTTACCAGACAGCCCGCTACTCGCACACCTGCTCCCCACAAGGCGTCGTGCTTCCGCTGTGCTGCAGAGCAGGTGGCCTCTCCTCCATCTTAAGAAAAAGAAGTTGCCTATTCAACTGAATGATTCTTCTCAGATCTATTTGGCTTTGCAGTAAGCTGCTCTCATTAATAATGAGACGTCCCCTTATCAATTTTAGCAATGGGTGGGCTAATGCAAGGCATGTTTTAACTAAAGCTGCACTCGCTAAAGCTAATAAAGCAAGGATTTTATCCAAAAATGCATTTCTGTTGTTGACTCTAAAGTTTTCTTCTCCTCACTTAAAATTAAGATATATAAGGATGCTATTTCCTCTTTTTTGGATCTTTGTTGTTTTGCTCACAAACCTTGATCAAATGGCTAGGTATCTGCTGAATTTCTTTCTTTGGTTCTACCATTGGCCGTCGTCGTGAGAGGATGTATGTAATGAGAGATGGATTAATGAAGATAGGTTGCTTGGATTTGTTCCTTGTATAGTTAGCCAGGAGGAGGTTAGTTGGGTAGAGAGATCTTCTACTAAGGAGAAGTGTTCTGTTGCTCTGAAGAGCATCCATGGGTAGGGAAAAGTCCCCTTGCTAGGATGGGCTTTCTTTTGAGTTTTCTTTTTCACTTCTTATTGAAACATCAAATATTTCCAGAAGATAATGAGATGCCAGTGGACCGTAGTCGAGCAAAAGCAATGTTGCACGCGATTTGCATGGACTACAACACACACCATGCTTGTCCAAATGATTGTATTCTTTATCGACAAGAATATAACAACGCATTACAATGTCCACATTATGGTACATCGAGATATAGACAAAATGTGCAAGGAGAAAGGGTACCAGCAAAAGTTTTACGACACTTTCCCATGATCCCTCGGATTAAAACAATGTTCAAGTGTAAATCCATTGCAGGATTGATAACTTGGCACTGTAAACACTAGGTCCACGGATGGTGTTATGCATGTGCCAATAGATTCCCCTGCATGGAAGCACATTGAAGAGAAGTGGGTAGCCTTTCAGGAGGAGGCTCGCCATATTCGACTCGGACTAGCCATGGATGAAGTGAATCCATTTGGTCTATGAAGTTCATCATGGAGTACATGGCCTGTTTGTCTAGTTAACTATAATCTTCCACCATGGCTAGCGATAAAAAAAGGACATCTTTTATTGTCTTTGATAGTTCCTGGAAAGTACAAGGTGAAGAACATGGATGTGTATTTAGTCCCTTTAGTTGAGGAGCTTCGTGTTCTATGGGAGGGCATTGAAGTTCATGATATTTCCAAGAGGTTTGGACAACGTGCACTAACATTGAGAGGAATACTTATGTGGACTATGCATGATTGGCCTGGCTATGGAGAGTGCTCAAGTAATACTGTAGCTTGTTAACATATTAAGTCACAATTATCATCCAAACTTACCTGCTATACAATCTTTTTTGATGTTCTATAGGGCTTTCAGTGTCAGGGTATAATGGATGTCCATTATGCGGGCCGCAACTTGAGGCTCGATACTCAAAATCTATGAAGAAGATAGTATGCGAGGGCCACAAGAAGTATCTCCCAGTGGACCATCCTTTGCATGAGGGATTTATAGGGAGGTCTCCTTGCATATGGTAGAGCAGTGATTGGAGGACCTTATGAGAGCTGGATCCAACCTATACACCTCCAGGAATGAAGCGTCTATCCATTTTCATCAACTTCCATACTAGAATTACCTTTTAGTGAACCATCTTCTTGACCCAATGCACATTTTCAAGAATATAGCCGAGGTGCTTCGAAAAACCATCACAGGAGCAAAGGAGAGCAAGGCACAACGAGATGATTTACAAGAGGTTCAATTCATGCACCACTTATGGGCCCAAAATAGAGCAGATGGAAAGGTGAAGCTACCAAAAGCACCTTGGGTCATGACAAAGGATGAGCAACGGTGTGTAAAGAAGTGCATTCGTGAGTTTCGTACCCCTATAGGATGCATGTATTTCTTGAAGGGAGCATTTACAAAGGACAATGAGCTTAGTAGCTTGAAGAGTCATGATTGGCACATATTCTTGCAATTCATCTTCCTATAGCCATCAAGGATTGCCTCAACGATGACATTAGAGCAACAATTTACAAAATTGGTGCAGTGGTACGTTGGATATCAAGGAAAGAGATTAGTAGAGACACATTGGCTGAGAAATACTTTCCAACAAGTATTTTAACCATTCAATTGCACTTGCTAGTTCATGTGGTTGATGAAATTGTTGTGGCTGGGGTTGTCCATAGCCGATGGATGTTTTTGTTAGAGAGATTTATGAAGAAACTTAAAGGATTTGTTCATCAAAGAGCTCGTCCCTGAAGGTAGTATGGCAGTGGGATGTCTTGTTCAAGAATCATTTGTATATATAACTCAATTTCTTAGTACGTCTGATCCCGATATGCCAAGATTATGGACACAAGAAGAAGATGATTGACTAGTTGGGGAAGAACCACAAGGGAAGGGCCTTGTGAGCAACCTATCTTCATTAATTCATGTGCTATGTTACATGTACTTTGAATTACCCCCTAGGCACCACACCGCCCTTTAAAAATTTGAATAGCTAACCCTAGAGAGAGAGAGAGAGAGAGAGAGTTTTGGCTAGTTTAAGAGAAATAGAGAGAGTTAGAGAGCATAGGAGAGTTTGAGAGAGTTAAAGAGAGAATGACTGAGTGTGTGTGTGTGTGTGTGAGAGAGAGAGAGAGAGAGAGAGAGAGAGAGAGAGAGAGAGAGAGAGAGAGAGAGAGACTATTACGAGATATTATATATATATCTGTGCAACATATCTTGTATATCTTCAAGGAACTCCTTGATAGATTGTAGCTTCTCCTTCTATAGCCCTACGGCTATAGGAGACTACATCAGCAGCTGGAAACCATGCATCAACATGAATGGACTAAATCTAGACGCCGAATGTTTTGAACTGTTATAAGCAAACTCTAAATGCGACAGATACTCCTCATAATTGGATTGGCTTTTGCTAACATATGCTCGAAGCATATCTTCGAACACTTGGTTACTCTTTTCTGTCTGACAACTACGGATGGTGTGTCGTACTCATACTCAGAGTAGTTTCTAAACTTTTGAAGAATTCACTCCGAAAGTGGATATTGAATTTCCTATCTTAATCAGAGACTATATCTATGGGCAGGCCATATAGTTTGTAGAGATGCTCGATAAACAAACTAGCTAACTCAGGTGTTTTGACCGTCTTCTTAATAGCTATAAACTTGACCATCTTGGTCAATCTGTCAACCACTACCCAAACCGAATCATTTCCTTGATTCATTCGCGTTGGACGAGTGATGAAATCCATGGAAATACTCTCCCATTTCCCTCTAGGAATATCCAATGGTTGTAGTAAACCTCCAACCTTGAGGCGCTCATGCTTATTGACCTTGGATGTCCTTGAACAAACTAGGCTAGTAAAATTGTCCTTTGGCTAGTGCATAGGCAAATAACCTAGCAAGGGACCCCCTAGAGATGTCAATCTTTTCCTCATCAATGTCATCAGTTTCAGAGGATACACTCCGTATTTCTTCTCGTCAAAGAGATTGTTGGTGGAGTGGTCATACTCATCATCATCAGCCTTTGAGGGCTGATGGCCCCCAAATTAAGTGTCGTCCATCGCTAGGATGGACCTACGGGGTCATCTTCGAACAAGGCAATGTCGTGAGCTATGTCAACACAGGAGTCTATTTGGGCTCTCGCAAGCTCAAAGGCAATAATCCTATCTCAATCCAGCGGGAAGAGATAGCTTGACTCATGCAGTCAAGTTCGGCCCTGGTAGGCCTGAAACGAAGGAAAGCATCCCAAAGAAACCCTCTAAACCACCACACAGTTGGTGACCTACCCTCGCTCATGATTGGAATCTAGATTTTACTAGGTCTTGTTCTTTTTATTTATATTTTGTGTAGATAGTGAAATAAATGCAGAAAAGAATGATAAATAATAAATAAAAATAGTGCAAGTTGATGGAAAGTAGTCACCCAATCCCGTAGAGTGTGCAGGCTATTGAACTTGGCAAAATCCATGGTGAAGGTTTGCGGTGTCGTTGGGGCAAGCTCCTAGGTTCTGTAGCGAGAGTACTCAAAGGGACGACCTGCGCACTATGGTGCGGTCACGCGATCGATGTCGATATCGAGGAAAAGGAGCACCCCGGCACGACGCACTATTGTGGGGAGGTGCAACACCAACGCGGTGCAAGATGGAGAGAATCTGGCTATTATAGCTGCGGGTGGCCGTCGACTCGTGGCTGACGACTGTGCAGCCCCTCCATAGCAAGCAAATGAATGAGTTTACTATCCTCGCGCTGGCTGGGGGTATGCGTCATTTTTGTTGACGTCGACGTTGTTGCCATTTATTGAGTTTCGCATAGCTGCTTTTGTCCTTGCCCGCCTTGGCTTGCCCGCTGTTGTCGCACGCAGCCCTCTTTAGTATGCCGGCCAGCCTTGGTGCTACCTAAGAGGTCTGCACCTCTCCCGCGTAGATTGTGCTGTAGAGAGCAAACGAGAGAGACAGAGTATGGTGCCCTTTTTATCCCCTGAGTATGGTTGCAGTTAAGAGCAGGTAAGAGAGAGATAAGATGGTGGCAGCGGTTGAGGTGCATGAGCGTGCTCCCTCCTTCCTCCTCCTCCTCCACTCAAGCTTCCATCATTCCTCTCCCCCTTGTCGTGCTGCTCCACAAACAAAAAAAGATAAGGTCCTTCCAATGATTGGACCCCAAATGATTAAGGTGGGTCCAACCCCTGTTCACGCGGGTTGGTACCTCGCTCTGATACCAATGTTATACTCACGTAACTGGTGTGGAAACGACACTTGTGGAGGAGGAGATGAGGCTATGGATCACCATCCAGCTTGAGAGAGAATGGGGATAGCATCCCCATTGTCGAGAATGTATAAGGGTCTTCCTGCCCACACATGCCCAGCTGCCCATGGATCTCTATCCCATGCGCCCTCACTCCTGAACCCTAGCTCGCTTGCCGTCCACGCTCCTGTGGATGGGCTCGAGCCTCCTATAGCTGCTATGAGCTACGTAACACAAGGATGTGAAGGGAGTGTCCAAACAAAGGGCCTTATGTGTATAGCCAAACCTTCATAGAAAAGATCAAAGGGGAGCTTAATAAGCTCATAGATACAAATTTGATTATTGAAATTGAGCATACTGAATCGGTGTCTCCCATTGTAGTTGTACCCAAAAAGAATGGCAAACTTTTTCTTTGCGAGAACTTGAGAAAGGTCAATGCATCTACCCTCTCCCTCTCATAGATCATGTGCTCAAATGAGTAGTAGGTAAGGCAGAATATAGCTTTTTAGATGCTTTTTCCTGCGATAGCCATGTCTCAATACACCCTGTAGATTGGCACAAGACATCATTCACCATTGAGTGGGAAGCATTTGCTTACAAGGTTATGCCTTTTGGCTTGACTAATGCTCATGTAACTTTTCAAAGATTGATGTGTCATGCTTTCAAGGAATACCTTAGGGTTTTTCTTGAAATCTTCATGGATGCCTTGTGCATACACTGAACTAAGTGCGTTAAGCATATAGCTCACTTGAAAATAAATCTTTCAAAAGTGCCACCTTTATTGCATATGTCTAAACTTTGAGAAATGCAAATTCATGGTAAGCCCGGCCAAGATATTAGGACATATTGTGTCCCGAAATGGCATTACAACGGTGACTAATGCATACACTCGACTAAGTATATAGCCTACTTTAAAAAAATCTTTCAAAAGTGTCGCCTTTATTGAATCTATCCTTTTAGTGTGGGCTGGCTATTTTGGATTTCTTACCGAGGAAATTGTTTGAACGTAACAATTGACATTACAAAGCTGAGTGTGAGAGGAGAGAGAGGGGAGGCCACAAGGGGAATTTTTCACGTTAAAATGACAATGAATTTCAATTGCTTGTAGATGGATTATTGTTTGCACTCCTCTCTTTAGAATTAAGAAGAGAGAGAGACTTGAGCAAGTGTCCAAGAAGACACCCAATTCCTTGGAAACCAAAGTGTTAAAAATAATTCAGCGTTGATTGTAATTCGCAAGCAAGAGTCTCAGGCTTCTCAGCATAGCAAACTATACTATGTGTTTAGAGGCTTCTAAGTTTCCTTGAAAATTCCCAAAAAAAAAAACGTTGAGTCAATGAATTTTCTTTGAAAATTCTAAAACACATTGACTTTCGAGAGAAGAGACACGATGATGATGTGGAGAAGGAGTCGTGAAATGTTGTAGTGAGGGTACTATAGTTGGCTGGAACAACTGGTGTATTTGTTATGGAGGAGACACTATTAAATTACCACTTTCCTTTCTCTTTCTCTCACTTGTTTCCTTTGTCTTTCTCTCACTTGTTTCCTCCTCTTCTCGCATTCTCACTATGCAGTTATCAAGCTTCTCTATCTTATGTGGTGCTTGATGTGATGAGAATTTTGTCAGTTCTTCTTCTTCTTCTGGTTAATTTAGAAGCAACGCAATCTTCAAACTATTATTTCTCTCTAGAAACTCTACACAAAGAAGCAAATTTGAAGCACCCTCTCTTTCTTTCTCTCTAAAATGCAATAAAAAAAGGATAATCACCTAAGCTTATCCACCAGTGGAAAAAAAGAACGTGAACATCTTGTCCTAACCCTTTTTTCATAACTAGGCTCTAATTACCCAAAAAGTCCTAATTAATTAAACTAGCTCATTTCCTAAGAGTCGTCTAGTCCTAGGGACCCTAATACCAAACAAGGGCATTTCATAGTAGCAAAAATATTTAGTCCATGATTTGGGCAAGAAATGAGTACTACTAAGGATTAATGTATACATAAAAGATACTCAAACTCAAATTTATATTAGTCTTGTAAGATTACTTTTGTAGCTTTTTAAGAGTTTTAGAAAAAATTCATTTCTTTTCTATGATATTGTCTCAAAGAAATTCCTAGCGAGGAAATACTCTCAACATAAGATATTAGTGGAAAAAATATGTATCAAGTGTAAAAAATTTTAAAAACATAGTTCTTCATCGTCGTGATTATTTGTAAGAAAGTTATAATTTTAAAAGTTTACGTTCAAAATACCTTAAATAGTATTTTGAGCTCTACAAATGCAATTAAAAAAACTAACTATATGAATATAAGCCATGTACCTTTTATCAATAAAAGACGCGCGTTTTATACAAGTCTCCTTGAAGATAAGGTTATTAATATATTTTTATACTATTTTAGTAAGTTTAAAAATGTTTTTTTTTCCAAAACTTTTACGATAGGCAAATGCTTCCTCCACAAGCGCTCTCAAGTAGTTTCAAGGAAATTTTAAGTATTTTTAAAAAAAAAAATCATAAATGGGCCTTGAGTCGATTATTTTGTGGCTCAAATATAAGACTTGATAAGCCAAGTAAATATTTTATACCTCCATTGAGCTTACATGGCACAAAAGAGAAATCCAAATCATGTTGTCCAAGAAGACAACCCATTCCTTGGAAACCAGAGTGTTAACAACAATTCAGCACATTGTAATTCGCACGGGGTGGCCATATGATGCAAGTAAGAATCTCAGGCTTCTCAGCACTCTGTGTTTAGAAGTTTCCTTGGAAAAAAGAAAAGAAAAAAAACGTTGAGTCAGTGAATTTTCTTCGAAAATTCTAAAAAACATAGACTTTCGAGAGAAGAGACACGATGATGTGGAGGAGGAGTCGTGAGCCCACCTAATTAGAATGGGAGTCAGTGAATTTTCTTCGAAAATTCCTTAAAAAAAGACAGACTTTCGAGAGAGAAGAGACACGATGATGTGAAAAAGGAGTCGTGAGCCGACCTAATTATTGATGGTGATCGACCCGACCGCTTATTAAAAAGAAGGGCATCATCGGTAGCCTTCTCACACACATAATTTACTCGCCTCTCTACACATCATCATCATCTTCTGTAGCCTCTCAAAATATCACCAGTTCAAGTTCCACTTCATAGCATTCATTCTCTATGGAGCCTAGCGAAACATACGACTGGGTCCCTGCCTGCTCTTTCCAGCCCATGCTGCATCCCGAGTACGAGATCATCAAAGCGGAGTGCGACCCCTGGATCCTGGCCACTGCGGCGCCCGCTTCCCCTGAAGCTGCCCAGTTCCTTCGTGACTGCTTGCTTCCTTTCTTCTGCAGCGTCAGCTATGCCCAATGCGCAGCGCAGCGGTTAGTTCCGATCACCAAGTTGGTGAGCTGGTTCTTCCTCACTGACACCGATGATGACAATCTCTCTATTCGTGGCTGTGCCACTGATCATGTCTGGCAACCACGCCGCAACCTCATCCTCGCATGCTTTGCTGGCCAAACCCTCGATCTTCACCTCTCAGCTGCTGCGGACAGCACCGTAGAAGCAGTCTCGGAAACCCGCAATATCCAAAAAGGGCTTGCTGCCCTGCATGACATCTGGAAGGACATCTCCAGAGACATGCCTCTCAAAATGCAGTCTCGCTTCCTGCAGGCCACCAGACGCTACGTTGATGCCAACATGATCCAAGCTCGATTCCGGAGCACTGGGCGCGTTCCAGGTGTCGACGAGTACGTCAAAGTGATACGCCGGCCCGCTTCGTTAGTTCCGTCATGCCTCATCCTGCTGGAATACGGCCTCCACATCGAGCTGGACGAGGAGACGCTAGAAAGCGAGCTGCTGCTGCAGCTGCACGACGCAGTGGTGGATCATGTAGCGCTGTACAATGATCTGTTCTCTTTTGAAGCTGAGGTGAGCCATGGGGACTACTTCAACCTGCCATCTGTGATCTTCCGGGCACGCGAGGCCGCGCCAGGGTTCACTTTTGCGGACGCGGTGTGGGAGGCTGTGCGCATGGTGGAGGAGGTGGACAAGCTGAGTGCGCAGCTGATGGCCGAGGCCCAGAAGTCAAGCCTCGTAGAGAAGCCTGGAGTGGAAGCCTACCTGCGGGGGCTGGGACTATTAATGGCAGGCAACGTGAAATGGTCTTACCAGACAGCCCGCTACTCGCACACCTGCTCCCCACAAGGCGTCGTGCTTCCGCTGTGCTGCAGAGCAGGTGGCCTCTCCTCCATCTTAAGAAAAAGAAGTTGCCTATTCAACTGAATGATTCTTCTCAGATCTATTTGGCTTTGCAGTAAGCTGCTCTCATTAATAATGAGACGTCCCCTTATCAATTTTAGCAATGGGTGGGCTAATGCAAGGCATGTTTTAACTAAAGCTGCACTCGCTAAAGCTAATAAAGCAAGGATTTTATCCAAAAATGCATTTCTGTTGTTGACTCTAAAGTTTTCTTCTCCTCACTTAAAATTAAGATATATAAGGATGCTATTTCCTCTTTTTTGGATCTTTGTTGTTTTGCTCACAAACCTTGATCAAATGGCTAGGTATCTGCTGAATTTCTTTCTTTGGTTCTACCATTGGCCGTCGTCGTGAGAGGATGTATGTAATGAGAGATGGATTAATGAAGATAGGTTGCTTGGATTTGTTCCTTGTATAGTTAGCCAGGAGGAGGTTAGTTGGGTAGAGAGATCTTCTACTAAGGAGAAGTGTTCTGTTGCTCTGAAGAGCATCCATGGGTAGGGAAAAGTCCCCTTGCTAGGATGGGCTTTCTTTTGAGTTTTCTTTTTCACTTCTTATTGAAACATCAAATATTTCCAGAAGATAATGAGATGCCAGTGGACCGTAGTCGAGCAAAAGCAATGTTGCACGCGATTTGCATGGACTACAACACACACCATGCTTGTCCAAATGATTGTATTCTTTATCGACAAGAATATAACAACGCATTACAATGTCCACATTATGGTACATCGAGATATAGACAAAATGTGCAAGGAGAAAGGGTACCAGCAAAAGTTTTACGACACTTTCCCATGATCCCTCGGATTAAAACAATGTTCAAGTGTAAATCCATTGCAGGATTGATAACTTGGCACTGTAAACACTAGGTCCACGGATGGTGTTATGCATGTGCCAATAGATTCCCCTGCATGGAAGCACATTGAAGAGAAGTGGGTAGCCTTTCAGGAGGAGGCTCGCCATATTCGACTCGGACTAGCCATGGATGAAGTGAATCCATTTGGTCTATGAAGTTCATCATGGAGTACATGGCCTGTTTGTCTAGTTAACTATAATCTTCCACCATGGCTAGCGATAAAAAAAGGACATCTTTTATTGTCTTTGATAGTTCCTGGAAAGTACAAGGTGAAGAACATGGATGTGTATTTAGTCCCTTTAGTTGAGGAGCTTCGTGTTCTATGGGAGGGCATTGAAGTTCATGATATTTCCAAGAGGTTTGGACAACGTGCACTAACATTGAGAGGAATACTTATGTGGACTATGCATGATTGGCCTGGCTATGGAGAGTGCTCAAGTAATACTGTAGCTTGTTAACATATTAAGTCACAATTATCATCCAAACTTACCTGCTATACAATCTTTTTTGATGTTCTATAGGGCTTTCAGTGTCAGGGTATAATGGATGTCCATTATGCGGGCCGCAACTTGAGGCTCGATACTCAAAATCTATGAAGAAGATAGTATGCGAGGGCCACAAGAAGTATCTCCCAGTGGACCATCCTTTGCATGAGGGATTTATAGGGAGGTCTCCTTGCATATGGTAGAGCAGTGATTGGAGGACCTTATGAGAGCTGGATCCAACCTATACACCTCCAGGAATGAAGCGTCTATCCATTTTCATCAACTTCCATACTAGAATTACCTTTTAGTGAACCATCTTCTTGACCCAATGCACATTTTCAAGAATATAGCCGAGGTGCTTCGAAAAACCATCACAGGAGCAAAGGAGAGCAAGGCACAACGAGATGATTTACAAGAGGTTCAATTCATGCACCACTTATGGGCCCAAAATAGAGCAGATGGAAAGGTGAAGCTACCAAAAGCACCTTGGGTCATGACAAAGGATGAGCAACGGTGTGTAAAGAAGTGCATTCGTGAGTTTCGTACCCCTATAGGATGCATGTATTTCTTGAAGGGAGCATTTACAAAGGACAATGAGCTTAGTGGCTTGAAGAGTCATGATTGGCACATATTCTTGCAATTCATCTTCCTATAGCCATCAAGGATTGCCTCAACGATGACATTAGAGCAACAATTTACAAAATTGGTGCAGTGGTACGTTGGATATCAAGGAAAGAGATTAGTAGAGACACATTGGCTGAGAAATACTTTCCAACAAGTATTTTAACCATTCAATTGCACTTGCTAGTTCATGTGGTTGATGAAATTGTTGTGGCTGGGGTTGTCCATAGCCGATGGATGTTTTTGTTAGAGAGATTTATGAAGAAACTTAAAGGATTTGTTCATCAAAGAGCTCGTCCCTGAAGGTAGTATGGCAGTGGGATGTCTTGTTCAAGAATCATTTGTATATATAACTCAATTTCTTAGTACGTCTGATCCCGATATGCCAAGATTATGGACACAAGAAGAAGATGATTGACTAGTTGGGGAAGAACCACAAGGGAAGGGCCTTGTGAGCAACCTATCTTCATTAATTCATGTGCTATGTTACATGTACTTTGAATTACCCCCTAGGCACCACACCGCCCTTTAAAAATTTGAATAGCTAACCCTAGAGAGAGAGAGAGAGAGAGAGTTTTGGCTAGTTTAAGAGAAATAGAGAGAGTTAGAGAGCATAGGAGAGTTTGAGAGAGTTAAAGAGAGAATGACTGAGTGTGTGTGTGTGTGTGTGAGAGAGAGAGAGAGAGAGAGAGAGAGAGAGAGAGAGACTATTACGAGATATTATATATATATCTGTGCAACATATCTTGTATATCTTCAAGGAACTCCTTGATAGATTGTAGCTTCTCCTTCTATAGCCCTACGGCTATAGGAGACTACATCAGCAGCTGGAAACCATGCATCAACATGAATGGACTAAATCTAGACGCCGAATGTTTTGAACTGTTATAAGTAAACTCTAAATGCGACAGATACTCCTCATAATTGGATTGGCTTTTGCTAACATATGCTCGAAGCATATCTTCGAACACTTGGTTACTCTTTTCTGTCTGACAACTACGGATGGTGTGTCGTACTCATACTCAGAGTAGTTTCTAAACTTTTGAAGAATTCACTCCGAAAGTGGATATTGAATTTCCTATCTTAATCAGAGACTATATCTATGGGCAGGCCATATAGTTTGTAGAGATGCTCGATAAACAAACTAGCTAACTCAGGTGTTTTGACCGTCTTCTTAATAGCTATAAACTTGACCATCTTGGTCAATCTGTCAACCACTACCCAAACCGAATCATTTCCTTGATTCATTCGCGTTGGACGAGTGATGAAATCCATGGAAATACTCTCCCATTTCCCTCTAGGAATATCCAATGGTTGTAGTAAACCTCCAACCTTGAGGCGCTCATGCTTATTGACCTTGGATGTCCTTGAACAAACTAGGCTAGTAAAATTGTCCTTTGGCTAGTGCATAGGCAAATAACCTAGCAAGGGACCCCCTAGAGATGTCAATCTTTTCCTCATCAATGTCATCAGTTTCAGAGGATACACTCCGTATTTCTCCTCGTCAAAGAGATTGTTGGTGGAGTGGTCATACTCATC
Source organism: Cibotium barometz (assembly GCF_041138505.1). NCBI lineage: Eukaryota > Viridiplantae > Streptophyta > Polypodiopsida > Cyatheales > Cibotiaceae > Cibotium > Cibotium barometz. Next base: position 20,774,226 of record NC_141062.1, on the reverse strand, counting down.
ATCATTGGCCTTTGAGGGCTGATGGCCCCCAAATTAAGTGTCGTCCATCGCTAGGATGGACATACGGGGTCATCTTCGGACAAGGCAATGTCGTGAGCTATGTCAACACAGGAGTCTATTTGGGCTCTCGCAAGCTCAAAGGCAATAATCCTATCTCAATCCAGCGGGAAGAGATAGCTTGACTCATGCAGTCAAGTTCGGCCCTGGTAGGCCTGAAACGAAGGAAAGCATCCCAAAGAAACCCTCTAAACCACCACACAGTTGGTGACCTACCCTCGCTCATGATTGGAATCTAGATTTTACTAGGTCTTGTTCTTTTTATTTATATTTTGTGTAGATAGTGAAATAAATGCAGAAAAGAATGATAAATAATAAATAAAAATAGTGCAAGTTGATGGAAAGTAGTCACCCAATCCCGTAGAGTGTGCAGGCTATTGAACTTGGCAAAATCCATGGTGAAGCTTTGCGGTGTCGTTGGGGCAAGCTCCTAGGTTCTGTAGCGAGAGTACTCAAAGGGACGACCTGCGCACTATGGTGCGGTCACGCGATCGATGTCGATATCGAGGAAAAGGAGCACCCCGGCACGACGCACTATTGTGGGGAGGTGCAACACCAACGCGGTGCAAGATGGAGAGAATCTGGCTATTATAGCTGCGGGTGGCCGTCGACTCGTGGCTGACGACTGTGCAGCCCCTCCATAGCAAGCAAATGAATGAGTTTACTATCCTCGCGCTGGCTGGGGGTATGCGTCATTTTTGTTGACGTCGACGTTGTTGCCATTTATTGAGTTTGGCATAGCTGCTTTTGTCCTTGCCCGCCTTGCCTTGCCCGCTGTTGTCGCACGCAGCCCTCTTTAGTATGCCGGCCAGCCTTGGTGCTACCTAAGAGGTCTGCACCTCTCCCGCGTAGATTGTGCTGTAGAGAGCAAACGAGAGAGACAGAGTATGGTGCCCTTTTTATCCCCTGAGTATGGTTGCAGTTAAGAGCAGGTAAGAGAGAGATAAGATGGTGGCAGCGGTTGAGGTGCATGAGCGTGCTCCCTCCTTCCTCCTCCTCCTCCACTCAAGCTTCCATCATTCCTCTCCCCCTTGTCGTGCTGCTCCACAAACAAAAAAAGATAAGGTCCTTCCAATGATTGGACCCCAAATGATTAAGGTGGGTCCAACCCCTGTTCACGCGGGTTGGTACCTCGCTCTGATACCAATGTTATACTCACGTAACTGGTGTGGAAACGACACTTGTGGAGGAGGAGATGAGGCTATGGATCACCATCCAGCTTGAGAGAGAATGGGGATAGCATCCCCATTGTCGAGAATGTATAAGGGTCTTCCTGCCCACACATGCCCAGCTGCCCATGGATCTCTATCCCATGCGCCCTCACTCCTGAACCCTAGCTCGCTTGCCGTCCACGCTCCTGTGGATGGGCTCGAGCCTCCTATAGCTGCTATGAGCTACGTAACACAAGGATGTGAAGGGAGTGTCCAAACAAAGGGTCTAGCATTTATGTCTCATGCGCTCTTTCCTAAAGGTATCAGTGTTCGTGCATAGGTCTGCTAAGGGATCCGTACAGTCTACTGGTGGAAAAATGTCATAGTAGTTACACTCAGCATGAGAGATGTAGCATCCCAAACCTACATAGTATGTTGTCCCCTGATTGGCAAGTGCATCTCTTAGGTCTTATGCATATGATACTTGCAGAGTATTGCACCCCGAAACAAGAAGAACTTTGTTAGGCCTATGAGGCACGCTTAGAAGGCTTTGGCTAATTGAGGGAGGACCTTGCCAACCCCCTTTCGCCGTGGTGCAAAGGCACCACTCTAGCATCTAGAGTTGGGGAAGAAGAGTAGTCATGACTACAGATTGTCTTTTGCCGAGGATTTCCATGGTGCAAAGGTGCCACTCTAGCATATACAGTCCCGGAAGCAGACATCATCTTTCAAGCAGAGAGTTGCGAGCATGATGCATAGTGAATCCCTTAAGCACAGGGTTATGTTATACACTCTATTCTTTGTACATAAGGCATTCCTCTGCTCTATCCATTTCTCGTCTTTTCATGAACCCCTGCATGGCATCTTCAAGTTGATCAACTTCATTGCATGTAGGATCATTGCATGTCCTAAGTATTGGTTTTTTATGGCTAGCATACAAAGCTCTTTGTTCTGTGTGAGGGAAAGCCCCCTGCAATGAAATATATAACTACACTGGAAGCAGTCGAAATAAAAGGGACATCTTGCCCACAAAGAGGAGCTACTAAACTTACCGACCTGTTTCTTCTCGTAGTTTGAGTAGTCTTGGGGATCCTTGTTGTAGGTCCTTTCTCCTGAGAGAGAGTGCTAGAGGTGGAAGCGAGCATCACATGGTAGGCTTGTGCTAGTCTTTTAGGATCCAACATTAGTTTTCTCTGTAAAGAGTTTGGTGTTAGCTTTCAGCAAAGTGTTTATTGTGCCTGTCTTTCTGAAACTTGTGTAGCCTGCCTTTTTGTGAGCACAGTCTAGGCCGATGCCCAACTCCCCTTGCCTTGGGATAGAGAGAGACTTTAACCTCACTAGCAATAATGAAACTAGGTGCCCTTAATCACCAATTCTTTACACCAATGGTTTCCTACATTCGTATCATGGTGCAAACACAAACTTTACAAACTTAGATATGCTTCAACCTCAAAAGTTCGCATTCATGCACAAAAAAGAGATGCACCCATAAGAAACAATCGTTGATGATGCATGTAGAGCTCTTGTGCCTATGTGCTAGGGTTTTAAAAGTAGAGAAAGAAGATAACAACGAATTGAACACACAGCACACACAATAGCCCTAGAACTACTTATTTCTAATACATACAAGAACAAGGTGTTACAATTGTAATTTTCGTTAACGAGATGACGGCGGTGACTGTAGACCACAGTTCGCAGCCCAATGCTTTGCTGAAGTTTCCCCTTGATTAGCCCTTGCACCAGAGAGTCACACAAGGTGTTACAATTGTATTTTAAGTACACGAGATGACTGTGATTGTAGACCACAGTTTGCAGCCCAATGCTTTGCTGAAGTTTCCCCTTGATCAGCCCTTGCACTAGGTGCCATCCTATATTAATGATGTCAGCCTGTTCTGAGGACAGCTCAGGACATGCTCCTACTAGCCAACTGCACCATCAAATGACTGGTTGCCACATGGCACATGTGCTTGCCATTATGCTGGCCATTGGCTCTTGTCGACTCCTACATGCCAGCTACCTGAGGTGTCACATTTCCCCCCACCTGGATTGCAGTTGTCCTCAATTGCACACTACCCACATAAAATGCCCTCTCATACAAGGAAAGGAAACGATCCAAGCAAAGCTCATCCATAACACCCAAGATCCTGAACACTCTGAAACCACTTTATGTATGTAGTTCACTGAGTCGGGTGTGAGCACTAATTGGGAACCATCTCGTAATTAACACTGAGAGCATTTACAAAACGAAAACAACACAAGGTCATCAAATGTCCAAACTCCACTCACTTCTGAGTTGATTTGTAAAAATTTCACCATGAGCCCATTTATGTAGAGAGAGAATGTGTACAAATTCTTAAATGTCCAAACTCCACTCACTTCTAAGTTGATTTGTAAAATTTTCACCAATGAGCCCATTTTTGTAGAGAGAGAATGTGTACAAATTCTTAAAGAGACTAATTTGAGTCCAAATCTCCCCCAAATCTCCCCCAATGTATATTTCTTTAAGCTCTAAAACTCTTCTTAGTCTACAAAAAAGAAGAAGAAGAGAGGGAGCTCTACAAAAGGGACATTCCAGCTTGTTGAATAGAAAAATTATAGAAATAGTTTATATTTTCCCATCGCAAAATTGGAAGACTTCTTACATGTAAAAATTTTGGGAATAAATTTTTTTTGGAGATGCTTCTTCAATGCAACTTTCCTCATCACATCAAGCCTTGGATAGGATTTTTGGATACTCGATGGATTCGAAGTAACTTTAAAAATCTTGCCAAAGTCCACCAAATCTCAAGACTCTTAGTTATGCATAGAATTCATTCGGAATTGGAGTAAAGGATGGTGCTAAGATCAACCTTTTGACAAATTTTGAACTCAAATTCAACACCGTTCAAGAGAAAAGTTTTTCGTTTTTATTTATTTATCCACATCATAAATTGTGTTTTCTTTATTTATTTATTTTCAATGGCCAATTTACCTGCACAACCCACTATGGAAGAGTAATTTTTTGCACTTCAAGAGCAAATTGCAAGTGAGCGTGAAGTACGATGCAAGTTAAAGTGACATGAAGCGTTCTAAGCACAAGGCTGACTCTTTCGATTCTAACAAGGAGGAAAGTGGTCATGTTAGGCGCACTATCAAAGCTACTTTGCATGCCCAAAGTTCTTGGAAAGACTCATGGATTAGCCTCAAAGGCATTCACTTTCTAGAACTATGATGGCAAGAAAGACACACAAGTACTCATTGCATGGCTCAATCAATTGGATGGCTATTTTTCAGGCAAAAAAAATCTCAAAAAGGACAAGATTAAATGTGCTTATAACCATTTGATTGAAAGTGATGCTTTGTGATGGAATGTGATCAAGCATGGTAAACATCAACCTATGGCTTGGAAGGAATTCCATAGTTTAGGCCGATGCCCAACTCCCCTTGCCTTGGGCTAGAGAGATACTTTAACCTCACTAGAAATAACGAATCTAGATGCCCTTAATCACCAATTCTTTACACCTATGGTTTCCTACATTTGTATCATGGTGCAAACACATAATCTTTACAAACTTAGATATGCTTCAACCTCAGAAGTCCACATTCATGCACAAAAAAGAGATGCACCATAAGAAATAATGGTTGATGATGCACGTAGAGCTCTTGTGCCTATATCTTAGGGTTTTAAAAGTAAAGAAAGAAGATAACAATGAATTGAACACACAGCACACACAATAGCCCTAGAACTACTTATCTCTAATACATACAAGAACAAGGTGTTACAACTGTATTTTAAGTAAACAAGATGACGGTGATTGTAGACCATAGTTCGCAGCCCAATGCTCTACTGAAGTTTCCCCTTGATTAGGCCTTGCACCAGAGAGTCACAATGTGCTACAATTGTATTTTAAGTACACGAGATGACTGTGACTATAGACCACAGTTCGCAGCCCAACGCTCTACTGAAGTTACCCCTTAATCAGCCCTTGCACCAAGTGCCATCCTATATTAATGATGTCAGCCTATTCAGAGGACAGCTCAGGACCTGCTCCTACTAGCCAACTACACTGTCAAATGACTGACTACCACATGGCACATGTACTTGCCATTATGCTCCCCACCGGCTCTTGCCGACTCCTACAGGCCAACTACCTGAGGTGTCACATTCTCTCCCACCTACATTGCAGTTATCCTCAAGTGCACACTACCCACATAAAATGCCCTCTCATACAAGGAAACGATCCAAGCAAAGCTCATCCATAATACCCAAGATCCTGAACACTGTGAAACCACTTTGTGTATGTAATTCACTCGGTCAGGTGTGGGCACTAATTGGGAACCATCTCGTATAATTAACACTTAAAGCATTTACGAAACGGAAACAACACAAGGTCTACAAATGTCCAAACTCCACTCACTTTTGAGTTGATTTGTAAAAATTTCACCATGAGCCCATTTTTGTAGAAAGAGAATGTGTACAAATTCTTAAATGTCCAAACTCCACTCACTTCTGAGTTGATTTATAAAATTTTCACCATGAGCCCATTTCTGTAGAGAGAGAATGTGTACAAATTTTTAAAGAAACCAATTTGACTCCAAATTTCCCCCAATGTATATTTCTTTAAGCTCCAAAACTCTTCTTAGTCTACAAAAAAGAAGAAGAAGAGAGGGAGCTCTACAAAAGGACATTCCGGCTTGCTCAATATTTGTAGGAAAAATTATAGAAACAGTTTATATTTTCCCATCGCAAAATTGGAATTCTTCCATGTAAAAATTTTGGGCATCACCAAAGGAGATCAACTATAGTAAGGTTTACATCAAAATACTCAGCAAAGGGTATAGGGATCTTGTTCTGACATAGGAATCTTGTTCTGACATGTTTGAGAAGCATTCTGGGGCTCAAAATACTCAGTAAAGGGTATAGGGATCTTGTTCTGACATAGGGATCTTGTTCTGGCATGTTTGAGTTCAAGAGAAGCATTCTGGGGCTCAACTCCATGTCTTTGGTCTATCTATGCACAGTTGTCAGCTGTCAGAAGGCTTGGTTGTCTTATAGGGTTTCTAGGGCACTAGTCTGGCTCTAGTGGTTAGGTGAGAGTTGTGGGTTCTGGTTTTGTTTAAGTGTTTGAGGCTCCTCTGGTGTTAGCTAACGCAAAGGAGAGAGGATATGTGTCAACCAAGTCAATTTGGTTAGTTGGGTGAAAACAATCCATTTAGAGGTAGCTATGGGCTTGCAGTGCAAAGAGCATGTAAGGTGATATGTTGTTAAGTTGAGAGACATTTGAGGGTTTGTGGCTGTCAGAGGACATTTGGTAAAGTTTCAAAATTACTGTAGACTTCTGAGGCAAAACATTCTGTGGTAGAACTCTACACGAGAAGGGTGAAAGAAAGGTCAAAAGAGGGTCGGAAGGACAATCAAGAAAGTTGAGCTCGGGGGGGTCACTATATGTAGAATACCCCTATCGCGTGCGTTCAAGGCCTATATTTTAAATCCTTTATCTGTGAATTTTTTTATCCATATAATATCCCCTTTTCTTTATGAATCTGTAAATTTTTTTGAAAATTTTTTAAATCATACCCTTATGTTAATATATTTCTGTAAGTTTCATAAATTAAAAATATGCTTCTGTTGAATGCACGTGATATTTACATTTTTTGTGAGTGACCCCCCCCCCCCCCCCCCCCGCGAGAGGTTGAGGGAGTGTAGCCACAAGGTTCGTGGACGCTGGAGGAAGGTAGAGGGCATTGGAGGATCAATTCTAGACTAGGGTAACCCATCAGAATTTGGAAGTAGGTAACAGTGAGTATCTGACTTGTCTATAGTAGTCAAAAGAGGTTATTATCAGATAGTGGTCCAATGAGGGCAGCTGCTTAGTTTTGAGAGGTTTAACCCCAAGGTTGTGAGACTAGCTGACGGTAGAGGACACTTTGGGACTCTGGAAAGCAAATTTCTGATAGGAAACAAAGAGAGGACTTCGGAGGACGGTTTCCACGAGTTCTGTGATAGTTGGAAGTTGTTCTGATCATCTGGGAGTTAGGTGAAGACAAGAGAAGCTCTTAGTTGAAAGATCAGAGCTATTGAAAGGGGAAGCTAACCTTAGAGGACATTCTAATAGGTAGCTAGATAGACTAGGGAGGTTGGGAGGGCAATTGGGGTAGCTGAGGACAGGGGAGGTTAGCATGCTAGTGCCTTCCAGTGTTGTTTATGTTGGGCTGTGGTGCTTGTAATACTCTCCTCTCACAATGGTGTGCTTTGGATGGAGCTATAGAGGCAACATCTCTTGAACCCAGTTCTGTGATAGTTGGAAGCTGTTCTAGTCAGCTTGGAGTTAGCTGAAGATAGGAGAGGATCTTAGTTGAAATATTCAAGATATTAGAAGGGGGAGCTAACCTCAGAGGACATTCTAATAGGCAGCTGGATAGAGTAGGGAGGTTGGGATTGTATTGACGTATCCTAATTGGATATATTATGAGAGTAGTCATTGTAATAGCATTAGGCCCCTTATGAGCCTAAAGTGCCCGGCTAGCCATAGTTTAAGTGAGTGTGAACACTTATAGCCATGTATATAAGTGAATTTATCTCATAATACAATATACTCTCCCATTGTGCTATTGAGTCTTGCTCTTGCTAACCCTCTTGCTAACCTTTCTCCCTAATGCATGCTAGTGTGTGTGTGTGTGTGTGTGTGTGTATGCGCGTGCGTGAGTGAAGTGAGGTGAGAGGAGGGACGAGGACTCGTAGTGCAACGCGGTGGTGTGACAATGCTTGTGGGAGATGCGGTGGAATTGCTTCTCTCACGAAATTGTAGAGCTTGGAGTCCTCGAGGGTTATGAGTTCGGCCATTGGAAAGATCCTCACAAAACAAGTAAGTTCTTCTTGGATGTGTTTCAAGGAGTGTTAGGGTGAGCCTTAACAGAGCGACATATGAACCGTTCTAAGCACAAGCTTGACTCTTTCGATTGTGATGACAAGGAGGAAAGTGTTCATGTTAGGTGCACTATCAAAGCAACTTTGCATGCCCAAAGTTCCTGGAAAGACTCATAGATTCGCTCAAAGGCATTCACTTTCTAGAACTATGATGGCAAGAAAGACACAGGAGTACGCATTCCATGGCTTAGTCATTTGGATGGCTATTTTTTAGGCAAAAAAATTCTCAAAAAAGGGCAAGATTAAATGTGCTTATAACCATTTGATTGAAAATGGTGCTTTGTGATGGAATGTGATCAAGCACGGTAAACATCGACCTATGGCTTGGAAGAAGTTCCATAAACTTTTTAAAGAACATTTTCTTCCTTCTCAATACAAGGCTAAAGTCATCAATGACGAGATACTTTATGCCAAGTTGAGAGAGAGAATGTCTAAGCTTACATTAACAAATTCTGGAATTCTATTGTAGATTCAAGTGATCAAATTTATATGGATCCGTTGGGAAGTTGAATGGAAGAAGGGACCTTTGATGGTTTTACTATACATGGGAAGTTATTTTTTAATCAATGTGGAAAATGAAATTTTGTCCAAAAGTTAGGGTTTTAAGTGGCTCATCATTTATCAAGGGCAAGTAAAGGCAAGATTTTAGAACCAAGATGGTCTACCATGTGTTATTTGTAAGTGCAAAGATGAGACAATTAGAGACCTTTTTTAGAATTGCAAGGGAATTCAAAGCATTAGGCTCAAAACATATAGATTATGTGAAGGAGAATAAAAATTTAAATGTTCAATGCTTGATTTCCTTATTTGGACTAGTGAGGATAGTGAGAAAGCCATGGATAGTTGGTTGTTATTGAAAAGGGTTCCAAAGATGACACAATTTGACACTTTTTTAGAATTTCAATGGAATTCAAGGCATTAAGCTCAAAACATAAAGAGTGTGAATGAACCATTTGGAAGTATAGAAATAGTATTGTGTTTGATAGAGAGGAGAAAACTCTAGAAACTCTTGCAAAGAAGAGCCAAGAAAGGTTAGCTTAACTATTAGCAAAAATGAAGTTTTTAAGGAAAATTGCCAGGAAGAAAATGGCCAACTTTAACCATTAATAACTTGGAGGCCTTTGCCATCTTCACAAATTCAATACACTACCTGGGATTTTTTGGAAGAGAAAATACAAGATGCTTTAGCTTTAAACATGTAGATATGGCAACTGCAGTAAAAGAGTTATGAGCAAAAGAATGAAGAAATTTGGCAAAGCAATGGAAAACAGTGTGAAGGTGGTGGATGACTTTGGCAATAAATTCAATGTGTCAAGATCCTGTGTTATCATGAGGTATGTTCTTGAAAAATAAAGCTTGTTTGAATTTGAAAGTACAGTACTCACACACAGTAGATGCCAAGCCAAAAAAAACAAAAACAAAACCATGTGTGATACGATTGCTTGGATTAATTTCCATGACCAGTGACCATCTTGGAGCAAGAGGAATGATAGGAAATACCAAAAGTTTGGAAGATGCATTAGCAACAACCCATTTTTTTTCAAGACAAAAAGATTCCCCTAGTCCTTCCCGAGGTGCCATGGAGCTAAAACCAAATGTTGATGAAAATTGAGCTTTTTCTAGCCACACAAGAGGCCCTTTACGGTTCTTATAATTACATTGCTACTTTTTTTTTGCCATAGGGAGCACCTCATTGCTAACTAAGTTTCAATAAATTAATTTGTCTTCAAATCATAGATATATAAATATATAATGTAAAGAATTAATATAAATGTTCAAATAAATTTCTGAGTGTTATTAAATACACGTCCTTTTTTTAACAATCAGAATTTCAAATTCAAAGAATCTTGGTAAGTGTGATTATATTTTATAAAACAAATCAGAACAAACTCAATGAAAAGTGTGCTTTATGTTGTTTTGAATATATATATATATATATATATATATATATATATATATATATATATATATATATATATATAGATGGGAGGAATTGGAGGGCAAGAGAGAATTTTTTGTTTCTATTTTTTGAGTCTGTCAAACAAAACAAAATACCTAAGTGGCCATTGACATAAAATATCAACCATCAAACATAGAGACGTTAACAAGAAAGGGCCTATTATAGACTAGGGTAACCCATCAAAATTTGAAAGTAGTTAATAGTGAGTATCTGACTTGTCTATGGTAGTCAAAAGAGGTTATTGTCAGATAGTGGTCGAATGAGGGCAGCTGCTTAGTTTTGAGAGGTTTTAAGACAAGGTTGTGAGACTAGCTGACGGTGGAGGACACTTTGGAACTATGGAAAGCAAATTTCTAATAGGAAACAAAGAGAGGAATTTGGAGGAAGGTTTCCACAAGTTCTGTGATAGTTGGAAGAAGTTGTTCTCATCATCTTGGAGTTAGGTGAAGACAAGAGAGGCTCTTACACTACAAGAGCTTGAGGACATACCGACGCTAAAATACCGACGCAAATGTCGAACGTCGATATGTCCGTCGTCATGTTGGAGGAGACAAGCATGGCGGGGTTTTTTTAAATTTTCGTGTCCCGTCGCGTATACCGACGCCTATACCGACGCTTATTCCGACGACTATACCGACGCATATTCCGTAGCATATACCGACGTATATTCCGACGCATATTCCGTAGCATATACCGGCGCTCGTAAGTTTTTCACAGCCGAGAGCCTATTTTCTGGTTTTTTCGCAGAAGAAGCGCAAGTACAAGCGTTGAAGGTGCTTTCTCTCCCTCTTCTCTTTCTCTCTCTCTCCTCTTTTTTCCTCTCTCCTCTTTTCTCCTTCTTTCTTCTTTTCTCCTCTTCTCCTTCTCCTAACATGTTATTGCAATTGCTTTTAGTTTTTAATTTAAGAATTAGGACGTTTAGGGTTTTGTGTTTTTTTGGCTCTCTATGCATGTTGAGAGCTCTCTATGTATGCATAGATCTCCTAATGCATGCATAGAGATTTTAGGGTTTTGTATTAGTTCTTTTTCTTGTGTTTAATTTACTAATTAGTTTGTTTAATATTTTATTTTGCAGCTCTTTCACCTCACCAATGTTTCACCAATCCTCTCCTTCAGCTTTGCAAAAAAGAGGTAGATCCTCTTTCGATTTTTCTTGTTTATGCTATTTTCTATGAATTTTTGCATCCCTGTTTTATGGTTTAGGGTTAGTTTTGGGTTCTTGTAATCTTACACATAGGATTAATTTAATATCTATGCATAAAACCTATAATAAGCTTGCAATCTCTATTATCCATGTACGTAAAACAAGATCATGTTTATTACACCATTGGGTGATGGGATTAAGGGTTAGCATAGTGCATAAGGCATATAGCATAGAGCTTATGCATAGAGCTTATGCATAAGTCTTGCATAGAGCGTATGCAAGAGACTTATGCATAGAGCGTATGCATAAGACTTATGCATATGACTTATGCATAGAGTTTATGCATATGGCTTATGCATAGAGCGTACGCATAAGACTTATGCATATGGCTTATGCATAGAGCTTATGCATAAGGCTTATGTATAGAGCGTGTGCATAAGGCTTATGCATAGAGCGTAATTGCATAGAGCGTGTGCATAAGGCTTATGTGAAAGGGATTAAGGGTTAGCATAATAGTGCATAAGGCATATAGCATAGAGCTTATGCATAGAGCTTATGCATAAGTCTTGCATAGAGCGTATGCATAAGACTTATGCATAGAGCGTATGCATAAGACTTATGCATATGACTTATGCATATGGCTTATGCATAGAGCGTACGCAGGTAGACTTATGCATATGGCTTATGCATAGAGCTTATGCATAAGGCTTATGCATAGAGCGTGTGCATAAGGCTTATGCATAGAGCGTAATTGCATAGAGCGTAATTGCATAGAGCGTGTGCATAAGGCTTATGTGAAAGGGATTAAGGGTTAGCATAGTGCATAAGGCATATAGCATAGAGCTTATGCATAAGTCTTGCATAGAGCGTATGCATAAGACTTATGCATAGAGCGTATGCATAAGACTTATGCATATGACTTATGCATATGGCTTATGCATAGAGCGTACGCATAAGACTTATGCATATGGCTTATGCATATGGCTTATGCATAGAGCTTATGCATAAGGCTTATGCATAGAGCGTGTGCATAAGGCTTATGCATAGAGCGTAATTACATAGAGCGTAATTGCATAGAGCATGTGCATAAGGCTTATGTGAAAGGGATTGTTGAAATGCAATTGCAAATGCCTTGATTGTGGTTAACAAATGCTTATGCAAATGCCATGGTGAGGGCATTGTGAATTGTTGGTTTGTGTTGGAGCTTTTGGATGATGGATTGAGGCATGAGTCCATGCTTTATTGATGAGTTCTAAATTGTAAAAGGGCATGAGTCATGCTCAATACTTGTAAGCCAACAAACTTGTTCTATCATTTGATATTATCCACATCATTTTGTACCTACACTCACCATTGCAACCACTTCAAGTTTCTATAGAATCTAGCAATGTGTGAGGGTACCTTGGCATTGGTTGGAGAGGCCAAGGGGAGAATGGCTTGAACTCTTTGTGCCGTGATTGCTTGGTAAAGCGGTACGAAGGGGGATTAGGTACACCGGTGTGAAGAAATGGCCTCAACCTTCACCTTGGAGGAAAACTCGGTGAAGGGGTGAGAAGAGCTTGGCCGGGAGATCGGCAAGCTTCAACGCGCGTCCTCAACAATCCTCACCATCGACTTTGTGGATGCATTTGGGCAATGGGGCCCCTTTTTCGTCATATTGTGTGGATATTGCAAATGCATATGATCTTTCATGACATTGTGGGATACAAAGAGTATTGCGTACAAGTTTTAAGAAGTTGCATTTTCATTTGAGATTTGGTTCCAATTACAAAGGAGACTCTGGCGGAATTTACAAAACCGTAATTCAGTCCTAGGGTTTTTGGGATTAGGTCCGAGCTTATGGCTTATGCATAAGACTTGTGCATAGAGCGTGTGCATATGGCTTATGCATAAGACTTATGCATAGAGCGTGTGCATAAGACTTATGCATATGGCTTATGCATAGAGCTTATGCATAAGACTTATGCATAAGGCTTATGCATAGAGCTTATGCATAAGTCTTGCAGCCTTATTATGCAAGCTTATACTTATAATATGCATTTAGATTATTGCATAAGGCCTTTATAAACAGCTATTTATGAATAGAGATAGCTTCTCTCTCCATCCTTGTTCAAATTCTATTTAATTTTGTATGGAGAGGAGATAAGCTGATTTGTGTTTAATGAGCTGCATATACATGTTATCCTGCTAGATGGAGCCTCTCAATCTTGAAGAGAGAATAGCGTGTCCATGCATGTGATGTAAGTACCAAATCTTTCGAAAACGAAGGATTTGCAACGAGCATGTTCATGACGCTGGCATATTTCCAATGGAGCGCTTGCAAAATTTACGGTTTCAATCGTACAACCAAGCAAGTGTGCAGCCGCATCTTGATAACATTGCGCCTGTGAATTCTCGTCCCCAACAAAGGATGAGGATATCGCAGGAGGGAGTGACAGATGGAGCTCAATTAACAGCACCCGAGGGAATGGAAGAAGGTCAGGAAATGGAAGAAGGTCCAATGGAAGAAATGTTGGATGCCTTCATCGAGCAACAAGAAGCTCTCTTCGAGGAGCATGAACATGAAGATCATCAACCACGACATTCTCAACGGTCAAATTATGAACCAGAGGAAGAGGCCATGCGTAAACTTGCACGCCTTCCATTATACAATGGTGCCAACATATCTGTATTGCGTGCATCTCTTACGATGCTAAATTTACAGTCAGTTTTTGGATGGTCTAATACAAGTGTCACTGAACTATTCAAGTAAGGTCTTTTTTTGGAGATTACACCTACTGTTGAAATGTTAAATTATCAACTTGTATTTGAGAAAATCTTAATAGTAACGATCAGATATTGCCATACTTGCAGGCTTTTGAAAGATCAAATATTGCCCCCTGGCAACGAGATGCCTCCATCTCGTGCAGATGCGAAGAAGTTATTGAAATCCATAGGCATGGATTACAATAATATTCATGCTTGTCGCAATGATTGTTGCCTCTTCCGCCATGAATATGAGCATTTGCAAGAATGTCCCCATTGTGGCTCTAACAGATATAGAGAAGATGTTCAGGGGGAAGCTGTCCCGGTAAAGGTTCTCAGGCACTTTCCAATCATCCCAAGGATAAAAAGCATGTTCAGGTGCAAATCAATAGCAAGCTTGATGACATGGCATGCCACAACTCGATCCACAGATGAAGTGATGCGTGTGCCTGCTGACTCACCCGCATGGAGACACATTGAAGAGAAATGGCCGGCTTTTAAGGAAGAACCTAGAAACCTCCGTCTTGGCCTAGCAATGGATGGTGTAAACCCTTTTGGTTTAAGGAGCTCTTCATGGAGCACATGGCCTGTTTGCCTTGTGAATTATAATCTTCCGCCATGGTTAGCAATAAAGAAAGGTCATCTGTTGCTCTCATTAATAGTTCCAGGAAAGTACAAGGTGAAGAACATGGATGTATATTTGGCACCACTTATTGATGAGTTACGCACCTTGTGGAACGGAATTGAAGTGAAGGACATGTCAAAGCAGCAGAGTGGCCAAAGACTTACAACTGTGCAAGGTATTCTCATGTGGACAATGCATGATTGGCCTGGCTATGGAGAATGCTCAGGTTTGTCTATATCGGGTTACAATGCATGTCCTGTATGTGGTCCTCGACTTGATTCAAGATACTCAAAAGCATTACGAAAGAATGTCTACCAAGGACATGTTAGGTATCTTCCAGAAAATCATGAATTGCGGGATGGTAATCTAGGAAGACCTCCTCCAAGTGCATTGAAGGCAAGCGATTGGAAGATCAAATGGGAGGAATGTGGCAACTTGGCATGTCCTGGGATGAAGAGGCTCTCTATCTTTCACCAACTCCCCTATTGGGATGATCTCCTTATAAACCATTTGCTTGACCCGATGCATATTTTCAAGAATGTAGCTGACATTCTGTGGAAGACCATGACAGGAAAAAAGGATACTAAAGGCCAAAGGGATGACTTGGAAGAGATTGGTTGTATGCAAGAGTTGTGGGCTCGCACTAGACCCAATGGAAAGGTGCTACTTCCAAGAGCCCCATGGGTTTTTAGCAAGATGGAGGAACAACAAGTCAAGAGGACAATTTCAGAGTTTCGGACTCCTACAGGTTGTATGCATTGCTTGAAAAGTGCATTTACAAAGGATGATGATCTTAGTGGTCTCAAGAGTCATGATTGGCACAAGTTTCTACAATTTGTGCTACCCATAGCAATAAAAGATTGCCTCACTGAAGACATTAGAGCTACTATCTATAAGATTGGCACATTGGTGCGCTGGATTTCTTCAAAAGAGATAAAGAGAGACACTTTGGAGACAGCGCGTTTAAACTCCATAGAGGCAGTCTGCATGGTAGAGAAGTTTTTCCCTACAAGTTTATTAACAATCCAGATGCATCTGCTAGTTCATGTTGTAGATGAGGTTGCAGTTGCTGGAACAGTCCATTCAAGATGGATGTTCTTTTTGGAGAGGTTTATGAAGACATTAAAGGGATTTGTTCGCCAAATGGCTCGCCCAGAGGGTAGTATGTCAGAAGGGTGGCTGATACAAGAGTCCCTTGTTTACATCACTGAATATTTAAGTTCCTCAGATCCAGAGATACCTCGACTATGGTCTCAAGAGTCCAACAGCAGCAGCAGGCGAGTCATTGGTGAGGAACCTCAAGGCCAAGGCATTAAGAGAAAGATGGATAACACTTTGAGAGAAAAAATCAACAAATTTTGCATCTTGAACTCTCATGTAATGGAGAAGTGGATTGAGACATATGAAGCTCTCAAGCGACAGCGAGTACAAGATCGTTTAAGTTTCAGAAGGAATCGCACTACAAGAAATCTCCCATATCCAGAAGGTATGCAAGCTCTTCCGGACTTTCCCACAGGTAGATGGCTAGAAGCTACAATTTTAGAAGCCAAACGTGCTGGTTTACCTATAACAGAGGAGGAGGAGGAGCTTACAAAAGGATGCGATTGGCATGTAAGTGTTTAAGTTCTACATGTCTCTCATTTTTTTCTCTACATGTCTCTGTGTTTGATTCTCCATCAACAAACTTTTTGTGCTATTTGTAGTATCACAAATATGGGGCGTTTTGGTCACATGGACGTCATTTTCGAGTAGAACGAATAGACCAAAGAAGAGCAACCTTTGATTGTGGTGTCACAGCACAGTTTGTTCAAGAAAGTCGTGCAAGTGCAAGTGATGATAACACAATTACTGGAATGCTTGATTACTTTGAAACCATTCAAGATATATTAAAGGTTGGCTTCAGAAGTTTTGAGTTGTTTATCTTTGATGTGAAGTGGTTCAAGGTAATCATGAATGGGCCACATGCAACTGTACGTAGAGACAAGAGTGGCCTCATCCAAGTGGACTCCACAAAGGTATGGACCGATCAGCAAGATACTTTTGTGCGCCCAGAGCATTGTGAGCAGGTTGTCTTTAAAGCGGATCCAAAAGATCCACGCTGGCTGTTTGTGGTTCAAGTCGCCCCCCGCAGTAAGCAAATTTTTGAAGAATTTGAGCTACAACAAGGTGATGTGGATGCACAGGGTAATGGAGAGCAGCAAGAACAAGCCGATATCAACAATGAAGAGGAGCAAGCAAATGAAGAGGAGCAACTAGAGCAAGATCCAAATGAAGAGGTGCAAACCAAGGAAGCTGAAAAACAAGTTGAGGAAGAAGACATAGATGATGAAGACATCCTTCATCAAGGGACTTTTAATGATGAGGATGCTGAAATGTACATAGACATAGATCTCTTTGGGGCTACTGATCTTAATGAGGATGATAGAATAGATAATGATTTTTAAAATGATGTATCTTAATGATTATGCAAATAGTTATGACATATTTGTAATGGTTTTATGACATTGAAGGTCCATTCATTGTTTACCATTGTTAATGTTTACCATCATAATCACTACTGTAGGAGCAAGTTGATATAGTTTTACCAATGTTGTTTATCATTGTTAATGTTTATCTTATGGTTCTTTCATTCATTGTTTACCGTGTAATTTTCATTCCCTACAAGTTTGTCATATGCATATGGTTTTTTGTCCAACAGGCCATGGGTGACTCACCGCCCTACGACTACAGTCCAGATTTCTCATTTAATCCTACACCGCAGGGCATGAGTCCCCAGCAGTTATATGGTTTTCTTTCGTCCATGACTCCAGAGCAGAGAGCCATGGCTCAGAGTTATTGGGGTTCTGGAGCAGGGACATCTGCCTCACCATCTGGCTTCCCGATGCCAGTTCCCACACCCGTGTGTACGACAGCAGCTCCCACACCTCATACCACACAGCCTTCCACTCCTCTTACAGCTCGATCTACCACCTCTTCACATAGACGGCGCTCACGTAGTAGGTCTTCAGGGGGAGGTTGTTGTGGTGGTAGTGCCACAGATGCTGTGACACCACCACCACGTGAGCGTCGTCCTTCACTCTCATCTGTTGATAGCACACCCATAGGGTCACCTTCCACTCCCTGGGGTGCACATGACCATGACAACAGCAAGATTTACACAATTAGGGATGGGGCACCAATAATGGATAGTGCAGGGAAGGCAATGAAGACACGCATTCGACAATTGTGCACTATACAGTTTCATGACTCTGTCATGACTAAATGGGATCAGCAAGACAAGGGGAAGAAAAATTATATAAACACAAAGATAAAGCAAGAGTTCCAGCCATCTGACCCTATGAATGTCGTCTCTAATGAGTGGATACAGTATACAGCTTGCATTTTGATGGGGCATCGTAGGTCAGAGGCGAGGGACGCATTCAGAGAGGGGAAGGAGAAACCTGTTTGGCTAGATGACAGGGAGTGGGCAGCCATTGCTCAGGAGCTCACCGAGACACCAGACAGGTTTCAACAACAAAGAGAGGCGGCAAGGGCAAGACTCCAAACAGTAGGGGCTTCTCATCTCGGGAGTGGTGGTTACGAAACCATGCGCCATGAATTCGTAAGTGTTTGTAGCAATTTTATTTATTTAAATGTATGTATGTGGGCTAAATGTTGATTTCTAAAAGTTATAATTGTTAATCGTGTGTGCAGGAGTTGGCCATGAATCGCCCACCAAGTAGGCGAGAGGAGAAGTACGCTC
This sequence comes from Cibotium barometz, assembly GCF_041138505.1. Taxonomy (NCBI): domain Eukaryota; kingdom Viridiplantae; phylum Streptophyta; class Polypodiopsida; order Cyatheales; family Cibotiaceae; genus Cibotium; species Cibotium barometz. The sequence continues at coordinate 20,755,895 of NC_141062.1, read as the reverse complement.
ACAAACATGGCCTTGTGGCCTTGTTTGAGATGCTTGAAGAAGAAGGAGAGACCGTCAATTGGGAGGCATTACCATGATGTAAGATGACCTTCAAACTAATGAAATATGATCAAAACATTCTTGAGTATTAATGTTTAATTTAATTTCTTGTTTGTCGATCAGGAAAATATGCAAACGAGCACGGTTGTTTTTGTGCTCTATTGTAGACAGAATGGTGCTGTGTGTTTGCTGTTGTTGATCCTGCTCATTGCAGGCAGCTAGGCAACAGCCAGGCAGCACTATTCTGCTCTATGTATATATTGAAAACTTTTGATAATAAATGAGGTTTTGGAAAAAAGAAAAAAAAATCCCAAATTGCTTTCATGATTGTGAATATGGTTAATCTTGTTCAAGAAGTATGATGAAATAATTATCTATTTAAAGATAAATCTCAAAAATTAAATAATCATAAATCTATTGTCAAAGTTAAGCTGACAAAAATCTCGTTTTGTCAAGGTCATGAGGCGCGCGGTCCGTGCAAGGCAATCGGATCCTCTAAGCGATGTGATGAAGAGCTAGATCTGGATGTTCGAAAAGACCTGCACAGATCCCAACCTGCTTACCTTTCTGCCTGTTAACCACATCAAGTTAACTTTACCATTGGAGCCTTTTGAGCACATCTTTTGTGACCGTGTCAAGTGCTTCATGATATATGATTATGGGATTTAGCCGAGCTTACGACATGTGTAATGCCACCTAACACACTTTTTGTATATACATAGCCTAAGTATAGTCTCAGTAGTGTTGGCCACCCTGACATTCCACGGAATGCTGGACACTGCAAATATAAGACGAGGCATATAAGACATTTTGAATTAATATGTGACTTTTTCATGTTCTCAAGTAAGTAGATTTTACAAGTGGTTTACAAATTTCCATCAATCTTAGTTTTTATTCATTTTGTATATGGTTCTTGAACTGAAACCAAGAGAGTGTAGCATGAGGCAGCATCTTCGCAAATTAATCGTAGCCTTCCATTTCTAACACCAAAGAGAGAGAGAGAACAACGGAGAGAGTGTGGGGGTGTGTTAGAGGTGTGAGAGAGAGAAGAGTGAAAGGAGAGGGGGAGAGAGAGAGAGAGAGATCTCCCTTTACACCAACCCCAACCCCGACCTCTCTGACAATAAGAACCCTGGGCCTCGACTTCTTCAACAACAAAACCATTTGCCGACACGAAGGGCAACCCAAAGTCAACCACCGGCAACCCAAAGCCTCAGTCACCAAGCACCATACCTCTCACTATGATGTATAATGCACATTTGTTAGGCCCCCATTATGAGGAGTAGCCATGGTGCATATGTCTAGTGGGAACCCCGGCTTGGGGTCATTATTTGTGACCATTGATGATGGTTAGAAGATGGTCAGGGGTACGAGCATTAGCTGGGGTACGGGGCATTGCCCTGGCTGGGGGGTCCTAGGGGGGCTAGTAGCCCCCCTGGGGGCAAGAGCCCCCCCTCCCCCGAGGCGACGGTATGAGGAATATTCCCTAGAATATTCCCTCGGTTACTGGGTCTATCATTAGGGGGCGGTGTTCGGTGGGCCGCATTCCTGATATGTGGCCAGTGAACCGCAAATTCAAAGCACCAACACATCCGCTCTCGGCATGGCCAACAAAGCCAACAACTAACTTCCTTAAAGCCACTACCAAAGCTACAAGCCCCCTGCTAAGAAGACCGAGACATCGGTATGCCAACCCCGAACCCGACAAAACCATAAGCAACCAACCAGTACACCAAAATTGGTGCTGGTAATAAGGCAACATCTTTGCAAATCAATTGTAGCCTTCTATTTCAAACACCAAAGAGAGAGGGAGAGAGAGAGAGATTGATTCTCAAAGCACGAGAGAGAGAGAGAGAGAGATCCATTTACACCAACCCCAACCCCTACCCCAAACTCTATGACAATAAGAACCCTCAGCCCTGACTTCCTCAACAACAAAACTGTTTGCCGACACAAAGGGCAACCAAAAGCAAGCCACCAGCAACCTAAAGCCTCGGTCACTAGCACCATACCCATCGGCAAATTCAAAGCACTGACACATCCGCTATCAACATGGCCAACAAAGCCAATAACTAACTTCCTTAAAGCCACTGGCAAAGCTACAAGCCCCCTGATAAGAAGATCGAGACATCCGTATGCCAACCCTGAACTCAGAAAAACCATAAGCAACCAATTGGTACACCAAAATTGCTACTATTAACAAGGCAACATTGTCGGTGGCACGAAGCACGAGGCAGCTTCTTCGCAAATCAATTGTAGCCTTCCATTTCTAACACCAAAGAGAGAGGGAGAGAGAGAAGAGTGGAAGAGGGGTGAGAGAGAGAGAGAGAGAGAGAGAGAGAGAGAGAGAGAGATTGATTCTAAAAGCACTGCACACACACACACAGATCTCCCTTTACACCAACCCCAACCCCAACCTCTCTGACATTAAGAACCCTCGGCCCCAACTTCTTCAACAACAAAACCATTTTCCGGCACGAAGAGCAACCCAAAGTAAGCCATTGGTACCCTGGTTATGAGGATGTGGGTCACCCCGAGCATGTTTGCAGGTTGAAGAAAGCCTTGTATGGCTTAAAGCAAGCACCAAGAGCATGGTCTGACAAGATTTCTGAATATCTTATCACTATTGGCTTTCATATAGCCAATGCAGATTTCTCGCTGTATGTGAGACATGGTGATAGAGGAGTTGTGCTTGTTGTCATCTATGTAGATGACTTGATCATTACGGGGGACCATGATGCAGAGATCTTTAATGTAACCATGCCTCCAATGGGGACATCCTCCACCTTTACCTCTTAATCAGAGTCTTGCTCACCACAAAGGTATATGAAGGTGGCAACCCAAGAGATAAAATCAAGGCCAATCTTCCCCCTCTGAAGTGCAAGCGTCTCCTCCTTGGTGATCTGCTTGTAGTGACCATCAAGGAGTACAATATCTTGAAATTTTTGCAACCTCATGAGGGCATTTGTGTCATTCTTGTTGATATATCGTAGGAAATTGCATGGCACCCAATCATCATCCTCCTATGTGGTAGCATGAAATTCCAGGGCCTCATGTACTCCTCCATGTAGTCAAGAGTACCTCTGTAGTCCTCTTCTGCCAAGAGGATGGTCATTCCAAAGTCAATCTCGCGAGAGAACATAAAGAAAAGTTCCTCTCTATCAGGCCACTCAGTCCTCTTCAAGAACTCGAAAAACCTCTCATATGCCATGTTTGGGTCCATGCTAGAAGCAAGTGACAAATGCTAGAAATGGAGTGATGAGTGCTGAAAGAGAGAGGAACTTCAAAAAAAAGTGTTAGAAAATGAGAGAGGTCCTATATTTATAGAGTGTAAAATTAAACATTGGGCATTTCAGACTATAACATAAGTGACCAAAAAATAACCCCAAATTTATATAAAGATATAAATTCAATCGACAAGACATAACACAAGTGGTCATTAACAAGGAACCATCATTTCATAATAGATTTAATACAAAACCATCTTAATTACAAAAAAAAAGAAAGATAAATAGGCCCTAGATGACTTGCGACACTAAATCTGAAGTTGAAATTTGCATCCATCGTTACTCCTGTCTTTGCAAATCTTTAAGCTCTTCTCCAAACTTCTTCCAATCTAAAAAAGGAAACACAAGTGTAATAAATAAAACAACATATTCAAAAAACACAAAGCAATGCAAATTTACAAATATCAAAGCTCACCAGCCAATCTTGATTCTTTCTTCTTGGACATCTTGAAATCCTAGAATGAGCAAATGCTCCCGAACATCTCCTAATCTCCATTCATTGCTTACATTCACCACCTTAATTGAACCATCATGGAAGAGTCACAGATAAATCTATGGGTGTATCCACACCCTCACTTGATTGCAAGGGAACCCACTCCCCATTCTTCTTCACCCATCGTCCATAGAAGAATCGAATGGATAAGCTCTGACGAGTCTTCAAGTATCAAAAGGTCACACTTGAAGGCACCACTTTACATGACTAGATGTCACCTTTGGGTAACCCCTCCACAATATTCCGCCAATACCCAAGACATTGTCAATTTGTTCAATTTGCGATTTCTTGCAAATGAACATTGTTGGGGTGGGTTGTGGAGAAAGCTTAGAGAACATAAATACAAATAGATGGATTGGGGCAAACCATCCAAGCCCCACAGACTTAGAGGCCTTAGAGAATTTTAAGGAGGAGTGTATGTGAGAATACATCTTGTTTTTGAAAGCATTAACACTCCACCTATCCGAAACTGGCCACTCTAAACTATGTAAAGAGTCCACATGGATCTCCTCAAGGCTACCATATTCTGTAGGCGAAGAAGGGACTTTGTAGAGTAAGAGTGTGTGTAAAAGAATATATTTTTGTTGAAGAGGGCTCTATGATTCTCACCTGGAAACATTAGCTCACCTATTGTACTATGAAAAGCACTAAACACACCAATGAGGCTTCTCAAAGGTTGTTCTTCAATATAGCTTGATGGGAAAATGTTTGCAACCCACATACCAGAATTAGTAAAATAAAACAAGCCATTTCCAAATAAAATTACAACCACATACTTACAGTTACAAGGGAGTCTATTCCTCTCCAGGGAAGGAGGAAGATACATATCTATAGCCATGTAGACATGTTGTATTATTACCTTGATTTCTCCATTCTTATCCTTCTTGAAATGAAGAATCCTTCCCTTCCAATGGTGTTCCAAAACATATCTATAGCCATGTAGACATGTTGTATTATTACCTTGATTTCTCCATTCTTATCCTTCTTGAAATGAAGAATTCTTCCCTTCCAATGGTGTTCCAAAACACCATGGTTAAGAACTTGATGTGGACGTGTGGCACTTGGTTGCATATAAACCCAATATTTCACCCTAAATGGATGCCCGATCCACTCACCTTCATCATTTGTAGTGTTGTAGAGAAGGTACTCAAAGATGGAATCACTTGGTCTCTTACTAGAGGTAGGCATAATGAGATGTATTGGTTGACCTGTTGGAAATCAGGATGGTGACATTTATGACCAGTTATTCCTTCCGCAGGTGGAGGAAGTCACCGTGTCCACACAAGAGGGGGGTATACAACAATTATCACAGATGAAAGCTGGAAGATTTCGACGTACAGCCAGACTAGAGAAAGGAGTTCCTCACAATCCTAGAATACAGTGAATATATGTGTGTGTCACCAACTCAATGAGTTGATCCCTTGTACATGCCACTAAAGAGAAGATGGACCCCTTTGGAGTTTCAAGAGGCCAAGCAGCGGGATTCACATGTCTGTTATAACTTTCCCATCTTCATGCTAGCCACATTTACAGACATAAGAGAACAAAGGAAGAAAATGCTAAATTGGATACAGGCATGGCGCCGTATCTCGGACCTGGCAATAGTTGCCAGCGTTCGATTCTTAAAATTTCTCGTGGTCTTGATTGATCAACCCAAGGAATGGTATGATGGGTATGATGCCGAGCAGCTGCAATTTGGCATGAATCAAGGATCCTCTAAAAGAGGCATGATGTTGTATTATCATTGCCTAAGTTGTCTTCCTACCTATATGCATGTCACATTCGAGGACATGGTCGACACCGGGCGGGTTTTGGAGATCACACTCGGCATTTCGAAGAACCCTAAAAAGCTTCAATCATGTCATAACTTCTACTATCACACGAGTTTGACGACCAGGTCTTTCGACCTCGGTAACAAGTTCTAAGGACAGAACCTACATCAGGTAGGGGAGATATTAACCCCATTTTGGATTAACCTTGGTATGCTTCTCCATCTAAGGAAATTAATCAGTGTCATGCAAAGGCACTATAAAAGTTATACATTATGAGATATTGGCCACCCAAGGCCTTAGTTAAGTAAGTTTTGAGTGCCCAAGTGTGAATAAGGGCCATTGTATATAAGGCATTTTCTCATAATCAATGGATACAATCTTCGTTTGTGCTATTGAGAGATCTTGTTTGTGTCTTAAGAGAGAGATTGAGAGAGAGCATTCTAGCACTTGTGCCTCATCTATACTTGTATGTTGCATGCTTTCGTTGGAGAGTGAGAGAGAGTGATTGCCTTATGTGATGGTGCGAGCGACTCTATAGGGTGACAGCGTAGAGGTGGAGCTTGGAGGATTGGAGCTTCTCAAGTGAGCTTGGAGGCCTCAAGAGACACAAGTTCGAAGCATTGGTAAGTGCCTCCTATGACAGTTGTGTTCTATTTCTCTTTCCTTAGAGGAATGCATTGAGTTCCCTCTTGGATTTGTGGTAGCCCATAATAGAAGCTAACATATCTATATATAAAGCTTGTTTACAAAAATGTGTGTCAACAAACGATATTATGCGCATCCTCCTCAATCTTCTAAATTCTCTTCACTTATAAAATAACCAATAGTAAATTGGTAAATAAATATTCCATAAGTATTCCAACTATCACCACATACATGTTTGCTAGGCATAAGCAACCCAAGAATCACAGTTCCATACAAACCAAATGTAACAAACATTGGAGGACCGAATTATACATAAATATACAAAAAAATATTAATATTTATAATGGCATCACCCATGATATTAACATGATTTGGCATGATGTAAAGATAAGCCAAGCATTTTCACGTTATCTAAGAGGGTAGAATAATATTTCTAAGAGAGCTTAAAATATATTCTCATAACGTTAGAGTACTTGCTTGCATGCCTTGACCGAGAACTAATAAGAATTAGCACAATAGGCTAAAAGAAGGGTAAGCTTCTCCATAGCTTGCTCTTTTCATAGATCTCTTGAGTGCTAGGAATTGGGTGGATATTGGAGTCCCACCTCCCTTTGGACCACTGGACCTTTCTTACTCTCCTTTAGTATGGGATGCTTTCATGACCTAGCTGGACTCATCGCTAGTTCCTCGTGCTCAATACAAAAAGAACTATGCGATTTTCACTTCCTATGCAAACCACAACTCTCCATTGGCATCCGTGTTGGGAAGTGAGAGGTTCCATTGCTAGTGGAGTTAAATAAGAAAGAGGTTAAGGGTTACTAATCCACTCCACTGGTTGCAAAATCGATGGAATAAGTAAAGAGTGTTAAAGAGAGAAATCTAGAGAGAGTGTGTGAAAGTTAGAGAGAGAGAGAGAGAGAGTTCGCTACTTTGAGAGAAATAGAGACAGTTAGAGAGTATAGGAGAGTTGGCTAGTTTTAGAGAAATAGAGACAGTTAGAGAGTATAGGAGACTTTGAGAGACTTAAAGAGAGAATGAGAGAGAGAGAGAGAGAGAGAGAGAGAGAGAGAGAGAGAGAGAGAGATACTATTACAAGAAAAAAAAAGAAGGAAAAAAAAAAGAAAATCACAAGGGAAACTTTTCACGTTAATGATGAGAAGGAGTTTCAATTACGTGTAGATGGATTCGTCTCTTTAGAATTAAGAAAAGAGAGAGAGACTTGAGCAAGTGTCCAAAAACACACCCAATTCCTTGGAAACCATAGTGTTAAAAATAATTCATCCCTGATTAAAATTCGCACAGGGTGGCCAGAATCTCACGCTTGTAATTAGCATAGCAAAATGTACTGTGTGTTTAGAGGCTTATTAGCTTCCTTGAAAATTAAAAAAAAAACGTAGAGTCAATGAATTTTGAGAGAAGAGACATGATGATGATGTGGAAAAGGAGTCGTGAGCTGTGCGGGAAGTCAATGAATTTTCTTTGAAAATTCTAAAAAACATAAGACTTTTGAGCGAAGAGGCATGATGATGTGGAAAAGGAGTCGACCTAATTATTAAAAACAGCAGCCCGCCAGTCACTTATTATCATCAAACACATCATCATCTATACCCTTCTCACACACATCATCATCTATAGCCTTCTCACACACATCATCATCACTAGCTCACACGGTTCACTTCATAGCATTCATTCTCCTACCTTCTCTTTCGAGCCCATGCTGGATCCCGAGTATGAGATCATCAAAGTAGCGTGCGACGCATGGATCTTGGCGTTTGTGGCGCCCGCTTCCCTTCAAGCTAATAAAGCAAGGATTTTATCCAAAATGCATTTTTGTTGTTGACCCTTTTAAAAAAAAATTATCCTCACTTAAAATTAAGATATCTAAGGATGTCACTTCCCCCTTTTTTGGATCTTTGTTGTTTTGCTAACAAACCCTGATCAAATGGCTAGATATCTGCTGAATTTCTTTCTTTAGTTCTACCATTGGCCATCGTGAGGATGTATGTAATGAGAGATGGATTGATCAAGATAGGTTGCTTGGATTTATACCTTTTATAGTTAGCCAGGAGGAGGCTACTTGGGTAGAGAGAGCTTCTACTAAGGAGAAGTGTTCTGTTGATCTGAAGAGCATGGGTAGGGAAAAGTCCCCTTGCTAGGACGGGCTTTCTTTTGACATTTTTTTTCACTTCTATAGGGTTACATATTCAAACTTGTAAAGGGCGGCGTGGTGCCTAAGGAGTAATTAAAAGTACATGTAACATAGCACATTAGGGCAAGGAAGGGTATTTTTCTATTAGGTGGACTTACATTGCATATGCATGTAGGAGGGGATTAACAAAATAGTAGTTTAATGCAAATAATACATGTATACAAAGACCTACATAGGAAGGCTAAAAATAAAATATCACAACATGTATACATGTAAGAGTTTTATAAAAAATTATCTCAAAAAATGTAAAAATTAACAAATAAGGGTAGTTGAAATAGATGTTGACTCAAACGTGATTATTTAGGTTTTATAGAGTGACCCACTTGGGGTTTGGTTGATCCTACCATTACAAGGGGCCTTGTCACATTGATCCTAAACAACCTGCTTGCTTTCTTCCTAAACATTGGAGACCTATTACTATGTTGCATGTACTGTATAAGGTGGTTGCTAAAGCTAGTTCTTCCAGGCTTATAGCTCTTCTACAAAAGTATGTCACTCCTCATCAACATGGTTTTTTTAAAGTAAGGTCTATATATGATGACATTTTAGTTGCGATGGTGGAAGGTCTATATATTTAAAGTCAAAATTATTGCTTATTTAGGAAGATAATAGTTTTTGCCTATCATCTTGGGTAGGGGAAGTGATTCCTCAAGGCCATATTGTCACGCATCTGGGAGCTCCTTTGGGGGTACACATTTCTAAAGGTCGATTGGGTATTGGATAAGATTAACTGGGTGGCTTTGTTGTGGTTTTTGCCCCTAAAAAGATGGGATTTTGGGAAATTTTTAATGCTCCTAAGCATTCCATTGGGTATTGGATAAGATTAACTGGGTGGCTTTGTTATGGTTTTTTCCCCTAAAAAGATGGGATTTTGGGAAATTTTTAATGCTCCTAAGCATTCCATTTCTATGCATGCTAAATTTTTTTGGCTCTAACCAAGCAAGAATAGTGTTGGTCTTGGATTTTGAGTTTGGATTTGTTCATACTGGGGGTCAATTAGAAGAAGCACTCAAAATGGCATCATAAATTGGTATCTGATGCTTAGTTAAAGTTATTTGGGGCACAGTTCTCAATGGCCTTTGTTAATAATTGCAAGCAAACTACTGTGACTTTATCCTAGGAGGGTGCTTCAAGGTACAATGGGAATGCTTTACTTATGTTATCAATTTGGTGGTCTGCTTTTCTTGCTTAGTTGCCTTCTTGTTGAAATATTAAGATGGCCAACTTTTTGAATAATAAAGGCTTGTTATGTTTGGAGATTTATAGGGTGCTACCAAATCTGATTGGTTCTCTCTACAAAAGCTTAACAATAGTCTTGTAATTGAGTCACAAAAGTGGCTCACAAAATTGGCTTAGGACAATCTTATGTAATTCTTACATAACTTTATTATATGATTACAAAATTTCTTAGGTGTTCTTTTTAGATAAATAGACAAAATGGGGTATTAATTTTGCTTTAAAAATCCAAAAATACACTTTTCAAAAAATGGCAAAATCACCAAAAACAGCATCAAGTAATGCAACTTGAGGGGTTTGAAAATGCTAACAATTTTTACGTAAGCATTATAACACCTCTATAAATACTGTATACAAATGGTTGGATTTTAGCCTTCTTAAAAATTATTTGAGGTATTTTATATATAAACATTTTGAGCATTTGAGCCAAATGACCCTAAAAGATGGCAATATAAGCATAAATAATCTCACCCTTTTGGAGCCCATTATTTTTTTCAACTCGTATCTGGTCTTTGGCATATCTCCTTAAAAGGGTCTTATTTATAATGTTCCAACTATGAAGGGAAAAATTATTTGGAAAAGTTTGTAAAAGCCACAAAAATGGCTTTTCTCTGCAAGACTAGTGTTAAAGGTAGCTATAAACTTAAGGCTTAGTAGCCTTCCACTACGATCCGAGGTGTTGGCTAGATGTGCTGCTGAGTGGATGGTCCCTTTGACCACAAATGAGAATGAAAAATATTTGTTTTCAAATTGAAGGTGGTCCTTGAGTTCTTCCTTCTAGGATCCCTCTTCAAGAAAGACTACATGAAGTTACTAGACCAGCAGAGGTGGGTGACTAGGTTTAATGGTCTTTGGAATAAAGCTTGGTCTCCTGCTTTTTGGACCTCTATGTTATCTGATGGGGCTGGGTTGCTAAAATGACTTGTGGCATATAATTTTTTCATTTGGAAAGTACTGGTGGGTGCTCTCCCTTTGGGAGCTAAGCTAGAAAAAAAGGGGCTATCTTTTGGTATTTTTTTCGGTGCAAAGCAAGCTTGGAATCTAATCAACATTTATTTCTTGCCTTTTGCACCAGGTTGATCAAAAATGTTATTTAGGTGCCGAATTAATAAATTTAATTTGGTTCTAAGTGTGTATTTAGGGTTAACTAAACATTAAAAGCTATTTTTGTATTTATAGAGATAACATTTGCTAAAATATATTTGGTTGACTAGAAATGCTAATGTATGTGACTCATATTACTTGTATGTGCCTACACTTAAGGAATTTGGAATGCACCATATGATCTGTCTAATTTGAAATGCTAATGTATTTGACTCATATTACACTTAAGAAATTTGGAATACACCATATGATTTGTCTAATTTAGTAGAATCAAGAAACTTAAATTCATTTACTTGGAGAGCTATGTCTAGGAGGGTGCAGTCACTAACCAAGTGCTAAGAAGCTCTCCTTGTGCATTGTTGTTTTCAGGGCATCTTAGGCATATTAGAATAGTTGGATTGATTCATTATGCAATATGTAGTGCAACATGATTTTCGAGTTCCTCTGTTTATGTTTTAGGATGTGGGCCTTTCTCGAGTTCTGTTGTTGGGATGTTGATGGGAATGTGTAGTATTGGCCAAAGGAAGATCTTGATTTGGAGAGAAGTTTTGAGTTTTTTACTTCTTAGTTGGTGGAGGTATTCTTGGTGCATTCTAAGGACGAGGTTTTCATTCCCTGGCTAGACTCTAAGCTTCCTTCCCCATCTACGAGACGACTGGATGCTATCTTTGGTCCTCTATCATCCTCTTAAGGTAGTAGTTATACTGTTGTGGATGTTTGGGACATTGATTCTCTATGTTTCTCTCTGCTTGGCAGTATGCTCCTATTTTTGGGGTTGATAGGTGGTCATTTAGGACGTGTTTTGGCATGACCCCCTATTCTGTATATATACAAGGGCTCACTTGTAATGTGCTTGTACATATATTACTTCTTCTTAATGTAATTTCCTTTCCCACTATAAAACAATTTCTTTTGAAGTTGTAGCTTTTCACTAAGTGTCTATCTAAAGAAAGTCATATGTGGCTATGGACACTTCAAGTCTTGTAATTTGATGCTCATTCTATGAGATATCTTATTGTAAGTGTCAAAGCTCTAGTTAGTGATCAAAGAAAAAAAATCCTTTGGGGGGAATTGGGCTACACAAATTTCTTGAAAAAATGAGTGCTACCTGGCATACTTATTCTCTTGTTCTTTCTTCCAAGTTTTGTGTTGTGAAGGTGCTCTAGACTCTCTCTTTCTCTCTCTCTCTCTCTCTCTCTCTCTCTCTCTCTCTCTCTCTCTCTTCATACCTATCTAAATACATAAGTTGTCTATCTACTTATTATGTGTCTTGTCTTGGGGCCCATTGGCAAAGCTGAGCTTGATACACTTTTACAAGAAACTAGTCCAAGATGGCATAAAAAGGCGAAATGGTTTGCTATGTATCCCAAACCAAGGAATAAATGGAGATTCTTGTTTATGATTGGAATTGTGAGAGAGGAGTAAATAATATAAATAAGAACAAGGTGAAAGTACCAACATGGTTGTCAAAGGTACGTGAAGCCAAGGAGGACCCTTACTAAAAGTTTGGTCTCTATACTTGGTGCATGGCATATCTTCAAGCGACCGAGAAGATGAGCAAGAGCCAATTAACAATGTATATCCCAAGAAAGCTCACTTTACAAGACATTTTTGTGCGAGTTGTACCTTGGATGATCCAACTTAGACAAAAAAGAGGTCTTTAAGAAAGTGAAAAGTTGCATAGAAAAGAGTCTAACCATTGACATTAAAAAGATAATGAGGAAGTGCTAAAGAGAGGTCAAAACTCGTAAAGAATGACGCTGATGGCTTTGAGAGATACTGCCTCTATAGCTCCATCCAAAGCACACCACTATGCAAGGAGAGTATTACAAGCACCATAGCCCAGTAGAAACAACACTGGAAGGCACCAACACACTCAGCTAATAGCCCCTGGTCCTCAGCCACCCGATTAGGATACGTCAATACAATCCCAACCTCCCTACTCTATCCAACTGCCTATTAGAATGTCCTTTGAGGTTAGCTCCCCCTTCTAATACCACGGATATTTCAACTAAGAGCCTCTCCTATCTTCAGCTAACTCTCGGCTGACCAGAACAGCTTCCATCTGTCACACAACTGGCTTCAAGAGATGCTGCCTCTATAGCTCCATCCAAAGCACACCATTGTGAGAGGAGAGTATTACAAGCACCACAGCCCAATAGAAACAACACTGGAAGATACTAGCATGCTAACATCCCCGGTCCTCAACTACCCTAATTGGATACTTCAATACCTTCCCAACCTCCCTAGTCTATCCAGCTGCCTAACTATTACAATGTCCTGTAAGGTTAGCTCCCCCTTTCAATACCTCAGATCTTTCAGCTAAGAGCCTCTCTTGTCTTCACCTAACTCCAAGATGATGAGAACAACTTCTTCCAACTATCACAGAACTTGTGGAAACCTTCCTCCAAATTCCTCTCTTTGTTTCATATCAGAAATTTGCTTTCCATAGTTCCAAAGTGTCCTCCACCGTCAGCTAGTCTCACAACCTTGTCTTAAAACCTCTCAAAAGTAAGCAGCTGCCCTCATTCGACCACTATCTGACAATAACCTCTTTTGACTACCATAGACAAGTCAGATACTCACTATTAACTAATTTCAAATTTTGATGGGTTACCCTAGTCTAGAATAGGCCCTTTCTTGTTAACGTCTCTATGTTTGATGGTTGATATTTTATGTCAATGGCCACTTAGGTATTTTGTTTTGTTTGACAGACTCAAAAAATAGAAACAAAAAATTCTCTCTTGCCCTCCAATTCCTCCCATATATATATATATATATATATATATATATATATATATATATATTCAAAACAACATAAAGCACACTTTTCATTGAGTTTGTTCTGATTTGTTTTATAAAATATAATCACACTTACCAAGATTCTTTGAATTTGAAATTCTGATTGTTAAAAAAAGGACGTGTATTTAATAACACTCAGAAATTTATTTGAACATTTATGTTAATTCTTTACAGTATATATTTATATATCTATGATTTGAAGACAAATTAATTTATTGAAACTTAGTTAGCAATGAGGTGCTCCCTATGGCAAAAAAAAAGTAGCAATGTAATTATAAGAACCGTAAAGGGCCTCTTGTGTGGCTAGAAAAAGCTCAATTTTCATCAACATTTGGTTTTAGCTCCATGGCACCTCGGGAAGGACTAGGGGAATCTTTTTGTCTTGAAAAAAAATGGGTTGTTGCTAATGCATCTTCCAAACTTTTGGTATTTCCTATCATTCCTCTTGCTCCAAGATGGTCACTGGTCATGGAAATTAATCCAAGCAATCGTATCACACATGGTTTTGTTTTTGTTTTTTTTTTGGCTTGGCATCTACTGTGTGTTAGTACTGTACTTTCAAATTCAAACAAGCTTTATTTTTCAAGAACATACCTCATGATAACACAGGATCGTGACACATTGAATTTATTGCCAAAGTCATCCACCACCTTCACACTCTTTTCCATTGCTTTGCCAAATTTCTTCATTCTTTTGCTCATAACTCTTTTACTGCAGTTGCCATATCTAAATGTTTAAAGCTAAAGCATCTTGTATTTTCTCTTCCAAAAAATCCCAGGTAGTGTATTGAATTGGTGAAGATGGCAAAGGCCTCCAAGTTATTAATGGTTAAAGTTGGCCATTTTCTTTCTGGCAATTTTCCTTAAAAACTTCATTTTTGCTAATAGTTAAGCTAACCTTTCTTGGCTCTTCTTTGCAAGAGTTTCTAGAGTTTTCTCCTCTCTATCAAACACAATACTATTTCTATACTTCCAAATGGTTCATTCACACTCTTTATGTTTTGAGCTTAATGCCTTGAATTCCATTGAAATTCTAAAAAAGTGTCAAATTGTGTCATCGTTGGAACCCTTTTCAATAACAACCAACTATCCATGGCTTTCTCACTATCCTCACTAGTCCAAATAAGGAAATCAAGCATTGAACATTTAAATTTTTATTCTCCTTCACATAATCTATATGTTTTGAGCCTAATGCTTTGAATTCCCTTGCAATTCTAAAAAAGGTCTCTAATTGTCTCATCTTTGCACTTACAAATAACACATGGTAGACCATCTTGGTTCTAAAATCTTGCCTTTACTTGCCCTTGATAAATGATGAGCCACTTAAAACCCTAACTTTTGGACAAAATTTCATTTTCCAAATTGATTAAAAAATAACTTCCCATGTATAGTAAAACCATCAAAGGTCCCTTCTTCCATTCAACTTCCCAACGGATCCATATAAATTTGATCACTTGAATTTGCAATAGAATTCCAGAATTTGTTAATGTAAGCTTAGACATTCTCTCTCTCAACTTGGCATAAAGTATCTCGTCATTGATGACTTTAGCCTTGTATTGAGAAGGAAGAAAATGTTTTTTAAAAAGTTTATGGAACTTCTTCCAAGCCATAGGTCGATGTTTACCGTGCTTGATCACATTCCATCACAAAGCACCATTTTCAATCAAATGGTTATAAGCACATTTAATCTTGCCCTTTTTTGAGAATTTTTTTGCCTGGAAAATAGCCATCCAAATGACTAAGCCATGGAATCCGTACTCCTGTGTCTTTCTTTCCATCATAGTTCTAGAAAGTGAATGCCTTTGAGCGAATCTATGAGTCTTTCCAGGAACTTTGGGCATGCAAAGTTGCTTTGATAGTGCACCTAACATGAACACTTTCCTCCTTGTCATCACAGTCGAAAGAGTCAGGCTTGTGCTTAGAACGGTTCATATGTCGCTCTGTTAAGACTCACCCTAACCCTCCTTGAAACACATCCAAAAAGAACTTACTTGTTTTGTGAGGATCTTTCCAATGGCTGAACTCATAACCCTCGAGGACTCCAAGCTCTACAATTTCGTGAGAGAAGCAATTCCACCGCATCTCCCACGAGCATTGTCCACCACCGCGTTGCACTATGAGTCCTCGTCCCTCCTCTCACCTCACTTCACTCACGCACGCGCACACACACACACACACACACACACACACACTAGCATGCATTAGGGAGAAAGGTTAGCAAGAGGGTTAGCAAGAGCAAGACTCAATAGCACAATGGGAGAGTATATTGTATTATGAGATAAATTCACTTATATACATGGCTATGAGTGTTCACACTCACTTAAACTATGGCTAGCCGGGCACTTTAGGCTCATAAGAGGCCTAATGCTATTACAATGACTACTCTCATAATATATCCAATTACGATACGTCAATACAATCCCAACCTCCCTACTCTATCCAGCTGCCTATTAGAATGTCCTCTGAGGTTAGCTCCCCCTTCTAATATCTTGAATATTTCAACTATGATCCTCTCCTATCTTCAGCTAACTCCAAGCTGACTAGAACAGCTTCCAACTATCACAGAACTGGGTTCAAGAGCTGTTGCCTCTATAGCTCCATCCAAAGCACACCATTGTGAGAGGAGAGTATTACAAGCACCACAGCCCAACAGAAACAACACTGGAAGGCACTAGCATGCTAACCTCCCCTGTCCTCAGCTACCCCAATTGCCCTCCCAACCTCCCTAGTCTATCTAGCTACCTATTAGAATGTCCTCTAAGGTTAGCTTCCCCTTTCAATAGCTCGGATCTTTCAACTAAGAGCTTCTCTTGTCTTCACCTAACTCCCAGATGATCAGAACAACTTCCAACTATCACAGAACTCGTGGAAACCGTCCTCCAAAGTCCTCTCTTTGTTTCCTATCAGAAATTTGCTTTCCAAAGTCCCAAAGTGTCCTCTACCGTCAGCTAGTCTCACAACCTTGGGGTGAAACCTCTCAAAACTAAGCAGCTGCCCTCATCGGACCACTATCTGATAATAACCTCTTTTGACTACCATAGACAAGTCAGATACTCACTGTTACCTACTTCCAAATTCTGATGGGTTACCCTAGTCTAGAATTGATCCTCCAATGCCCTCTACCTTCCTCCAGCGTCCACGAACCTTGTGGCTACACTCCCTCAACCTCTCGGGGGGGGGGGGGGGGGGGGGGGGGTCACTCACAAAAAATGTAAATATCACGTGCATTCAACAGAAGCATATTTTTAATTTATGAAACTTACAGAAATATATTAACATAAGGGTATGATTTAAAAAATTTTCAAAAAAATTTACAGATTCATAAAGAAAAGGGGATATTATATGGATAAAAAAATTCACAGATAAAGGATTTAAAATATAGGCCTTGAACGCACGCGATAGGGGTATTCTACATATAGTGACCCCCCCGAGCTCAACTTTCTTGATTGTCCTTCCGACCCTCTTTTGACCTTTCTTTCACCCTTCTCGTGTAGAGTTCTACCACAGAATGTTTTGCCTCAGAAGTCTACAGTAATTTTGAAACTTTACCAAATGTCCTCTGACAGCCACAAACCCTCAGATGTCTCTCAACTTAACAACATATCACCTTACATGCTCTTTGCACTGCAAGCCCATAGCTACCTCTAAATGGATTGTTTTCACCCAACTAACCAAATTGACTTGGTTGACACATATCCTCTCTCCTTTGCGTTAGCTAACACTAGAGGAGCCTCAAACACTTAAACAAAACCAGAACCCACAACTCTCACCTAACCACTAGAGCCAGACTAGTGCCCTAGAAACCCTATAAGACAACCAAGCCTTCTGACAGCTGACAACTATGCATAGATAGACCAAAGACATGGAGTTGAGCCCCAGAATGCTTCTCTTGAACTCAAACATGTCAGAACAAGATCCCTATGTCAGAACAAGATCCCTATACCCTTTACTGAGTATTTTGAGCCCCAGAATGCTTCTCAAACATGTCAGAACAAGATTCCTATGTCAGAACAAGATCCCTATACCCTTTGCTGAGTATGTTGATGTAAACCTTACTATAGTTGATCTCCTTTGGTGATGCCCAAAATTTTTACATGGAAGAATTCCAATTTTGCGATGGGAAAATATAAACTGTTTCTATAATTTTTCCTACAAATATTGAGCAAGCTGGAATGTCCTTTTGTAGAGCTCCCTCTCTTCTTCTTCTTTTTTGTAGACTAAGAAGAGTTTTGGAGCTTAAAGAAATATACATTGGGGGACATTTGGAGTCAAATTGGTCTCTTTAAAAATTTGTACACATTCTCTCTCTACAGAAATGGGCTCATGGTGAAAATTTTAAAAATCAACTCAGAAGTGAGTGGAGTTTGGACATTTAAGAATTTGTACACATTCTCTTTCTACAAAAATGGGCTCATGGTGAAATTTTTACAAATCAACTCAAAAGTGAGTGGAGTTTGGACATTTGTAGACCTTGTGTTGTTTCCGTTTCGTAAATGCTTTAAGTGTTAATTATACGAGATGGTTCCCAATTAGTGCTCACACCTGACCGAGTGAATTACATACACAAAGTGGTTTCACAGTGTTCAGGATCTTGGGTATTATGGATGAACTTTGCTTGGATCGTTTCCTTGTATGAGAGGGCATTTTATGTGGGTAGTATGCACTTGAGGATAACTGCAATGTAGGTGGGAGAGAATGTGACACCTCAGGTAGTTGGCCTGTAGGAGTCGGCAAGAGCCGGTGGGGAGCATAATGGCAAGTACATGTGCCATGTGGTAGTCAGTCATTTGACAGTGTAGTTGGCTAGTAGGAGCAGGTCCTGAGCTGTCCTCAGAACAGACTGACATCATTAATATAGGATGGCACTTGGTGCAAGGGCTGATTAAGGGGTAACTTCAGTAGAGCGTTGGGCTGCGAACTGTGGTCTATAGTCACAGTCATCTCGTGTACTTAAAATACAATTGTAGCACATTGTGACTCTCTGGTGCAAGGCCTAATCAAGGGGAAACTTCAGTAGAGCATTGGGCTACGAACTATGGTCTACAATCACCGTCATCTTGTTTACTTAAAATATAGTTGTAACACCTTGTTCTTGTATGTATTAGAGATAAGTAGTTCTAGGGCTATTGTGTGTGCTGTGTGTTCAATTCATTGTTATCTTCTTTCTTTACTTTTAAAACCCTAAGATATAGGCACAAGAGCTCTACGTGCATCATCAACCATTATTTCTTATGGTGCATCTCTTTTTTGTGCATGAATGTGAACTTCTGAGGTTGAAGCATATCTAAGTTTGTAAAGATTATGTGTTTGCACCATGATACGAATGTAGGAAACCATAGGTGTAAAGAATTGGTGATTAAGGGCATCTAGATTCATTATTTCTAGTGAGGTTAAAGTATCTCTCTAGCCCAAGGCAAGGGGAGTTGGGCATCGGCCTAAACTATGGAATTCCTTCCAAGCCATAGGTTGATGTTTACCATGCTTGATCACATTCCATCACAAAGCATCACTTTCAATCAAATGGTTATAAGCACATTTAATCTTGTCCTTTTTTGAGATTTTTTTTGCCTGAAAAATAGCCATCCAATTGATTGAGCCATGCAATGAGTACTTGTGTGTCTTTCTTGCCATCATAGTTCTAGAAAGTGAATGCCTTTGAGGCTAATCCATGAGTCTTTCCAAGAACTTTGGGCATGCAAAGTAGCTTTGATAGTGCGCCTAACATGACCACTTTCCTCCTTGTTAGAATCGAAAGAGTCAGCCTTGTGCTTAGAACGCTTCATGTCGCTTTAACTTGCATCGTACTTCACGCTCACTTGCAATTTGCTCTTAAAAGTGCAAAAAATTACTCTTCCATAGTGGGTTGTGCAGGTAAATTGGCCATTGAAAATAAATAAATAAAGAAAACACAATTTATGATGTGGATAAATAAATAAAAACGAAAAGCTTTTCTCTTGAACCGTGTTGAATTTGAGTTCAAAATTTGTCAAAAGGTTGATCTTAGCACCATCCTTTACTCCAATTCCGAATGAATTCTATGCATAACTAAGAGTCTTGAGATTTGGTGGACTTTGGCAAGATTTTTAAAGTTACTTCGAATCCATCGAGTATCCAAAAATCCTATCCAAGGCTTGATGTGATGAGGAAAGTTGCATTGAAGAAGCATCTCCAAAAAAATTTTATTTTTGATCTCCTTTGGTAATGCCCAAAATTTTTACATGTAAGAAGTCTTCCAATTTTGCGATGGGAAAATATAAACTATTTCTATAATTTTTCTATTCAACAAGCTGGAATGTCCCTTTTGTAGAGCTCCCTCTCTTCTTCTTCTTTTTTGTAGACTAAGAAGAGTTTTAGAGCTTAAAGAAATATACATTGGGGGAGATTTGGACTCAAATTAGTCTCTTTAAGAATTTGTACACATTCTCTCTCTACAAAAATGGGCTCATTGGTGAAAATTTTACAAATCAACTTAGAAGTGAGTGGAGTTTGGACATTTAAGAATTTGTACACATTCTCTCTCTACATAAATGGGCTCATGGTGAAATTTTTACAAATCAACTCAGAAGTGAGTGGAGTTTGGACATTTGGAGACCTTGTGTTGTTTTCGTTTTGTAAATGCTCTCAGTGTTAATTACGAGATGGTTCCCAATTAGTGTTCACACCCGACTCAGTGAACTACATACATAAAGTGGTTTCAGAGTGTTCAGGATCTTGGGTGTTATGGATGAGGTTTGCTTGGATCGTTTCCTTTCCTTGTATGAGAGGGCATTTTATGTGGGTAGTGTGCAATTGAGGACAACTGCAATCCAGGTGGGGGAAAATGTGACACCTCAGGTAGCTGGCATGTAGGAGTCGACAAGAGCCAATGGCCAGCATAATGGCAAGCACATGTGCCATGTGGGAGCTAGTCATTTGATGGTGCAGTTGGCTAGTAGGAGCATGTCCTGAGCTGTCCTCAGAACAGGCTGACATCATTAATATAGGATGGCACCTAGTGCAAGGGCTGATCAAGGGGAAACTTCAGCAGAGCATTGGGCTGCAAACTGTGGTCTACAATCACAGTCATCTCGTGTACTTCAAATACAATTGTAACACCTTGTGTGACTCTCTGGTGCAAGGGCTAATCAAGGGGAAACTTCAGCAAAGCATTGGGCTGCGAACTGTGGTCTACAGTCACCGCAGTCATCTTTTAACAAAAATTATAGTTGTAACACCTTGTTCTTGTATGTATTAGAAATAAGTAGTTCTAGGGCTATTGTGTGTGCTGTGTGTGTTCAATTCGTTGTTATCTTCTTTCTCTACTTTTAAAACCCTAGCACATAGGCACAAGAGCTCTACATGCATCATCAACGATTGTTTCTTATGGGTGCATCTCTTTTTTGTGCATGAATGTGAACTTCTGAGGTTGAAGCATATCTAAGTTTGTAAAGTTTGTGTTTGCACCATGATACGAATGTAGGAAACCAATGGTGTAAAGAATTGGTGATTAAGGGCATCTAGTTTCATTATTGCTAGTGAGGTTAAAGTCTCTCTCTAGCCCAAGGCAAGGGGAGTTGGGCATCGGCCTAGACTGTGCTCACAAAAAGGCAGGCTACACAAGTTTCAGAAAGACAGGCACAATAAACACTTTGCTGAAAGCCAACACCAAACTCTTTACAGAGAAAACTAATGTTGGATCCTAAAAGACTAGCACAAGCCTACCATGTGATGCTCGCTTCCACCTCTAGCACTCTCTCTCAGGAGAAAGGACCTACAACAAGGATCCCCAAGACTACTCAAACTACGAGAAGAAACAGGTCGGTAAGTTTAGTAGCTCCTCTTTGTGGGCAAGATGTCCCTTTTATTTCGACTGCTTCCAGTGTAGTTATATATTTCATTGCAGGGGGCTTTCCCTCACACAGAACAAAGAGCTTTGTATGCTAGCCATAAAAAACCAATACTTAGGACATGCAACGATCCTACATGCAATGAAGTTGATCAACTTGAAGATGCCATGCAGGGGTTCATGAAAAGACGAGAAATGGATAGAGCAGAGGAATGCCTTATGTACAAAGAATAGAGTGTATAACATAACCCTGTGCTTAAGGGATTCACTATGCATCATGCTCGCAACTCTCTGCTTGAAAGATGATGTCTGCTTCCGCGACTGTATATGCTAGAGTGGCACCTTTGCACCATGGAAATCCTCGGCAAAAGACAATCTGTAGTCATGACTACTCTTCTTCCCCAACTCTAGATGCTAGAGCGCGGTGCCTTTGCACCATGGCGAAAGGGGGTTGGCAGGGTCCTCCCTCAATCAGCCAAAGCCTTCTAAGCATGCCTCATAGGCCTTGCGAAGTTCTTCTTGTTTCGGGGTGCAATACTCTGCAAGTATCATATGCATAAGACCTAAGAGATGCACTTGGATACAAATCCAATCAGGGGACAACATACTATGTAGGTTTGGGATGCTACATCTCTCATGCTGAGTGTAACTACTATGACATTTTTCCACCAGTAGACTGTACGGATCCCTTAGTAGACCTATGCAAGTAGACTGTACGGATCCCTTAGCAGCACGAACACTGATACCTTTAGGAAAGAGCGCATGAGACATAAATGCTAGAATGGAATTTACTCAATTGGGTCTTGGGCTCAAGGCCTCTCTGCTATGGAGACAACAGCTTGTGGGAGAACACTCGCCCGAGTGATGTGTAGAAACCGTACAGTCATATTTGCAACTATGCCCCAACACATGACATTTCACATGCAAAACAATAGCAAGAGGGAAAAGCATGGTGGACTATGCACTAGTTAGTGAGAGAGAGGGGGCTACTTTCGATCTTTGGATTTTGGATAGACCCTTGTACATTACGAGCACAGGCTGCTTCGCCTGGACAGCAGGTCAATGAGACAAGATGAACAATAGGGTAACTTAAGAAGATGTGGAAACAATTAGAAGGGCATATACATGATATCATGGGGACTTTCACAGAGGGATATGTACTTGTATATGGTAAACACATAGTGATGCTCCTCCTATGATGCATGAGGGATACCCTATACTTGTGTATGATTATGCTTGGGGATATGACACTAGGTGTAATTAGCTAATGGAAGAGCTGTGGATTCTCTTCAACTGGTTTCCAACGAAAACATAGCATTACATATCATCTAGCTACTATGAGAGTCCTTATGGTGGAGAGGAGACTTCAAGGGAAAGCACTCTGTTGTTGCCTTGTGAACTTTTAGTTGGCATTATAGACTTTGGGATAGAATGGAAATCTTCATCAAATGCCAACTAAAGGCACACACAGAGTTGTCCGCTCCTTATCCTTACTATAGTGGGGGTGAAGCATGGATGAAAATGATGGTTTTTAAGACCATTTAGCCTGAACCAAGGAAGAGAAATCCTAGAATAGGCCCTTTCTTGTTAACGTTTCTATGTTTGATGGTTGATATTTTATGTCAATGGCCACTTAGGTATTTTGTTTTATTTGACACACACAAAAAATAGAAACAAAAAATTCTCTCTTGCCCTCCATATCCTCCCAATATAATCACACTTACCAAGATTTTTTGAATTTGAAATTCTAATTGTTAAAAAAAGGACGTGTATTTAATATTAACACTCAGAGATTTATTTGAACATTTACGTTAATTCTTTACATTATATATTTATATATATATGATTTGAAGACAAATTAATTTATTGAAACTTAGTTAGCAATGAGGTGCTCCCTATGGTAAAAAAAAGTAGCAATGTAATTATAAGAACCGTAAAGGGCCTCTTGTGTGGGTAGAAAAAGCTCAATTTTCATCAACATTTGGTTTTAGCTCCATGGCACCTTGGAAAGGACTAGGGGAATCTTTTTGTCTTGAAAAAAATGGATTGTTACTAATGCATCTTCCAAACTTTTGGTATTTCCTATCATTCCTCTTGCTCCAAGATGGTCACTGGTCATGGGAATTAAATCCAAGCAATCATATCACACATGGTTTTGTTTTTGTTTTTTTTGGCCTTGCATCTAGTGTGTGTGAGTAGTGTACTTTCAAATTCAAACAAGCTTTATTTTTCAAGAACATACCTCATGATAACACATGATCTATTTTTAAAGAACATACCTCATGATAACACAGGATCCTGACACATTGAATTTATTGCGAAAGTCCTCCACCACCTTCACACTGTTTTCCATTGCTTGCCAAATTTCTTCATTCTTTTGCTTATAACTCTTTTACTGCAATTGCCATATCTAAATCTTCAAAGTTAAAGCATCTTGTATTTTCTCTTCCAAAAAATCCTAGGTAGTGTATTGAAGGCAAGTGCCATAATTGGTGAAGATGGCAAAGGCCTCCAAGTTATTAATGGTTAAAGTTGGCCATTTTCTTCCTCGTAATTTTCCTTTAAAAAATCATTGCTAATAGTTAAGTTAACCTTTCTTGGCTCTTCTTTTGCAAGAGTTTCTAGAGTTTTCTCCTCTCTATCAAACATAATACTATTTCTAAACTTCTGAATGGTTCATTCACACTCTTTATGTTTTGAGCTTAATACCTTGAATTCCATTGCAATTCTAAAAAGTGTTCAATTATGTCATCTTTGGAACCCTTTTCATTAACAACCAACTATTCATGGCTTTCTCACTATCCTCACTAGTCCAAATAAGGAAATCAAGCATTGAACGTTAAAATTTTTATTCTCCTACACAGAATCTATATGTTTTGAGCCTAATGCTTTGAATTCCCTTGAAATACTAAAAAAGGTCTCTAATTGTCTCATCTTTGCACTTACACACTACACATGGTAGACCATCTTGGTTCTAAAATCTTGCCTTTACTTGCCCTTGATAAATAATGACCCACTTAAAACCCTAACTTTTGGATGAAGTTTCATTTTCCAAATTGATTAAAAAATAACTTCCCATGTATAGTAAAACCATCAGAGGTCCCTTCTTCCATTCAACTTCCCAACCAATCCATATAAATTTGATCATTTGAACCCGCAATAGAATGTTCTAGAATTTGTTGATGTAAGCTTAGACATTCTCTTTCTCAACTTAGCGTAAAGTATCCCATCATTGATGAGCTTGAGTCTTGTATTGAGAAGGAAGAAAATGTTTTTTAAAAAGTTTCTGGAACTTCTTCCAAGCCATAGGTCGATGTTTACCGTGCTTGATCACATTTCATCACAAAGCAACACTTCCAATCAAATGGTTATAAGCACATTTAGTCTTGCCCATTTTTTAAGAAATTTTGAAAAATAGTAATCCAGTTGACTAAGCCATGAAATGTGTACTCGTGTGTCTTTCTTGCCATCATAGTTCTAGAAAGTGAATGCCTTTGAGCTAATCCATGAGTCTTTCCAGGAACTTTGGGCATGCAAATTGGCTTTCATAGTGCGCCTAACATGATCACTTTCCTCCTTGTCATCACAGACGAAAGAGTCAAGATTGTGTTTAAATTGGTTCATATGTCGCTCTAACTTGCATCAGACTTCACACTCACTTGCAATTTGCTCTTGAAGTGCATAAAATTACTTGCATAGTGGGTTGTGCAGGTAAATCGGGCATCGCAAATAAAGAAAGAAAGAAAATACAATTTATGATGTGGATAAATTAATAAAAACAAAAAACTTTGCTTTTAAACCATGTTGAATTTGGGTTAAACATTTGTCCAAAGGTTGATCTTAGCACCATCCTTTACTCCAATTCCAAATGAATTCCGTGCATAACTAAGAGTCTTGAGTTTTGGTCGACTTTGGCAAGATTTTTAAAGTCACTTCGAATCTGTTTTGAGTATTCAAAAATCCTACCCAAGGCTTGATGTGATGAGGAAACTGGCATTGAAAAAGCATCTCCATTTTTATTTTTTTAAAATTTCCTAATTTGGTAATGCCCAAATGTTTTACTTGTAAGAAGTCTTCTAATTTTTCAAAGGGAAAATATAAACTTTTTCTATAATTCTTCCTACAAATATTCAGTAAGCCAGAATGTCCCTATTATATAGACTAAGAAGAGTTTTAGAGCTTAAAGAAATATACATTTGGACTCAAATTGGGCTCTTTAAGAATTTGTACACATTCTCTCTTTACAAAAATGGGCTCATTGTGAAATTTTTGCAAATCAACTCAGAAGCGAGCGAAGTTTGGACATTTGGAATCTACTCTTTGAGACCTTTCTAATGATATGTAGCATGATGGGCAATTTAGCATATTCAATAAGTTCCCAAATTTGATGATGATGTTGCCCATCATGCTCGAAGAGTAGATTTCAAATATCCAAATTCCGATCACTTATGACTTGATTTGTAAAAATTTCACCATGCACCCGTTTTGTAGAGAGAGAATGTGTACAAATTCTTAAAGAGCCCAATTTGAGTCCAAATTTTCCCTAATGAAGTTTTTTAGCTTATAAGTCACTTAAGCTTTTCAATGTTATAAGCATTTAAAAGCTTATAATTTGATAAGCTTTAAAGCTTTCAAAGCTTAAAGCTTAAACTTGTTTTTGAAAGGTTTCTTCATGAGTGTAATACCCACAGTTTGCATGCGACTATGAGAAAGGAGAAAGAATCTACTAGCGCTTCTGATTTGCCGCCCATGGATGGAAAGGAGAAGGAAAAAAATTTCAAAGTCTTTATTATCCTTTAAAATCTTGAATTTTCCACTTAATTAAATTTTTAATCAAGAAATTTACAGCCAATCGCTTTTTCCTCCAAATTGATTTATGGGCAAGTATCCACTATCCATTATGGAATTCTATCATAGGTAGTGGTTTAGCAATCTGAAAGTGGAGCCAGTATGCTGATTTTAGTTGTGCAGACAGATTAACAAGAGGTTTAGAAATTTTGAAAATCACTTTTCAAGAAAAAGGATGGTTTTATGGTTATGTAGAGTGGTTTACCATTTCCTTTACCTTATGGTCTTTGCCCTTTAGATAAAAGCCTGCAACTCTTGAAACCTTTGATTTATGCTTTCAAATTTTTAATTCTTGCCTCCATCTTCCGAGACCCATGGCTTTGATACCACTGACACGGACACTTATAGGACTTCTAGGAAAATAGAGACTTGTAAGAAAATATGTTATTCAACCTAATCAACTCATCAAAAACCACAAGTTACATGTAAAATACTTAGCTCATGAAAACAACTCAACATTGGGTGCAATTTTCCCCTCTTGTGTGTGGTCTCTCCCCTCACATGAGTATTTACATATTTTTTTTCATTCCAAAGTAGCCCATAGCCTCCAAAAATACAAAAAGATACTTTTACTTGCACAGCACTCTCTTAAGCTCAAAATAGAGTGTCCATAAATTAAGGTTAGGGTTAAAGCATATCACACTTTAGAAAAGTATTAAAGTTCAAGTCTAAGGTTATAAATTTAAACTTTCAACATAAATCAAAATGTGCACAAGTTAGCACATG
This sequence comes from Cibotium barometz, assembly GCF_041138505.1. NCBI lineage: Eukaryota > Viridiplantae > Streptophyta > Polypodiopsida > Cyatheales > Cibotiaceae > Cibotium > Cibotium barometz. The sequence goes on along the minus strand of NC_141062.1, from coordinate 20,728,910 downwards.
TAGATACAAAGCTTGCTTACAAAAATGTGTGTCAACAAATAAAATTATGTGTATCCTCCTCAATCTTCTGAATTATCTTCACCTATAAAATAGCTAATAGTAAATTGGTAAACAAATATTCCATAAGTATTCTAACCATCACTACACACATGTTTGCCAGGCATAAGCAACCCAAGAATCACACATCCATACAAACCAATTATAACAAACATTGGAGGGCCCAATCATACGTAAATGTACAAAAAAATATTAATTTTTATAATGGCATCATCCATGCTATTAACATTATTTGGCATGATGCAAGGATAATCCAAGCATTTTCACGTTATCTAAGAGGGTAGAATAATATTTCTAAGAGAGCTTAAAATATATTCTCATAACATTAGAGTACTTACTTGCAGGACTTGACCTAGAACTAACAAGAATTAGCACGATAGGCTAAAAGAAGGGTAAGCTTCTCCATATCTTGATCTTTCCATAGCTCTCTTGAGTGTTAGGAATTGGGTGGATATTGGAAGGCCACCTCCCTTTGGACCACTTGACCTTTCATACTCTCCTTTAGGGATGCTTTCGTGCCCTAGCCAGACTCATCACCGCTAGCTCCTCGATGCTCAATACAACAAGAACTATGCGAGCTTCACTCCCTATGCAGACCACGACTCTCCATTGGTGTCCAGGCTGGGAGGTGAGTGGTTCCATTGCTAGTGGAGTTAAATAAGCTAGAGGTTAAGGGATACTAATCCACTCCATTGGTTGCAAAATTGATGGAATTAGGAACGAGTGTTAAAGAGAGAAATGTAGAGAGTGTGTGAGTGTTAGAGAGAGAGAGAGAGAGAGTTGGCTAGTTCAAGAGAAATAGAGAGAGTTAGAGAGCATAGGAGAGTTTGAGAGAGTTAAAGAGAGAATGACTGAGTGTGTGTGTGTGTGTGAGAGAGAGAGAGAGAGAGAGAGAGAGAGAGAGAGAGACTATTACGAGATATTATATATATATCTGTGCAACATATCTTGTATATCTTCAAGGAACTCCTTGATAGATTGTAGCTTCTCCTTCTATAGCCCTACGGCTATAGGAGACTGCATCAGCAGCAGCTGGAAACCATGCATCAACATGAATGGACTAAATCTAGATGCCGAATGTTTTGAACTGTTATAAGCAAACTCTAAATGCGACAGATACTCCTCATAATTGGATTGGCTTTTGCTAACATATGCTCGAAGCATATCTTCGAACACTTGGTTACTCTTTTCTGTCTGACAACTACGGATGGTGTGTCGTACTCATACTCAGAGTAGTTTCTAACCTTTTGAAGAATTCACTCCGAAAGTGGATATTGAATTTCCTATCTTAATCAGAGACTATATCTATGGGCAAGCCATATAGTTTGTAGAGATTCTCGATAAACAAACTAGCTAACTCAGGTGTTTTGACCGTCTTCTTAATAGCTATAAACTTGACCATCTTGGTCAATCTGTCAACCACTACCCAAACCGAATCATTTCCTTGATTCATTCGCGTTGGACGAGTGATGAAATCCATGGAAATACTCTCCTATTTCCCTCTAGGAATATCCAATGGTTGTAGTAAACCTCCAACCTTGAGGCGCTCATGCTTATTGACCTTGGACGTCCTTGAACAAACTAGGCTAGTAAAATTGTCATTTGACTAGTGCATAGGCAAATAACCTAGCAAGGGACCCCCTAGAGATGTCAATCTTTTCCTCATCAATGTCATCAGTTTCAGAGGATACACTCCGTATTTCTCCTCGTCAAGGAGATTGTTGGTGGAGTGGTCATACTCATCATCATCAGCCTTTGAGGGCTGATCGCCCCCAAATCAAGTGTCGTCCATCGCTAGGATGGACCTACGGGGTCATCTTCGGACAAGGCAATGTCGTGAGCTATGTCAACACAGGAGTCTGTTTGGGCTCTCGCAAGCTCAAAGGCAATAATCCTATCTCAATCCAGCGGGAAGAGACAACTTGACTCATGCAGTCAAGTTCGGCCCTGGTAGGCCTGAAACGAAGAAAAGCATCCCAAAGAAACCCTCTAAACCACCACACAGTTGGTGACCTACCCCCGCTCATGATTGGAATCTAGATTTTACTAGGTCTTGTTCTTTTTATTTATATTTTTTGTAGATAGTGAAATAAATGCAGAAAAGAATGATAAATAATAAATAAAAATAGGGCAAGTTGATGGAAAGTAGTCACCCAATCCCGTAGAGTGTGCAGGCTATTGAACTTGGCGAAATCCGTGGTGAAGCTTTGCGGTGTCGTTGGGGCAAGCTCCTAGGCTCTATAGCGAGACTACTCAAAGGGACGACCTGCGCAGTATGGTGCAGTCATGCGATCGATGTCGATATCGAGGAAAAGGAGCACCCCGGCGCGACGCACTATTGTGGGGAGGTGCAACACCAACTGCGGTGCAAGATGGAGAGAATCTGGCAAAAAGAATCTGGCTATTATAGCTGTGGGTGGCCGTCGACTGGTGGTTGAGGATTGTGCAGCCCCTCCACAGCAAGCAAATGAATGAGTTTACTATCCTCGCGCTGGCTGGGGGTATGCATCATTTTTGTTGACGTCGGCGTTGTTGCCATTTATTGAGTTTGGCATAGCTGCTTTTGTCCTTGCTTGCCTTGCCTTGCCCGCTGTTGTCCCACGCAGCCCTCTTTAGTATGCCGGCCAGCCTTGGTGCTACCTAAGAGGTCTGCACCTCTCCCGCGTAGATTGTGCTGTAGAGAGCAAACGAGAGAGAGAGTATGGTGCCTTTTTTCTCCCCCGGGTATGGTTGCAGTTAAGAGCAGGTAAGAGAGAGATAAGATGGCGGCAACGGTTGAGGTGCATGAGCGTGCTCCCTCCTTCCTCCTCCTCCTCCACACAAGCTTCCATCATTCCTCTCCCCCTTGTCGTGCTGCTCCACACACAAAAAAATATAAGGTCCTCCCAATGATTGGACCCCAAATGATTAAGGTGGGTCCAACCCCTGTTCACGCGGGTTGGTACCTTGCTCTGATACCAATGTTATACTCACGTAACTGGTGTGGCAACGACACTTGTGGAGGAGGAGATGAGGCTATGGATCACCATCCAGCTTAAGAGAGAATGGGGATAGCATCCCCATTGCCAAGAACGTATAAGGGTCTTCCTGCCCACACATGCCCAGCTGCCCATGGATCTCTGTCCCATGCGCCCTCACTCCTGAACCCTAGCTCGCTTGCCGTCCACGCTCCTATGGATGGGCTCGAGCCTCCTATAGCTGCTACGAGCTACGTAACACAAGGATTTGAAGGGAGTGTCCAAATAAAGGGCCTTATGTGTATAGCCAAACCTTCATAGAAAAGATCAAAGGGGAGCTTAATAAGCTCATAGATACAAATTTGACTATTGAAATTGAGCATACTGAATCGGTGTCTCCCATTGTAGTTGTACCCAAAAAGAATGGCAAACTTTTTCTTTGCGAGAACTTGAGAAAGGTCAATGCATCTACCCTCTCCCTCTCATAGATCATGTGATCGAATGAGTAGTAGGTAAGGCAGAATATAGATTTTTAGATGCTTTTTCATGCGATAGCCATGTCTCAATACACCCTGTAGATTGGCACAAGACATCATTCACCATTGAGTGGGAAGTGTTTGCTTACAAGGTTATGCCTTTTGGCTTGACTAATGCTCATGTAACTTTCAAAGATTGATGTGTCATGCTTTCAAGGAATACCTAAGGGTTTTTCTTGAAATCTTCATGGATGCCTTGTGCATACACTGCACTAAGTGCGTTAAGCATATAGCTCACTTGAAAATAAATCTTTCAAAAGTGCCACCTTTATTGCATATGTCTAAACTTTGAGAAATGCAAATTCATGGTAAGCCCGGCCAAGATATTAGGACATATTGTGTCCCGAAATTGCATTACAACGGTGACTAATGCATACACTCGACTAAGTATATAGCCTACTTTAAAAAAATCTTTCAAAAGTGTCGCCTTTATTGAATCTATCCTTTTAGTGTGGGCTGGCTATTTTGGATTTCTTACCGAGGAAATTGTTTGAACGTAACAATTGACATTACAAAGCTGAGTGTGAGAGGAGAGAGAGGGGAGGCCACAAGGGAAATTTTTCACGTTAAAACGACAATGAATTTCAATTGCTTGTAGATGGATTATTGTTTGCACTCCTCTCTTTAGAATTGAGAAGAGAGAGAGAGACTTGAGCAAGTGTCCAAGAAGACACCCAATTCCTTGGAAACAAAAGTGTTAAAAATAATTCAGCGTTGATTGTAATTCGCAAGCAAGAGTCTCAGGCTTCTCAGCATAGCAAACTGTACTGTGTTTAGAGGCTTCTAAGTTTGCTTGAAAATTCCACAAAAAAATGTTAAGTGAATGAATTTTCTTTGAAAATTCTAAAACACATTGACCTTCGAGAGAAGAGACACGATGATGATGTGGAGAAGGAGTCGTGAAATGTTGTAGTGAGGGTACTATAGTTGGCTGGAACAACTGGTGTATTTGTTATGGAGGAGACACTATTAAATTACCACTTTCCTTTCTCTTTCTCTCACTTGTTTCCTTTCTCTTTCTCTGACTTGTTTCCTCCTCTTCTCGCATTCTCACTATGCAGTTTTCAAGCTTCTCTGTCTTATGTGGTGCTTGATGTGATGAGAATTTTGTCAGTTCTTCTTCTTCTTCTGGTTAATTTAGAAGCCACACAATCTTCAAACTATTATTTCTATCTAGAAACTCTACACAAAGAAGCAAATGTGAAGCACCCTCTCTTTCTTTCTCTCTAAAATGCAATAAAAAAAGGATAATCACCTAAGCTTATCCACCAGCGGAAAAAAAGAATGTGAACATCTTGTCCTAACCCTTTTTTCATAACTAGGCTCTAATTACCCAAAAAGTCCTAATTAATTAAACTAGCTCATTTCCTAAGAGTCGTCTAGTCCTAGGGACCCTAATACCAAACAAGGGCATTTCATAGTAGCAAAAATATTTAGTCCATGATTTGGGCAAGAAATGAGTACTACTAAGGATTAATGTATACATAAAAGATACTCAAACTCAAATTTATATTAGTCTTGTAAGATTACTTTTGTAGCTTTTTAAGAGTTTTAGAAAAAATTCATTTCTTTTCTATGATATTGTCTCAAAGAAACTCCTAGCGAGGAAATACTCTCAACATAAGATATTAGTGGAAAAAATATGTATCAAGTGTAAAAAATTTTAAAAACATAGTTCTTCATCGTCGTGATTATTTGTAAGAAAGTTATAATTTTAAAAGTTTACGTTCAAAATACCTTAAATAGTATTTTGAGCTCTACAAATGCAATTAAAAAAACTAACTATATGAATATAAGCCATGTACCTTTTATCAATAAAAGACGCGCGTTTTATACAAGTCTCCTTGAAGATAAGGTTATTAATATATTTTTATACTATTTTAGTAAGTTTAAAAATGTTTTTTTTTCCAAAACTTTTACGATAGGCAAATGCTTCCTCCACAAGCGCTCTCAAGTAGTTTCAAGGAAATTTTAAGTATTTTTTTTTAAAAAAATCATAAATGGGCCTTGAGTCGATTATTTTGTGGCTCAAATATAAGACTTGATAAGCCAAGTAAATATTTTATACCTCCATTGAGCTTACATGGCACAAAAGAGAAATCCAAATCATGTTGTCCAAGAAGACAACCCATTCCTTGGAAACCAGAGTGTTAACAACAATTCAGCACATTGTAATTCGCACGGGGTGGCCATATGATGCAAGTAAGAATCTCAGGCTTCTCAGCACTCTGTGTTTAGAAGTTTCCTTGGAAAAAAGAAAAGAAAAAAAACGTTGAGTCAGTGAATTTTCTTCGAAAATTCTAAAAAACATAGACTTTCGAGAGAAGAGACACGATGATGTGGAGGAGGAGTCGTGAGCCCACCTAATTAGAATGGGAGTCAGTGAATTTTCTTCGAAAATTCCTTAAAAAAAGACAGACTTTCGAGAGAGAAGAGACACGATGATGTGAAAAAGGAGTCGTGAGCCGACCTAATTATTGATGGTGATCGACCCGACCGCTTATTAAAAAGAAGGGCATCATCGGTAGCCTTCTCACACACATAATTTACTCGCCTCTCTACACATCATCATCATCTTCTGTAGCCTCTCAAAATATCACCAGTTCAAGTTCCACTTCATAGCATTCATTCTCTATGGAGCCTAGCGAAACATACGACTGGGTCCCTGCCTGCTCTTTCCAGCCCATGCTGCATCCCGAGTACGAGATCATCAAAGCGGAGTGCGACCCCTGGATCCTGGCCACTGCGGCGCCCGCTTCCCCTGAAGCTGCCCAGTTCCTTCGTGACTGCTTGCTTCCTTTCTTCTGCAGCGTCAGCTATGCCCAATGCGCAGCGCAGCGGTTAGTTCCGATCACCAAGTTGGTGAGCTGGTTCTTCCTCACTGACACCGATGATGACAATCTCTCTATTCGTGGCTGTGCCACTGATCATGTCTGGCAACCACGCCGCAACCTCATCCTCGCATGCTTTGCTGGCCAAACCCTCGATCTTCACCTCTCAGCTGCTGCGGACAGCACCGTAGAAGCAGTCTCGGAAACCCGCAATATCCAAAAAGGGCTTGCTGCCCTGCATGACATCTGGAAGGACATCTCCAGAGACATGCCTCTCAAAATGCAGTCTCGCTTCCTGCAGGCCACCAGACGCTACGTTGATGCCAACATGATCCAAGCTCGATTCCGGAGCACTGGGCGCGTTCCAGGTGTCGACGAGTACGTCAAAGTGATACGCCGGCCCGCTTCGTTAGTTCCGTCATGCCTCATCCTGCTGGAATACGGCCTCCACATCGAGCTGGACGAGGAGACGCTAGAAAGCGAGCTGCTGCTGCAGCTGCACGACGCAGTGGTGGATCATGTAGCGCTGTACAATGATCTGTTCTCTTTTGAAGCTGAGGTGAGCCATGGGGACTACTTCAACCTGCCATCTGTGATCTTCCGGGCACGCGAGGCCGCGCCAGGGTTCACTTTTGCGGACGCGGTGTGGGAGGCTGTGCGCATGGTGGAGGAGGTGGACAAGCTGAGTGCGCAGCTGATGGCCGAGGCCCAGAAGTCAAGCCTCGTAGAGAAGCCTGGAGTGGAAGCCTACCTGCGGGGGCTGGGACTATTAATGGCAGGCAACGTGAAATGGTCTTACCAGACAGCCCGCTACTCGCACACCTGCTCCCCACAAGGCGTCGTGCTTCCGCTGTGCTGCAGAGCAGGTGGCCTCTCCTCCATCTTAAGAAAAAGAAGTTGCCTATTCAACTGAATGATTCTTCTCAGATCTATTTGGCTTTGCAGTAAGCTGCTCTGATTAATAATGAGACGTCCCCTTATCAATTTTAGCAATGGGTGGGCTAATGCAAGGCATGTTTTAACTAAAGCTGCACTCGCTAAAGCTAATAAAGCAAGGATTTTATCCAAAAATGCATTTCTGTTGTTGACTCTAAAGTTTTCTTCTCCTCACTTAAAATTAAGATATATAAGGATGCTATTTCCTCTTTTTTGGATCTTTGTTGTTTTGCTCACAAACCTTGATCAAATGGCTAGGTATCTGCTGAATTTCTTTCTTTGGTTCTACCATTGGCCGTCGTCGTGAGAGGATGTATGTAATGAGAGATGGATTAATGAAGATAGGTTGCTTGGATTTGTTCCTTGTATAGTTAGCCAGGAGGAGGTTAGTTGGGTAGAGAGATCTTCTACTAAGGAGAAGTGTTCTGTTGCTCTGAAGAGCATCCATGGGTAGGGAAAAGTCCCCTTGCTAGGATGGGCTTTCTTTTGAGTTTTCTTTTTCACTTCTTATTGAAACATCAAATATTTCCAGAAGATAATGAGATGCCAGTGGACCGTAGTCGAGCAAAAGCAATGTTGCACGCGATTTGCATGGACTACAACACACACCATGCTTGTCCAAATGATTGTATTCTTTATCGACAAGAATATAACAACGCATTACAATGTCCACATTATGGTACATCGAGATATAGACAAAATGTGCAAGGAGAAAGGGTACCAGCAAAAGTTTTACGACACTTTCCCATGATCCCTCGGATTAAAACAATGTTCAAGTGTAAATCCATTGCAGGATTGATAACTTGGCACTGTAAACACTAGGTCCACGGATGGTGTTATGCATGTGCCAATAGATTCCCCTGCATGGAAGCACATTGAAGAGAAGTGGGTAGCCTTTCAGGAGGAGGCTCGCCATATTCGAATTGGACTAGCCATGGATGAAGTGAATCCATTTGGTCTATGAAGTTCATCATGGAGTACATGGCCTGTTTGTCTAGTTAACTATAATCTTCCACCATGGCTAGCGATAAAAAAAGGACATCTTTTATCGTCTTTGATAGTTCCTGGAAAGTACAAGGTGAAGAACATGGATGTGTATTTAGTCCCTTTAGTTGAGGAGCTTCGTGTTCTATGGGAGGGCATTGAAGTTCATGATATTTCCAAGAGGTTTGGACAACGTGCACTAACATTGAGAGGAATACTTATGTGGACTATGCATGATTGGCCTGGCTATGGAGAGTGCTCAAGTAATACTGTAGCTTGTTAACATATTAAGTCACAATTATCATCCAAACTTACCTGCTATACAATCTTTTTTGATGTTCTATAGGGCTTTCAGTGTCAGGGTATAATGGATGTCCATTATGCGGGCCGCAACTTGAGGCTCGATACTCAAAATCTATGAAGAAGATAGTATGCGAGGGCCACAAGAAGTATCTCCCAGTGGACCATCCTTTGCATGAGGGATTTATAGGGAGGTCTCCTTGCATATGGTAGAGCAGTGATTGGAGGACCTTATGAGAGCTGGATCCAACCTATACACCTCCAGGAATGAAGCGTCTATCCATTTTCATCAACTTCCATACTAGAATTACCTTTTAGTGAACCATCTTCTTGACCCAATGCACATTTTCAAGAATATAGCCGAGGTGCTTCGAAAAACCATCACAGGAGCAAAGGAGAGCAAGGCACAACGAGATGATTTACAAGAGGTTCAATTCATGCACCACTTATGGGCCCAAAATAGAGCAGATGGAAAGGTGAAGCTACCAAAAGCACCTTGGGTCATGACAAAGGATGAGCAACGGTGTGTAAAGAAGTGCATTCGTGAGTTTCGTACCCCTATAGGATGCATGTATTTCTTGAAGGGAGCATTTACAAAGGACAATGAGCTTAGTGGCTTGAAGAGTCATGATTGGCACATATTCTTGCAATTCATCTTCCTATAGCCATCAAGGATTGCCTCAACGATGACATTAGAGCAACAATTTACAAAATTGGTGCAGTGGTACGTTGGATATCAAGGAAAGAGATTAGTAGAGACACATTGGCTGAGAAATACTTTCCAACAAGTATTTTAACCATTCAATTGCACTTGCTAGTTCATGTGGTTGATGAAATTGTTGTGGCTGGGGTTGTCCATAGCCGATGGATGTTTTTGTTAGAGAGATTTATGAAGAAACTTAAAGGATTTGTTCATCAAAGAGCTCGTCCCTGAAGGTAGTATGGCAGTGGGATGTCTTGTTCAAGAATCATTTGTATATATAACTCAATTTCTTAGTACGTCTGATCCCGATATGCCAAGATTATGGACACAAGAAGAAGATGATTGACTAGTTGGGGAAGAACCACAAGGGAAGGGCCTTGTGAGCAACCTATCTTCATTAATTCATGTGCTATGTTACATGTACTTTGAATTACCCCCTAGGCACCACACCGCCCTTTAAAAATTTGAATAGCTAACCCTAGAGAGAGAGAGAGAGAGAGAGTTTTGGCTAGTTTAAGAGAAATAGAGAGAGTTAGAGAGCATAGGAGAGTTTGAGAGAGTTAAAGAGAGAATGACTGAGTGTGTGTGTGTGTGTGTGAGAGAGAGAGAGAGAGAGAGAGAGAGAGAGAGAGACTATTACGAGATATTATATATATATCTGTGCAACATATCTTGTATATCTTCAAGGAACTCCTTGATAGATTGTAGCTTCTCCTTCTATAGCCCTACGGCTATAGGAGACTACATCAGCAGCTGGAAACCATGCATCAACATGAATGGACTAAATCTAGACGCCGAATGTTTTGAACTGTTATAAGCAAACTCTAAATGCGACAGATACTCCTCATAATTGGATTGGCTTTTGCTAACATATGCTCGAAGCATATCTTCGAACACTTGGTTACTCTTTTCTGTCTGACAACTACGGATGGTGTGTCGTACTCATACTCAGAGTAGTTTCTAAACTTTTGAAGAATTCACTCCGAAAGTGGATATTGAATTTCCTATCTTAATCAGAGACTATATCTATGGGCAGGCCATCTAGTTTGTAGAGATGCTCGATAAACAAACTAGCTAACTCAGGTGTTTTGACCGTCTTCTTAATAGCTATAAACTTGACCATCTTGGTCAATCTGTCAACCACTACCCAAACCGAATCATTTCCTTGATTCATTCGCGTTGGACGAGTGATGAAATCCATGGAAATACTCTCCCATTTCCCTCTAGGAATATCCAATGGTTGTAGTAAACCTCCAACCTTGAGGCGCTCATGCTTATTGACCTTGGATGTCCTTGAACAAACTAGGCTAGTAAAATTGTCCTTTGGCTAGTGCATAGGCAAATAACCTAGCAAGGGACCCCCTAGAGATGTCAATCTTTTCCTCATCAATGTCATCAGTTTCAGAGGATACACTCCGTATTTCTCCTCGTCAAAGAGATTGTTGGTGGAGTGGTCATACTCATCATCATTGGCCTTTGAGGGCTGATGGCCCCCAAATTAAGTGTCGTCCATCGCTAGGATGGACCTACGGGGTCATCTTCGGACAAGGCAATGTCGTGAGCTATGTCAACACAGGAGTCTATTTGGGCTCTCGCAAGCTCAAAGGCAATAATCCTATCTCAATCCAGCGGGAAGAGATAGCTTGACTCATGCAGTCAAGTTCGGCCCTGGTAGGCCTGAAACGAAGGAAAGCATCCCAAAGAAACCCTCTAAACCACCACACAGTTGGTGACCTACCCTCGCTCATGATTGGAATCTAGATTTTACTAGGTCTTGTTCTTTTTATTTATATTTTGTGTAGATAGTGAAATAAATGCAGAAAAGAATGATAAATAATAAATAAAAATAGTGCAAGTTGATGGAAAGTAGTCACCCAATCCCGTAGAGTGTGCAGGCTATTGAACTTGGCAAAATCCATGGTGAAGCTTTGCGGTGTCGTTGGGGCAAGCTCCTAGGTTCTGTAGCGAGAGTACTCAAAGGGACGACCTGCGCACTATGGTGCGGTCACGCGATCGATGTCGATATCGAGGAAAAGGAGCACCCCGGCACGACGCACTATTGTGGGGAGGTGCAACACCAACGCGGTGCAAGATGGAGAGAATCTGGCTATTATAGCTGCGGGTGGCCGTCGACTCGTGGCTGACGACTGTGCAGCCCCTCCATAGCAAGCAAATGAATGAGTTTACTATCCTCGCGCTGGCTGGGGGTATGCGTCATTTTTGTTGACGTCGACGTTGTTGCCATTTATTGAGTTTGGCATAGCTGCTTTTGTCCTTGCCCGCCTTGCCTTGCCCGCTGTTGTCGCACGCAGCCCTCTTTAGTATGCCGGCCAGCCTTGGTGCTACCTAAGAGGTCTGCACCTCTCCCGCGTAGATTGTGCTGTAGAGAGCAAACGAGAGAGACAGAGTATGGTGCCCTTTTTATCCCCTGAGTATGGTTGCAGTTAAGAGCAGGTAAGAGAGAGATAAGATGGTGGCAGCGGTTGAGGTGCATGAGCGTGCTCCCTCCTTCCTCCTCCTCCTCCACTCAAGCTTCCATCATTCCTCTCCCCCTTGTCGTGCTGCTCCACAAACAAAAAAAGATAAGGTCCTTCCAATGATTGGACCCCAAATGATTAAGGTGGGTCCAACCCCTGTTCACGCGGGTTGGTACCTCGCTCTGATACCAATGTTATACTCACGTAACTGGTGTGGAAACGACACTTGTGGAGGAGGAGATGAGGCTATGGATCACCATCCAGCTTGAGAGAGAATGGGGATAGCATCCCCATTGTCGAGAATGTATAAGGGTCTTCCTGCCCACACATGCCCAGCTGCCCATGGATCTCTATCCCATGCGCCCTCACTCCTGAACCCTAGCTCGCTTGCCGTCCACGCTCCTGTGGATGGGCTCGAGCCTCCTATAGCTGCTATGAGCTACGTAACACAAGGATGTGAAGGGAGTGTCCAAACAAAGGGCCTTATGTGTATAGCCAAACCTTCATAGAAAAGATCAAAGGGGAGCTTAATAAGCTCATAGATACAAATTTGATTATTGAAATTGAGCATACTGAATCGGTGTCTCCCATTGTAGTTGTACCCAAAAAGAATGGCAAACTTTTTCTTTGCGAGAACTTGAGAAAGGTCAATGCATCTACCCTCTCCCTCTCATAGATCATGTGCTCAAATGAGTAGTAGGTAAGGCAGAATATAGCTTTTTAGATGCTTTTTCCTGCGATAGCCATGTCTCAATACACCCTGTAGATTGGCACAAGACATCATTCACCATTGAGTGGGAAGCATTTGCTTACAAGGTTATGCCTTTTGGCTTGACTAATGCTCATGTAACTTTTCAAAGATTGATGTGTCATGCTTTCAAGGAATACCTTAGGGTTTTTCTTGAAATCTTCATGGATGCCTTGTGCATACACTGAACTAAGTGCGTTAAGCATATAGCTCACTTGAAAATAAATCTTTCAAAAGTGCCACCTTTATTGCATATGTCTAAACTTTGAGAAATGCAAATTCATGGTAAGCCCGGCCAAGATATTAGGACATATTGTGTCCCGAAATGGCATTACAACGGTGACTAATGCATACACTCGACTAAGTATATAGCCTACTTTAAAAAAATCTTTCAAAAGTGTCGCCTTTATTGAATCTATCCTTTTAGTGTGGGCTGGCTATTTTGGATTTCTTACCGAGGAAATTGTTTGAACGTAACAATTGACATTACAAAGCTGAGTGTGAGAGGAGAGAGAGGGGAGGCCACAAGGGGAATTTTTCACGTTAAAATGACAATGAATTTCAATTGCTTGTAGATGGATTATTGTTTGCACTCCTCTCTTTAGAATTAAGAAGAGAGAGAGACTTGAGCAAGTGTCCAAGAAGACACCCAATTCCTTGGAAACCAAAGTGTTAAAAATAATTCAGCGTTGATTGTAATTCGCAAGCAAGAGTCTCAGGCTTCTCAGCATAGCAAACTGTACTATGTGTTTAGAGGCTTCTAAGTTTCCTTGAAAATTCCCAAAAAAAAAAACGTTGAGTCAATGAATTTTCTTTGAAAATTCTAAAACACATTGACTTTCGAGAGAAGAGACACGATGATGATGTGGAGAAGGAGTCGTGAAATGTTGTAGTGAGGGTACTATAGTTGGCTGGCACAACTGGTGTATTTGTTATGGAGGAGACACTATTAAATTACCACTTTCCTTTCTCTTTCTCTCACTTGTTTCCTTTGTCTTTCTCTCACTTGTTTCCTCCTCGTCTCGCATTCTCACTATGCAGTTATCAAGCTTCTCTATCTTATGTGGTGCTTGATGTGATGAGAATTTTGTCAGTTCTTCTTCTTCTTCTGGTTAATTTAGAAGCAACGCAATCTTCAAACTATTATTTCTCTCTAGAAACTCTACACAAAGAAGCAAATTTGAAGCACCCTCTCTTTCTTTCTCTCTAAAATGCAATAAAAAAAGGATAATCACCTAAGCTTATCCACCAGTGGAAAAAAAGAACGTGAACATCTTGTCCTAACCCTTTTTTCATAACTAGGCTCTAATTACCCAAAAAGTCCTAATTAATTAAACTAGCTCATTTCCTAAGAGTCGTCTAGTCCTAGGGACCCTAATACCAAACAAGGGCATTTCATAGTAGCAAAAATATTTAGTCCATGATTTGGGCAAGAAATGAGTACTACTAAGGATTAATGTATACATAAAAGATACTCAAACTCAAATTTATATTAGTCTTGTAAGATTACTTTTGTAGCTTTTTAAGAGTTTTAGAAAAAATTCATTTCTTTTCTATGATATTGTCTCAAAGAAATTCCTAGCGAGGAAATACTCTCAACATAAGATATTAGTGGAAAAAATATGTATCAAGTGTAAAAAATTTTAAAAACATAGTTCTTCATCGTCGTGATTATTTGTACGAAAGTTATAATTTTAAAAGTTTACGTTCAAAATACCTTAAATAGTATTTTGAGCTCTACAAATGCAATTAAAAAAACTAACTATATGAATATAAGCCATGTACCTTTTATCAATAAAAGACGCGCGTTTTATACAAGTCTCCTTGAAGATAAGGTTATTAATATATTTTTATACTATTTTAGTAAGTTTAAAAATGTTTTTTTGTCCAAAACTTTTACGATAGGCAAATGCTTCCTCCACAAGCGCTCTCAAGTAGTTTCAAGGAAATTTTAAGTATTTTTTTTAAAAAAAATCATAAATGGGCCTTGAGTCGATTATTTTGTGGCTCAAATATAAGACTTGATAAGCCAAGTAAATATTTTATACCTCCATTGAGCTTACATGGCACAAAAGAGAAATCCAAATCATGTTGTCCAAGAAGACAACCCATTCCTTGGAAACCAGAGTGTTAACAACAATTCAGCACATTGTAATTCGCACGGGGTGGCCATATGATGCAAGTAAGAATCTCAGGCTTCTCAGCACTCTGTGTTTAGAAGTTTCCTTGGAAAAAAGAAAAGAAAAAAAACGTTGAGTCAGTGAATTTTCTTCGAAAATTCTAAAAAACATAGACTTTCGAGAGAAGAGACACGATGATGTGGAGGAGGAGTCGTGAGCCCACCTAATTAGAATGGGAGTCAGTGAATTTTCTTCGAAAATTCCTTAAAAAAAGACAGACTTTCGAGAGAGAAGAGACACGATGATGTGAAAAAGGAGTCGTGAGCCGACCTAATTATTGATGGTGATCGACCCGACCGCTTATTAAAAAGAAGGGCATCATCGGTAGCCTTCTCACACACATAATTTACTCGCCTCTCTACACATCATCATCATCTTCTGTAGCCTCTCAAAATATCACCAGTTCAAGTTCCACTTCATAGCATTCATTCTCTATGGAGCCTAGCGAAACATACGACTGGGTCCCTGCCTGCTCTTTCCAGCCCATGCTGCATCCCGAGTACGAGATCATCAAAGCGGAGTGCGACCCCTGGATCCTGGCCACTGCGGCGCCCGCTTCCCCTGAAGCTGCCCAGTTCCTTCGTGACTGCTTGCTTCCTTTCTTCTGCAGCGTCAGCTATGCCCAATGCGCAGCGCAGCGGTTAGTTCCGATCACCAAGTTGGTGAGCTGGTTCTTCCTCACTGACACCGATGATGACAATCTCTCTATTCGTGGCTGTGCCACTGATCATGTCTGGCAACCACGCCGCAACCTCATCCTCGCATGCTTTGCTGGCCAAACCCTCGATCTTCACCTCTCAGCTGCTGCGGACAGCACCGTAGAAGCAGTCTCGGAAACCCGCAATATCCAAAAAGGGCTTGCTGCCCTGCATGACATCTGGAAGGACATCTCCAGAGACATGCCTCTCAAAATGCAGTCTCGCTTCCTGCAGGCCACCAGACGCTACGTTGATGCCAACATGATCCAAGCTCGATTCCGGAGCACTGGGCGCGTTCCAGGTGTCGACGAGTACGTCAAAGTGATACGCCGGCCCGCTTCGTTAGTTCCGTCATGCCTCATCCTGCTGGAATACGGCCTCCACATCGAGCTGGACGAGGAGACGCTAGAAAGCGAGCTGCTGCTGCAGCTGCACGACGCAGTGGTGGATCATGTCGCGCTGTACAATGATCTGTTCTCTTTTGAAGCTGAGGTGAGCCATGGGGACTACTTCAACCTGCCATCTGTGATCTTCCGGGCACGCGAGGCCGCGCCAGGGTTCACTTTTGCGGACGCGGTGTGGGAGGCTGTGCGCATGGTGGAGGAGGTGGACAAGCTGAGTGCGCAGCTGATGGCCGAGGCCCAGAAGTCAAGCCTCGTAGAGAAGCCTGGAGTGGAAGCCTACCTGCGGGGGCTGGGACTATTAATGGCAGGCAACGTGGAATGGTCTTACCAGACAGCCCGCTACTCGCACACCTGCTCCCCACAAGGCGTCGTGCTTCCGCTGTGCTGCAGAGCAGGTGGCCTCTCCTCCATCTTAAGAAAAAGAAGTTGCCTATTCAACTGAATGATTCTTCTCAGATCTATTTGGCTTTGCAGTAAGCTGCTCTGATTAATAATGAGACGTCCCCTTATCAATTTTAGCAATGGGTGGGCTAATGCAAGGCATGTTTTAACTAAAGCTGCACTCGCTAAAGCTAATAAAGCAAGGATTTTATCCAAAAATGCATTTCTGTTGTTGACTCTAAAGTTTTCTTCTCCTCACTTAAAATTAAGATATATAAGGATGCTATTTCCTCTTTTTTGGATCTTTGTTGTTTTGCTCACAAACCTTGATCAAATGGCTAGGTATCTGCTGAATTTCTTTCTTTGGTTCTACCATTGGCCGTCGTCGTGAGAGGATGTATGTAATGAGAGATGGATTAATGAAGATAGGTTGCTTGGATTTGTTCCTTGTATAGTTAGCCAGGAGGAGGTTAGTTGGGTAGAGAGAGCTTCTACTAAGGAGAAGTGTTCTGTTGCTCTGAAGAGCATCCATGGGTAGGGAAAAGTCCCCTTGCTAGGATGGGCTTTCTTTTGAGTTTTCTTTTTCACTTCTTATTGAAACATCAAATATTTCCAGAAGATAATGAGATGCCAGTGGACCGTAGTCGAGCAAAAGCAATGTTGCACGCGATTTGCATGGACTACAACACACACCATGCTTGTCCAAATGATTGTATTCTTTATCGACAAGAATATAACAACGCATTACAATGTCCTCATTATGGTACATCGAGATATAGACAAAATGTGCAAGGAGAAAGGGTACCAGCAAAAGTTTTACGACACTTTCCCATGATCCCTCGGATGAAAACAATGTTCAAGTGTAAATCCATTGCAGGATTGATAACTTGGCACTGTAAACACTAGGTCCACGGATGGTGTTATGCATGTGCCAATAGATTCCCCTGCATGGAAGCACATTAAAGAGAAGTGGGTAGCCTTTCAGGAGGAGGCTCGCCATATTCGACTCGGACTAGCCATGGATGAAGTGAATCCATTTGGTCTATGAAGTTCATCATGGAGTACATGGCCTGTTTGTCTAGTTAACTATAATCTTCCACCATGGCTAGCGATAAAAAAAGGACATCTTTTATTGTCTTTGATAGTTCCTGGAAAGTACAAGGTGAAGAACATGGATGTGTATTTAGTCCCTTTAGTTGAGGAGCTTCGTGTTCTATGGGAGGGCATTGAAGTTCATGATATTTCCAAGAGGTTTGGACAACGTGCACTAACATTGAGAGGAATACTTATGTGGACTATGCATGATTGGCCTGGCTATGGAGAGTGCTCAAGTAATACTGTAGCTTGTTAACATATTAAGTCACAATTATCATCCAAACTTACCTGCTATACAATCTTTTTTGATGTTCTATAGGGCTTTCAGTGTCAGGGTATAATGGATGTCCATTATGCGGGCCGCAACTTGAGGCTCGATACTCAAAATCTATGAAGAAGATAGTATGCGAGGGCCACAAGAAGTATCTCCCAGTGGACCATCCTTTGCATGAGGGATTTATAGAGAGGTCTCCTTGCATATGGTAGAGCAGTGATTGGAGGACCTTATGAGAGCTGGATCCAACCTATACACCTCCAGGAATGAAGCGTCTATCCATTTTCATCAACTTCCATACTAGAATTACCTTTTAGTGAACCATCTTCTTGACCCAATGCACATTTTCAAGAATATAGCCGAGGTGCTTCGAAAAACCATCACAGGAGCAAAGGAGAGCAAGGCACAACGAGATGATTTACAAGAGGTTCAATTCATGCACCACTTATGGGCCCAAAATAGAGCAGATGGAAAGGTGAAGCTACCAAAAGCACCTTGGGTCATGACAAAGGATGAGCAACGGTGTGTAAAGAAGTGCATTCGTGAGTTTCGTACCCCTATAGGATGCATGTATTTCTTGAAGGGAGCATTTACAAAGGACAATGAGCTTAGTGGCTTGAAGAGTCATGATTGGCACATATTCTTGCAATTCATCTTCCTATAGCCATCAAGGATTGCCTCAACGATGACATTAGAGCAACAATTTACAAAATTGGTGCAGTGGTACGTTGGATATCAAGGAAAGAGATTAGTAGAGACACATTGGCTGAGAAATACTTTCCAACAAGTATTTTAACCATTTAATTGCACTTGCTAGTTCATGTGGTTGATGAAATTGTTGTGGCTGGGGTTGTCCATAGCCGATGGATGTTTTTGTTAGAGAGATTTATGAAGAAACTTAAAGGATTTGTTCATCAAAGAGCTCGTCCCTGAAGGTAGTATGGCAGTGGGATGTCTTGTTCAAGAATCATTTGTATATATAACTCAATTTCTTAGTACGTCTGATCCCGATATGCCAAGATTATGGACACAAGAAGAAGATGATTGACTAGTTGGGGAAGAACCACAAGGGAAGGGCCTTGTGAGCAACCTATCTTCATTAATTCATGTGCTATGTTACATGTACTTTGAATTACCCCCTAGGCACCACACCGCCCTTTAAAAATTTGAATAGCTAACCCTAGAGAGAGAGAGAGAGAGAGAGTTTTGGCTAGTTTAAGAGAAATAGAGAGAGTTAGAGAGCATAGGAGAGTTTGAGAGAGTTAAAGAGAGAATGACTGAGTGTGTGTGTGTGTGTGTGTGAGAGAGAGAGAGAGAGAGAGAGAGAGAGAGAGACTATTACGAGATATTATATATATATCTGTGCAACATATCTTGTATATCTTCAAGGAACTCCTTGATAGATTGTAGCTTCTCCTTCTATAGCCCTACGGCTATAGGAGACTACATCAGCAGCTGGAAACCATGCATCAACATGAATGGACTAAATCTAGACGCCGAATGTTTTGAACTGTTATAAGCAAACTCTAAATGCGACAGATACTCCTCATAATTGGATTGGCTTTTGCTAACATATGCTCGAAGCATATCTTCGAACACTTGGTTACTCTTTTCTGTCTGACAACTACGGATGGTGTGTCGTACTCATACTCAGAGTAGTTTCTAAACTTTTGAAGAATTCACTCCGAAAGTGGATATTGAATTTCCTATCTTAATCAGAGACTATATCTATGGGCAGGCCATATAGTTTGTAGAGATGCTCGATAAACAAACTAGCTAACTCAGGTGTTTTGACCGTCTTCTTAATAGCTATAAACTTGACCATCTTGGTCAATCTGTCAACCACTACCCAAACCGAATCATTTCCTTGATTCATTCGCGTTGGACGAGTGATGAAATCCATGGAAATACTCTCCCATTTCCCTCTAGGAATATCCAATGGTTGTAGTAAACCTCCAACCTTGAGGCGCTCATGCTTATTGACCTTGGATGTCCTTGAACAAACTAGGCTAGTAAAATTGTCCTTTGGCTAGTGCATAGGCAAATAACCTAGCAAGGGACCCCCTAGAGATGTCAATCTTTTCCTCATCAATGTCATCAGTTTCAGAGGATACACTCCGTATTTCTCCTCGTCAAAGAGATTGTTGGTGGAGTGGTCATACTCATCATCATTGGCCTTTGAGGGCTGATGGCCCCCAAATTAAGTGTCGTCCATCGCTAGGATGGACCTACGGGGTCATCTTCGGACAAGGCAATGTCGTGAGCTATGTCAACACAGGAGTCTATTTGGGCTCTCGCAAGCTCAAAGGCAATAATCCTATCTCAATCCAGCGGGAAGAGATAGCTTGACTCATGCAGTCAAGTTCGGCCCTGGTAGGCCTGAAACGAAGGAAAGCATCCCAAAGAAACCCTCTAAACCACCACACAGTTGGTGACCTACCCTCGCTCATGATTGGAATCTAGATTTTACTAGGTCTTGTTCTTTTTATTTATATTTTGTGTAGATAGTGAAATAAATGCAGAAAAGAATGATAAATAATAAATAAAAATAGTGCAAGTTGATGGAAAGTAGTCACCCAATCCCGTAGAGTGTGCAGGCTATTGAACTTGGCAAAATCCATGGTGAAGCTTTGCGGTGTCGTTGGGGCAAGCTCCTAGGTTCTGTAGCGAGAGTACTCAAAGGGACGACCTGCGCACTATGGTGCGGTCACGCGATCGATGTCGATATCGAGGAAAAGGAGCACCCCGGCACGATGCACTATTGTGGGGAGGTGCAACACCAACGCGGTGCAAGATGGAGAGAATCTGGCTATTATAGCTGCGGGTGGCCGTCGACTCGTGGATGACGACTGTGCAGCCCCTCCATAGCAAGCAAATGAATGAGTTTACTATCCTCGCGCTGGCTGGGGGTATGCGTCATTTTTGTTGACGTCGACGTTGTTGCCATTTATTGAGTTTGGCATAGCTGCTTTTGTCCTTGCCCGCCTTGCCTTGCCCGCTGTTGTCGCACGCAGCCCTCTTTAGTATGCCGGCCAGCCTTGGTGCTACCTAAGAGGTCTGCACCTCTCCCGCGTAGATTGTGCTGTAGAGAGCAAACGAGAGAGACAGAGTATGGTGCCCTTTTTATCCCCTGAGTATGGTTGCAGTTAAGAGCAGGTAAGAGAGAGATAAGATGGTGGCAGCGGTTGAGGTGCATGAGCATGCTCCCTCCTTCCTCCTCCTCCTCCACTCAAGCTTCCATCATTCCTCTCCCCCTTGTCGTGCTGCTCCACAAACAAAAAAAGATAAGGTCCTTCCAATGATTGGACCCCAAATGATTAAGGTGGGTCCAACCCCTGTTCACGCGGGTTGGTACCTCGCTCTGATACCAATGTTATACTCACGTAACTGGTGTGGAAACGACACTTGTGGAGGAGGAGATGAGGCTATGGATCACCATCCAGCTTGAGAGAGAATGGGGATAGCATCCCCATTGTCGAGAATGTATAAGGGTCTTCCTGCCCACACATGCCCAGCTGCCCATGGATCTCTATCCCATGCGCCCTCACTCCTGAACCCTAGCTCGCTTGCCGTCCACGCTCCTGTGGATGGGCTCGAGCCTCCTATAGCTGCTATGAGCTACGTAACACAAGGATGTGAAGGGAGTGTCCAAACAAAGGGCCTTATGTGTATAGCCAAACCTTCATAGAAAAGATCAAAGGGGAGCTTAATAAGCTCATAGATACAAATTTGATTATTGAAATTGAGCATACTGAATCGGTGTCTCCCATTGTAGTTGTACCCAAAAAGAATGGCAAACTTTTTCTTTGCGAGAACTTGAGAAAGGTCAATGCATCTACCCTCTCCCTCTCATAGATCATGTGCTCAAATGAGTAGTAGGTAAGGCAGAATATAGCTTTTTAGATGCTTTTTCCTGCGATAGCCATGTCTCAATACACCCTGTAGATTGGCACAAGACATCATTCACCATTGAGTGGGAAGCATTTGCTTACAAGGTTATGCCTTTTGGCTTGACTAATGCTCATGTAACTTTTCAAAGATTGATGTGTCATGCTTTCAAGGAATACCTTAGGGTTTTTCTTGAAATCTTCATGGATGCCTTGTGCATACACTGAACTAAGTGCGTTAAGCATATAGTCACTTGAAAAAAAATCTTTCAAAAGTGCCACCTTTATTGCATATGTCTAAACTTTGAGAAATGCAAATTCATGGTAAGTCCGGCCAAGATATTAGGACATATTGTGTCCCGAAATGGCATTACAACGGTGACTAATGCATACACTCGACTAAGTATATAGCCTACTTTAAAAAAATCTTTCAAAAGTGTCGCCTTTATTGAATCTATCCTTTTAGTGTGGGCTGGCTATTTTGGATTTCTTACCGAGGAAATTGTTTGAACGTAACAATTGACATTACAAAGCTGAGTGTGAGAGGAGAGAGAGGGGAGGCCACAAGGGGAATTTTTCACGTTAAAATGACAATGAATTTCAATTGCTTGTAGATGGATTATTGTTTGCACTCCTCTCTTTAGAATTAAGAAGAGAGAGAGACTTGAGCAAGTGTCCAAGAAGACACCCAATTCCTTGGAAACCAAAGTGTTAAAAATAATTCAGCGTTGATTGTAATTCGCAAGCAAGAGTCTCAGGCTTCTCAGCATAGCAAACTGTACTATGTGTTTAGAGGCTTCTAAGTTTCCTTGAAAATTCCCAAAAAAAAAAACGTTGAGTCAATGAATTTTCTTTGAAAATTCTAAAACACATTGACTTTCGAGAGAAGAGACACGATGATGATGTGGAGAAGGAGTCGTGAAATGTTGTAGTGAGGGTACTATAGTTGGCTGGAACAACTGGTGTATTTGTTATGGAGGAGACACTATTAAATTACCACTTTCCTTTCTCTTTCTCTCACTTGTTTCCTTTGTCTTTCTCTCACTTGTTTCCTCCTCGTCTCGCATTCTCACTATGCAGTTATCAAGCTTCTCTATCTTATGTGGTGCTTGATGTGATGAGAATTTTGTCAGTTCTTCTTCTTCTTCTGGTTAATTTAGAAGCAACGCAATCTTCAAACTATTATTTCTCTCTAGAAACTCTACACAAAGAAGCAAATTTGAAGCACCCTCTCTTTCTTTCTCTCTAAAATGCAATAAAAAAAGGATAATCACCTAAGCTTATCCACCAGTGGAAAAAAAGAACGTGAACATCTTGTCCTAACCCTTTTTTCATAACTAGGCTCTAATTACCCAAAAAGTCCTAATTAATTAAACTAGCTCATTTCCTAAGAGTCGTCTAGTCCTAGGGACCCTAATACCAAACAAGGGCATTTCATAGTAGCAAAAATATTTAGTCCATGATTTGGGCAAGAAATGAGTACTACTAAGGATTAATGTATACATAAAAGATACTCAAACTCAAATTTATATTAGTCTTGTAAGATTACTTTTGTAGCTTTTTAAGAGTTTTAGAAAAAATTCATTTCTTTTCTATGATATTGTCTCAAAGAAATTCCTAGCGAGGAAATACTCTCAACATAAGATATTAGTGGAAAAAATATGTATCAAGTGTAAAAAATTTTAAAAACATAGTTCTTCATCGTCGTGATTATTTGTACGAAAGTTATAATTTTAAAAGTTTACGTTCAAAATACCTTAAATAGTATTTTGAGCTCTACAAATGCAATTAAAAAAACTAACTATATGAATATAAGCCATGTACCTTTTATCAATAAAAGACGCGCGTTTTATACAAGTCTCCTTGAAGATAAGGTTATTAATATATTTTTATACTATTTTAGTAAGTTTAAAAATGTTTTTTTTTCCAAAACTTTTACGATAGGCAAATGCTTCCTCCACAAGCGCTCTCAAGTAGTTTCAAGGAAATTTTAAGTATTTTTTTAAAAAAAAATCATAAATGGGCCTTGAGTCGATTATTTTGTGGCTCAAATATAAGACTTGATAAGCCAAGTAAATATTTTATACCTCCATTGAGCTTACATGGCACAAAAGAGAAATCCAAATCATGTTGTCCAAGAAGACAACCCATTCCTTGGAAACCAGAGTGTTAACAACAATTCAGCACATTGTAATTCGCACGGGGTGGCCATATGATGCAAGTAAGAATCTCAGGCTTCTCAGCACTCTGTGTTTAGAAGTTTCCTTGGAAAAAAGAAAAGAAAAAAAACGTTGAGTCAGTGAATTTTCTTCGAAAATTCTAAAAAACATAGACTTTCGAGAGAAGAGACACGATGATGTGGAGGAGGAGTCGTGAGCCCACCTAATTAGAATGGGAGTCAGTGAATTTTCTTCGAAAATTCCTTAAAAAAAGACAGACTTTCGAGAGAGAAGAGACACGATGATGTGAAAAAGGAGTCGTGAGCCGACCTAATTATTGATGGTGATCGACCCGACCGCTTATTAAAAAGAAGGGCATCATCGGTAGCCTTCTCACACACATAATTTACTCGCCTCTCTACACATCATCATCATCTTCTGTAGCCTCTCAAAATATCACCAGTTCAAGTTCCACTTCATAGCATTCATTCTCTATGGAGCCTAGCGAAACATACGACTGGGTCCCTGCCTGCTCTTTCCAGCCCATGCTGCATCCCGAGTACGAGATCATCAAAGCGGAGTGCGACCCCTGGATCCTGGCCACTGCGGCGCCCGCTTCCCCTGAAGCTGCCCAGTTCCTTCGTGACTGCTTGCTTCCTTTCTTCTGCAGCGTCAGCTATGCCCAATGCGCAGCGCAGCGGTTAGTTCCGATCACCAAGTTGGTGAGCTGGTTCTTCCTCACTGACACCGATGATGACAATCTCTCTATTCGTGGCTGTGCCACTGATCATGTCTGGCAACCACGCCGCAACCTCATCCTCGCATGCTTTGCTGGCCAAACCCTCGATCTTCACCTCTCAGCTGCTGCGGACAGCACCGTAGAAGCAGTCTCGGAAACCCGCAATATCCAAAAAGGGCTTGCTGCCCTGCATGACATCTGGAAGGACATCTCCAGAGACATGCCTCTCAAAATGCAGTCTCGCTTCCTGCAGGCCACCAGACGCTACGTTGATGCCAACATGATCCAAGCTCGATTCCGGAGCACTGGGCGCGTTCCAGGTGTCGACGAGTACGTCAAAGTGATACGCCGGCCCGCTTCGTTAGTTCCGTCATGCCTCATCCTGTTGGAATACGGCCTCCACATCGAGCTGGACGAGGAGACGCTAGAAAGCGAGCTGCTGCTGCAGCTGCACGACGCAGTGGTGGATCATGTAGCGCTGTACAATGATCTGTTCTCTTTTGAAGCTGAGGTGAGCCATGGGGACTACTTCAACCTGCCATCTGTGATCTTCCGGGCACGCGAGGCCGCGCCAGGGTTCACTTTTGCGGACGCGGTGTGGGAGGCTGTGCGCATGGTGGAGGAGGTGGACAAGCTGAGT
Source organism: Cibotium barometz (assembly GCF_041138505.1). Lineage (NCBI taxonomy): Eukaryota > Viridiplantae > Streptophyta > Polypodiopsida > Cyatheales > Cibotiaceae > Cibotium > Cibotium barometz. The sequence continues at coordinate 20,703,924 of NC_141062.1, read as the reverse complement.
GCGCAGCTGATGGCCGAGGCCCAGAAGTCAAGCCTCGTAGAGAAGCCTGGAGTGGAAGCCTACCTGCGGGGGCTGGGACTATTAATGGCAGGCAACGTGAAATGGTCTTACCAGACAGCCCGCTACTCGCACACCTGCTCCCCACAAGGCGTCGTGCTTCCGCTGTGCTGCAGAGCAGGTGGCCTCTCCTCCATCTTAAGAAAAAGAAGTTGCCTATTCAACTGAATGATTCTTCTCAGATCTATTTGGCTTTGCAGTAAGCTGCTCTGATTAATAATGAGACGTCCCCTTATCAATTTTAGCAATGGGTGGGCTAATGCAAGGCATGTTTTAACTAAAGCTGCACTCGCTAAAGCTAATAAAGCAAGGATTTTATCCAAAAATGCATTTCTGTTGTTGACTCTAAAGTTTTCTTCTCCTCACTTAAAATTAAGATATATAAGGATGCTATTTCCTCTTTTTTGGATCTTTGTTGTTTTGCTCACAAACCTTGATCAAATGGCTAGGTATCTGCTGAATTTCTTTCTTTGGTTCTACCATTGGCCGTCGTCGTGAGAGGATGTATGTAATGAGAGATGGATTAATGAAGATAGGTTGCTTGGATTTGTTCCTTGTATAGTTAGCCAGGAGGAGGTTAGTTGGGTAGAGAGATCTTCTACTAAGGAGAAGTGTTCTGTTGCTCTGAAGAGCATCCATGGGTAGGGAAAAGTCCCCTTGCTAGGATGGGCTTTCTTTTGAGTTTTCTTTTTCACTTCTTATTGAAACATCAAATATTTCCAGAAGATAATGAGATGCCAGTGGACCGTAGTCGAGCAAAAGCAATGTTGCACGCGATTTGCATGGACTACAACACACACCATGCTTGTCCAAATGATTGTATTCTTTATCGACAAGAATATAACAACGCATTACAATGTCCTCATTATGGTACATCGAGATATAGACAAAATGTGCAAGGAGAAAGGGTACCAGCAAAAGTTCTACGACACTTTCCCATGATCCCTCGGATTAAAACAATGTTCAAGTGTAAATCCATTGCAGGATTGATAACTTGGCACTGTAAACACTAGGTCCACGGATGGTGTTATGCATGTGCCAATAGATTCCCCTGCATGGAAGCACATTGAAGAGAAGTGGGTAGCCTTTCAGGAGGAGGCTCGCCATATTCGACTCGGACTAGCCATGGATGAAGTGAATCCATTTGGTCTATGAAGTTCATCATGGAGTACATGGCCTGTTTGTCTAGTTAACTATAATCTTCCACCATGGCTAGCGATAAAAAAAGGACATCTTTTATCGTCTTTGATAGTTCCTGGAAAGTACAAGGTGAAGAACATGGATGTGTATTTAGTCCCTTTAGTTGAGGAGCTTCGTGTTCTATGGGAGGGCATTGAAGTTCATGATATTTCCAAGAGGTTTGGACAACGTGCACTAACATTGAGAGGAATACTTATGTGGACTATGCATGATTGGCCTGGCTATGGAGAGTGCTCAAGTAATACTGTAGCTTGTTAACATATTAAGTCACAATTATCATCCAAACTTACCTGCTATACAATCTTTTTTGATGTTCTATAGGGCTTTCAGTGTCAGGGTATAATGGATGTCCATTATGCGGGCCGCAACTTGAGGCTCGATACTCAAAATCTATGAAGAAGATAGTATGCGAGGGCCACAAGAAGTATCTCCCAGTGGACCATCCTTTGCATGAGGGATTTATAGGGAGGTCTCCTTGCATATGGTAGAGCAGTGATTGGAGGACCTTATGAGAGCTGGATCCAACCTATACACCTCCAGGAATGAAGCGTCTATCCATTTTCATCAACTTCCATACTAGAATTACCTTTTAGTGAACCATCTTCTTGACCCAATGCACATTTTCAAGAATATAGCCGAGGTGCTTCGAAAAACCATCACAGGAGCAAAGGAGAGCAAGGCACAACGAGATGATTTACAAGAGGTTCAATTCATGCACCACTTATGGGCCCAAAATAGAGCAGATGGAAAGGTGAAGCTACCAAAAGCACCTTGGGTCATGACAAAGGATGAGCAACGGTGTGTAAAGAAGTGCATTCGTGAGTTTCGTACCCCTATAGGATGCATGTATTTCTTGAAGGGAGCATTTACAAAGGACAATGAGCTTAGTGGCTTGAAGAGTCATGATTGGCACATATTCTTGCAATTCATCTTCCTATAGCCATCAAGGATTGCCTCAACGATGACATTAGAGCAACAATTTACAAAATTGGTGCAGTGGTACGTTGGATATCAAGGAAAGAGATTAGTAGAGACACATTGGCTGAGAAATACTTTCCAACAAGTATTTTAACCATTCAATTGCACTTGCTAGTTCATGTGGTTGATGAAATTGTTGTGGCTGGGGTTGTCCATAGCCGATGGATGTTTTTGTTAGAGAGATTTATGAAGAAACTTAAAGGATTTGTTCATCAAAGAGCTCGTCCCTGAAGGTAGTATGGCAGTGGGATGTCTTGTTCAAGAATCATTTGTATATATAACTCAATTTCTTAGTACGTCTGATCCCGATATGCCAAGATTATGGACACAAGAAGAAGATGATTGACTAGTTGGGGAAGAACCACAAGGGAAGGGCCTTGTGAGCAACCTATCTTCATTAATTCATGTGCTATGTTACATGTACTTTGAATTACCCCCTAGGCACCACACCGCCCTTTAAAAATTTGAATAGCTAACCCTAGAGAGAGAGAGAGAGAGAGAGTTTTGGCTAGTTTAAGAGAAATAGAGAGAGTTAGAGAGCATAGGAGAGTTTGAGAGAGTTAAAGAGAGAATGACTGAGTGTGTGTGTGTGTGTGAGAGAGAGAGAGAGAGAGAGAGAGAGAGAGAGAGACTATTACGAGATATTATATATATATCTGTGCAACATATCTTGTATATCTTCAAGGAACTCCTTGATAGATTGTAGCTTCTCCTTCTATAGCCCTACGGCTATAGGAGACTACATCAGCAGCTGGAAACCATGCATCAACATGAATGGACTAAATCTAGACGCCGAATGTTTTGAACTGTTATAAGCAAACTCTAAATGCGACAGATACTCCTCATAATTGGATTGGCTTTTGCTAACATATGCTCGAAGCATATCTTCGAACACTTGGTTACTCTTTTCTGTCTGACAACTACGGATGGTGTGTCGTACTCATACTCAGAGTAGTTTCTAAACTTTTGAAGAATTCACTCCGAAAGTGGATATTGAATTTCCTATCTTAATCAGAGACTATATCTATGGGCAGGCCATCTAGTTTGTAGAGATGCTCGATAAACAAACTAGCTAACTCAGGTGTTTTGACCGTCTTCTTAATAGCTATAAACTTGACCATCTTGGTCAATCTGTCAACCACTACCCAAACCGAATCATTTCCTTGATTCATTCGCGTTGGACGAGTGATGAAATCCATGGAAATACTCTCCCATTTCCCTCTAGGAATATCCAATGGTTGTAGTAAACCTCCAACCTTGAGGCGCTCATGCTTATTGACCTTGGATGTCCTTGAACAAACTAGGCTAGTAAAATTGTCCTTTGGCTAGTGCATAGGCAAATAACCTAGCAAGGGACCCCCTAGAGATGTCAATCTTTTCCTCATCAATGTCATCAGTTTCAGAGGATACACTCCGTATTTCTCCTCGTCAAAGAGATTGTTGGTGGAGTGGTCATACTCATCATCATTGGCCTTTGAGGGCTGATGGCCCCCAAATTAAGTGTCGTCCATCGCTAGGATGGACCTACGGGGTCATCTTCGGACAAGGCAATGTCGTGAGCTATGTCAACACAGGAGTCTATTTGGGCTCTCGCAAGCTCAAAGGCAATAATCCTATCTCAATCCAGCGGGAAGAGATAGCTTGACTCATGCAGTCAAGTTCGGCCCTGGTAGGCCTGAAACGAAGGAAAGCATCCCAAAGAAACCCTCTAAACCACCACACAGTTGGTGACCTACCCTCGCTCATGATTGGAATCTAGATTTTACTAGGTCTTGTTCTTTTTATTTATATTTTGTGTAGATAGTGAAATAAATGCAGAAAAGAATGATAAATAATAAATAAAAATAGTGCAAGTTGATGGAAAGTAGTCACCCAATCCCGTAGAGTGTGCAGGCTATTGAACTTGGCAAAATCCATGGTGAAGCTTTGCGGTGTCGTTGGGGCAAGCTCCTAGGTTCTGTAGCGAGAGTACTCAAAGGGACGACCTGCGCACTATGGTGCGGTCACGCGATCGATGTCGATATCGAGGAAAAGGAGCACCCCGGCACGACGCACTATTGTGGGGAGGTGCAACACCAACGCGGTGCAAGATGGAGAGAATCTGGCTATTATAGCTGCGGGTGGCCGTCGACTCGTGGCTGACGACTGTGCAGCCCCTCCATAGCAAGCAAATGAATGAGTTTACTATCCTCGCGCTGGCTGGGGGTATGCGTCATTTTTGTTGACGTCGACGTTGTTGCCATTTATTGAGTTTGGCATAGCTGCTTTTGTCCTTGCCCGCCTTGCCTTGCCCGCTGTTGTCGCACGCAGCCCTCTTTAGTATGCCGGCCAGCCTTGGTGCTACCTAAGAGGTCTGCACCTCTCCCGCGTAGATTGTGCTGTAGAGAGCAAACGAGAGAGACAGAGTATGGTGCCCTTTTTATCCCCTGAGTATGGTTGCAGTTAAGAGCAGGTAAGAGAGAGATAAGATGGTGGCAGCGGTTGAGGTGCATGAGCGTGCTCCCTCCTTCCTCCTCCTCCTCCACTCAAGCTTCCATCATTCCTCTCCCCCTTGTCGTGCTGCTCCACAAACAAAAAAAGATAAGGTCCTTCCAATGATTGGACCCCAAATGATTAAGGTGGGTCCAACCCCTGTTCACGCGGGTTGGTACCTCGCTCTGATACCAATGTTATACTCACGTAACTGGTGTGGAAACGACACTTGTGGAGGAGGAGATGAGGCTATGGATCACCATCCAGCTTGAGAGAGAATGGGGATAGCATCCCCATTGTCGAGAATGTATAAGGGTCTTCCTGCCCACACATGCCCAGCTGCCCATGGATCTCTATCCCATGCGCCCTCACTCCTGAACCCTAGCTCGCTTGCCGTCCACGCTCCTGTGGATGGGCTCGAGCCTCCTATAGCTGCTATGAGCTACGTAACACAAGGATGTGAAGGGAGTGTCCAAACAAAGGGCCTTATGTGTATAGCCAAACCTTCATAGAAAAGATCAAAGGGGAGCTTAATAAGCTCATAGATACAAATTTGATTATTGAAATTGAGCATACTGAATCGGTGTCTCCCATTGTAGTTGTACCCAAAAAGAATGGCAAACTTTTTCTTTGCGAGAACTTGAGAAAGGTCAATGCATCTACCCTCTCCCTCTCATAGATCATGTGCTCAAATGAGTAGTAGGTAAGGCAGAATATAGCTTTTTAGATGCTTTTTCCTGCGATAGCCATGTCTCAATACACCCTGTAGATTGGCACAAGACATCATTCACCATTGAGTGGGAAGCATTTGCTTACAAGGTTATGCCTTTTGGCTTGACTAATGCTCATGTAACTTTTCAAAGATTGATGTGTCATGCTTTCAAGGAATACCTTAGGGTTTTTCTTGAAATCTTCATGGATGCCTTGTGCATACACTGAACTAAGTGCGTTAAGCATATAGCTCACTTGAAAATAAATCTTTCAAAAGTGCCACCTTTATTGCATATGTCTAAACTTTGAGAAATGCAAATTCATGGTAAGCCCGGCCAAGATATTAGGACATATTGTGTCCCGAAATGGCATTACAACGGTGACTAATGCATACACTCGACTAAGTATATAGCCTACTTTAAAAAAATCTTTCAAAAGTGTCGCCTTTATTGAATCTATCCTTTTAGTGTGGGCTGGCTATTTTGGATTTCTTACCGAGGAAATTGTTTGAACGTAACAATTGACATTACAAAGCTGAGTGTGAGAGGAGAGAGAGGGGAGGCCACAAGGGGAATTTTTCACGTTAAAATGACAATGAATTTCAATTGCTTGTAGATGGATTATTGTTTGCACTCCTCTCTTTAGAATTAAGAAGAGAGAGAGACTTGAGCAAGTGTCCAAGAAGACACCCAATTCCTTGGAAACCAAAGTGTTAAAAATAATTCAGCGTTGATTGTAATTCGCAAGCAAGAGTCTCAGGCTTCTCAGCATAGCAAACTGTACTATGTGTTTAGAGGCTTCTAAGTTTCCTTGAAAATTCCCAAAAAAAAAAACGTTGAGTCAATGAATTTTCTTTGAAAATTCTAAAACACATTGACTTTCGAGAGAAGAGACACGATGATGATGTGGAGAAGGAGTCGTGAAATGTTGTAGTGAGGGTACTATAGTTGGCTGGAACAACTGGTGTATTTGTTATGGAGGAGACACTATTAAATTACCACTTTCCTTTCTCTTTCTCTCACTTGTTTCCTTTGTCTTTCTCTCACTTGTTTCCTCCTCTTCTCGCATTCTCACTATGCAGTTATCAAGCTTCTCTATCTTATGTGGTGCTTGATGTGATGAGAATTTTGTCAGTTCTTCTTCTTCTTCTGGTTAATTTAGAAGCAACGCAATCTTCAAACTATTATTTCTCTCTAGAAACTCTACACAAAGAAGCAAATTTGAAGCACCCTCTCTTTCTTTCTCTCTAAAATGCAATAAAAAAAGGATAATCACCTAAGCTTATCCACCAGTGGAAAAAAAGAACGTGAACATCTTGTCCTAACCCTTTTTTCATAACTAGGCTCTAATTACCCAAAAAGTCCTAATTAATTAAACTAGCTCATTTCCTAAGAGTCGTCTAGTCCTAGGGACCCTAATACCAAACAAGGGCATTTCATAGTAGCAAAAATATTTAGTCCATGATTTGGGCAAGAAATGAGTACTACTAAGGATTAATGTATACATAAAAGATACTCAAACTCAAATTTATATTAGTCTTGTAAGATTACTTTTGTAGCTTTTTAAGAGTTTTAGAAAAAATTCATTTCTTTTCTATGATATTGTCTCAAAGAAATTCCTAGCGAGGAAATACTCTCAACATAAGATATTAGTGGAAAAAATATGTATCAAGTGTAAAAAATTTTAAAAACATAGTTCTTCATCGTCGTGATTATTTGTAAGAAAGTTATAATTTTAAAAGTTTACGTTCAAAATACCTTAAATAGTATTTTGAGCTCTACAAATGCAATTAAAAAAACTAACTATATGAATATAAGCCATGTACCTTTTATCAATAAAAGACGCGCGTTTTATACAAGTCTCCTTGAAGATAAGGTTATTAATATATTTTTATACTATTTTAGTAAGTTTAAAAATGTTTTTTTTTCCAAAACTTTTACGATAGGCAAATGCTTCCTCCACAAGCGCTCTCAAGTAGTTTCAAGGAAATTTTAAGTATTTTTTTAAAAAAAAATCATAAATGGGCCTTGAGTCGATTATTTTGTGGCTCAAATATAAGACTTGATAAGCCAAGTAAATATTTTATACCTCCATTGAGCTTACATGGCACAAAAGAGAAATCCAAATCATGTTGTCCAAGAAGACAACCCATTCCTTGGAAACCAGAGTGTTAACAACAATTCAGCACATTGTAATTCGCACGGGGTGGCCATATGATGCAAGTAAGAATCTCAGGCTTCTCAGCACTCTGTGTTTAGAAGTTTCCTTGGAAAAAAGAAAAGAAAAAAAACGTTGAGTCAGTGAATTTTCTTCGAAAATTCTAAAAAACATAGACTTTCGAGAGAAGAGACACGATGATGTGGAAAAGGAGTCGTCGTGAGCCCACCTAATTAGAATGGGAGTCAGTGAATTTTCTTCGAAAATTCCTTAAAAAAAGACAGACTTTCGAGAGAGAAGAGACACGATGATGTGAAAAAGGAGTCGTGAGCCGACCTAATTATTGATGGTGATCGACCCGACCGCTTATTAAAAAGAAGGGCATCATCGGTAGCCTTCTCACACACATAATTTACTCGCCTCTCTACACATCATCATCATCTTCTGTAGCCTCTCAAAATATCACCAGTTCAAGTTCCACTTCATAGCATTCATTCTCTATGGAGCCTAGCGAAACATACGACTGGGTCCCTGCCTGCTCTTTCCAGCCCATGCTGCATCCCGAGTACGAGATCATCAAAGCGGAGTGCGACCCCTGGATCCTGGCCACTGCGGCGCCCGCTTCCCCTGAAGCTGCCCAGTTCCTTCGTGACTGCTTGCTTCCTTTCTTCTGCAGCGTCAGCTATGCCCAATGCGCAGCGCAGCGGTTAGTTCCGATCACCAAGTTGGTGAGCTGGTTCTTCCTCACTGACACCGATGATGACAATCTCTCTATTCGTGGCTGTGCCACTGATCATGTCTGGCAACCACGCCGCAACCTCATCCTCGCATGCTTTGCTGGCCAAACCCTCGATCTTCACCTCTCAGCTGCTGCGGACAGCACCGTAGAAGCAGTCTCGGAAACCCGCAATATCCAAAAAGGGCTTGCTGCCCTGCATGACATCTGGAAGGACATCTCCAGAGACATGCCTCTCAAAATGCAGTCTCGCTTCCTTCAGGCCACCAGACGCTACGTTGATGCCAACATGATCCAAGCTCGATTCCGGAGCACTGGGCGCGTTCCAGGTGTCGACGAGTACGTCAAAGTGATACGCCGGCCCGCTTCGTTAGTTCCGTCATGCCTCATCCTGCTGGAATACGGCCTCCACATCGAGCTGGACGAGGAGACGCTAGAAAGCGAGCTGCTGCTGCAGCTGCACGACGCAGTGGTGGATCATGTAGCGCTGTACAATGATCTGTTCTCTTTTGAAGCTGAGGTGAGCCATGGGGACTACTTCAACCTGCCATCTGTGATCTTCCGGGCACGCGAGGCTGCGCCAGGGTTCACTTTTGCGGACGCGGTGTGGGAGGCTGTGCGCATGGTGGAGGAGGTGGACAAGCTGAGTGCGCAGCTGATGGCCGAGGCCCAGAAGTCAAGCCTCGTAGAGAAGCCTGGAGTGGAAGCCTACCTGCGGGGGCTGGGACTATTAATGGCAGGCAACGTGAAATGGTCTTACCAGACAGCCCGCTACTCGCACACCTGCTCCCCACAAGGCGTCGTGCTTCCGCTGTGCTGCAGAGCAGGTGGCCTCTCCTCCATCTTAAGAAAAAGAAGTTGCCTATTCAACTGAATGATTCTTCTTAGATCTATTTGGCTTTGTAGTAAGCTGCTCTCATTAATAATGAGACGTCCCCTTATCAATTTTAGCAATGGGTGGGCTAATGCAAGGCATGTTTTAACTAAAGCTGCACTCGCTAAAGCTAATAAAGCAAGGATTTTATCCAAAAATGCATTTCTGTTGTTGACTCTAAAGTTTTCTTCTCCTCAATTAAAATTAAGATATATAAGGATGCTATTTCCTCTTTTTTGGATCTTTGTTGTTTTGCTCACAAACCTTGATCAAATGGCTAGGTATCTGCTGAATTTCTTTCTTTGGTTCTACCATTGGCCGTCGTCGTGAGAGGATGTATGTAATGAGAGATGGATTAATGAAGATAGGTTGCTTGGATTTGTTCCTTGTATAGTTAGCCAGGAGGAGGTTAGTTGGGTAGAGAGATCTTCTACTAAGGAGAAGTGTTCTGTTGCTCTGAAGAGCATCCATGGGTAGGGAAAAGTCCCCTTGCTAGGATGGGCTTTCTTTTGAGTTTTCTTTTTCACTTCTTATTGAAACATCAAATATTTCCAGAAGATAATGAGATGCCAGTGGACCGTAGTCGAGCAAAAGCAATGTTGCACGCGATTTGCATGGACTACAACACACACCATGCTTGTCCAAATGATTGTATTCTTTATCGACAAGAATATAACAACGCATTACAATGTCCACATTATGGTACATCGAGATATAGACAAAATGTGCAAGGAGAAAGGGTACCAGCAAAAGTTTTACGACACTTTCCCATGATCCCTCGGATTAAAACAATGTTCAAGTGTAAATCCATTGCAGGATTGATAACTTGGCACTGTAAACACTAGGTCCACGGATGGTGTTATGCATGTGCCAATAGATTCCCCTGCATGGAAGCACATTGAAGAGAAGTGGGTAGCCTTTCAGGAGGAGGCTCGCCATATTCGACTCGGACTAGCCATGGATGAAGTGAATCCATTTGGTCTATGAAGTTCATCATGGAGTACATGGCCTGTTTGTCTAGTTAACTATAATCTTCCACCATGGCTAGCGATAAAAAAAGGACATCTTTTATTGTCTTTGATAGTTCCTGGAAAGTACAAGGTGAAGAACATGGATGTGTATTTAGTCCCTTTAGTTGAGGAGCTTCGTGTTCTATGGGAGGGCATTGAAGTTCATGATATTTCCAAGAGGTTTGGACAACGTGCACTAACATTGAGAGGAATACTTATGTGGACTATGCATGATTGGCCTGGCTATGGAGAGTGCTCAAGTAATACTGTAGCTTGTTAACATATTAAGTCACAATTATCATCCAAACTTACCTGCTATACAATCTTTTTTGATGTTCTATAGGAATTTCAGTGTCAGGGTATAATGGATGTCCATTATGCGGGCCGCAACTTGAGGCTCGATACTCAAAATCTATGAAGAAGATAGTATGCGAGGGCCACAAGAAGTATCTCCCAGTGGACCATCCTTTGCATGAGGGATTTATAGGGAGGTCTCCTTGCATATGGTAGAGCAGTGATTGGAGGACCTTATGAGAGCTGGATCCAACCTATACACCTCCAGGAATGAAGCGTCTATCCATTTTCATCAACTTCCATACTAGAATTACCTTTTAGTGAACCATCTTCTTGACCCAATGCACATTTTCAAGAATATAGCCGAGGTGCTTCGAAAAACCATCACAGGAGCAAAGGAGAGCAAGGCACAACGAGATGATTTACAAGAGGTTCAATTCATGCACCACTTATGGGCCCAAAATAGAGCAGATGGAAAGGTGAAGCTACCAAAAGCACCTTGGGTCATGACAAAGGATGAGCAACGGTGTGTAAAGAAGTGCATTCGTGAGTTTCGTACCCCTATAGGATGCATGTATTTCTTGAAGGGAGCATTTACAAAGGACAATGAGCTTAGTGGCTTGAAGAGTCATGATTGGCACATATTCTTGCAATTCATCTTCCTATAGCCATCAAGGATTGCCTCAACGATGACATTAGAGCAACAATTTACAAAATTGGTGCAGTGGTACGTTGGATATCAAGGAAAGAGATTAGTAGAGACACATTGGCTGAGAAATACTTTCCAACAAGTATTTTAACCATTCAATTGCACTTGCTAGTTCATGTGGTTGATGAAATTGTTGTGGCTGGGGTTGTCCATAGCCGATGGATGTTTTTGTTAGAGAGATTTATGAAGAAACTTAAAGGATTTGTTCATCAAAGAGCTCGTCCCTGAAGGTAGTATGGCAGTGGGATGTCTTGTTCAAGAATCATTTGTATATATAACTCAATTTCTTAGTACGTCTGATCCCGATATGCCAAGATTATGGACACAAGAAGAAGATGATTGACTAGTTGGGGAAGAACCACAAGGGAAGGGCCTTGTGAGCAACCTATCTTCATTAATTCATGTGCTATGTTACATGTACTTTGAATTACCCCCTAGGCACCACACCGCCCTTTAAAAATTTGAATAGCTAACCCTAGAGAGAGAGAGAGAGAGAGAGTTTTGGCTAGTTTAAGAGAAATAGAGAGAGTTAGAGAGCATAGGAGAGTTTGAGAGAGTTAAAGAGAGAATGACTGAGTGTGTGTGTGTGTGTGTGTGAGAGAGAGAGAGAGAGAGAGAGAGAGAGAGAGAGAGACTATTACGAGATATTATATATATATCTGTGCAACATATCTTGTATATCTTCAAGGAACTCCTTGATAGATTGTAGCTTCTCCTTCTATAGCCCTACGGCTATAGGAGACTGCATCAGCAGCTGGAAACCATGCATCAACATGAATGGACTAAATCTAGACGCCGAATGTTTTGAACTGTTATAAGCAAACTCTAAATGCGACAGATACTCCTCATAATTGGATTGGCTTTTGCTAACATATGCTCGAAGCATATCTTCGAACACTTGGTTACTCTTTTCTGTCTGACAACTACGGATGGTGTGTCGTACTCATACTCAGAGTAGTTTCTAAACTTTTGAAGAATTCACTCCGAAAGTGGATATTGAATTTCCTATCTTAATCAGAGACTATATCTATGGGCAGGCCATCTAGTTTGTAGAGATGCTCGATAAACAAACTAGCTAACTCAGGTGTTTTGACCGTCTTCTTAATAGCTATAAACTTGACCATCTTGGTCAATCTGTCAACCACTACCCAAACCGAATCATTTCCTTGATTCATTCGCGTTGGACGAGTGATGAAATCCATGGAAATACTCTCCCATTTCCCTCTAGGAATATCCAATGGTTGTAGTAAACCTCCAACCTTGAGGCGCTCATGCTTATTGACCTTGGATGTCCTTGAACAAACTAGGCTAGTAAAATTGTCCTTTGGCTAGTGCATAGGCAAATAACCTAGCAAGGGACCCCCTAGAGATGTCAATCTTTTCCTCATCAATGTCATCAGTTTCAGAGGATACACTCCGTATTTCTCCTCGTCAAAGAGATTGTTGGTGGAGTGGTCATACTCATCATCATTGGCCTTTGAGGGCTGATGGCCCCCAAATTAAGTGTCGTCCATCGCTAGGATGGACCTACGGGGTCATCTTCGGACAAGGCAATGTCGTGAGCTATGTCAACACAGGAGTCTATTTGGGCTCTCGCAAGCTCAAAGGCAATAATCCTATCTCAATCCAGCGGGAAGAGATAGCTTGACTCATGCAGTCAAGTTCGGCCCTGGTAGGCCTGAAACGAAGGAAAGCATCCCAAAGAAACCCTCTAAACCACCACACAGTTGGTGACCTACCCTCGCTCATGATTGGAATCTAGATTTTACTAGGTCTTGTTCTTTTTATTTATATTTTGTGTAGATAGTGAAATAAATGCAGAAAAGAATGATAAATAATAAATAAAAATAGTGCAAGTTGATGGAAAGTAGTCACCCAATCCCGTAGAGTGTGCAGGCTATTGAACTTGGCAAAATCCATGGTGAAGCTTTGCGGTGTCGTTGGGGCAAGCTCCTAGGTTCTGTAGCGAGAGTACTCAAAGGGACGACCTGCGCACTATGGTGCGGTCACGCGATCGATGTCGATATCGAGGAAAAGGAGCACCCCCGCACGACGCACTATTGTGGGGAGGTGCAACACCAACGCGGTGCAAGATGGAGAGAATCTGGCTATTATAGCTGCGGGTGGCCGTCGACTCGTGGCTGACGACTGTGCAGCCCCTCCATAGCAAGCAAATGAATGAGTTTACTATCCTCGCGCTGGCTGGGGGTATGCGTCATTTTTGTTGACGTCGACGTTGTTGCCATTTATTGAGTTTGGCATAGCTGCTTTTGTCCTTGCCCGCCTTGCCTTGCCCGCTGTTGTCGCACGCAGCCCTCTTTAGTATGCCGGCCAGCCTTGGTGCTACCTAAGAGGTCTGCACCTCTCCCGCGTAGATTGTGCTGTAGAGAGCAAACGAGAGAGACAGAGTATGGTGCCCTTTTTATCCCCTGAGTATGGTTGCAGTTAAGAGCAGGTAAGAGAGAGATAAGATGGTGGCAGCGGTTGAGGTGCATGAGCGTGCTCCCTCCTTCCTCCTCCTCCTCCACTCAAGCTTCCATCATTCCTCTCCCCCTTGTCGTGCTGCTCCACAAACAAAAAAAGATAAGGTCCTTCCAATGATTGGACCCCAAATGATTAAGGTGGGTCCAACCCCTGTTCACGCGGGTTGGTACCTCGCTCTGATACCAATGTTATACTCACGTAACTGGTGTGGAAACGACACTTGTGGAGGAGGAGATGAGGCTATGGATCACCATCCAGCTTGAGAGAGAATGGGGATAGCATCCCCATTGTCGAGAATGTATAAGGGTCTTCCTGCCCACACATGCCCAGCTGCCCATGGATCTCTATCCCATGCGCCCTCACTCCTGAACCCTAGCTCGCTTGCCGTCCACGCTCCTGTGGATGGGCTCGAGCCTCCTATAGCTGCTATGAGCTACGTAACACAAGGATGTGAAGGGAGTGTCCAAACAAAGGGCCTTATGTGTATAGCCAAACCTTCATAGAAAAGATCAAAGGGGAGCTTAATAAGCTCATAGATACAAATTTGATTATTGAAATTGAGCATACTGAATCGGTGTCTCCCATTGTAGTTGTACCCAAAAAGAATGGCAAACTTTTTCTTTGCGAGAACTTGAGAAAGGTCAATGCATCTACCCTCTCCCTCTCATAGATCATGTGCTCAAATGAGTAGTAGGTAAGGCAGAATATAGCTTTTTAGATGCTTTTTCCTGCGATAGCCATGTCTCAATACACCCTGTAGATTGGCACAAGACATCATTCACCATTGAGTGGGAAGCATTTGCTTACAAGGTTATGCCTTTTGGCTTGACTAATGCTCATGTAACTTTTCAAAGATTGATGTGTCATGCTTTCAAGGAATACCTTAGGGTTTTTCTTGAAATCTTCATGGATGCCTTGTGCATACACTGAACTAAGTGCGTTAAGCATATAGCTCACTTGAAAATAAATCTTTCAAAAGTGCCACCTTTATTGCATATGTCTAAACTTTGAGAAATGCAATTCATGGTAAGCCCGGCCAAGATATTAGGACATATTGTGTCCCGAAATGGCATTACAACGGTGACTAATGCATACACTCGACTAAGTATATAGCCTACTTTAAAAAAATCTTTCAAAAGTGTCGCCTTTATTGAATCTATCCTTTTAGTGTGGGCTGGCTATTTTGGATTTCTTACCGAGGAAATTGTTTGAACGTAACAATTGACATTACAAAGCTGAGTGTGAGAGGAGAGAGAGGGGAGGCCACAAGGGGAATTTTTCACGTTAAAATGACAATGAATTTCAATTGCTTGTAGATGGATTATTGTTTGCACTCCTCTCTTTAGAATTAAGAAGAGAGAGAGACTTGAGCAAGTGTCCAAGAAGACACCCAATTCCTTGGAAACCAAAGTGTTAAAAATAATTCAGCGTTGATTGTAATTCGCAAGCAAGAGTCTCAGGCTTCTCAGCATAGCAAACTGTACTATGTGTTTAGAGGCTTCTAAGTTTCCTTGAAAATTCCCAAAAAAAAAAACGTTGAGTCAATGAATTTTCTTTGAAAATTCTAAAACACATTGACTTTCGAGAGAAGAGACACGATGATGATGTGGAGAAGGAGTCGTGAAATGTTGTAGTGAGGGTACTATAGTTGGCTGGAACAACTGGTGTATTTGTTATGGAGGAGACACTATTAAATTACCACTTTCCTTTCTCTTTCTCTCACTTGTTTCCTTTGTCTTTCTCTCACTTGTTTCCTCCTCTTCTCGCATTCTCACTATGCAGTTATCAAGCTTCTCTATCTTATGTGGTGCTTGATGTGATGAGAATTTTGTCAGTTCTTCTTCTTCTTCTGGTTAATTTAGAAGCAACGCAATCTTCAAACTATTATTTCTCTCTAGAAACTCTACACAAAGAAGCAAATTTGAAGCACCCTCTCTTTCTTTCTCTCTAAAATGCAATAAAAAAAGGATAATCACCTAAGCTTATCCACCAGTGGAAAAAAAGAACGTGAACATCTTGTCCTAACCCTTTTTTCATAACTAGGCTCTAATTACCCAAAAAGTCCTAATTAATTAAACTAGCTCATTTCCTAAGAGTCGTCTAGTCCTAGGGACCCTAATACCAAACAAGGGCATTTCATAGTAGCAAAAATATTTAGTCCATGATTTGGGCAAGAAATGAGTACTACTAAGGATTAATGTATACATAAAAGATACTCAAACTCAAATTTATATTAGTCTTGTAAGATTACTTTTGTAGCTTTTTAAGAGTTTTAGAAAAAATTCATTTCTTTTCTATGATATTGTCTCAAAGAAATTCCTAGCGAGGAAATACTCTCAACATAAGATATTAGTGGAAAAAATATGTATCAAGTGTAAAAAATTTTAAAAACATAGTTCTTCATCGTCGTGATTATTTGTAAGAAAGTTATAATTTTAAAAGTTTACGTTCAAAATACCTTAAATAGTATTTTGAGCTCTACAAATGCAATTAAAAAAACTAACTATATGAATATAAGCCATGTACCTTTTATCAATAAAAGACGCGCGTTTTATACAAGTCTCCTTGAAGATAAGGTTATTAATATATTTTTATACTATTTTAGTAAGTTTAAAAATGTTTTTTTTTCCAAAACTTTTACGATAGGCAAATGCTTCCTCCACAAGCGCTCTCAAGTAGTTTCAAGGAAATTTTAAGTATTTTTTTTAAAAAAAATCATAAATGGGCCTTGAGTCGATTATTTTGTGGCTCAAATATAAGACTTGATAAGCCAAGTAAATATTTTATACCTCCATTGAGCTTACATGGCACAAAAGAGAAATCCAAATCATGTTGTCCAAGAAGACAACCCATTCCTTGGAAACCAGAGTGTTAACAACAATTCAGCACATTGTAATTCGCACGGGGTGGCCATATGATGCAAGTAAGAATCTCAGGCTTCTCAGCACTCTGTGTTTAGAAGTTTCCTTGGAAAAAAGAAAAGAAAAAAAACGTTGAGTCAGTGAATTTTCTTCGAAAATTCTAAAAAACATAGACTTTCGAGAGAAGAGACACGATGATGTGGAAAAGGAGTCGTCGTGAGCCCACCTAATTAGAATGGGAGTCAGTGAATTTTCTTCGAAAATTCCTTAAAAAAAGACAGACTTTCGAGAGAGAAGAGACACGATGATGTGAAAAAGGAGTCGTGAGCCGACCTAATTATTGATGGTGATCGACCCGACCGCTTATTAAAAAGAAGGGCATCATCGGTAGCCTTCTCACACACATAATTTACTCGCCTCTCTACACATCATCATCATCTTCTGTAGCCTCTCAAAATATCACCAGTTCAAGTTCCACTTCATAGCATTCATTCTCTATGGAGCCTAGCGAAACATACGACTGGGTCCCTGCCTGCTCTTTCCAGCCCATGCTGCATCCCGAGTACGAGATCATCAAAGCGGAGTGCGACCCCTGGATCCTGGCCACTGCGGCGCCCGCTTCCCCTGAAGCTGCCCAGTTCCTTCGTGACTGCTTGCTTCCTTTCTTCTGCAGCGTCAGCTATGCCCAATGCGCAGCGCAGCGGTTAGTTCCGATCACCAAGTTGGTGAGCTGGTTCTTCCTCACTGACACCGATGATGACAATCTCTCTATTCGTGGCTGTGCCACTGATCATGTCTGGCAACCACGCCGCAACCTCATCCTCGCATGCTTTGCTGGCCAAACCCTCGATCTTCACCTCTCAGCTGCTGCGGACAGCACCGTAGAAGCAGTCTCGGAAACCCGCAATATCCAAAAAGGGCTTGCTGCCCTGCATGACATCTGGAAGGACATCTCCAGAGACATGCCTCTCAAAATGCAGTCTCGCTTCCTGCAGGCCACCAGACGCTACGTTGATGCCAACATGATCCAAGCTCGATTCCGGAGCACTGGGCGCGTTCCAGGTGTCGACGAGTACGTCAAAGTGATACGCCGGCCCGCTTCGTTAGTTCTGTCATGCCTCATCCTGCTGGAATACGGCCTCCACATCGAGCTGGACGAGGAGACGCTAGAAAGCGAGCTGCTGCTGCAGCTGCACGACGCAGTGGTGGATCATGTCGCGCTGTACAATGATCTGTTCTCTTTTGAAGCTGAGGTGAGCCATGGGACTACTTCAACCTGCCATCTGTGATCTTCCGGGCACGCGAGGCCGCGCCAGGGTTCACTTTTGCGGACGCGGTGTGGGAGGCTGTGCGCATGGTGGAGGAGGTGGACAAGCTGAGTGCGCAGCTGATGGCCGAGGCCCAGAAGTCAAGCCTCGTAGAGAAGCCTGGAGTGGAAGCCTACCTGCGGGGGCTGGGACTATTAATGGCAGGCAACGTGGAATGGTCTTACCAGACAGCCCGCTACTCGCACACCTGCTCCCCACAAGGCGTCGTGCTTCCGCTGCTGCAGAGCAGGTGGCCTCTCCTCCATCTTAAGAAAAAGAAGTTGCCTATTCAACTGAATGATTCTTCTCAGATCCATTTGGCTTTGCAGTAAGCTGCTCTGATTAATAATGAGACGTCCCCTTATCAATTTTAGCAATGGGTGGGCTAATGCAAGGCATGTTTTAACTAAAGCTGCACTCGCTAAAGCTAATAAAGCAAGGATTTTATCCAAAATGCATTTTTGTTGTTGACCCTAAAGTTTTCTTCTCCTCACTTAAAATTAAGATATATAAGGATGCTATTTCCTCTTTTTTGGATCTTTGTTGTTTTGCTCACAAACCTTGATCAAATGGCTAGGTATCTGCTGAATTTCTTTCTTTGGTTCTACCATTGGCCGTCGTCGTGAGAGGATGTATGTAATGAGAGATGGATTAATGAAGATAGGTTGCTTGGATTTGTTCCTTGTATAGTTAGCCAGGAGGAGGTTAGTTGGGTAGAGAGAGCTTCTACTAAGGAGAAGTGTTCTGTTGCTCTGAAGAGCATCCATGGGTAGGGAAAAGTCCCCTTGCTAGGATGGGCTTTCTTTTGAGTTTTCTTTTTCACTTCTAGAGGGTTAGCTATTCAAATTTTTAAAGGGCGGTGTGGTGCCTAGGGGGTAATTCAAAGTACATGTAACATAGCACATGAATTAATGAAGATAGGTTGCTCACAAGGCCCTTCCCTTGTGGTTCTTCCCCAACTAGTCAATCATCTTCTTCTTGTGTCCATAATCTTGGCATATCGGGATCAGACGTACTAAGAAATTGAGTTATATATACAAATGATTCTTGAACAAGACATCCCACTGCCATACTACCTTCAGGGACGAGCTCTTTGACAAACAAATCCTTTAAGTTTCTTCATAAATCTCTCTAACAAAAACATCCATCGGCTATGGACAACCCCAGCCACAACAATTTCATCAACCACATGAACTAGCAAGTGCAATTGAATGGTTAAAATACTTGTTGGAAAGTATTTCTCAGCCAATGTGTCTCTACTAATCTCTTTCCTTGATATCCAACGTACCACTCCACCAATTTTGTAAATTGTTGCTCTAATGTCATCGTTGAGGCAATCCTTGATGGCTATAGGAAGATGAATTGCAAGAATATGTGCCAATCATGACTCTTCAAGCCACTAAGCTCATTGTCCTTTGTAAATGCTCCCTTCAAGAAATACATGCATCCTATAGGGGTACGAAACTCACGAATGCACTTCTTTACACACCGTTGCTCATCCTTTGTCATGACCCAAGGTGCTTTTGGTAGCTTCACCTTTCCATCTGCTCTATTTTGGGCCCATAAGTGGTGCATGAATTGAACCTCTTGTAAATCATCTCGTTATGCCTTGCTCTCCTTTGCTCCTGTGATGGTTTTTCGAAGCATCTCGACTATATTCTTGAAAATGTGCATTGGGTCAAGAAGATGGTTTACTAAAAGGTCATTCTAGTATGGAAGTTGATGAAAATGGATAGACGCTTCATTCCTGGAGGTGTATAGGTTGGATCCAGCTCTCATAAGGTCCTCCAATCACTGCTCTACCATATGCAAGGAGACCTCCCTATAAATCCCTCATGCAAAGGATGGTCCACTGGGAGATACTTCTTGTGGCCCTCGTATACTATCTTCTTCATAGATTTTGAGTATCGAGCCTCAAGTTGCGGCCCGCATAATAGACATCCATTATACCCTGACACTGAAAGCCCTATAGAACATCAAAAAAGATTGTATAGCAGGTAAGTTTGGATGATAATTGTGACTTAACATAATATGTTAACAAGCTACAGTATTACTTGAGCACTCTCCATAGCCAGGCCAATCATGCATAGTCCACATAAGTATTCCTCTCAATGTTAGTGCACGTTGTCCAAACCTCTTGGAAATATCATGAACTTCAATGCCCTCCCATAGAACACGAAGCTCCTCAACTAAAGGGACTAAATACACATCCATGTTCTTCACCTTGTACTTTCCAGGAACTATCAAAGACAATAAAAGATGTCCTTTTTTATCGCTAGCCATGGTGGAAGATTATAGTTAACTAGACAAACAGGCCATGTACTCCATGATGAACTTCATAGACCAAATGGATTCACTTCATCCATGGCTAGTCCGAGTCGAATATGGCGAGCCTCCTCCTGAAAGGCTACCCACTTCTCTTCAATGTGCTTCCATGTAGGGAATCTATTGGCACATGCATAACACCATCCGTGGACCTAGTGTTTACAGTGCCAAGTTATCAATCCTGCAATGATTTACACTTGAACATTGTTTTAATCCGAGGGATCATGGGAAAGTGTCGTAAAACTTTTGCTGGTACCCTTTCTCCTTGCACATTTTGTCTATATCTCGATGTACCATAATGTGGACATCGTAATGCGTTGTTATATTCTTGTCGATAAAGAATACAATCATTTGGACAAGCATGGTGTGTGTTGTAGTCCATGCAAATCGCATGCAACATTGCTTTTGCTCGACTACGGTCCACTGGCATCTCATTATCTTCTGGAAATATTTGATGTTTCAATAAGCTGTTACACAAAATAGTCAGGCTAAGAAAATGCATATAAAGGTACATAACTCACTAATTGCATATGATATCATCACTTACGCAAAAAATTTTGATACGCTCGTATCAGACCATCCAAAAATCGATTGCAAGTTCAATATGGATAGGCAAACGTGTAAAATAGGCACATGTGCTCCACGATATAGTGGAAGACGAGCAAGCCTGTGTAGCTGTTTCTCTTCTTAGGAAGCGTATTCCACACGTCGTGTGTTTTCTTCTGCCCCTTCGTGTTCCAAACATTGAGCTTCTGTTCCATCGTGTAAGGCATTTATCACGTCATCCATGTCATGTTCTAGTATTTGCTCCGAATCCGCCTCAAGTTCCTCGGGTTGTTGGATCACCTCGTTTGCCGCTACTCTTGTTGGTCTCCATTGTTCAGGCCGGATATCCACTGGTTCGTCATTGTTGAAGCGTGCATTGCCACTAATTAGATGTTCCAATCGCTCCACCAAAAATATTCTCCATTTTTTTGTATGATCATTGCAAATTTGTGGACGTCGAGCCACTTGGTATTTGCAGCGAGTACATGGGCAAAGTGTCTTCTCCTCTAAATCAATAAAATTTTAGGGTGTGGCGTCATCCATGGTTTCCATATTGATTTGCAAAATAGGAACGAATGCTTATTTTTGGAGGGGAATCCTCCCTCAAGTAATTGTGGAGGGTGTGGTAGTCGGTGATAGGCAATTTGAAATGTCGGGGGACGCAAGATCTGGAAAGATTTTGAATTTGAATGAAAAGTAACGATTGTCGAAATAAGCGTCAAAAAGATTATCGAAATATCAGGCCACCATAGCTCATCACATTGCTGCAAATTTAACATGATATTAGAGCCTAGCCTAGAATCCATCAAGTTTATGAGCCCATTATCTTGCTAATTACTTGGCTAATTAGGATTAGTAGATAATTAGATTTTTTACCTCTTTTTCAAGTAGCCTCTGTACCCTTAGCTGGTGGAGGATCTCTCTCTCCCTTCACACATAACATTAGCCCAAATCCTTTTAGCCAAACATATCTACACTCCCCACACATAAGCCAATCAAGACGAATCACAGAACTGCCTACGGAAGCTACAGAAATTCACGATTTTGCAAGCGCCACTTTTTTGAAGCAAAACTGAGATTTATTCTGTACTAGATGAAATGGATCTAATTCCTCTTGGCCCTAGGGGTTTTCAAGGGTGCTCTACAAGCTGGTGAAGACAAATTTTGATTTGTCTACAATGAGATCCAAGCTCTTCATCAAATCTGCAAGTGACTTCGGTAAAACAGAGATTAAGCATTCAATATTTGGTCAAATCTTATGTTTCTTGGCTTAATCCTCTACTAGACTAATTGCTAATTATGTCCTTGAAAGGATTTGAGCTCATTTGAACTCTAAGGCCTCAGATCTAGACTCCCCGCATACTCTATTTTTTGCACACAAAATAGAGGATTAGTTTGCTAATTAGTGATTAATAAGTACTAAACTAATTGCTAATTATGTCTTTGAAAGGATTTGAGCTCATTTGAACTCTAAGGCCTCAGATCTGGACTCCCTGCATACTCTGTTTTTTGCACACAAGATAGAGAATTAGTTTGCTAATTAGTGATTAATCAGTACTAATCACTATATTTTGGTGCAATTAAGGGTTTAAATTAACCATTAGGTATCTGATACAGATCCCTATAACTTCATATTGTAATTCAGAGATGGTTTGATACTCTAACCATTCTGTACAGATTTGTTACCCTTGGTTTAATGTAATTTCTGGTGATAAATCTGTGTTATAATCATCACCTAAACACCAGATTGAGTTTTAAAAGGGTAAACACTGCCCTTGAATCTTGAAATTGCATCAAGAGGTAAGACCCCCTTCACATCATCATGAGTACAGCACAAGAGATAGCCAAATTTAATGGAGAGCAGTTTTACACATGGCAGACAAAAACCATGTATCTACTC
Source organism: Cibotium barometz (assembly GCF_041138505.1). Taxonomy (NCBI): domain Eukaryota; kingdom Viridiplantae; phylum Streptophyta; class Polypodiopsida; order Cyatheales; family Cibotiaceae; genus Cibotium; species Cibotium barometz. The sequence continues at coordinate 20,681,303 of NC_141062.1, read as the reverse complement.
ATGAGGAAAAATCTATGGGGGCTAGTTGAGGGAAGAGATGAATGCCCAGAGGTGAGAGGGAAAAATGAGTGGAAGAGCAGGAATGAAAAAGCATTGGGACTTATCGCACTCAATTTAAATGATGAAATCATTCATCACATCACAGGGATACAATGCGCGAAAGATGCATGGGATGAAAATAAATTATTTGGCACACAAGCTAAAAATTCAAAGATAAATCTGTTAATGCAATTCTACAAATTGGATATGAAGGAAAGTGAACCTTTAATCACACACTTGAAAAGATATAAAAGCATTAAGCAACAACTGGCAGCTATTGGCAAAAAGGTAGAAGATGATGAGGCACTAGCCTCTGAAGAGTGTGGACAAAGGTGAATATGAAAAAATTGTAGCAACACTAAAGAATGTACCTGAATTGAAGCTAAACGAGATAGAAGGAGCTCTACTAGAGCAAGAGACCAGAGGCAAAGAGAAGAAATGGCTGGACTCAACAGCAGGAGAGGAAACAGCATTCTTCACCCAAGGAGGATTCTCTCGAGGACGAGGAAGAGGCAGAGTAGGAGGAAGGATCTTTACTTGTTGCAACAACTGTCGCAAGCCAGGACACATGGCAAGAGACTGCTACAGCAAACCCAGTGGAGAAGGAACAACATTCGCAAACTTCATGGAGGCTCCTAAGGAAGTGGAGTCAGATCATCTTTTCTGAGAGAGAAAGAGAGAGAGAGAAACCCCACAACCAAATGTAACCTGCCCCAATAGAGTAAAACCACCTCTAAGCCATCGATGATGTAGGCCATGCGGTAGATGTATGTGTGAGCACTTTAGTCAAGGTCACGGGCACTTGTAGTAGCCTTGGACACATAGAGAGAGAGAGTGTGTGTGTCAAGGACTATGAGTTTAGGGACTTGAGGCACTGGTTGTCAGCAGACTATCAAGTAAGAGAGAAACTTGGTATAGGGTCCAGGTGTGCTAATAGTATTCACTTGAGGGGAGGTGTTGAAATATACAAGTGAATAGGGTGTGTGCGGGAACAAGCCCTTGCTAAGAGGCTGTAAAAGAGAAACTGTCAATGTGAGAGAAGCTATGAAAAGGTGAGAAGTATCTACTAATGGGAGAGAATAAAGGGTAGCATGAGGAGATTTAGATGGTGTGGAGATATTCTGGGAGAGCTGGAGAGAATCAAGCAAAAGAGGTGGAGTGAATCAAGGAGAAATCAGTGGGATTGGATGCTTGGATGTAAACTCTATAAATTGAGGCATTGGCATAATGAGAATTTGCCGGTTTTTGATTATCCATGCCTACATTAAGCTATCAATTAATTGCTCATCACATCTTAATTATCATCTAATCTCTTTGTTAGTGATGTTGATTCTAGAATTTGATCCACCATAGTTCATCACATTGCTACAAATTTAACACATGTACATGTGATGTAAAATGTCTATGTGTGTAAGTATAGGTAATTTTCTTGTTTTTTTGCTTTCTCATTTGTTTTGCAGGTTCTTACTCTCTCCCAAGCACTTCTCCACCTCCTTCTTTGCCCTCCCTCCCCTCCCTCCCCTACCCTCCCCTCTCCTCCCCTCTCCTCTTGGTTGTTAACTTGGTGTGTGTGTGTTAAAGGATAAACCTCCTTGTGTATCCATGATATTCACACTTTTAGGGTTTTGTATTACTAATTCTTTTCTCAACTTTTTGTTTTTTTTTGTAGGTCTTCTAATCCTCTCTTTCAACTTCATCAAAAAGAGGTAAATTCTTTTCTTTCTTTCCTCTCTTTTTGATTTTGTATGTATGCATTAGGTTCTTAGGGCTTTTGTATGTATGCATGATGGGCAATTTAGCATATTCAATAAGTCCCCAAATTTGGTGATGATGTTGCCCATCATGCTCGAAGAGTAGATTTCAAATATCCAAATTCCGATCACTTATGACTTGATTTGTAAAAATTTCACCATGCACCCGTTTTGTAGAGAGAGAGTACAAATTCTTAAAGAGCCCAATTTGAGTCCAAATTTTCCCTAATGAAGTTTTTTAGCTTATAAGTCACTTAAGCTTTTCAATGTTATAAGCATTTAAAATCTTATAATTTGATAAGCTTTAAAGCTTTCAAAGCTTAAAGCTTAAACTTGTTTTTGAAAGGTTTCTTCATGAGTGTAATACCCGCGGTCTGCATGCGACTATGAGAAAGGAGAAAGAATCTACTAGCGCTTTTGATTTGCCGCCCATGGATGGAAAGGAGAAGGAAAAAAATTTCAAAGTCTTTATTATCCTTTAAAATCTTGAATTTTCCACTTAACTAAATTTTTAATCAAGAAATTTATAGTTAATCGCTTTTTCCTCCAAATTGATTTATGGGCAAGTATCCACTATCCATTATGGAATTCTGTCATAGGTAGTGGTTTAGCAATCTGAAAGTAGAGCCAGTATGCTGATTTTAGTTGTGCAGACAGATTAACAAGAGATTTAGAAAATTTGAAAATCACTTTTCAAGAAAAAGGATGGTTTTATGGTTATGTAGAGTGGTTTACCATTTCCTTTACCTTATGGTCTTTGCCCTTTAGATAAAAGCCTGCAACTCTTGAAACCTTTGATTTATGCTTTCAAATTTTTAATTCTTGCCTCCATCTTCCGAGACCCATGGCTTTGATACCACTGACACGGACACTTCTAGGACTTCTAGGAAAATAGAGACTTGTAAGAAAATATGTTATTCAACCTAATCACCTCATCAAAAACCACAAGTTACATGTAAAATACTTAGCTCATGAAAACAACTCAACATTAGGTGCAATTTTCCCCTCTTGTGTGTGGTCTCTCCCCTCACATGAGTATTTACATATTTTTTTTCATTCCAAAGTAGCCCATAGCCTCCAAAAATACAAAAAGATACTTTTACTTGCACAGCACTCTCTTAAGCTCAAAATAGAGTGTCCATAAATTAAGGTTAGGGTTAAAGCATATCACACTTTAGAAAAGTATTAAAGTTCAAGTCTAAGGTTATAAATTTAAACTTTCAACATAAATCAAAATGTGCACAAGTTAGCACATGTAGATACAAAGCTTGCTTACAAAAATGTGTGTCAACAAATAAAATTATGTGTATCCTCCTCAATCTTCTAAATTATCTTCACCTATAAAATAGCTAATAGTAAATTGGTAAACAAATATTCCATAAGTATTCTAACCATCACTACACACATGTTTGCCAGGCATAAGCAACCCAAGAATCACACATCCATACAAACCAATTATAACAAACATTGGCAGAGCAGGTGGCCTCTCCTCCATCTTAAGAAAAAGAAGTTGCCTATTCAACTGAATGATTCTTCTCAGATCTATTTGGCTTTGCAGTAAGCTGCTCTGATTAATAATGAGACGTCCCCTTATCAATTTTAGCAATGGGTGGGCTAATGCAAGGCATGTTTTAACTAAAGCTGCACTCGCTAAAGCTAATAAAGCAAGGATTTTATCCAAAATGCATTTTTGTTGTTGACCCTAAAGTTTTCTTCTCCTCACTTAAAATTAAGATATATAAGGATGCTATTTCCTCTTTTTTGGATCTTTGTTGTTTTGCTCACAAACCTTGATCAAATGGCTAGGTATCTGCTGAATTTCTTTCTTTGGTTCTACCATTGGCCGTCGTCGTGAGAGGATGTATGTAATGAGAGATGGATTAATGAAGATAGGTTGCTCACAAGGCCTTTCCCTTGTGGTTCTTCCCCAACTAGTCAATCATCTTCTTCTTGTGTCCATAATCTTGGCATATCGGGATCAGATGTACTAAGAAATTGAGTTATATATACAAATGATTCTTGAACAAGACATCCCACTGCCATAGTACCTTCAGGGACGAGCTCTTTGACGAACAAATCCTTTAAGTTTCTTCATAAATCTCTCTAACAAAAACATCCATCGGCTATGGACAACCCCAGCCACAACAATTTCATCAACCACATGAACTAGCAAGTGCAATTGAATGGTTAAAATACTTGTTGGAAAGTATTTCTCAGCCAATGTGTCTCTACTAATCTCTTTCCTTGATATCCAACGTACCACTGCACCAATTTTGTAAATTGTTGCTCTAATGTCATCGTTGAGGCAATCCTTGATGGCTATAGGAAGATGAATTGCAAGAATATGTGCCAATCATGACTCTTCAAGCCACTAAGCTCATTGTCCTTTGTAAATGCTCCCTTCAAGAAATACATGCATCCTATAGGGGTACGAAAACACACGAATGCACTTCTTTACACACCGTTGCTTATCCTTTGTCATGACCCAAGGTGCTTTTGGTAGCTTCACCTTTCCATCTGCTCTATTTTGGGCCCATAAGTGGTGCATGAATTGAACCTCTTTTAAATCATCTCGTTGTGCCTTGCTCTCCTTTGCTCCTGTGATGGTTTTTCGAAGCACCTCGGCTATATTCTTGAAAATGTGCATTGGGTCAAGAAGATGGTTCACTAAAAGGTCATTCTAGTATGGAAGTTGATGAAAATGGATAGACGCTTCATTCCTGGAGGTGTATAGGTTGGATCCAGCTCTCATAAGGTCCTCCAAGCACTGCTCTACCATATGCAAGGAGACCTCCCTATAAATCCCTCATGCAAAGGATGGTCCACTGGGAGATACTTCTTGTGGCCCTCGTATACTATCTTCTTCATAGATTTTGAGTATAGAGCCTCAAGTTGCGGCCCGCATAATGGACATCCATTATACCCTGACACTGAAAAGCCCTATAGAACATCAAAAAAGATTGTATAGCAGGTAAGTTTGGATGATAATTGTGACTTAACATAATATGTTAACAAGCTACAGTATTACTTGAGCACTCTCCATAGCCAGGCCAATCATGCATAGTCCACATAAGTATTCCTCTCAATGTTAGTGCACGTTGTCCAAACCTCTTGGAAATATCATGAACTTCAATGCCCTCCCATAGAACAGGAAGCTCCTCAACTAAAGGGACTAAATACACATCCATGTTTTTCACCTTGTACTTTCCAGGAACTATTAAAGACAATAAAAGATGTCCTTTTTTTATCGCTAGCCATGGTGGAAGATTATAGTAAACTAGACAAACAGGCCATGTACTCCATGATGAACTTCGTAGACCAAATGGATTCACTTCATCACTACAAGGGATTGGGCTCATACCCGCGCTCTTAGCCGCTAAAAATGACTTGTGAAAAAAAGTAGCGGGCCCGTGTATCAGCGCGTGTATAATCGCGGCCAGAGACATGCGTGTAAAAACGCGTGTACAGTACCTCTCAGACGCGCGTATACACGGGTGTGTAGCCGCGTTTTTTTCGCAGACGCGTTAATACACGCCAGGATACACGGTTTTTATTCTATTAGACGCGGTTATACACGGGTGTATAGCCGCATCCTGTTCAGTTCCAATGTCCCAGACGCGTTTTTACTTGCATCTATACACGCGTTTCTTTTATTTAGATGCGCTTATACACGCGTTACTGCCAGCTTATACGCGTTTATACATGCGTAATTTCCAGTGTATCCGCGCAGATACACGCAATTTTTAGCAGTTTTGACGCGTTTATACACGCGAACAGAGAGCAAAAAAAAAAATCCAGAGAGTGCTATTTGGTGCCTGAATACTGTTCCAGCATTCCAGCACCCAATAGCACTCTCTGGTTTAGGGTTTTTGGTGCATTAGACCATCCACGAAGAACATATGCACGAGGGAGATTAAGACAAGAACGACATGAATGCATACATTGTCATTACACGATTCAAGACAGCCATGAATGTAATACTATCGATCAATCAATTCAATATTACTATCAAAATTTCATACATGTATACAAGGGAGTCCATATCTCGAAGTAGCCCATGGCTTGAGTTTACAAAAAAATATATACAATCACATCCTAAATATGGAATGTGATACTACAAATCTGAGTACTACTCAGACCCAGATGATGACTCGGTGCTCCCCTCATGCTCAGATGAGCTCGCATCGGTCGGAATGTCCGAGGAGTAGTGCTCACATCCACCCTCTGCAGCGGCGCGGCCGGTGGATCATCAGCAGCTTGTGCCTGTTCAAGTAATATATAGTATATAAGTATATATATATATATATATGCAATTCAATAAACCAAAACCATTCGTTACGAATTTTGAAGTACCTGTCGACCGTATGGTCTCATGGCCAACTCAAACTGCGCGTCCGTAATACGTCCCTCGGCTCTGAAGATGGCCCACGTGTCACGTCTGCTATGCCGGCGAGCATACGCAGTATCGTGGGTTGTGGGCTTCCTCCCCGTAACCCGTCGCTGTATCATAATCAACACAATTTGTAAGATTAAAACAATTCATAGAATCAATGAATTAAGTAAACAATCAAATAAAGTGACAGGATACTTACGAACTCTGCCTCCCATGAATCGACGCCGCCAGATCCGAAATGCGAAGATCCAACGGTCTCCATCTGGATCCGTCGTGCCTCCACATGCTGCCTGCTCTTCATGCCACCCTCTGCTCGTTTCTTTGCCTCCTTCCACTCGCGTTTGTGCGCAGTGGCAGGTTTCTCGGTAGGATAGCCACCCGCAGCTACATTTAGCCGGTCATCGTACGCGAGTTTTTTAAGGTGAGATCTTTTATTACTTAAGATCTCCCTTATTCGCGTCCTTCCCCATACATCCGAGAATGTAGCATGTGGGGGATTGGGGTACCGACTGTGTACAGCCTCTATCACCTCCCCAACTAATCGGCTATTTTGATCTTTAAATTTAATAAAACAATTTCTATATGAGTTTGATACTACCCCACGCATGTACTCCATTACCTCCCTCCCCCTCGCATCCATCACTATCCCGCCCCTATCCGTCACATCATAGCAAACCACTCTCTCCATCTCTCTCATCTCCTCCTCTTCCGAACTGTCTCCTCTAACTCTTCTCCCTCTATCTCCTCTCTCATCCCGTGCCCTACTACCTCCCCCACCTCCCCCACCAAAGCACCCGCCGCATCCTCCACTCCCACTCTTCCTACTGCTGCGGGTGGAGTCACGACTGGGGGATTGTCTACGTGACGGTGGCTGTGAGCCCTGACGTGACGGTGGCTCTGAGGGAGCACGTGATGGTGGCTGTGAGGGTGTACGTGAGTGTGTTTGGGACGAGGTATGTCTCCTCGGTGGACGTGGAAGAGGAGAAGCTGCATGCCGTCTCGTCGGACTCGGAGGAATAGACGGCACTGGAGTGCCCTGGATACTCGCGGTAGGGGTATAGACACCAGGCAGGGAAGGAGGGGGATGGGCATACATATACTCTGTAAGCTCAACCGGACCAGGTTGGCGCCCAAAGTGATTCATCATCTCCATCAACCAATTGCTATACGCAAATGGATCGGATAAAGAACCTGGAATATCCATAAAGAACCTGCAACAAACATCATCATGTACATCATGGGCTGTCTCTTGACTCACACATTGTCATTACACAAGTCTAATGCTTGCAAACCATGAAATCTGAAACGCCGCAGTTTTCTGTCTGCAGAAACGCGTGTATACACCCGTCAAAAAACGCGTGTATATACCCGGCAAAAAACGCGTGTATATGCGCGTGGAAAAACTCTGCAGACAGGTTACACGCGCTTCTATACGCGTCTGTACACGCGACCTGCGAAATTTTTTTTTTCGAAAAGACCGACCCCCCGACAAAGACAGAATGCCCTTATAAAAGGACCAGCCATTGTCGCCCCTGTCAGGATGCAGCAACCCAATCGTGTGCAAAAAGACAAACCCAAAGAGCAAAGAGCAAAGTAAACAAATCTGACAAAAGAGACAAGGCACAGGACAAAGTGACTCACCTCTGAAAAAGTGAGTCCTCTCTGCTCCTTCTCTGCTCCCTCCTTCTCCCGTGTGTGTGCTCCTTTCTCTGCTCCCTCCTTGCTGTTGGAAGAGGCGAAAATAGGCAAAAACGCATGCACTGTTGATTTCTGAGTTCAAAATCTATATTTGGGGAAGGCGGGCTATTTTTAGTTTAAATATGCCGCCGCGTTTATGTTCGCGTTTATAAACGCAGGTATATTCGCGTGTATAGGATTTTAGCCGCGTGAATACACGCGTTTTTTAGGAAGTAGCCGCGTTTATACACGGAAGTTTTAGGAGATAGCCGCGTGAATACACGCGATTTTGTGCTTTCATTAAAAATATGTAATGAGTTTGTATTTTCTGGTTTGTACACAGGATGTCATCAACCTCTTCAAGCAGTTCTGGGGAAGATGAGACAATGCGTCATCGTAATCGCGATGTGTGGTTGGGACAACGGATCAAATGTATGTGCAATCGATGTCAAGGATGCATTGTACGAGCACGTCGAATCACCTTGAATCACATCTCCATGTATGGAGAATGGAATCAAACAGGTTTAGAGGTGAGTAGATGTAAATTGATGGTATTCAAATGACTCATGATATCCAAATTAAATTAATAGAGTTGTAACATATAATTTGATAAATTGAAGCAGGATGCAGTACCACACCCTAACATGGTACCCTACGCGCGACGAGAGCACGTAAAGCGTCGACGAGATGATGCTGGAGCTTCGGGATCTAATGTCAGAGATGAGTGGGAAAGGGACGACAATAGCCCTGCACCCCACGAAGTTGTGGAAGAGGAGGTGCTTGATGATATGGTGCGGAATCTTTTTAAGGATGATCCCAAAGGTATGGACGACGATGATATGGAACAAGAGCATCTTTATAAAGCTTCATCGACACCGGTGTTTGAAGGGTGCACATTCTCAGTTTTACGTGCTTCCCTTGAACTACTTAATATACAAACAGTTTATGGATGGAGCAATGCAAGTCTTGACGCATTGTTGAAGTAAGCATTCTAACTTATAAATTTGAATTAGTGGTTTAAGGTTTAGGATTTAAGACTAATTATAATTGATGATATTGGATGCAGGCTATTATCAAACATGCTTCCAAAGGAAAATAGACTGCCCACCTCAAGAGACATAGCGAGGCGCTATGTGACATCTCTTGGAGGACTGGATTATGATAAAATACATGCATGCGTCAATGATTGCATTCTCTTTCGTGGGACGCATAAGGAGGCTCTGACATGTCCCACTTGTGGTGAAGCAAGGTACAGAACAGATATGAAGAGTTTTGATGTACCTCGTAAAGTCTTGCGACACTTTCCTATAATTCCTCGCATCAAACACATGTTCAAGTGCAAATCCATAGCAGAGCTCATGTCATGGCATTCCTCACATCGATCGGATGATGGCATGTGGAGAATTCCCGCAGACACTCCTGCTTGGAAGCATATTGAAGATGAGTGGCCCAGCTTTAAAACAGAGCCCAGAAACTTGAGACTTGGCCTGGGTATGGATGGAGTGAATCCATTTGGTTTCAAAAGCACCGCATACAGCGTGTGGCCAGTTGTGCTGGTGAATTACAACCTTCCACCATCAATGGCGATCAAGAAGGGACATCTTATGTTATCCCTTCTAATTCCAGGGAAACATAAAGTCAAGCATATGGATGTTTATCTTGAACCACTGATTGATGAGTTGGAGGAACTATGGAGAGGTGTTGCGGTGGTGGACATTAGTAGGCCTCCCTCCTCTCGACACTTTGACTTAAAAGCAGTGTTGATGTGGACAATGCATGACTTTCCAGGATACAGCGATTGTTCTGGTAAGAATTCTAATTACCTCCCTACTCTATTACTATTGGCTATATATATTAATTAGACGGTTTGACTTTATTATTCTAACTTTTATTTATATTTTAACAGGTTTGAAAACATCGGGTAAACATGCATGTCCTGTTTGTGGTCCTTCGTTAGTACATGAGTATGCTGATGGTTTGTGTAAGACTATATTCGATAATCATCATCGATTTCTCCCCTCAGATCATCCTAAATATGTTGCTAGTAAGAGTAACATTCCTCCACAAACACTTCGTGCAAAAGATTGGAAGCGTATTTGGGAGTCTACAACTATTCTTCCTCCAGATGGCATGAACAGGTATAGTGATGTTTTTTCAATCTTGTTTTGTGTAGTCTCTAATTGGATTAAAGGTCACATAGAGCAATCCCTTGTGCAGGTACTCCATTTTTTTTCGGCTGCCATATTGGACCCATCTTAAGATCAACCATCTTCTTGATCCCATGCACATCTTCAAGAATGTGGGATCTGGTATTTGGGAACATATTACTGGTAAACGAGACAATGTTAGCGTACGTGAGGACTTGCGGGTCGCAGGACGTATGCGTCAAGCTTGGCCACGAGAGGTGGGTGGGCACGTTCGTCTTCCGCCTGCACCATGGATTATATCAAAGAAAGAGGAGAAGCAGGTAAAGCAGGCCATCACCACTTTGCGTACTCCCACTGGATGCATGAGATCATTGAAGGGAGCCTTTACAACCACTAAGAAAAGAGGCGTTGAGCAACTATATGGGTTGAAGTCCCACGATTGGCACAAGATGCTTCAAGTAAGTGTTTTCCAAGTCTTGTACGTACGTTGAAATTAAATTTTGTAATGCCATAAACCATAAATGTGCTCTTATGTGCGCAGTTCATACTACCTACTAGCATCGACCATTGTGCGAATAAGAGTTTGAAAAAATGTATTTATAAGATGGGCGAGCTTGTGAGGTATGTAAAACCCATGCTCAGATCACCCTTCATTATACCTTGCAAAATGAACGTGCATGAGGTATAACGTACTATTTATTTATTTTTCAGATATGTTAGTTCCAAAGCAATTGATCCAGCCACGTTGGATGATGCGCGTGTTATGGCAGTGGAGGTGGTTTGTTTGGTAGAGGAGACTTTTCCGCGAACCATTCTCACAAGTCAACTACATCTCATTGTGCATTTAGTGGACGAAATTGCTTTATGTGGTACTGTGCATGCACGTTGGATGTTCTTCCTAGAGCGCTTCATGAAGACCTTAAAAGACTTTGTGAGGCAAAGTGCAAGGCCTGAAGGAAGCATGGCCGAGGGTTGGTTGATACAAGAGTCTCTTGTATATATTTCAGAATTTCTTGGTCAGGTGGACAGCTCTTTGCCACGACTATGGAGCAATGAAGAGGACTTGAGGATGACCTCTATTGTGCCTCAAGGAAAAGGACAGAGTAAAGTAATTGACAGAACATTGATTGATGATCTCAATTTCACTTGTATCCTTAATAGTGATGTGATGAGCAGATGGGTTACAAGATATGAGGATGCAAAGACAAAAAGGCAAGCAGAAAGAGCTCTCTTTCGGAGGCAACATGGCTCTCGGAAGGCGTACCCTAAGCATCTAGCAACACTTCCGAATGATATCCATGTTGATTGGTTGCATGAGGAAATGGAGAGAGCAGAGAGTGACGAGGGGCTGCATATCACGGCGGAAGAATGGGAGTATGCACGAGGATGCATGTCAAAGGTACATATAACTAATGTTTTGCATTAGTTGTAAGTGATTTGCTTTTAATATTTATTCACATTGCTTACACAAATATTGCTTCTATTTTGGTCCAGTGCACTATGTTCAATGCTATATGGTGTGAAGGCAAGCATTTTCGAACACAAAGAATTGATGAAAAGAGAAATACACAAGATTGCGGTGTCATTAGTAGCTTTGAGGGAGCTAATGGAAAAATGGATGATTATTGTGGCATAATCCAAGACATATTTAGGCTTGACTTTCGTCGCTTCTTTGTGTATGTTTTGGATGTCAAATGGCAAATGAACGTGGTGGAAAAAGGGCCTGATGCAATGATAAAACGCCATGCAAGTGGATATGTAACTATTGACTCTACAAAGTTCTGGCAAACAAAGAAAGATAGGCTCGTATTGCCACAACAATGTGAGCAGGTATGCATTTTTTTACTAATGTGTTTCATGTACATATATATCTAAGCTCGCGTACCCCTTGACTTTTGATATGCTAATTAATTACTGTACTGTGTGTATTTGAGTAGGTTATCTATCTACCAATGGTGCATGACATCAAATGGTGGTACGTCATCCCTATTGCACCACGTTCCAAAGTGATGTATAATACATTCACTGATATGGAGCATATGGAGGATGTAACAAGCCGCAATGAAGATGACGTCGAACATGCCATTGAAGATGTTGTGATCGATGATCAAGAAATAAGAGATGATCGTGATAATGAGGATGAGCATGCCATTTCTCATGATCATGAGAATGACCCTACCATTGAGGATGATGGTGATGTTGATGAGGATGATCAGGACATCGATACCATTATCAATGGAGTACAGAATATCGATAGTGGAATAAATTTAATCGTAGCCTTACCAATTGATCAAATGGATATTGATGTTGATCGTTTGACAAGGATGGATCTTATTGAAGATGAGATCGAACCCTAACCAATCCGTCACTGTATGTTCTAAATTGATGACATTTCTATCATCTCATATGCATGATTTATTTTTGAATATATTTCATTATTGTAAATGCATGTAGTGGGATTGTGTAATGATGTATACTGTAATGTACTATGAGATGGTTTAAGGAAAATAGTTTTTAATTTTGTTAAGGAATTCAGTTTTTTTTCAGTTTTTCTCTGCCATGCGTGTATTAATCCGTGTATAGTGGCGTGTATTTTTCCGTGTATAATAGCGAGTATTACCCCGTAAATATTATCGTGTATTTATGCGTGTATTACTGCGTGTATGTAAACGCGTTTATACACGCGTTGATAAATGCAAATATACACGCGAAGTTAAATGCTTAAATACACGCGCCCGATTTTATTCAAATACAAGCGCGACCATACACGCGTTAGTAATTTATCGCGTGTATGAAACGCGTGTATGGCAGCATTGTCTTGTAGTGCATCCATGGCTAGTCCGAGTCGAATATAGCGAGCCTCCTACTGAAAGGCTACCCACTTCTCTTCAATGTGCTTCCATGCAGGGGAATCTATTGGCACATGCATAACATCATCCGTGGACCTAGTGTTTACAGTGCCAAGTTATCAATCCTGCAATGGATTTACACTTGAACATTGTTTTAATCCGAGGGATCATGGGAAAGTGTCGTAAAACTTTTGCTGGTACCCTTTCTCCTTGCACATTTTGTCTATATCTCGATGTACCATAATGTGGACATTGTAATGCGTTGTTATATTCTTGTCGATAAAGAATACAATCATTTGGACAAGCATGGTGTGTGTTGTAGTCCATGCAAATCGCGTGCAACATTGCTTTTGCTCGACTACGGTACACTGGCATCTCATTATCTTCTGAAAATATTTGATGTTTCAATAAGCTGTTACACAAAATAGTCAGGCTAAGAAAATGCATATAAAGGTACATAACTCACTAATTGCATATGATATCATCACTTACGCAAAAAATTTTGATACGCTCGTGTCAGACCATCCAAAAATCGATTGCAAGTTCAATATGGATAGGCAAGCGTGTAAAATAGGCACATGTGCTCCACGATATAGTGGAAGACGAGCAAGCCTGTGTAGCTGTTTCTCTTCTTAGGAAGCGTATTCCACACGTCGTGTGTTTTCTTCTGCCCCTTCGTGTTCCAAACATTGAGCTTCTGTTCCATCGTGTAAGGCATTTATCACGTCATCCATGTCATGTTCTAGTATTTGCTCCGAATCCGCCTCAAGTTCCTCGGGTTGTTGGATCACCTCGTTTGCCGCTACTCTTGTTGGTCTCCATTGTTCAGGCCGGATATCCACTGGTTCGTCATTGTTGAAGCATGCATTGCCACTAATTAGATGTTCCAATTGCTCCACCAAAAATATTCCCCATTTTTTTGTATGATCATTGCAAATTTGTGGACGTCGAGCCACTTGGTATTTGCAGCGAGTACATGGGCAAAGTGTCTTCTCCTCTAAATCAATAAAATTTTAGGGTGTGGCGTCATCCATGGTTTCCATATTGATTTGCAAAATAGGAACGAATGCTTATTTTTCGAGGGGAATCCTCCCTCAAGTAATTGTGGAGGGTGTGGTAGTCGGTGATAGGCAATTTGAAATGTCGAGGGAGCACAAGATCTGGAAAGATTTTGAATTTGAATGAAAAGTAACGATTGTCGAAATAAGCGTCAAAAAGATTATCGAAATATCAGGCCACCATAGCTCATCACATTGGTGCAAATTTAACATGATATCAGAGCCTAGCCTAGAATCCATCAAGTTTATAAGCCCATTATCTTGCTAATTACTTGGCTAATTAGGATTAGTAGATAATTAGATTTTTTTACCTCTTTTCAAGTAGCCTCTGTACCCTTAGGTGGTGGAGGATCTCTCTCTCCCTTCACACATAACATTAGCCCAAATCCTTTTAGCCAAACATAGCTACACTCCCTACACATAAGCCAATCAAGACGAATCGCAGAACTGCCTACTGAAGCTACAGAAATTCACGATTTTGCAAGCGCCACTTTTTTGAAGCAAAACTGAGATTTATTCTGTACCAGATGAAATGGATCTAATTCCTCTTGGCCCTAGGGGTTTTCAAGGGTGCTCTACAAGCTGGTGAAAGACAGATTTTGATTTGTCTACAATGAGATCCAAGCTCTTCATCAAATCTGCAAGTGACTTCGGTAAAACAGAGATTAAGCATTCAATATTTGGTCAAATCTTATGTTTCTTGGCTTAATCCTCTACTAGACTAATTGCTAATTATGTCCTTGAAAGGATTTGAGCTCAATTTGAACTCTAAGGCCTCAGATCTAGACTCCCCGCATACTCTATTTTTTGCACACAAAATAGAGGATTAGTTTGCTAATTAGTGATTAATCAGTACTAGACTAATTGCTAATTATGTCCTTGAAAGGATTTGAGCTCATTTGAACTCTAAGGCCTCAGATCTAGACTCCCCGCATACTCTGTTTTTTGCACACAAAATAGAGGATTAGTTTGCTAATTATTGATTAATCAGTACTAAGCACTATATTTTGGTGCAATTAAGGGTTTAAATTAACCATTAGGTATCTGATACAGATCCCTATAACTTCATATTGTAATTCAGAGATGGTTTGATACTCTAACCATTCTGTACAGATTTGTTACCCTTGGTTTAATGTAATTTTTGGTGATTTTATACTGATAAATCTGTGTTATAATCATCACCTAAACACCAGATTGAGTTTTAAAAGGGTAAACACTGTCCTTGAATCTTGAAATTGCATCAAGAGGTAAGACCCCCTTCACATCATCATGAGTACAGCACAAGAGATAGCCAAATTTAATGGAGAGCAGTTTTACACATGGCAGACAAAAACCATGTATCTACTCATGAGGAAAAATCTGTGGGGGCTAGTTGAGGGAAGAGATGAATGCCCAGAGGTGAGAGGGAAAAATGAGTGGAAGAGCAGGAATGAAAAAGCATTGGGACTTATCGCACTCAATTTAAATGATGAAATCATTCATCACATCACAGGGATACAATGCGCGAAAGATGCATGGGATGAAAATAAATTATTTGGCACACAAGCTAAAAATTCAAAGATAAATCTGTTAATGCAATTCTACAAATTGGATATGAAGGAAAGTGAACCTTTAATCACACACTTGAAAAGATATAAAAGCATTAAGCAACAACTGGCAGCTATTGGCAAAAAGGTAGAAGATGATGAGGCACTAGCCTCTGAAGAGTGTGGACAAAGGTGAATATGAAAAAATTGTAGCAACACTAAAGAATGTACCTGAATTGAAGCTAAACGAGATAGAAGGAGCTCTACTAGAGCAAGAGACCAGAGGCAAAGAGAAGAAATGGCTGGACTCAACAGCAGGAGAGGAAACAGCATTCTTCACCCAAGGAGGATTCTCTCGAGGACGAGGAAGAGGCAGAGTAGGAGGAAGGATCTTTACTTGTTGCAACAACTGTCGCAAGCCAGGACACATGGCAAGAGACTGCTACAGCAAACCCAGTGGAGAAGGAACAACATTCGCAAACTTCATGGAGGCTCCTAAGGAAGTGGAGTCAGATCATCTTTTCTGAGAGAGAAAGAGAGAGAGAGAAACCCCACAACCAAATGTAACCTGCCCCAATAGAGTAAAACCACCTCTAAGCCATCGATGATGTAGGCCATGCGGTAGATGTATGTGTGAGCACTTTAGTCAAGGTCACGGGCACTTGTAGTAGCCTTGGACACATAGAGAGAGAGAGTGTGTGTGTCAAGGACTATGAGTTTAGGGACTTGAGGCACTGGTTGTCAGCAGACTATCAAGTAAGAGAGAAACTTGGTATAGGGTCCAGGTGTGCTAAGAGAATTCACTTGAGGGGAGGTGTTGAAATATACAAGTGAATAGGGTGTGTACGGGAACAAGCCCTTGGTAAGAGGCTGTAAAAGAGAAACTGTCAATGTGAGAGAAGCTATGAAAAGGTGAGAAGTATCTACTTCTGGGAGAGAATAAAGGGTAGCATGAGGAGATTTAGACGGTGTGGAGATATTCTGGGAGAGGTGGAGAGAATCAAGCAAAAGAGGTGGAGTGAATCAAGGAGAAATCAATGGGATTGGATGCTTGGATGTAAACTCTATAAATTGAGGCATTGGCATAATGAGAATTTGCCGGTTTTTGATTATCCATGCCTACATTAAGCTATCAATTAATTGCTCATCACATCTTAATTATCATCTAATCTCTTTGTTAGTGATGTTGATTCTAGAATTTGATCCACCATAGTTCATCACATTGCTACAAATTTAACACATGTACATGTGATGTAAAATGTCTATGTGTGTAATTATAGGTAATTTTCTTGTTTTTTTGCTTTCTCATTTGTTTTGCAGGTTCTTACTCTCTCCCAAGCTCTTCTCCACCTCCTTCTTTGCCCTCCCTCCCCTCCCCTCCCCTCCCCTACCCTCTCCTCTCCTCTCCTCTCCTCTTGGTTGTTAACTTGGTGTGTGTGTGTTAAAGGATAAACCTCCTTGTGTATCCATGATATTCACACTTTTAGGGTTTTGTATTACTAATTCTTTTCTCAGCTTTTTGTTTTTTTTTAGGTCTTCTAATCCTCTCTTTCAACTTCATCAAAAAGAAGTAAATTCTTTTCTTTCTTTCCTCTCTTTTTGATTTTGTATGTATGCATTAGGTTCTTAGGGCTTTTGTATGTATGCATGATGGGCAATTTAGCATATTCAATAAGTCCCCAAATTTGGTGATGATGTTGCCCATCATGCTCGAAGAGTAGATTTCAAATATCCAAATTCCGATCACTTATGACTTGATTTGTAAAAATTTCACCATGCACCCGTTTTGTAGAGAGAGAGTACAAATTCTTAAAGAGCCCAATTTGAGTCCAAATTTTCCCTAATGAAGTTTTTTAGCTTATAAGTCACTTAAGCTTTTCAATGTTATAAGCATTTAAAAGCTTATAATCTGATAAGCTTTAAAGCTTTCAAAGCTTAAAGCTTAAACTTGTTTTTGAAAGGTTTCTTCATGAGTGTAATACCCGCGGTCTGCATGCGACTATGAGAAAGGAGAAAGAATCTACTAGCGCTTTTGATTTGCCGCCCATGGATGGAAAGGAGAAGGAAAAAAATTTCAAAGTCTTTATTATCCTTTAAAATCTTGAATTTTCCACTTAACTAAATTTTTAATCAAGAAATTTATAGCCAATCGCTTTTTCCTCCAAATTGATTTATGGGCAAGTATCCACTATCCATTATGGAATTCTGTCATAGGTAGTGGTTTAGCAATTTGAAAGTGGAGCCAGTATGCTGATTTTAGTTGTGCAGACAGATTAACAAGAGGTTTAGAAAATTTGAAAATCACTTTTCAAGAAAAAGGATGGTTTTATGGTTATGTAGAGTGGTTTACCATTTCCTTTACCTTATGGTCTTTGCCCTTTAGATAAAAGCCTGCAACTCTTGAAACCTTTGATTTATGCTTTCAAATTTTTAATTCTTGCCTCCATCTTCTGAGACCCATGGCTTTGATACCACTGACACGGACACTTCTAGGACTTCTAGGAAAATAGAGACTTGTAAGAAAATATGTTATTCAACCTAATCAACTCATCAAAAACCACAAGTTACATGTAAAATACTTAGCTCATGAAAACAACTCAACATTGGGTGCAATTTTCCCCTCTTGTGTGTGGTCTCTCCCCTCACATGAGTATTTACATATTTTTTTTCATTCCAAAGTAGCCCATAGCCTCCAAAAATACAAAAAGATACTTTTACTTGCACAGCACTCTCTTACGCTCAAAATAGAGTGTCCATAAATTAAGGTTAGGGTTAAAGCATATCACACTTTAGAAAAGTATTAAAGTTCAAGTCTAAGGTTATAAATTTAAACTTTCAACATAAATCAAAATGTGCACAAGTTAGCACATGTAGATACAAAGCTTGCTTACAAAAATGTGTGTTAACAAATAAAATTATGTGTATCCTCCTCAATCTTCTAAATTATCTTCACCTATAAAATAGCTAATAGTAAATTGGTAAACAAATATTCCATAAGTATTCTAACCATCACTACACACATTTTTGCCAGGCATAAGCAACCCAAGAATCACACATCCATACAAACCAATTATAACAAACATTGGAGAACCCAATCATACGTAAATCTACAAAAAAATATTAATTTTTATAATGGCATCATCCATGCTATTAACATTATTTGGCATGATGCAAGGATAATCCAAGCATTTTCACGTTATCTAAGAGGGTAGAATAATATTTCTAAGAGAGCTTAAAATATATTCTCGTAATATTAGAGTACTTACTTGTAGGACTTGACCTAGAACTAACAAGAATTAGCACGATAGGCTAAAAGAAGGGTAAGCTTCTCCATAGCTTGCTCTTTCCATAGCTCTCTTGAGTGTTAGGAATTGGGTGGATATTGGAAGGCCACCTCCCCTTGGACCGCTTGACCTTTCATACTCTCCTTTAGGGATGCTTTCGTGCCCTAGCCAGACTCATCACCGCTAGCTCCTCGGTGCTCAATACAACAAGAACTATGCGAGCTTCACTCCCTATGTAGACCACGACTCTCCATTGGTGTCCAGGCTGGGAAGTGAGTGGTTCCATTGCTAGTGGAGTTAAATAAGCCAGAGGTTAAGGGATACTAATCCACTCCATTGGTTGCAAAATTGATGGAATTAGGAACGAGTGTTAAAGAGAGAAATGTAGAGAGTGTATGAGTGTTAGAGAGAGAGAGAGAGTTGGCTAGTTTAAGAGAAATAGAGAGAGTTAGAGAGCATAGGAGAGTTTGAGAGAGTTAAAGAGAGAATGACTGAGTGTGTGTGTGTGTGTGTGTGTGTGTGTGTGTGTGAGAGAGAGAGAGAGAGAGAGAGAGAGAGAGAGAGAGAGAGAGACTATTACGAGATATTATATATATATCTGTGCAACATATCTTGTATATCTTCAAGGAACTCCTTGATAGATTGTAGCTTCTCCTTCTATAGCCCTACGGCTATAGGAGACCGCATCAGCTGGAAACCATGCATCAACATGAATGGACTAAATCTAGATGCCGAATGTTTTGAACTGTTATAAGCAAACTCTATATGCGACAGATACTCCTCATAATTGGATTGGCTTTTGCTAACATATGCTCGAAGCATATCTTCGAACACTTGGTTACTCTTTTCTGTCTGACAACTACGGATGGTGTGTCGTACTCATACTCAGAGTAGTTTCTAAACTTTTGAAGAATTCACTCCGAAAGTGGATATTGAATTTCCTATCTTAATCAGAGACTATATCTATGGGCAGGCCATATAGTTTGTAGAGATGCTCGATAAACAAACTAGCTAACTCAGGTGTTTTGACCGTCTTCTTAATAGCTATAAACTTGACCATCTTGGTCAATCTGTCAACCACTACCCAAACCGAATCATTTCCTTGATTCATTCGCGTTGGACGAGTGATGAAATCCATGGAAATACTCTCCCATTTCCCTCTAGGAATATCTAATGGTTGTAGTAAACCTCCAACCTTGAGGCGCTCATGCTTATTGACCTTGGATGTCCTTGAACAAACTAGGCTAGTAAAATTGTCCTTTGGCTAGTGCATAGGCAAATAACCTAGCAAGGGACCCCCTAGAGATGTCAATCTTTTCCTCATCAATGTCATCAGTTCCAGAGGATACACTCCGTATTTCTCCTCGTCAAAGAGATTGTTGGTGGAGTGGTCATACTCATCATCATCAGCCTTTGAGGGCTGATCGCCCCCAAATTAAGTGTCGTCCATCGCTAGGATGGACCTACGGGGTCATCTTCGGACAAGGCAATGTCGTGAACTATGTCAACACAGGAGTCTATTTGGGCTCTCGCAAGCTCAAAGGCAATAATCCTATCTCAATCCAGCGGGAAGAGACAGCTTGACTCATGCAGTCAAGTTCGGTCCTGGTAGGCCTGAAACGAAGGAAAGCATCCCAAAGAAACCCTCTAAACCACCACACAGTTGGTGACCTACCCTCGCTCATGATTGGAATCTAGATTTTACTATGTCTTGTTCTTTTTATTTATATTTTTTGTAGATAGTGAAATAAATACAGAAAAGAATGATAAATAATAAATAAAAATAGGTGATAAATAATAAATAAAAATAGGGCAAGTTGATGGAAAGTAGTCACCCAATCCCGTAGAGTGTGCAGGCTATTGAACTTAGCAAAATCCATGGTGAAGCTTTGCGGTGTCGTTGGGGCAAGCTCCTAGGCTCTGTAGCGAGAGTACTCAAAGGGACGACGTGCGCACTATGGTGCGGTCACGCGATCGATGTCGATATCGAGGAAAAGGAGCACCCCGGCACGACGCACTATTGTGGGGAGGTGCAACACTAACGCGGTGCAAGATGGAGAGAATCTGGCAAAAAGAATCTGGGTATTATAGCTGCGGGTGGCCGTCGACTCGTGGCTGACGATTGTGCAGCCCCTCCATAGCAAGCAAATGAATGAGTTTACTATCCTCGCGCTGGCTAGGGGTATGCGTCATTTTTGTTGACATCGACGTTGTTGCCATTTATTGAGTTTGGCATAGCTGCTTTTGTCCTTGCCCGCCTTGCCTTGCTCGTTGTTGTCCCACGCAGCCCTCTTTAGTATGCCGGCCAGCCTTGGTGCTACCTAAGAGGTCTGCACCTCTCCCGCGTAGATTGTTCTGTAGAGAGCAAACGAGAGAGAGAGTATGGTGCCTTTTTTCTCCCCCGAGTATGGTTGCAGTTAAGAGCAGGTAAGAGAGAGATAAGATGGTGGCAGCGGTTGAGGTGCATGAGCGTGCTCCCTCCTTCCTCCTCCTCCTTCACTCAAGCTTCCATCATTCCTCTCCCCCTTGTCGTGCTGCTCCACATACAAAAAAAGATAAGGTCCTTCCAATGATTGGACCCCAAATGATTAAGTTGGGTCCAACCCCTGTTCACGCGGGTTGGTACCTCGCTCTGATACCAATGTTATACTCACGTAACTGGTGTGGCAACGACACTTGTGGAGGAGGAGATGAGGCTATGGATCACCATCCAGCTTGAGTGAGAATGGGGATAGCATCCCCATTGCCGAGAATGTATAAGGGTCTTCCTGCCCACACATGCCCAGCTGCCCATGGATCTCTGTCCCATGCGCCCTCACTCCTGAACCCTAGCTCGCTTGCCGTCCACGCTCTTGTGGATGGGTTCGAGCCTCCTATAGCTGCTATGAGCTACGTAACACAAGGATGTGAAGGGAGTGTCTAAACAAAGGGCCTTATGTGTATAGCCAAACCTTCATAGAAAAGATCAAAGGGGAGCTAAATAAGCTCATAGATACAAATTTGATTATTGAAATTGAGCATACTGAATCGGTGTCTCCCATTGTAGTTGTACCCAAAAAGAATGGCAAACTTTTTCTTTGCGAGAACTTGAGAAAGGTCAATGCATCTACCCTCTCCCTATCATAGATCATGTGCTCAAATGAGTAGTAGGTAAGGCAGAATATAGCTTTTTAGATGCTTTTTCCTGCGATAGCCATGTCTCAATACACCCTGTAGATTGGCACAAGACATCATTCACCATTGAGTGGGAAGAGTTTGCTTACAAGGTTATGCCTTTTGGCTTGACTAATGCTCATGTAACTTTTCAAAGAGTGATGTGTCATGCTTTCAAGGAATACCTAAGGGTTTTTCTTGAAATCTTCATGGATGCCTTGTGCATACACTGAACTAAGTGCGTTAAGCACATAGTGTTGAATTGTAGAGAGAAAGAGACGAGACAAAGAGACATATCATGTACGCTCCCAAAGATTGATTCATATTGAGGACAAGATACATATATATATAGGTGAGACCAAGTTAGGTAGAGTGAGCTATATATAGAGCTCCAACACCCCCACTCAAACAAGGGTCTCTTAGCTATGGATGAAAAAACCCTTGGGGAGTACAAGGGAAAAACCCAAGCCCCTATACAAATATGAAAATATGAACCAGAAGTAATGATGTGAAAGTGCATTGTGCATCTATGTACAAATATACAAAAGGACCAAGAGGTCATAGTGTGTAATTGTGAAATGTGCAAAGTGCATGGTGTCTAGAAGATTACAACGATATATGTACAAAGCTACCATAAGAGTAAAGAGCCTAATCTAGAAAGAGTGACTCCAAGCTCTGAGCGCAAGAGAATGAAGCGAGACTCATTGAGACCTTTGGTAAGAATATCTGCAATCATCTGGTCACTTGGATAATGTTCAATCATGATATTGCCTTTGCGTACTTCGTATCGAACATAATGGTAATGCATAGCAATATGTTTTGACTTGTTATGTTGGACATAGTCTTTTGCAAGACTAATAGCACTCTGATTATCGCACCACAAGACTAATAGCACTCTGATTATCGCACCACAAGGGTGTACTAGAAAGAGGAGAATGGCCAATATCTGTCAACACTTGTCGAAGCCAAATGAGTTCACGAGCTACTAGTCTTTTGCAAGACTAATAGCACTCTGATTATCGCACCACAAGGGTGTACTAGAAAGAGGAGAATGGCCAATATCTGTCAACACTTGTCGAAGCCAAATGAGTTCACGAGCTACAAGTGATGCCGCAACATATTCAGATTCTGTTGTAGAAACTGCAACACAACGTTGTTTCTTGCTGGTTCAAGAAATAAGACAACCATTAATGAAGAAACAATTGCTACTAGTAGATCGCATAGATAAATGTGAGCTAGCCCAATCTGCATCTGTGTAAACCAAAAGAGAAAGAGAATTGTCGTTGATAAACCAAACCATAATCTGCAGTGCCTTTCAAGTATTTCAACATGCGCTTTGCTGAAGACCAATGCTTAAGAGAAGGACATGCAAGATGTTGCCCGAGATAGTTTAGCAATAAACAAAATGTCAGGACGAGTGTTCAAACCAGCAACTTGAAGACATCCAACCAAATTAGCATATGGTTGATTTGTAACAAGCTGGCCACCACCATCAGAAGTGTTTTTCATGGAACTCGCAAGACAAGGAGTAGTTGCTGAATGTGCAGATTCGAAACAAAACTTCTTAATAGTATCTTCAATAAACTTTGACTCTCGAAGTAATAAAATACCTTTGTTGCGATCCCTTTGAATCTGAATGCTAAGACATAAGTGAAGCTCTCCAAGATCCACCATATCAAATGCCGAAGATAATAACTGCTATAACAAATCCTTCTGGTTGCTCCATGTAAATTTCTTCATTCAAATCTCCATTCAAGAAAGCTGTGCGCACGTCCATCTTTGACATTCGCAGGTAGCATGTAGCCAGGATGACATGATGTGAGCATAAACCTCATAAGCTGACGGGACAAGAAATCAAACCTTTGACATCCGCAGGCAGCATGTAGCCAGGATGACATGACGTGAACATAAACTTCATAAGCTGATAGGACGAGAAATCAAACATCTGACGAGAAGAGAAATCAAACTTGTGACATTCACAATCAGGATAGTAAACCTCATAAGATGACGGAACGAGAAATCAAACCTGTGACATCCGCCGCCGCCGCAGGCAGCATGTAGCCAGGATGACATGACGTGAACATAAACCTCATAAGCTGATAGGACGAGAAATCAAACCTCTGACGGGAAGAGAAGTCAAACCTCTGACATGTAGTCAGGATGACATGACATGAACGTAAACCATCCTCGTAAGATGATGGGACAAAAAATCAAACCTCTGACATGTAGCCAGGATGACATGATGTGAACATAAACCTACCTCGTAAGATGACGGGACAAAAAATCAAACCTCTGATGGGAAGAGAAGTCAAACCTCTGATATATAGTCAGGATGACATGACGTGAACGTAAACCTCATAAGCTGACGGGATGAGAAATCAAACCTCTTAGGAAATATGCTCGACGGAATTTCTTGTTGGTTGCCATAGATTGAATTCCAAGACTTGACCACCATTGATCAGTCACATAAGGATATAAACTGGTTACGTATTTTTCTCTCTTCAAACCAAAAGCGCAGAGTTGATGGTTACATGCTTGGACTGCCTTGCTTTTTATTTCTTCAAACCAGAAGCGCAGAGTGCCTTCGTATGGAGACGAGAGTCACACAAACCTCTCCGATAGACTTTGACCTGTACAGATCTCTAGGCTCACGTAGAACCATAGCTCTGATACCATGTTGAATTGTAGAGAGAAAGAGACGAGACAAAGAGACATATCATGTACGCTCCCAAAGATTGATTCATATTGAGGACAAGATACATATATATATAGGTGAGACCAAGTTAGGTAGAGTGAGCTATATATAGAGCTCCAACACATAGCTCACTTGAAAATAAATCTTTCAAAAGGGCCACCTTTATTGCATATGTCTAAACTTTGAGAAATGTAAATTCATGGTAAGCCCGGCCAAGATATTAGGACATATTGTGTCCCGAAATGGCATTACAACGGTGACTAATGCATACACTCGACTAAGTATATAGCCTACTTTAAAAAAATCTTTCAAAAGTGTCGCCTTTATTGAATCTATCCTTTTAGTGTGGGCTGGCTATTTTGGATTTCTTACCGAGGAAATTGTTTGAACGTAACAATTGACATTACAAAGCTGAGTGTGAGAGGAGAGAGAGGGGAGGCCACAAGGGGAATTTTTCACGTTAAAATGACAATGAATTTCAATTGCTTGTAGATGGATTATTGTTTGCACTCCTCTCTTTAGAATTAAGAAGAGAGAGAGAGAGACTTGAGCAAGTGTCCAAGAAGACACCCAATTCCTTGGAAACCAAAGTGTTAAAAATAATTCAGCGTTGATTGTAATTCGCAAGCAAGAGTCTCAGGCTTCTGAGCATAGCAAACTGTACTATGTGTTTAGAGGCTTCTAAGTTTCCTTGAAAATTCCCAAAAAAAAAACGTTGAGTCAATGAAATTTCTTTGAAAATTCTAAAACGCATTGACTTTCGAGAGAAGAGACACGATGATGATGTGGAGAAGGAGTCGTGAAATGTTGTAGTGAGGGTACTATAGTTGGCTAGAACAAGAAGACACCCAATTCCTTGGAAACCAAAGTGTTAAAAATAATTCAGCGTTGATTGTAATTCTGTAAGATTCCTCTCCCAACCCCTTTTTGATGTCTAGTATCTTCCCCTGTAATCAATCCCTCTTCAGAAATATAAAGACCTTGTTTCTAACTGTTTTAGCTTAGAGAGAGAAAAATATTCTAGAGAGAGAATATTCAGATTTTGAATATTTTTGGATAGAAAAATATCTCTTATAATTCAGATGAGTTCCCCTGAAACAGAAATTTAAAAAGAATTTTCCAATGTGCAATTGGAATTAATTAGAAATAGGTATAAAGAACCTTAGTCTAAGGGTCTAGATTTTTAGAAAACTTTAGACTATGGTCCAATTAAGGTTCCTATGGGCCAATAGCATCAATCCATGTGTAGGGAGGAGATAAATCCAAATTGTAAAAGAAGATACCCAAAAATGAGTAAATGCTCACATAAGATGAAGAGTTGAAAATGTACAAGGTTTATTAGTAAATAAACACATATGTAAGGAAGGGGAGTTCTTTAAAGGAGGTGCATATTTCACATAAGATGAAGAGTTGAAAATGTACAAGGTTTATTAGTAAATAAACACATATGTAAGGAAGGGGAGTTCTTTAAAGGAGGTGCATATTTCACATAAGATGAAGAGTTGAAAATGTACAAGGTTTATTAGTAAATAAACACATATGTAAGGAAGGGGAGTTCTTTAAAGGAGGTGCATATTTCACATAAGATGAAGAGTTGAAAATGTACAAGGCTTATTAGTAAAAAAAAACTATGACACATGTGTAAGGAAGAGGAGTTCTTTAAAGGAGGTGCATATTTCACATAAGATGAAGAGTTGAAAATGTACAAGGTTTATTAGTAAAAAACTATGAGCAATACAATTTTGACACATATGTAAGGAAGGGGAATTCTTTAAAGGAGGTGCATATTTCACATGCTTGAATGAGTTTTAAACTCATAAAAATTGAGATATTTCATCTCTCCTCTCTCCTCATTCAAGTCTAGTTCCAAAAAGTTAGCTTAACTGACCTAAAAATGGTCAAAAAGTGACCAAATTGACTTGGAAAATTCTAGAATCAGTTTGTTTGGTTAGGAGCTCAAATTTTCCTATAAATAGAAGCCTCCCCTTGTTGAAAAATATATAGTCTCTTATGCCTTGTTACTCTACTCCACCTAAGCCAAAATATATAGTCTCTTATGCCTTGTTACTCTACTCCACCTAAGCCAAAATATATAGTCTCTTATGCCTTGTTACTCTACTCCACCTAAGCCAAAATATATAGTCTCTTATGCTTTGTTACTCTACTCCACCTAAGCCAAAATATATAGTCTCTTATGCCTTGTTACTCTACTCTACCTAAGCCAAAATATATAGTCTCTTATGCTTGTTACTCTACTCCACCTAAGCCAAATTAGATAGAGTCTTATGCTTTATTACTCTACTCCACCTAAGCCAAAATATAGAGTGTCTTAGGTATTGTTACTCTACTCTACCTAAGCCAAGAACTGTGAATTCTTTAATAATTCACTAGTTTTTGATACTTCTCTCTTTCTTCAATCCCCATTGGTGGCTCCATCAACACACTAAACCAATTGATTGGTTGGGGGCCTCTACCGTGAATAAAGAATCAAGCAAATCATAAGGTAAGTATATTGAATTTTGATATTTTCTATAATTTCTCAATGATTCTCTCTTCTCAACCCCTCTCAAGCTTGAGAAGTTTAATTGGTATGGTTTTTTTAAATGCTATTGAAGTAAATTGGTGAATAGTAGTGAAGAGT
The DNA here is from genome assembly GCF_041138505.1 of Cibotium barometz. Taxonomy (NCBI): domain Eukaryota; kingdom Viridiplantae; phylum Streptophyta; class Polypodiopsida; order Cyatheales; family Cibotiaceae; genus Cibotium; species Cibotium barometz. The sequence goes on along the minus strand of NC_141062.1, from coordinate 20,654,090 downwards.
TACATAATTTAATAAATGCTATAGAAGTTAATTTCCACTTATATTTAAATTCTAATGGTTTTTATAATTTCTCTCTCTCACTCAAGAAATGGTCATACTCATGACCCATTCTCAATCCAAATGAAGCTTTTCATAAAGCTTTTCCTTAATCCAAGATTAAGCTATGCTTGAGGCCAAATTAATGGCTTTTGCTATGCTTTTAGTTTATGCACATTGATGATTCAATCCATTATGGATTGATGACCCAATTAGAGACCATTCTAATTGTTTTCTTAATGACCCAATTAGAGACCATTCTAATTGTTTTCTTAATGATCCAATTAGAGACCATTATGGATTGATGATCCAATTAGAGACCATTCTAATTATTTCTTTAATAATGAGCTTTATCCCTTAGAAAAAAAAAATTTGAGATTTATCAGTCATAGTAGCGGAGCTATGGCAAAATTTTTATAGAAATCACGCATAAAATAAATTCATTCAAAGCATAAAAAGAGGACTTCCTACCATACCCTAGGAACTATCATCCTAGATTAATTAAAAGAATATTATTATGCATGGAGATATGGATGTTTGCATGTAGATGTAGAGGTATGGATGTGAGTGTGAATGTGGAGGTGGATGTATGCATGTAGATGTAGATGTATAGATGTAGATGTAGATGTGGAGGTGGGTGGATGCATGTAGATGTAGATGTATAGGTGTAGGTGAGAATGGAGATGTGGATGTATACATGTAGATGTAGATGTATAGATGTAGATGTGAATAGAGATGTGAATGTATACATGTAGATGTAGATGTATAGATGTAGATGTGGATGTGGAGGTGGGTGGATGCATGAAGATGTAGATGTATAGATGTAGATGAGAATGGAGATGTGGATGTATATATGTAGATGTAGATGTATAGATGTAGATGTGAATAGAGATATGGATGTATACATGTAGATGTAGATGTATAGATGTAGATGGGAATGGAGATGTGGATGTATACGTAGATGTAGATGTATAGATGTAGATGTGAATGGAGATGTGGATGTATGCATGTAGATGTAGGTGTATAGACGTAGATGTGGATGTAGAGGTGGATGTATGCATGTAGATGTAGATGTATAGATGTGGATGTGAATGTGGAGTGGATGTATGCATGTAGATGTAGATGTATGGAGGTGAATGAGAATGTGGATGTGGATGTATGCATAGGGATGTAGATGTATGCATGTAGATGTGAATGCACGCATATAGTTGTGGATGTATGGATGTGAATATACGATTGTGATGTGAGGGAATCTGAAGTGATGAGATGGAAATGAGGTGATGGGATGAGTATACATATAAATGGAATATGGATTAAGTAATGTAGATTGAGGAGGGATAATGTGGAAAAATGAAAGTTAAAATAGAAATTGTATTGTAAACTGTTTGTAAATGCTGTTTGTAAATGCTGTTTGTAAATGATTGTTTTATGTCAAGAATGCTGGGGGGAGCATTTTGACCGTCTTATGATTAAGGTCGTGATGAGAAAGTTGCAACTGCTGACGGGGAGTCAATGAAGGACGTCTCGCGTAGCAAGGTCGGCCGAGGTCTTGACCAGCCTCGGTGCGATTAAAATGGTGAGCTTCCGGTACGGTGGATGAGGGGCCAAGGAAGCGGCCTATGCGTGAAGCGCTAGGTTACCTGCGAAGGATCCTAGAGGGTGCTGACCATACGGTGCTCGGGCTCTGGGTCGCCTAGGATACCCACGCGTGCGTCGAGGAAGATATTGGAACTGAGTTGGAGTTGTTTTCTGAAATCGAGCATGGATCTGGTTGATTGACCTTGCTGGTCTTCAATGGATGAGTCCATGGCTCCTTATATGGATCTGTTGGTTGATCTTGCTGATCTTTAACGAGAGTCCATCTTGTTAAGTGATTACATTGCCAAGTATTATGGGCTAGGAACTATCGAAACGGCTCCTGAGCGTTCTAGTTGCCAATGATGCCATAGATACTCTGATGAAGGAATGATGGAAAATTAAGAATCAATTGGATAAATTGGAAGATGGTGATCAATGATACTATGGTTTTATTAAAGGATTGCTTTAAACTGGTTGAATCTGGTTGAAAAAGGCAATTTCATATTGGGTGTGTGAGTGGTGTGACTAGTTTTATTTTGCATGAACATCCGGCTAGGGGGCCTTGGAACTCTTTTCCTTGGTACCCGGGACAAAACCTAACCAAATTTTTAATTGGATCCCATCACTACAGTGGTTGGGCGGTTGGCTAACCCATGGGATTGGATGGGGTTAGGCTGGACTGATGGATCCGTAAATCGAGACTCAAGCTTTGTTTTTACGATAGAAAAAAAAAAAATCCCGGACAGTAACTGTTCTATGGATAGGAATCAACGGCTGTGCCTCTTGAATGGGGAAAAAAGCGTTGATCCTAATGATCCAAGTGCAAGTTTCTTCCTTGAACTGACTAAGTATCTTATAGATGTAATTGGATCATCTCGATCAGAAATGATCTTGACTACGTTAGAGTAAAAAGTTATCCTGGTGGAATCGCCCGTGCTTTCCGGTTAAGGAAGTTTTTTCGGGTTCGGTTTTGGAACAACCGACGGATTAGTCTCTTATCCGGATATCCGTGGGCGAGGCCCCGAGTGTGGGACCCCTGTCCCGCGCGAGAAGCGCTACTTCCGCTGCCAGTACCCCGAATCCGTTGCTCGGTGGGAACAGGGATCTTACAGTTGGTATCAGAGCGTTTGGTTAATAAAGATCAACTGAGAAGAGAAATATGTCAAAAATTTATCAAGAAACACAAAAAGGTTATAATTGTGTGATATAATTCATACAATTTGATATTCAAACTGAAATTCGTAATTTGGTAATTGGGTCTTCAGATGGAAGTACCGCAATTATATATAATCCCTGACTTGCTTGAGGCCTAGACATGATAGTATTTACCTCATAATTCCAAGGGCCGTGACTACCCGTATATACCGAGAGTATACTGCAGCTCTTTACTGACAGTATATACGAGTAAATCTAAGACTTGAAATTATAAGCGTTAATGCTATCTAGATGATGATTTCGAATGTGATTGATATGATTTTTAATTCTGTTTGAGAATGAATGAATTGATTTGGATTCTGATTGAAAATGCTGATTGAAAAATGTTGATTTTTAAAAATTAGTTGAAATATAATGAAACCACAATGAGGGGGAATGGGACGAGTCCCTGTGATGATATTCATAACTAGAATGATGATAACGAATTCAGCAAATCACTATGAGATTAGTGGGTTGTGCTGTCAGATTGCTACTGTTAATACTTGACCGGTAGATCAAGTTAAGGGATGTCAAATTGAGAACTTGCTTGACTGAAATTTCCGTGTGGAGGAATGTTCCGAAGGAAACTTTTCGGTCTAATGGACTATTATCATGTTAAAGATATGAATGATATAATCTGAATGAATTGTTATTTAATGATGAGTTCTATATAAGGGATATTTATCCCAGTGTTCTGTAGGGTTGACCAGAATATAAGCAACCCCAGAATAAAAATTGGATCTTAAGAATAAGAGCTGTCCTCTACCTTGCGAGATGAGGACATCTCGCACTTTTTAAGTGGGGTAGGATGTAAGATTCCTCCCCAGCCTTCGAGGTATATAGGAGTAAGAATCTCCCTTTCGGATCTTATAATTATTCCCTCTCTAAAATAAAAGAAAGTTTCTGTTTAAAAAAGGAATACCCTTTTCCTAAAATACTTCTCAGGAGTCACGCCTATTTTAAGGATTTAGAACAATGAGTTTAGAAGTGAGAATCGGTGTTTTGGATACCAAGGTTTTGGTTTTCATTCGAGTATGGCCCAAAAGAAGTTCTTTATCTCTTGGGGAGTATAAGAAGTTATCCCCCAGATATTGTGACCCTTATATCTGAATTCAATATGAAAAGAGGTGACTTAGCCTACAAGCTTCTTTTATCTCCTCATCTCAAAATTCTTAATACCTTCTATAGAAAAATGTGTCAAACACAAATCATGGAAAGACGGTAAAACTTCAGTGGCAAGTTACCGTGTGGCTTCTAGGTTACGCTAGCTCCTTCCCTTATATAAGTCGTAACTTTTACTTGTCACTCACAGTAATCTTACTCCCATCAATCTCCTTTCTTTCTTAATCTCCTTCATGGCTTGGCAACAGGAATTAGTTTTATCCCTGATGATTTCTCACCTTCAAGACGCAAGAGAGTCTGTGAAGAAAGACTTTATAGAACAGTATGAGCGCTCACTTTTTCCTCACCTAGGAACTTCTGTAGCGCAGACCAAATGGCGGACCTATCAAAACATAACTAGGGTAACACCCTGGGGTCAGCAACACTTCCGTAACAATGTCCGCTTGGCCATGGTTATTGAAGCTTTGGGTTTGGGTCCCCGATACTACTGTGTCATGAGATCAAGGCATCTTGGGTTTTCTGAGCGGGTCTTCTTACTGGCATGTTTTCTTCCTCATGAGAAGATATGCCTTTACCCCGTTTTTGGCTTGCCTCTCAGAGGTCCTTTTGTTAGATCACCTCATACCACTGAGATAGGTGCGGCAATAACCAGCAGAATCATTCCCATAGATGAGTTACCCTATACTTGTGCAGCTTGTGAGGACTGCTTTTGTGACCATATGATGGACGGGCTTATGGAAGTGTAAAGAGTTTCTCTATCTTTACTGTATAAGTTCCGAGAATGAATAAAGTTTAAATCTTGTTCTTATTTTGAATCTTGCTCTCTTTAAGACTTTTCTTGGTGGTTAATCGTGATTAAAATTTTTCTCTAAGTCTCATATTCGTGCATCTTGCGAAATTATTCCAAGCTGCGAGATGAGGACATCTCGCGTTTTTTAAGTGGGGTAGAATGTAAGATTCCTCTCCCAACCCCTTTTTGATGTCTAGTATCTTCCCCTGTAATCAATCCCTCTTCAGAAATATAAAGACCTTGTTTCTAACTGTTTTAGCTTAGAGAGAGAAAAATATTCTAGAGAGAGAATATTCAGATTTTGAATATTTTTGGATAGAAAAATATCTCTTATAATTCAGATGAGTTCCCCTGAAACAGAAATTTAAAAAGAATTTTCCAATGTGCAATTGGAATTAATTAGAAATAGGTATAAAGAACCTTAGTCTAAGGGTCTAGATTTTTAGAAAACTTTAGACTATGGTCCAATTAAGGTTCCTATGGGCCAATAGCATCAATCCATGTGTAGGGAGGAGATAAATCCAAATTGTAAAAGAAGATACCCAAAAATGAGTAAATGCTCACATAAGATGAAGAGTTGAAAATGTACAAGGTTTATTAGTAAATAAACACATATGTAAGGAAGGGGAGTTCTTTAAAGGAGGTGCATATTTCACATAAGATGAAGAGTTGAAAATGTACAAGGTTTATTAGTAAATAAACACATATGTAAGGAAGGGGAGTTCTTTAAAGGAGGTGCATATTTCACATAAGATGAAGAGTTGAAAATGTACAAGGTTTATTAGTAAATAAACACATATGTAAGGAAGGGGAGTTCTTTAAAGGAGGTGCATATTTCACATAAGATGAAGAGTTGAAAATGTACAAGGCTTATTAGTAAAAAAAAACTATGACACATGTGTAAGGAAGAGGAGTTCTTTAAAGGAGGTGCATATTTCACATAAGATGAAGAGTTGAAAATGTACAAGGTTTATTAGTAAAAAACTATGAGCAATACAATTTTGACACATATGTAAGGAAGGGGAATTCTTTAAAGGAGGTGCATATTTCACATGCTTGAATGAGTTTTAAACTCATAAAAATTGAGATATTTCATCTCTCCTCTCTCCTCATTCAAGTCTAGTTCCAAAAAGTTAGCTTAACTGACCTAAAAATGGTCAAAAAGTGACCAAATTGACTTGGAAAATTCTAGAATCAGTTTGTTTGGTTAGGAGCTCAAATTTTCCTATAAATAGAAGCCTCCCCTTGTTGAAAAATATATAGTCTCTTATGCCTTGTTACTCTACTCCACCTAAGCCAAAATATATAGTCTCTTATGCCTTGTTACTCTACTCCACCTAAGCCAAAATATATAGTCTCTTATGCCTTGTTACTCTACTCCACCTAAGCCAAAATATATAGTCTCTTATGCTTTGTTACTCTACTCCACCTAAGCCAAAATATATAGTCTCTTATGCCTTGTTACTCTACTCTACCTAAGCCAAAATATATAGTCTCTTATGCTTGTTACTCTACTCCACCTAAGCCAAATTAGATAGAGTCTTATGCTTTATTACTCTACTCCACCTAAGCCAAAATATAGAGTGTCTTAGGTATTGTTACTCTACTCTACCTAAGCCAAGAACTGTGAATTCTTTAATAATTCACTAGTTTTTGATACTTCTCTCTTTCTTCAATCCCCATTGGTGGCTCCATCAACACACTAAACCAATTGATTGGTTGGGGGCCTCTACCGTGAATAAAGAATCAAGCAAATCATAAGGTAAGTATATTGAATTTTGATATTTTCTATAATTTCTCAATGATTCTCTCTTCTCAACCCCTCTCAAGCTTGAGAAGTTTAATTGGTATGGTTTTTTTAAATGCTATTGAAGTAAATTGGTGAATAGTAGTGAAGAGTTACATAATTTAATAAATGCTATAGAAGTTAATTTCCACTTATATTTAAATTCTAATGGTTTTTATAATTTCTCTCTCTCACTCAAGAAATGGTCATACTCATGACCCATTCTCAATCCAAATGAAGCTTTTCATAAAGCTTTTCCTTAATCCAAGATTAAGCTATGCTTGAGGCCAAATTAATGGCTTTTGCTATGCTTTTAGTTTATGCACATTGATGATTCAATCCATTATGGATTGATGACCCAATTAGAGACCATTCTAATTGTTTTCTTAATGACCCAATTAGAGACCATTCTAATTGTTTTCTTAATGATCCAATTAGAGACCATTATGGATTGATGATCCAATTAGAGACCATTCTAATTATTTCTTTAATAATGAGCTTTATCCCTTAGAAAAAAAAAATTTGAGATTTATCAGTCATAGTAGCGGAGCTATGGCAAAATTTTTATAGAAATCACGCATAAAATAAATTCATTCAAAGCATAAAAAGAGGACTTCCTACCATACCCTAGGAACTATCATCCTAGATTAATTAAAAGAATATTATTATGCATGGAGATATGGATGTTTGCATGTAGATGTAGAGGTATGGATGTGAGTGTGAATGTGGAGGTGGATGTATGCATGTAGATGTAGATGTATAGATGTAGATGTAGATGTGGAGGTGGGTGGATGCATGTAGATGTAGATGTATAGGTGTAGGTGAGAATGGAGATGTGGATGTATACATGTAGATGTAGATGTATAGATGTAGATGTGAATAGAGATGTGAATGTATACATGTAGATGTAGATGTATAGATGTAGATGTGGATGTGGAGGTGGGTGGATGCATGAAGATGTAGATGTATAGATGTAGATGAGAATGGAGATGTGGATGTATATATGTAGATGTAGATGTATAGATGTAGATGTGAATAGAGATATGGATGTATACATGTAGATGTAGATGTATAGATGTAGATGGGAATGGAGATGTGGATGTATACGTAGATGTAGATGTATAGATGTAGATGTGAATGGAGATGTGGATGTATGCATGTAGATGTAGGTGTATAGACGTAGATGTGGATGTAGAGGTGGATGTATGCATGTAGATGTAGATGTATAGATGTGGATGTGAATGTGGAGTGGATGTATGCATGTAGATGTAGATGTATGGAGGTGAATGAGAATGTGGATGTGGATGTATGCATAGGGATGTAGATGTATGCATGTAGATGTGAATGCACGCATATAGTTGTGGATGTATGGATGTGAATATACGATTGTGATGTGAGGGAATCTGAAGTGATGAGATGGAAATGAGGTGATGGGATGAGTATACATATAAATGGAATATGGATTAAGTAATGTAGATTGAGGAGGGATAATGTGGAAAAATGAAAGTTAAAATAGAAATTGTATTGTAAACTGTTTGTAAATGCTGTTTGTAAATGCTGTTTGTAAATGATTGTTTTATGTCAAGAATGCTGGGGGGAGCATTTTGACCGTCTTATGATTAAGGTCGTGATGAGAAAGTTGCAACTGCTGACGGGGAGTCAATGAAGGACGTCTCGCGTAGCAAGGTCGGCCGAGGTCTTGACCAGCCTCGGTGCGATTAAAATGGTGAGCTTCCGGTACGGTGGATGAGGGGCCAAGGAAGCGGCCTATGCGTGAAGCGCTAGGTTACCTGCGAAGGATCCTAGAGGGTGCTGACCATACGGTGCTCGGGCTCTGGGTCGCCTAGGATACCCACGCGTGCGTCGAGGAAGATATTGGAACTGAGTTGGAGTTGTTTTCTGAAATCGAGCATGGATCTGGTTGATTGACCTTGCTGGTCTTCAATGGATGAGTCCATGGCTCCTTATATGGATCTGTTGGTTGATCTTGCTGATCTTTAACGAGAGTCCATCTTGTTAAGTGATTACATTGCCAAGTATTATGGGCTAGGAACTATCGAAACGGCTCCTGAGCGTTCTAGTTGCCAATGATGCCATAGATACTCTGATGAAGGAATGATGGAAAATTAAGAATCAATTGGATAAATTGGAAGATGGTGATCAATGATACTATGGTTTTATTAAAGGATTGCTTTAAACTGGTTGAATCTGGTTGAAAAAGGCAATTTCATATTGGGTGTGTGAGTGGTGTGACTAGTTTTATTTTGCATGAACATCCGGCTAGGGGGCCTTGGAACTCTTTTCCTTGGTACCCGGGACAAAACCTAACCAAATTTTTAATTGGATCCCATCACTACAGTGGTTGGGCGGTTGGCTAACCCATGGGATTGGATGGGGTTAGGCTGGACTGATGGATCCGTAAATCGAGACTCAAGCTTTGTTTTTACGATAGAAAAAAAAAAAATCCCGGACAGTAACTGTTCTATGGATAGGAATCAACGGCTGTGCCTCTTGAATGGGGAAAAAAGCGTTGATCCTAATGATCCAAGTGCAAGTTTCTTCCTTGAACTGACTAAGTATCTTATAGATGTAATTGGATCATCTCGATCAGAAATGATCTTGACTACGTTAGAGTAAAAAGTTATCCTGGTGGAATCGCCCGTGCTTTCCGGTTAAGGAAGTTTTTTCGGGTTCGGTTTTGGAACAACCGACGGATTAGTCTCTTATCCGGATATCCGTGGGCGAGGCCCCGAGTGTGGGACCCCTGTCCCGCGCGAGAAGCGCTACTTCCGCTGCCAGTACCCCGAATCCGTTGCTCGGTGGGAACAGGGATCTTACAAATTCGCAAGCAAGAGTCTCAGGCTTCTCAGCATAGCAAACTGTACTATGTGTTTAGAGGCTTCTAAGTTTCCTTGAAAATTCCCAAAAAAAAAACGTTGAGTCAATGAATTTTCTTTGAAAATTCTAAAACACATTGACTTTCGAGAGAAGAGACACGATGATGATGTGGAGAAGGAGTCGTGAAATGTTGTAGCGAGGGTACTATAGTTGGCTGGAACAACTGGTGTATTTGTTATGGAGGAGACACTATTAAATTACCACTTTCCTTTCTCTTTCTCTCACTTGTTTCCTTTCTCTTTCTCTCACTTGTTTCCTCCTCTTCTCGCATTCTCACTATGCAGTTATCAAGCTTCTCTATCTTATGTGGTGCTTGATGTGATGAGAATTTTGTCAGTTCTTCTTCTTCTTCTGGTTAATTTAGAAGCCACGCAATCTTCAAACTATTATTTCTCTCTAGAAACTCTACACAAAGAAGCAAATTTGAAGCACCCTCTCTTTCTTTCTCTCTAAAATGCAATAAAAAAAGGATAATCACCTAAGCTTATCCACCAGTGGAAAAAAAGAACGTGAACATCTTGTCCTAACCCTTTTTTCATAACTAGGCTCTAATTACCCAAAAAGTCCTAATTAATTAAACTAGCTCATTTCCTAAGAGTCGTCTAGTCCTAGGGACCCTAATACCAAACAAGGGCATTTCATAGTAGCAAAAGTATTTAGTCCATGATTTGGGCAAGAAATTAGTACTACTAAGGATTAATGTATACATAAAAGATACTCAAACTCAAATTTATATTAGTCTTGTAAGATTACTTTTGTAGCTTTTTAAGAGTTTTAGAAAAAATTCATTTCTTTTCTATGATATTGTCTCAAAGAAATTCCTAGCGAGGAAATACTCTCAACATAAGATATTAGTGGAAAAAATATGTATCAAGTGTAAAAAATTTTAAAAACATAGTTCTTCATCGTCGTGATTATTTGTAAGAAAGTTATAATTTTAAAAGTTTACGTTCAAAATACCTTAAATAGTATTTTGAGCTCTACAAATGCAATTAAAAAAACTAACTATATGAATATAAGCCATGTACCTTTTATCAATAAAAGACGCGCGTTTTATACAAGTCTCCTTGAAGATAAGGTTATTAATATATTTTTATACTATTTTAGTAAGTTTAAAAATGTTTTTTTTTTCCAAAACTTTTACGATAGGCAAATGCTTCCTCCACAAGCGCTCTCAAGTAGTTTCAAGGAAATTTTAAGTATTTTTTTTAAAAAAAATCATAAATGGGCCTTGAGTCGATTATTTTGTGGCTCAAATATAAGACTTGATAAGCCAAGTAAATATTTTATACCTCCATTGAGCTTACATGGCACAAAAGAGAAATCCAAATCATGTTGTCCAAGAAGACAACCCATTCCTTGGAAACCAGAGTGTCAACAACAATTCAGCACATTGTAATTTGCACGGGGTGGCCATGTGATGCAAGTAAGAATCTCAGATTCTCAGGCTTCTCAGCACTCTGTATTTAGAAGTTTCCTTGGAAAAAAGAAAAGAAAAAAAACGTTGAGTCAGTGAATTTTCTTCGAAAATTCTAAAAAACATAGACTTTCGAGAGAAGAGACACGATGATGTGGAGGAGGAGGAGTCGTGAGCCCACCTAATTAGAATGGGAGTCAGTGAATTTTCTTCGAAAATTCCTTAAAAAAAGACAGACTTTCGAGAGAGAAGAGACACGATGATGTGAAAAAGGAGTCGTGAGCCGACCTAATTATTGATGGTGATCGACCCGACCGCTTATTAAAAAGAAGGGCATCATCGGTAGCCTTCTCACACACATAATTTACTCGCCTCTCTACACATCATCATCATCTTCTGTAGCCTCTCAAAATATCACCAGTTCAAGTTCCACTTCATAGCATTCATTCTCTATGGAGCCTAGCGAAACATACGACTGGGTCCCTGCCTGCTCTTTCCAGCCCATGCTGCATCCCGAGTACGAGATCATCAAAGCGGAGTGCGACCCCTGGATCCTGGCCACTGCGGCGCCCGCTTCCCCTGAAGCTGCCCAGTTCCTTCGTGACTGCTTGCTTCCTTTCTTCTGCAGCGTCAGCTATGCCCAATGCGCAGCGCAGCGGTTAGTTCCGATCACCAAGTTGGTGAGCTGGTTCTTCCTCACTGACACCGATGATGACAATCTCTCTATTCGTGGCTGTGCCACTGATCATGTCTGGCAACCACGCCGCAACGTCATCCTCGCATGCTTTGCTGGCCAAACCCTCGATCTTCACCTCTCAGCTGCTGCGGACAGCACCGTAGAAACAGTCTCGGAAACCCGCAATATCCAAAAAGGGCTTGCTGCCCTGCATGACATCTGGAAGGACATCTCCAGAGACATGCCTCTCAAAATGCAGTCTCGCTTCCTGCAGGCCACCAGACGCTACGTTGATGCCAACATGATCCAAGCTCGATTCCGGAGCACTGGGCGCGTTCCAGGTGTCGACGAGTACGTCAAAGTGATACGCCGGCCCGCTTCGTTAGTTCCGTCATGCCTCATCCTGCTGGAATACGGCCTCCACATCGAGCTGGACGAGGAGACGCTAGAAAGCGAGCTGCTGCTGCAGCTGCACGACGCAGTGGTGGATCATGTAGCGCTGTACAATGATCTGTTCTCTTTTGAAGCTGAGGTGAGCCATGGGGACTACTTCAACCTGCCATCTGTGATCTTCCGGGCACGCGAGGCCGCGCCAGGGTTCACTTTTGCGGACGCGGTGTGGGAAGCTGTGCGCATGGTGGAGGAGGTGGACAAGCTGAGTGCGCAGCTGATGGCCGAGGCCCAGAAGTCAAGCCTCGTAGAGAAGCCTGGAGTGGAAGCCTACCTGCGGGGGCTGGGACTATTAATGGCAGGCAACGTGAAATGGTCTTACCAGACAGCCCGCTACTCGCACACCTGCTCTCCACAAGGCGTCGTGCTTCCGCTGCTGCAGAGCAGGTGGCCTCTCCTCCATCTTAAGAAAAAGAAGTTGCCTATTCAACTGAATGATTCTTCTCAGATCTATTTGGCTTTGCAGTAAGCTGCTCTGATTAATAATGAGACGTCCCCTTATCAATTTTAGCAATGGGTGGGCTAATGCAAGGCATGTTTTAACTAAAGCTGCACTCGCTAAAGCTAATAAAGCAAGGATTTTATCCAAAATGCATTTTTGTTGTTGACCCTAAAGTTTTCTTCTCCTCACTTAAAATTAAGATATATAAGGATGCTATTTCCTCTTTTTTGGATCTTTGTTGTTTTGCTCACAAACCTTGATCAAATGGCTAGGTATCTGCTGAATTTCTTTCTTTGGTTCTACCATTGGCCGTCGTCGTGAGAGGATGTATGTAATGAGAGATGGATTAATGAAGATAGGTTGCTCACAAGGCCCTTCCCTTGTGGTTCTTCCCCAACTAGTCAATCATCTTCTTCTTGTGTCCATAATCTTGGCATATCGGGATCAGACGTACTAAGAAATTGAGTTATATATACAAATGATTCTTGAACAAGACATCCCACTGCCATACTACCTTCAGGGACGAGCTCTTTGACGAACAAATCCTTTAAGTTTCTTCATAAATCTCTCTAACAAAAACATCCATCGGCTATGGACAACCCCAGCCACAACAATTTCATCAACCACATGAACTAGCAAGTGCAATTGAATGGTTAAAATACTTGTTGGAAAGTATTTCTCAGCCAATGTGTCTCTACTAATCTCTTTCCTTGATATCCAACGTACCACTGCACCAATTTTGTAAATTGTTGCTCTAATGTCATCGTTGAGGCAATCCTTGATGGCTATAGGAAGATGAATTGCAAGAATATGTGCCAATCATGACTCTTCAAGCCACTAAGCTCATTGTCCTTTGTAAATGCTCCCTTCAAGAAATACATGCATCCTATAGGGGTACGAAACTCACGAATGCACTTCTTTACACACCGTTGCTCATCCTTTGTCATGACCCAAGGTGCTTTTGGTAGCTTCACCTTTCCATCTGCTCTATTTTGGGCCCATAAGTGGTGCATGAATTGAACCTCTTGTAAATCATCTCGTTGTGCCTTGCTCTCCTTTGCTCCTGTGATGGTTTTTCGAAGCACCTCGGCTATATTCTTGAAAATGTGCATTGGGTCAAGAAGATGGTTCACTAAAAGGTCATTCTAGTATGGAAGTTGATGAAAATGGATAGACGCTTCATTCGTGGAGGTGTATAGGTTGGATCCAGCTCTCATAAGGTCCTCCAATCACTGCTCTACCATATGCAAGGAGACCTCCCTATAAATCCCTCATGCAAAGGATGGTCCACTGGGAGATACTTCTTGTGGCCCTCGTATACTATCTTCTTCATAGATTTTGAGTATCGAGCCTCAAGTTGCGGCCCGCATAATGGACATCCATTATACCCTGACACTGAAAGCCCTATAGAACATCAAAAAAGATTGTATAGCAGGTAAGTTTGGATGATAATTGTGACTTAACATAATATGTTAACAAGCTACAGTATTACTTGAGCACTCTCCATAGCCAGGCCAATCATGCATAGTCCACATAAGTATTCCTCTCAATGTTAGTGCACGTTGTCCAAACCTCTTGGAAATATCATGAACTTCAATGCCCTCCCATAGAACACGAAGCTCCTCAACTAAAGGGACTAAATACACATCCATGTTCTTCACCTTGTACTTTCCAGGAACTATCAAAGACAATAAAAGATGTCCTTTTTGTATCTCTAGCCATGGTGGAAGATTATAGTTAACTAGACAAACAGGCCATGTACTCCATGATGAACTTCATAGACCAAATGGATTCACTTCATCCATGGCTAGTCCGAGTCGAATATGGCGAGCCTCCTCCTGAAAGGCTACCCACTTCTCTTCAATGTGATTCCATGCAGGGGAATCTATTGGCACATGCATAACACCATCCGTGGACCTAGTGTTTACAGTGCCAAGTTATCAATCCTGCAATGGATTTACACTTGAACATTGTTTTAATCCGAGGGATCATGGGAAAGTGTCGTAAAACTTTTGCTGGTACCCTTTCTCCTTGAACATTTTGTCTATATCTCGATGTACCATAATGTGGACATTGTAATGCGTTGTTATATTCTTGTCGATAAAGAATACAATCATTTGGACAAGCATGGTGTGTGTTGTAGTCCATGCAAATCGCGTGCAACATTGCTTTTGCTCGACTACGGTCCACTGGCATCTCATTATCTTCTGGAAATATTTGATGTTTCAATAAGCTGTTACACAAAATAGTCAGGCTAAGAAAATGCATATAAAGGTACATAACTCACTAATTGCATATGATATCATCACTTACGCAAAAAAATTTGATACACTCGTATCAGACTATCCAAAAATCGATTGCAAGTTCAATATGGATAGGCAAGCGTGTAAAATAGGCACATGTGCTCCACGATATAGTGGAAGACGAGCAAGCCTCTGTAGCTGTTTCTCTTCTTAGGAAGCGTATTCCACACGTCGTGTGTTTTCTTCTGCCCCTTCGTGTTCCAAACATTGAGCTTGTGTTCCATCGTGTAAGGCATTTATCACGTCATCCATGTCATGTTCTAGTATTTGCTCCGAATCCGCCTCAAGTTCCTCGGGTTGTTGGATCACCTTGTTTGCCGCTACTCTTGTTGGTCTCCATTGTTCACGTCGGATATCCACTGGTTCGTCATTGTTGAAGCGTGCATTGCCACTAATTAGATGTTCCAATCGCTCCACCAAAAATATTCTCCATTTTTTTGTATGATCATTGCAAATTTGTGGACATCTGATCGAGATGATCCAATTACATCTATAAGATACTTAGTCAGTTCAAGGAAGAAACTTGCACTTGGATCAAGTGATAGGTAATTTGAAATGTCGGGGGAGCGCAAGATCTGGAAAGATTTTGAATTTGAATGAAAAGTAACGATTGTCGAAATAAGCGTCAAAAAGATTATCGAAATATCAGGCCACCATAGCTCATCACATTGCTGCAAATTTAACATGATATCAGAGCCTAGCCTAGAATCCATCAAGTTTATGAGCCCATTATCTTGCTAATTACTTGGCTAATTAGGATTAGTAGATAATTAGATTTTTTACCTCTTTTTCAAGTAGCCTCTGTACCCTTAGCTGGTGGAGGATCTCTCTCTCCCTTCACACATAACATTAGCCCAAATCCTTTTAGCCAAACATAGCTACACTCCCCACACATAAGCCAATCAAGACGAATCGCAGAACTGCCTACTGAAGCTACAGAAATTCACAATTTTGCAAGCGCCACTTTTTTGAAGCAAAACTGAGATTTATTCTGTACCAGATGAAATGGATCTAATTCCTCTTGGGCCTAGGGGTTTTCAAGGGTGCTCTACAAGCTGGTGAAGACAGATTTTGATTTGTCTACAATGAGATCCAAGCTCTTCATCAAATCTGCAAAGTGACTTCGGTAAAACAGAGATTAAGCATTCAATATTTGGTCAAATCTTATGTTTCTTGGCTTAATCCTCTACTAGACTAATTGCTAATTATGTCCTTGAAAGGATTTGAGCTCATTTGAACTCTAAGGCCTCAGATCTAGACTCCCCGTATACTCTATTTTTTGTACACAAAATAGAGGATTATTTTGCTAATTAGTGATTAATCAGTACTAGACTAATTGTTAATTATGTCCTTGAAAGGATTTGAGCTCATTTGAACTCTAAGGCCTCAGATCTCGACTCCCTACATACTCTGTTTTCTGCACACAAAATAGAGGATTAGTTTGCTAATTAGTGATTAATCAATACTAATCACTATATTTTGGTGCAATTAAGGGTTTAAATTAACCATTAGGTATCTGATACAGATCCCTATAACTTCATATTGTAATTCAGAGATGGTTTGATACTCTAACCATTCTGTACAGATTTGTTACCCTTGGTTTAATGTAATTTTTGGTGATTTTATACTGATAAATCTGTGTTATAATCATCACCTAAACACCAGATTGAGTTTTAAAAGGTTAAACACTGCCCTTGAATCTTGAAATTGCATCAAGAGGTAAGACCCCCTTCACATCATCATGAGTACAGCACAAGAGATAGCCAAATTTAATGGAGAGCAGTTTTACACATGGCAGACAAAAACCATGTATCTACTCATGAGGAAAAATCTGTGGGGGCTAGTTGAGGGAAGAGATGAATGCCCAGAGGTGAGAGGGAAAAATGAGTGGAAGAGCAGGAATGAAAAAGCATTGGGACTTATCGCACTCAATTTAAATGATGAATTCATTCATCACATCACAGGGATACAATGCGCGAAAGATGCATGGGATGAAAATAAATTATTTGGCACACAAGCTAAAAATTCAAAGATAAATCTGTTAATGCAATTCTACAAATTGGATATGAAGGAAAGTGAACCTTTAATCACACACTTGAAAAGATATAAAAGTATTAAGCAACAACTGGCAGCTATTGGCAAAAAGGTAGAAGATGATGAGGCACTAGCAGTGCCTCTGAAGAGTGTGGACAAAGGTGAATATGAAAAAATTGTAGCAACACTAAAGAATGTACCTGAATTGAAGCTAAACGAGATAGAAGGAGCTCTACTAGAGCAAGAGACCAGAGGCAAAGAGAAGAAATGGCTGGACTCAACAGCAGGAGAGGAAACAGCATTCTTCACCCAAGGAGGATTCTCTCGAGGACGAGGAAGAGGCAGAGTAGGAGGAAGGATCTTTACTTGTTGCAACAACTGTGGAAAGCCAGGACACATGGCAAGAGACTGCTACAGCAAACCCAGTGGAGAAGGAACAACATTCGCAAACTTCATGGAGGCTCCTAAGGAAGTGGAGTCAGATCATCTTTTCTGAGAGAGAAAGAGAGAGAGAGAAACCCCACAACCAAATGTAACCTGCCCCAATAGAGTAAAACCACCTCTAAGCCATCGATGATGTAGGCCATGCGGTAGATGTATGTGTGAGCACTTTAGTCAAGGTCACGGGCACTTGTAGTAGCCTTGGACACATAGAGAGAGAGAGTGTGTGTGTCAAGGACTATGAGTTTAGGGACTTGAGGCACTGGTTGTCAGCAGACTATCAAGTAAGAGAGAAACTTGGTATAGGATCCAGGTGTGCTAAGAGTATTCACTTGAGGGGAGGTGTTGAAATATACAAGTGAATAGGGTGTGTGCGGGAACAAGCCCTTGGTAAGAGGCTGTAAAAGAGAAACTGTCAATGTGAGAGAAGCTATGAAAAGGTGAGAAGTATCTACTACTGGGAGAGAATAAAGGGTAGCATGAGGAGATTTAGACGGTGTGGAGATATTTTGGGAGAGGTGGAGAGAATCAAGCAAAAGAGGTGGAGTGAATCAAGGAGAAATCTGTGGGATTGGATGCTTGGATGTAAACTCTATAAATTGAGGCATTGGCATAATGAGAATTTGCCGGTTTTTGATTATCCATGCCTACATTAAGCTATCAATTAATTGCTCATCACATCTTAATTATCATCTAATCTCTTTGTTAGTGATGTTGATTCTAGAATTTGATCCACCATAGTTCATCACATTGCTACAAATTTAACACATGTACATGTGATGTAAAATGTCTATGTGTGTAATTATAGGTAATTTTCTTGTTTTTTTGCTTTCTCATTTGTTTTGCGGGTTCTTACTCTCTCCCAAGCTCTTCTCCACCTCCTTCTTTGCCCTCCCTCCCCTCCCCTCCCCTCCCCTACCCTCTCCTCTCCTCTCCTCTCCTCTTGGTTGTTAACTTGGTGTGTGTGTGTTAAAGGATAAACCTCCTTGTGTATCCATGATATTCACACTTTTAGGGTTTTGTATTACTAATTCTTTTCTCAACTTTTTGTTTTTTTTTGTAGGTCTTCTAATCCTCTCTTTTAACTTCATCAAAAAGAAGTAAATTCTTTTCTTTCTTTCCTCTCTTTTATATTTTGTATGTATGCATTAGGTTCTTAGGGCTTTTGTATGTATGCATGATGGGCAATTTAGCATATTCAATAAGTCCCCAAATTTGGTGATGATGTTGCCCATCATGCTCGAAGAGTAGATTTCAAATATCCAAATTCCGATCACTTATGACTTGATTTGTAAAAATTTCACCATGCACCCGTTTTGTAGAGAGAGAGTACAAATTCTTAAAGAGCCCAATTTGAGTCCAAATTTTCCCTAATGAAGTTTTTTAGCTTATAAGTCACTTAAGCTTTTTAATGTTATAAGCATTTAAAAGCTTATAATTTGATAAGCTTTAAAGCTTTCAAAGCTTAAAGCTTAAACTTGTTTTTGAAAGGTTTCTTCATGAGTGTAATACCCGCGGCGGTCTGCATGCGACTATGAGAAAGGAGAAAGAATCTACTAGCGCTTTTGATTTGCCGCCCATGGATGGAAAGGAGAAGGAAAAAAATTTCAAAGTCTTTATTATCCTTTAAAATCTTGAATTTTCCACTTAACTAAATTTTTAATCAAGAAATTTATAGCCAATCGCTTTTTCCTCCAAATTGATTTATGGGCAAGTATCCACTATCCATTATGGAATTCTATCATAGGTAGTGGTTTAGCAATCTGAAAGTGGAGCCAGTATGCTGATTTTAGTTGTGCAGATAGATTAACAAGAGGTTTAGAAAATTTGAAAATCACTTTTCAAGAAAAAGGATGGTTTTATGGTTATGTAGAGTGGTTTACCATTTCCTTTACCTTATGGTCTTTGCCCTTTAGATAAAAGCCTACAACTCTTGAAACCTTTGATTTATGCTTTCAAATTTTTAATTCTTGCCTCCATCTTCTGAGACCCATGGCTTTGATACCACTGACACGGACACTTCTAGGACTTCTAGGAAAATAGAGACTTGTAAGAAAATATGTTATTCAACCTAATCAACTCATCAAAAACCACAAGTTACATGTAAAATACTTAGCTCATGAAAACAACTCAACATTGGGTGCAATTTTCCCCTCTTGTGTGTGGTCTCTCCCCTCACATGAGTATTTACATATTTTTTTTCATTCCAAAGTAGCCCATAGCCTCCAAAAATACAAAAAGATATTTTTACTTGCACAGCACTCTCTTAAGCTCAAAATAGAGTGTCCATAAATTAAGGTTAGGGTTAAAGCATATCACACTTTAGAAAAGTATTAAAGTTCAAGTCTAAGGTTATAAATTTAAACTTTCAACATAAATCAAAATGTGCACAAGTTAGCACATGTAGATACAAAGCTTGCTTACAAAAATGTGTGTCAACAAATAAAATTATGTGTATCCTCCTCAATCTTCTAAATTATCTTCACCTATAAAATAGCTAATAGTAAATTGGTAAACAAATATTCCATAAGTATTCTAACCATCACTACACACATGTTTGCCAAGCATAAGCAACCCAAGAATCACACATCCATACAAACCAATTATAACAAACATTGGAGACCCAATCATACGTAAATCTACAAAAAAATATTAATTTTTATAATGGCATCATCCATGCTATTAACATTATTTGGCATGATGCAAGGATAATCCAAGCATTTTCACGTTATCTAAGAGGGTAGAATAATATTTCTAAGAGAGCTTAAAATATATTCTCATAACATTAGAGTACTTACTTGCAGGACTTGACCTAGAACTAACAAGAATTAGCACGATAGGCTAAAAGAAGGGTAAGCTTCTCCATAGCTTGCTCTTTCCATAGCTCTCTTGAGTGTTAGGAATTGGATGGATATTGGAAGGCCACCTCCCCTTGGACCACTTGACCTTTCATACTCTCCTTTAGGGATGCTTTCGTGCCCTAGCCAGACTCATCACCGCTAGCTCCTCGGTGCTCAATACAACAAGAACTATGCGAGCTTCACTCACTATGCAGACCACAACTCTCCATTGGTGTCCAGGCTGGGAAGTGAGTGGTTCCATTGGTAGTGGAGTTAAATAAGCTAGAGGTTAAAAAGGGATACTAATCCACTCCATTGGTTGCAAAATTGATGGAATTAGGAACGAGTGTTAAAGAGAGAAATGTAGAGAGTGTGTGAGTGTTAGAGAGAGAGAGAGAGAGAGAGAGAGAGAGAGTTGGCTAGTTTAAGAGAAATAGAGAGAGTTAGAGAGCATAGGAGAGTTTGAGAGAGTTAAAGAGAGAATGACTGAGTGTGTGTGTGTGTGTGTGTGTGTGTGTGAGAAAGAGAGAGAGAGAGAGAGAGAGAGAGAGAGAGAGAGAGAGAGACTATTATGAGATATTATATATATATCTGTGCAACATATCTTGTATATCTTCAAGGAACTCCTTGATAGATTTTAGCTTCTCCTTCTATATCCCTACGGCTATAGGAGACCGCATCAGCAGCAGCTGGAAACCATGCATCAACATGAATGGACTAAATCTAGATGCCGAATGTTTTGAACTGTTATAAGCAAACTCTAAATGCGACAGATACTCCTCATCATTGGATTGGCTTTTGCTAACATATGCTCGAAGCATATCTTCGAACACTTGGTTACTCTTTTCTGTCTCAACTACGGATGGTGTGTCGTACTCATACTCAGAGTAGTTTCTAAACTTTTGAAGAATTCACTCCGAAAGTGGATATTGAATTTCCTATCTTAATCAGAGACTATATCTATGGGCAGGCCATATAGTTTGTAGAGATGCTCGATAAACAAACTAGCTAACTCAGGTGTTTTGACCGTCTTCTTAATAGCTATAAACTTGACCATCTTAGTCAATCTGTCAACCACTACCCAAACCGAATCATTTCCTTGATTCATTCGCGTTGGACGAGTGATGAAATCCATGGAAATACTCTCCCATTTCCCTCTAGGAATATCCAATGGTTGTAGTAAACCTCCAACCTTGAGGCGCTCATGCTTATTGACCTTGGATGTCCTTGAACAAACTAGGCTAGTAAAATTGTCGTTTGACTAGTGCATAGGCAAATAACCTAGCAAGGGACCCCCTAGAGATGTCAATCTTTTCCTCATCAATTTCATCAGTTTCAGAGGATACACTTCGTATTTCTCCTCGTCAAAGAGATTGTTGGTGGAGTGGTCATACTCATCATCATCAGCCTTTGAGGGCTGATCGCCCCCAAATTAAGTGTCGTCCATCGCTAGGATGGACCTACGAGGTCATCTTCGGACAAGGTGAGCTATGTCAACACAGGAGTCTATTTGGGCTCTCGCAAGCTCAAAGGCAATAATCCTATCTCAATCCAGCGGGAAGAGACAGCTTGACTCATGCAGTCAAGTTCGGCCCTGGTAGGCCTGAAACGAAGGAAAGCATCCCAAAGAAACCCTCTAAACCACCACACAATTGGTGAAATACCCTTGCTCATGATTGGAATCTAGATTTTACTAGGTCTTGTTCTTTTTATTTATATTTTTTGTAGATAGTGAAATAAATGCAGAAAAGAATGATAAATAATAAATAAAAATAGGGCAAGTTGATGGAAAGTAGTCACCCAATCCCATAGAGTGTGCAGGCTATTGAACTTGGCAAAATCCATGGTGAAGCTTTGCGGTGTCGTTGGGGCAAGCTCCTAGGCTCTGTAGTGAGAGTACTCAAAGGGACGACCTGCGCACTATGGTGCGGTCACGCGATCGATGTCGATCTCGAGGAAAAGGAGCACCCTGGCACGACGCACTATTGTGGGGAGGTGCAACACCGACGCGGTGCAAGATGGAGAGAATCTGGCAAAAAGAATCTGGCTATTATAGCTGCGGGTGGCCGTCGACTCGTGGCTGACGATTGTGCAGCCCCTCCATAGCAAGCAAATGAATGAGTTTACTATCCTCGCGCTGGCTGGGGGTATGCGTCATTTTTGTTGACGTCGACGTTGTTGCCATTTATTGAGTTTGGCATAGCTGCTTTTGTCCTTGCCCACCTTGCCTTGCTCGCTGTTGTCCCACGCAGCCCTCTTTAGTATGCCGGCCAGCCTTGGTGCTACCTAAGAGGTCTGCACCTCTCCCGTGTAGACTGTGCTGTAGAGAGCAAACGAGAGAGAGAGTATGGTGCCTTTTTTCTCCCCCGAGTATGGTTGCAGTTAAGAGCAGGTAAGAGAGAGATAAGATGGTGGCAGCGGTTGAGGTTGTTGAACCAACGTGAGAGAGAGAGATAGACACGTCATATGCATCCCCAAAGGTGTGTAGAATACACACAATAGATGAGTATATATAGAGGAGATCCTACCTTGTCGTTTGTGTTTTTTGTTGGCTATATATAGGGCTATATATATAGAGACATTCTATATATAGCCAACAAAAAACACAAACGACAAGGTAGGATCTCCTCTATATATACTCATCTATTGTGTGTATTCTACACACCTTTGGGGATGCATATGACGTGTCTATCTCTCTCTCTCTCACGTTGGTTCAACAGAGGTGCATGAGCGTGCTCCCTCCTTCCGCCTCCTCCTCCACTCAAGCTTCCATCATTCCTCTCCCCCTTGTCGTGCTGCTCCACACACAAAAAAAGATAAGGTCCTTCCAATGATTGGACCCCAAATGATTAAGGTGGGTCCAACCCCTGTTCACGCGGGTTGGTACCTCGCTCTGATACCAATGTTATACTCACGTAACTGGTGTGGCAACGACACTTGTGGAGGAGGAGATGAGGCTATGGATCACCATCGAGCTTGAGAGAGAATGGGGATAGCATCCCCATTGCCAAGAATGTATAAGGGTCTTCCTGCCCACACATGCCCAGCTGCCCATGGATCTCTGTCCCATGCGCCCTCACTCCTGAACCCTAGCTCGCTTGCCGTCCACGCTCCTGTGGATGGGCTCGAGCCTCCTATAGCTGCTATGAGCTACGTAACACAAGGATGTGAAGGGAGTGTCCAAACAAAGGGCCTTATGTGTATAGCCAAACCTTCATAGAAAAGATCAAAGGGGAGCTTAATAAGCTCATAGATACAAATTTGATTATTGAAATTGAGCATACTGAATCGGTGTCTCCCATTGTAGTTGTACCCAAAAAGAATGGCAAACTTTTTCTTTGCGAGAACTTGAGAAAGGTCAATGCATATACCCTCTCCCTATCATAGATCATGTGCTCAAATGAGTAGTAGGTAAGGCAGAATATAGCTTTTTAGATGCTTTTTCCTGCGATAGCCATGTCTCAATACACCCTGTAGATTGGCACAAGACATCATTCACCATTGAGTGGGAAGTGTTTGCTTACAAGGTTATTCCTTTTGGCTTTACTAATGCTCATGAAACTTTTCAAAGATTGATGTGTCATGCTTGAAATCTTCATGGATGCCTTGTGCATACACTGAACTAAGTGCGTTAAGCATATAGCTCACTTGAAAATAAATCTTTCAAAAGTGCCACCTTTATTGCATATGTCTAAACTTTGAGAAATGCAAATTCATGGTAAGCCCGGCCAAGATATTAGGACATATTGTGTCCCGAAATGGCATTACAACGGTGACTAATGCATACACTCGACTAAGTATATAGCCTACTTTAAAAAAATCTTTCAAAAGTGTCGCCTTTATTGAATCTATCCTTTTAGTGTGGGCTGGCTATTTTGGATTTCTTACCGAGGGAATTGTTTGAACGTAACAATTGACATTACAAAGCTGAGTGTGAGAGGAGAGAGAGGGGAGGCCACAAGGGGAATTTTTCACGTTAAAATGACAATGAATTTCAATTGCTTGTAGATGGATTATTGTTTGCACTCCTCTCTTTAGAATTAAGAAGAGAGAGAGAGACTTGAGCAAGTGTCCAAGAAGACACCCAATTCCTTGGAAACCAAAGTGTTAAAAATAATTCAGCGTTGATTGTAATTCGCAAGCAAGAGTCTCAGGCTTCTCAGCATAGCAAACTGTACTATGTGTTTAGAGGCTTCTAAGTTTCCTTGAAAATTCCCAAAAAAAAACGTTGAGTCAATGAATTTTCTTTGAAAATTCTAAAACACATTGACTTTTGAGAGAAGAGACACGATGATGATGTGGAGAAGGAGTCGTGAAATGTTGTAGCGAGGGTACTATAGTTGGCTGGAACAACTGGTGTATTTGTTATGGAGGAGACACTATTAAATTACCGCTTTCCTTTCTCTTTCTCTCACTTGTTTCCTTTCTCTTTCTCTCACTTGTTTCCTCCTCTTCTCGCATTCTCACTATGCAGTTATCAAGCTTCTCTATCTTATGTGGTGCTTGATGTGATGAGAATTTTGTCAGTTCTTCTTCTTCTTCTGGTTAATTTAGAAGCCATGCAATCTTCAAACTATTATTTCTCTCTAGAAACTCTACACAAAGAAGCAAATTTGAAGCACCCTCTCTTTCTTTCTCTCTAAAATGCAATAAAAAAAGGATAATCACCTAAGCTTATCCACCAGTGGAAAAAAAGAACGTGAACATCTTGTCCTAACCCTTTTTTCATAACTAGGCTCTAATTACCCAAAAAGTCCTAATTAATTAAACTAGCTCATTTCCTAAGAGTCGTCTAGTCCTAGGGACCCTAATACCAAACAAGGGCATTTCATAGTAGCAAAAGTATTTAGTCCATGATTTGGGCAAGAAATTAGTACTACTAAGGATTAATGTATACATAAAAGATACTCAAACTCAAATTTATATTAGTCTTGTAAGATTACTTTTGTAGCTTTTTAAGAGTTTTAGAAAAAATTCATTTCTTTTCTATGATATTGTCTCAAAGAAATTCCTAGCGAGGAAATACTCTCAACATAAGATATTAGTGGAAAAAATATGTATCAAGTGTAAAAAATTTTAAAAACATAGTTCTTCATCGTCGTGATTATTTGTAAGAAAGTTATAATTTTAAAAGTTTACGTTCAAAATACCTTAAATAGTATTTTGAGCTCTACAAATGCAATTAAAAAAACTAACTATATGAATATAAGCCATGTACCTTTTATCAATAAAAGACGCGCGTTTTATACAAGTCTCCTTGAAGATAAGGTTATTAATATATTTTTATACTATTTTAGTAAGTTTAAAAATGTTTTTTTTTCCAAAACTTTTACGATAGGCAAATGCTTCCTCCACAAGCGCTCTCAAGTAGTTTCAAGGAAATTTTAAGTATTTTTTTTAAAAAAAATCATAAATGGGCCTTGAGTCGATTATTTTGTGGCTCAAATATAAGACTTGATAAGCCAAGTAAATATTTTATACCTCCATTGAGCTTACATGGCACAAAAGAGAAATCCAAATCATGTTGTCCAAGAAGACAACCCATTCCTTGGAAACCAGAGTGTTAACAACAATTCAGCACATTGTAATTCGCACGGGGTGGCCATATGATGCAAGTAAGAATCTCAGGCTTCTCAGCACTCTGTGTTTAGAAGTTTCCTTGGAAAAAAGAAAAGAAAAAAAACGTTGAGTCAGTGAATTTTCTTCGAAAATTCTAAAAAACATAGACTTTCGAGAGAAGAGACACGATGATGTGGAGGAGGAGGAGTCGTGAGCCCACCTAATTAGAATGGGAGTCAGTGAATTTTCTTCGAAAATTCCTTTAAAACACCAGACTTTCGAGAGAGAAGAGACACGATGATGTGAAAAAGGAGTCGTGAGCCGACCTAATTATTGATGGTGATCGACCCGACCGCTTATTAAAAAGAAGGGCATCATCGGTAGCCTTCTCACACACATAATTTACTCGCCTCTCTACACATCATCATCATCTTCTGTAGCCTGTCAAAATATCACCAGTTCAAGTTCCACTTCATAGCATTCATTCTCTATGGAGCCTAGCGAAACATACGACTGGGTCCCTGCCTGCTCTTTCCAGCCCATGCTGCATCCCGAGTACGAGATCATCAAAGCGGAGTGCGACCCCTGGATCCTGGCCACTGCGGCGCCCGCTTCCCCTGAAGCTGCCCAGTTCCTTCGTGACTGCTTGCTTGCTTTCTTCTGCAGCGTCAGCTATGCCCAATGCGCAGCGCAGCGGTTAGTTCCGATCACCAAGTTGGTGAGCTGGTTCTTCCTCACTGACACCGATGATGACAATCTCTCTATTCGTGGCTGTGCCACTGATCATGTCTGGCAACCACGCCGCAACCTCATCCTCGCATGCTTTGCTGGCCAAACCCTCGATCTTCACCTCTCAGCTGCTGCGGACAGCACCGTAGAAGCAGTCTCGGAAACCCGCAATATCCAAAAAGGGCTTGCTGCCCTGCATGACATCTGGAAGGACATCTCCAGAGACATGCCTCTCAAAATGCAGTCTCGCTTCCTGCAGGCCACCAGACGCTACGTTGATGCCAACATGATCCAAGCTCGATTCCGGAGCACTGGGCGCGTTCCAGGTGTCGACGAGTACGTCAAAGTGATACGCCGGCCCGCTTCGTTAGTTCCGTCATGCCTCATCCTGCTGGAATACGGCCTCCACATCGAGCTGGACGAGGAGACGCTAGAAAGCGAACTGCTGCTGCAGCTGCACGACGCAGTGGTGGATCATGTAGCGCTGTACAATGATCTGTTCTCTTTTGAAGCTGAGGTGAGCCATGGGGACTACTTCAACCTGCCATCTGTGATCTTCCGGGCACGCGAGGCCGCGCCAGGGTTCACTTTTGCGAACGCGGTGTGGGAGGCTGTGCGCATGGTTGAGGAGGTGGACAAGCTGAGTGCGCAGCTGATGGCCGAGGCCCAGAAGTCAAGCCTCGTAGAGAAGCCTGGAGTGGAAGCCTACCTGCGGGGGCTGGGACTATTAATGGCAGGCAACGTGAAATGGTCTTACCAGACAGCCCGCTACTCGCACACCTGCTCCCCACAAGGCGTCGTGCTTCCGCTGCTGCAGAGCAGGTGGCCTCTCCTCCATCTTAAAAAAAAGAAGTTGCCTATTCAACTGAATGATTCTTCTCAGATCTATTTGGCTTTGCAGTAAGCTGCTCTGATTAATAATGAGACGTCCCCTTATCAATTTTAGCAATGGGTGGGCTAATGCAAGGCATGTTTTAACTGAAGCTGCACTCGCTAAAGCTAATAAAGCAAGGATTTTATCCAAAAATGCATTTTTGTTGTTGACCCTAAAGTTTTCTTCTCCTCACTTAAAATTAAGATATATAAGGATGCTATTTCCTCTTTTTTGGATCTTTGTTGTTTTGCTCACAAACCTTGATCAAATGGCTAGGTATCTGCTGAATTTCTTTCTTTGGTTCTACCATTGGCCGTCGTCGTGAGAGGATGTATGTAATGAGAGATGGATTAATGAAGATAGGTTGCTCACAAGGCCCTTCCCTTGTGGTTCTTTCCCAACTAGTCAATCATCTTCTTCTTGTGTCCATAATCTTGGCATATCGGGATCAGACGTACTAAGAAATTGAGTTATATATACAAATGATTCTTGAACAAGACATCCCACTGCCATACTACCTTCAGGGACGAGCTCTTTGACGAACAAATCCTTTAAGTTTCTTCATAAATCTCTCTAACAAAAACATCCATCGGCTATGGACAGCCCCAGCCACAACAATTTCATCAACCACATGAACTAGCAAGTGCAATTGAATGGTTAAAATACTTGTTGGAAAGTATTTCTCAGCCAATGTGTCTCTACTAATCTCTTTCCTTGATATCCAACGTACCACTGCACCAATTTTGTAAATTGATGCTCTAATGTCATCGTTGAGGCAATCCTTGATGGCTATAGGAAGATGAATTGCAAGAATATGTGCCAATCATGACTCTTCAAGCCACTAAGCTCATTGTCCTTTGTAAATGCTCCCTTCAAGAAATACATGCATCCTATAGGGGTACGAAACTCACGAATGCACTTCTTTACACACCGTTGCTCATCCTTTGTCATGACCCAAGGTGCTTTTGGTAGCTTCATCTTTCCATCTGCTCTATTTTGGGCCCATAAGTGGTGCATGAATTGAACCTCTTGTAAATCATCTCGTTGTGCCTTGCTCTCCTTTGCTCCTGTGATGGTTTTTCGAAGCACGTCGGCTCTATTCTTGAAAATGTGCATTGGGTCAAGAAGATGGTTCACTAAAAGGTCATTCTAGTATGGAAGTTGATGAAAATGGATAGACGCTTCATTCCTGGAGGTGTATAGGTTGGATCCAGCTCTCATAAGGTCCTCCAATCACTGCTCTACCATATGCAAGGAGACCTCCCTATAAATCCCTCATGCAAAGGATGGTCCACTGGGAGATACTTCTTGTGGCCCTCGTATACTATCTTCTTCATAGATTTTGAGTATCGAGCCTCAAGTTGCGGCCCACATAATGGACATCCATTATACCCTGACAGTGAAAGCCCTATAGAACATCAAAAAAGATTGTATAGCAGGTAAGTTTGGATGATAATTGTGACTTAACATAATATGTTAACAAGCTACAGTATTACTTGAGCACTCTCCATAGCCAGGCCAATCATGCATAGTCCACATAAGTATTCCTCTCAATGTTAGTGCACGTTGTCCAAACCTCTTGGAAATATCATGAGCTTCAATGCCCTCCCATAGAACACGAAGCTCCTCAACTAAAGGGACTAAATACACATCCATGTTCTTCACCTTGTACTTTCCAGGAACTATCAAAGACAATAAAAGATGTCCTTTTTTTATCGCTAGCCATGGTGGAAGATTATAGTTAACTAGACAAACAGGCCATGTACTCCATGATGAACTTCATAGACCAAATGGATTCACTTCATCCATGGCTAGTCCGAGTCGAATATGGCGAGCCTCCTCCTGAAAGGCTACCCACTTCTCTTCAATGTGCTTCCATGTAGAGGAATCTATTGGCACATGCATAACACCATCTGTGGACCTAGTGTTTACAGTGCCAAGTTATCAATCCTGCAATGGATTTACACTTAAACATTGTTTTAATCCGAGGGATCATGGGAAAGTGTCGTAAAACTTTTGCTGGTACCCTTTCTCCTTGCACATTTTGTCTATATCTCGATGTACCATAATGTGGACATTGTAATGCGTTGTTTTATTCTTGTCGATAAAGAATACAATCATTTGGACAAGCATGGTGTGTGTTATAGTCCATGCAAATCGCGTGCAACATTGCTTTTGCTCGACTACGGTCCACTGGCATCTCATTATCTTCTGGAAATATTTGATGTTTCAATAAGCTGTTACACAAAATAGTCAGGCTAAGAAAATGCATATAAAGGTACATAACTCACTAATTGCATATGATATCATCACTTACGCAAAAAATTTTGATACGCTCATATCAGACCATCGAAAAATCGATTGCAAGTTCAATATGGATAGGCAAGCGTGTAAAATAGGCACATGTGCTCCACGATATAGTGGAAGACGAGCAAGCCTGTGTAGCTGTTTCTCTTCTTAGGAAGCGTATTCCACACGTCGTGTGTTTTCTTCTGCCCCTTCGTGTTCCAAACATTGAGCTTCTGTTCCATCGTGTAAGGCATTTATCACGTCATCCATGTCATGTTCTAGTATTTGCTCCGAATCCGCCTCAAGTTCCTCGGGTTGTTGGATCACCTCGTTTGCCGCTACTCTTGTTGATCTCCATTGTTCAGGCCAGATATCCACTGGTTCGTCATTGTTGAAGCGTGCATTGCCACTAATTAGATGTTCCAATCGTTCCACCAAAAATATTCTCCATTTTTTTGTATGATCATTGCAAATTTGTGGACGTCGAGCCACTTGGTATTTGCAGCGAGTACATGGGCAAAGTGTCTTCTCCTCTAAATCAATAAAATTTTAGGGTGTGGCGTCATCCATGGTTTCCATATTGATTTGCAAAATAGGAACGAATGCTTATTTTTGGAGGGGAATCCTCCCTCAAGTAATTGTGGAGGGTGTGGTAGTCGATGATAGGTAATTTGAAATGTCGGGGGAGCGCAAGATTTGGAAAGATTTTGAATTTGAATGAAAAGTAACGATTATCGAAATAAGCGTCAAAAAGATTATCGAAATATCAGGCCACCATAGCTCATCACATTGCTGCAAATTTAACATGATATCAGAGCCTAGCCTAGAATCCATCAAGTTTATGAGCCCATTATCTTGCTAATTACTTGGCTAATTAGGATTAGTAGATAATTAGATTTTTTACCTCTTTTTCAAGTAGCCTCTGTACCCTTAGCTGGTGGAGGATCTCTCTCTCCCTTCACACATAACATTAGCCCAAATCCTTTTAGCCAAACATAGCTACACTCCCCACACATAAGCCAATCAAGACGAATCGCAGAACTGCCTACTGAAGCTACAGAAATTCACGATTTTGCAAGCGCCACTTTTTTGAAGCAAAACTGAGATTTATTCTGTACCAGATGAAATGGATCTAATTCCTCTTGGGCCTAGGGGTTTTCAAGGGTGCTCTACAAGCTGGTGAAGACAGATTTTGATTTGTCTACAATGAGATCCAAGCTCTTCATCAAATCTGCAAAGTGACTTCGGTAAAACAGAGATTAAGCATTCAATATTTGGTCAAATCTTATGTTTCTTGGCTTAATCCTCTACTAGACTAATTGCTAATTATGTCCTTGAAAGGATTTGAGCTCATTTGAACTCTAAGGCCTCAGATCTAGACTCCCCGTATACTCTATTTTTTGTACACAAAATAGAGGATTATTTTGCTAATTAGTGATTAATCAGTACTAGACTAATTGCTACTTATGTCCTTGAAAGAATTTGAGCTTATTTGAACTCTAAGGCCTCAGATCTGGACTCCCTGCATACTCTGTTTTTTGCACACAAAATAGAGGATTAGTTTGCTAATTAGTGATTAATCAGTACTAATCACTATATTTTGGTGCAATTAAGGGTTTAAATTAACCATTAGGTATCTGATACAGATCCCTATAACTTCATATTGTAATTCAGAGATGGTTTGATACTCTAACCATTCCGTACAGATTTGTTACCCTTGGTTTAATGTAATTTTTGGTGATTTTATACTGATAAATCTGTGTTATAATTATCACCTAAACACCAGATTGAGTTTTAAAAGGGTAAACACTGCCCTTGAATCTTGAAATTGCATCAAGAGGTAAGACCCCCTTCACATCATCATGAGTACAGCACAAGAGATAGCCAAATTTAATGGAGAGCAGTT
This sequence comes from Cibotium barometz, assembly GCF_041138505.1. Lineage (NCBI taxonomy): Eukaryota > Viridiplantae > Streptophyta > Polypodiopsida > Cyatheales > Cibotiaceae > Cibotium > Cibotium barometz. Next base: position 20,622,726 of record NC_141062.1, on the reverse strand, counting down.
TTACACATGGCAGACAAAAACCATGTATCTACTCATGAGGAAAAATCTGTGGGGGCTAGTTGAGGGAAGAGATGAATGCCCAGAGGTGAGAGGGAAAAATGAGTGGAAGAGCAGGAATGAAAAAGCATTGGGACTTATCGCACTCAATTTAAATGATGAAATCATTCATCACATCACAGGGATACAATGCGCGAAAGATGCATGGGATGAAAATAAATTATTTGGCACACAAGCTAAAAATTCAAAGATAAATCTGTTAATGCAATTCTACAAATTGGATATAAAGGAAAGTGAACCTTTAATCACACACTTGAAAAGATATAAAAGCATTAAGCAACAACTGGCAGCTATTGGCAAAAAGGTAGAAGATGATGAGACACTAGCAGTGCCTCTGAAGAGTGTGGACAAAGGTGAATATGAAAAAATTGTAGCAACACTAAAGAATGTACCTGAATTGAAGCTAAACGAGATAGAAGGAGCTCTACTAGAGCAAGAGACCAGAGGCAAAGAGAAGAAATGGCTGGACTCAACAGCAGGAGAGGAAACAGCATTCTTCACCCAAGGAGGATTCTCTCGAGGACGAGGAAGAGGCAGAGTAGGAGAAAGGACCTTTACTTGTTACAACAACTATGGAAAGCCAGGACACATGGCAAGAGAATGCTACAGCAAACCCAGTGGAGAAGAAACAACATTCGCAAACTTCATGGAGGCTCCTAAGGAAGTGGAGTCAGATCATCTTTTCTGAGAGAGAAAGAGAGAGAGAGAAACCCCACAACCAAATGTAACCTGCCCCAATAGAGTAAAACCAGCTCTAAGCCATCGATGATGTAGGCCATGCGGTAGATGTATGTGTGAGCACTTTAGTCAAGGTCATGGGCACTTGTAGTAGCCTTGGACACATAGAGAGAGAGAGTGTGTGTGTCAAGGACTATGAGTTTAGGAACTTGAGGCACTGGTTGTCGGCAGACTATCAAGTAAGAGAGAAACTTGGTATAGGGTCCAGGTGTGCTAAGAGTATTCACTTGAGGGGAGGTGTTGAAATATACAAGTGAATAGGGTGTGTGCGGGAACAAGCCCTTGGTAAGAGGCTATAAAAGAGAAACTGTCAATGTGAGAGAAGCTATGAAAACGTGAGAAGTATCTACTACTGGGAGAGAATAAAGGGTAGCATGAGGAGATTTAGGCGGTGTGGAGATATTCTGGGAGAGGTGGAGAGAATCAAGCAAAAGAGGTGGAGTGAATCAAGGAGAAATCTGTGGGATTGGATGCTTGGATGTAAACTCTATAAATTGAGGCATTGGCATAATGAGAATTTGCCGGTTTTTGATTATCCATGCCTACATTAAGCTATCAATTAATTGCTCATCACATCTTAATTATCATCTAATCTCTTTGTTAGTGATGTTGATTCTAGAATTTGATCCACAATAGTTCATCACATTGTTACAAATTTAACACATGTACATGTGATGTAAAATGTCTATGTGTGTAATTATAGGTAATTTTCTTATTTTTTTGCTTTCTCATTTGTTTTGCAGGTTCTTACTCTCTCCCAAGCTCTTCTCCACCTCCTTCTTTGCCCTCCCTCCCCTCCCCTCCCCTCCCCTCCCCTCTCCTCTCCTCTCCTCTTGGTTGTTAACTTGGTGTGTGTGTGTTAAAGGATAAACCTCCTTGTGTATCCATGATATTCACACTTTTAGGGTTTTGTATTACTAATTCTTTTCTCAACTTTTTGTTTTTTTTTGTAGGTCTTCTAATCCTCTCTTTCAACTTCATCAAAAAGAGGTAAATTCTTTTCTTTCTTTCCTCTCTTTTTGATTTTGTATGTATGCATTAGGTTCTTAGGGCTTTTGTATGTATGCATGATGGGCAATTTAGCATATTCAATAAGTCCCCAAATTTGGTGATGATGTTGCCCATCATGCTCGAAGAGTAGATTTCAAATATCCAAATTCCGATCACTTATGACTTGATTTGTAAAAATTTCACCATGCATTCGTTTTGTAGAGAGAGAATGTGTACAAATTCTTAAAGAGTCCAATTTGAGTCCAAATTTTCCCTAATGAAGTTTTTTAGCTTATAAGTCACTTAAGCTTTTCAATGTTATAAGCATTTAAAAGCTTATAATTTGATAAGCTTTAAAGCTTTCAAAGCTTAAAGCTTAAACTTGTTTTTGAAAGGTTTCTTCATGAGTGTAATACCCGCGGTCTACATGCGACTATGAGAAAGGAGAAAGAATCTACTAGCGCTTTTGATTTGCCGCCCATGGATGGAAAGGAGAAAGAAAAAAAATTCAAAGTCTTTATTATCCTTTAAAATCTTGAATTTTCCACTTAACTAAATTTTTAATCAAGAAATTTATAGCCAATCGCTTTTTCCTCCAAATTGATTTATGGGCAAGTATCCACTATCCATTATGGAATTCTGTCATAGGTAGTGGTTTAGCAATCTGAAAGTGGAGCCAGTATGCTGATTTTAGTTGTGCAGACAGATTAACAAGAGGTTTAGAAAATTTGAAAATCACTTTTCAAGAAAAAGGATGGTTTTATGGTTATGTAGAGTGGTTTACCATTTCCTTTACCTTATGGTCTTTGCCCTTTAGATAAAAGCCTGCAACTCTTGAAACCTTTGATTTATGCTTTCAAATTTTTAATTCTTGCCTCCATCTTCCGAGACCCATGGCTTTGATACCACTGACACGGACACTTCTAGGACTTCTAGGAAAATAGAGACTTGTAAGAAAATATGTTATTCAACCTAATCAACTCATCAAAAACCACAAGTTACATGTAAAATACTTAGCTCATGAAAACAACTCAACATTGGGTGCAATTTTCCCCTCTTGTGTGTGGTCTCTCCCCTCACATGAGTATTTACATATTTTTTTTTCATTCCAAAGTAGCCCATAGCCTCCAAAAATACAAAAAGATACTTTTACTTGCACAGCACTCTCTTAAGCTCAAAATAGAGTGTCCATAAATTAAGGTTAGGGTTAAAGCATATCACACTTTAGAAAAGTATTAAAGTTCAAGTCTAAGGTTATAAATTTAAACTTTCAACATAAATCAAAATGTGCACAAGTTAGCACATGTAGATACAAAGCTTGCTTACAAAAATGTGTGTCAACAAATAAAATTATGTGTATCCTCCTCAATCTTCTAAATTATCTTCACCTATAAAATAGCTAATAGTAAATTGGTAAACAAATATTCCATAAGTATTCTAACCATCACTACACACATGTTTTCCAGGCATAAGCAACCCAAGAATCACACATCCATACAAACCAATTATAACAAACATTGGAGGACCCAATCATACGTAAATCTACAAAAAAATATTAATTTTTATAATGGCATCATCCATGCTATTAACATTATTTGGCATGATGCAAGGATAATCCAAGCATTTTCACGTTATCTAAGAGGGTAGAATAATATTTCTAAGAGAGCTTAAAATATATTCTCATAACATTAGAGTACTTACTTGCAGGACTTGACCTAGAACTAACAAGAATTAGCACGATAGGCTAAAAGAAGAGTAAGCTTCTCCATAGCTTGCTCTTTCCATAGCTCTCTTGAGTGTTAGGAATTGGATGGATATTGGAAGGCCACCTCCCCTTGGACCACTTGACCTTTCATACTCTCCTTTAGGGATGCTTTCGTGCCCTAGCCAGACTCATCACCGCTAGCTCCTCGGTGCTCAATACAACAAGAACTATGCGAGCTTCACTCCCTATGCAGACCACAACTCTCCATTGGTGTCCAGGCTGGGAAGTGAGTGGTTCCATTGGTAGTGGAGTTAAATAAGCTAGAGGTTAAGGGATACTAATCCACTCCATTGGTTGCAAAATTGATGGAATTAGGAACGAGTGTTAAAGAGAGAAATGTAGAGAGTGTGTGAGTGTTAGAGAGAGAGAGAGAGAGAGAGAGAGAGTTGGCTAGTTTAAGAGAAATAGAGAGAGTTAGAGAGCATAGGAGAGTTTGAGAGAGTTAAAGAGAGAATGACTGAGTGTGTGTGTGTGTGTGTGTGTGTGTGTGTGTGTGTGTGAGTGTGAGAGAGAGAGAGAGAGAGAGAGAGACTATTACGAGATATTATATATATATCTGTGCAACATATCTTGTATATCTTCAAGGAACTCCTTGATAGATTGTAGCTTCTCCTTCTATAGCCCTACGGCTATAGGAGACCGCATCAGCAGGGTGGAAACCATGCATCAACATGAATAGACTAAATCTAGACGCCGAATGTTATATGAACTGTTATAAGCAAACTCTAAATGCGACAGATACTCCTCATAATTGGATTGGCTTTTGCTAACATATGCTCGAAGCATATCTTCGAACACTTGGTTATCCTTTTCTGTCTGACAACTACGGATGGTGTGTCATACTCATACTCAGAGTAGTTTCTAACCTTTTGAAGAATTCACTCCGAAAGTGGATATTGAATTTCCTATCTTAATCAGAGACTATATCTATGGGCAGGCCATATAGTTTGTAGAGATGCTCGATAAACAAACTAGCTAACTCAGGTGTTTTGACCGTCTTCTTAATAGCTATAAACTTGACCATCTTAGTCAATCTGTCAACCACTACCCAAACCGAATCATTTCCTTGATTCATTTGCGTTGGACGAGTGATGAAATCCATGGAAATACTCTCCCATTTCCCTCTAGGAATATCCAATGGTTGTAGTAAACCTCCAACCTTGAGGCGCTCATGCTTATTGACCTTGGATGTTCTTGAACAAACTAGGCTAATAAAATTGTCGTTTGACTAGTGCATAGGCAAATAACCTAGCAAGGGACCCCCTAGAGATGTCAATCTTTTCCTCATCAATGTCATCAGTTTCAGAGGATACACTCCGTATTTCTCCTCGTCAAAGAGATTGTTGGTGGAGTGGTCATACTCATCATCATTAGCCTTTGAGGGCTGATCGCCCCCAAATTAAGTGTCGTCCACCATCGCTAGGATGGACCTACGGGGTCATCTTCGGACAAGGCAATGTCGTGAGCTATGTCAACACAGGAGTCTATTTGGGCTCTCGCAAGCTCAAAGGCAATAATCCTATCTCAATCCAGCGGGAAGAGATAGCTTGACTCATGCAGTCAAGTTTGGCCCTGGTAGGCCTGAAACGAAGGAAAGCATCCCAAAGAAACCCTCTAAACCACCACACAGTTGGTGACCTACCCTCGCTCATGATTGGAATCTAGATTTTACTAGATCTTGTTCTTTTTATTTATATTTTTGTAGATAGTGAAATAAATGTAGAAAAGAATGATAAGTAATAAATAAAAATAGGGCAAGTTGATGGAAAGTAGTCACCCAATCCCGTAGAGTGTGCAGACTATTGAACTTGGCAAAATCCATGGTGAAGCTTTGCGGTGTCATTGGGGCAAGCTCCTAGGCTCTGTAGCGAGAGTACTCAAAGGGACGACCTGCGCACTATGGTGCGGTCACGCGATCGATGTCGATATCGAGGAAAAGGAGCACCCCGGCACGACGCACTATTGTGGGGAGGTGCAACACCGACGCGGTGCAAGATGGAGAGAATCTGGCAAAAAGAATCTGGCTATTATAGCTGCGGGTGGCCGTCGACTCGTGGCTGACGATTGTGCAGCCCCTCCATAGCAAGCAAATGAATGAGTTTACTATCCTCGCGCTGGCTGGGGGTATGCGTCATTTTTGTTGACGTCGACGTTGTTGCCATTTATTGAGTTTGGCATAGCTGCTTTTGTCCTTGCCCGCCTTGCCTTGCTCGCTGTTGTCCCACGCAGCCCTCTTTAGTATGCCGGCCAGCCTTGGTGCTACCTAAGAGGTCTGCACCTCTCCCGCGTAGATTGTGCTGTAGAGAGCAAACGAGAGAGAGAGTATGGTGCCTTTTTTCTCCCCCGAGTATGGTTGCAGTTAAGAGCACGTAAGAGAGAGATAAGATGGTGGCAGCGGTTGAGGTGCATGAGCGTGCTCCCTCCTTCCTCCTCCTCCTCCACTCAAGCTTCCATCATTCCTCTCCCCCTTGTCGTGCTGCTCCACACACAAAAAAAGATAAGGTCCTTCCAATGATTGGACCCCAAATGATTAAGGTGGGTCCAACCCCTGTTCACGCGGGTTGGTACCTCGCTCTGATACCAATGTTATACTCACGTAACTGGTGTGGCAACGACACTTGTGGAGGAGGAGATGAGGCTATGGATCACCATCCAGCTTGAGAGAGAATGGGGATAGCATCCCCATTGCCGAGAATGTATAAGGGTCTTCCTGCCCACACATGCCCAGCTGCCCATGGATCTCTGTCCCATGCGCCCTCACTCCTGAACCCTAGCTCGCTTGCCGTCCATGCTCTTGTGGATGGGCTCGAGCCTCCTATAGCTGCTATGAGCTACGTAACACAAGGATGTGAAGGGAGTGTCCAAACAAAGGGCCTTATGTGTATAGCCAAACCTTCATAGAAAAGATCAAAGGGGAGCTTAATAAGCTCATAGATACAAATTTGATTATTGAAATTGAGCATACTGAATCAGTGTCTCCCATTGTAGTTGTACCCAAAAATAATGGCAAACTTTTTCTTTGCAAAACTTGAGAAAGGTCAATGCATCTACCCTCTCCCTATCATAGATCCTGTGCTCAAATGAGTAGTAGGTAAGGCAGAATATAGCTTTTTAGATGCTTTTTCCTGCGATAGCCATGTCTCAATACACCCTGTAGATTGGCACAAGACATCATTCACCATTGAGTGGGAAGCGTTTGCTTACAAGGTTATGCCTTTTGGCTTGACTAATGCTCATGTAACTTTTCAAAGATTGATGTGTCATGCTTTCAAGGAATACCTAAGGGTTTTTCTTGAAATCTTCATGGATGCCTTGTGCATACACTGAACTAAGTGCGTTAAGCATATAGCTCACTTGAAAATAAATCTTTCAAAAGTGCCACCTTTATTGCATATGTCTAAACTTTGAGAAATGCAAACTCATGGTAAGCCCGGCCAAGATATTAGGACATATTGTGTCCCGAAATGGCATTACAACGGTGACTAATGCATACACTCGACTAAGTATATAGCCTACTTTAAAAAAATCTTTCAAAAGTGTCGCCTTTATTGAATCTATCCTTTTAGTGTGGGCTGGCTATTTTGGATTTCTTACCGAGGAAATTGTTTGAACGTAACAATTGACATTACAAAGCTGAGTGTGAGAGGAGAGAGAGGGGAGGCCACAAGGGGAATTTTTCACGTTAAAATGACAATGAATTTCAATTGCTTGTAGATGGATTATTGTTTGCACTCCTCTCTTTAGAATTAAGAAGAGAGAGAGAGACTTAAGCAAGTGTCCAAGAAGACACCCAATTCCTTGGAAACCAAAGTGTTAAAAATAATTCAGCGTTGATTGTAATTCGCAAGCAAGAGTCTCAGGCTTCTCAGCATAGCAAACTGTACTATGTGTTTAGAGGCTTCTAAGTTTCCTTGAAAATTCCCAAAAAAAAAACGTTGAGTCAATGAATTTTCTTTGAAAATTCTAAAACACATTGACTTTCGAGAGAAGAGACACGATGATGATGTGGAGAAGGAGTCGTGAAATGTTGTAGCGAGGGTACTATAGTTGGCTGGAACAACTGGTGTATTTGTTATGGAGGAGACACTATTAAATTACCACTTTCCTTTCTCTTTCTCTCACTTGTTTCCTTTCTCTTTCTCTCACTTGTTTCCTCCTCTTCTCGCATTCTCACTATGCAGTTATCAAGCTTCTCTATCTTATGTGGTGCTTGATGTGATGAGAATTTTGTCAGTTCTTCTTCTTCTTCTGGTTAATTTAGAAGCCACGCAATCTTCAAACTATTATTTCTCTCTAGAAACTCTACACAAAGAAGCAAATTTGAAGCACCCTCTCTTTCTTTCTCTCTAAAATGCAATAAAAAAAGGATAATCACCTAAGCTTATCCACTAGTGGAAAAAAAGAACGTGAACATCTTGTCCTAACCCTTTTTTCATAACTAGGCTCTAATTACCCAAAAAGTCCTAATTAATTAAACTAGCTCATTTCCTAAGAGTCGTCTAGTCCTAGGGACCCTAATACCAAACAAGGGCATTTCATAGTAGCAAAAGTATTTAGTCCATGATTTGGGCAAGAAATTAGTACTACTAAGGATTAATGTATACATAAAAGATACTCAAACTCAAATTTATATTAGTCTTGTAAGATTACTTTTGTAGCTTTTTAAGAGTTTTAGAAAAAATTCATTTCTTTTCTATGATATTGTCTCAAAGAAATTCCTAGCGAGGAAATACTCTCAACATAAGATATTAGTGGAAAAAATATGTATCAAGTGTAAAAAATTTTAAAAACATAGTTCTTCATCGTCGTGATTATTTGTAAGAAAGTTATAATTTTAAAAGTTTACGTTCAAAATACCTTAAATAGTATTTTGAGCTCTACAAATGCAATTAAAAAAACTAACTATATGAATATAAGCCATGTACCTTTTATCAATAAAAGACGCGCGTTTTATACAAGTCTCCTTGAAGATAAGGTTATTAATATATTTTTATACTATTTCAGTAAGTTTAAAAATGTTTTTTTTTCCAAAACTTTTACGATAGGCGAATGCTTCCTCCACAAGCGCTCTCAAGTAGTTTCAAGGAAATTCTAAGTATTTTTTAAAAAAAAATCATAAATGGGCCTTGAGTCGATTATTTTGTGGCTCAAATATAAGACTTGATAAGCCAAGTAAATATTTTATACCTCCATTGAGCTTACATGGCACAAAAGAGAAATCCAAATCATGTTGTCCAAGAAGACAACCCATTCCTTGGAAACCAGAGTGTTAACAACAATTCAGCACAATGTAATTCGCACGGGGTGGCCATATGATGCAAGTAAGAATCTCAGGCTTCTCAGCACTCTGTGTTTAGAAGTTTCCTTGGAAAAAAGAAAAGAAAAAAAACGTTGTCAGTGAATTTTCTTCGAAAATTCTAAAAAACATAGACTTTCGAGAGAAGAGACACGATGATGTGGAAAAGGAGTCGTCGTGAGCCCACCTAATTAGAATGGGAGTCAGTGAATTTTCTTCGAAAATTCCTTTAAAACACCAGACTTTCGAGAGAGAAGAGACACGATGATGTGAAAAAGGAGTCGTGAGCCGACCTAATTATTGATGGTGATCGACCCGACCGCTTATTAAAAAGAAGGGCATCATCGGTAGCCTTCTCACACACATAATTTACTCGCCTCTCTACACATCATCATCATCTTCTGTAGCCTCTCAAAATATCACCAGTTCAAGTTCCACTTCATAGCATTCATTCTCTATGGAGCCTAGCGAAACATACGACTGGGTCCCTGCCTGCTCTTTCCAGCCCATGCTGCATCCCGAGTACGAGATCATCAAAGCGGAGTGCGACCCCTGGATCCTGGCCACTGCGGCGCCCGCTTCCCCTGAAGCTGCCCAGTTCCTTCGTGACTGCTTGCTTCCTTTCTTCTGCAGCGTCAGCTATGCCCAATGCGCAGCGCAGCGGTTAGTTCCGATCACCAAGTTGGTGAGCTGGTTCTTCCTCACTGACACCGATGATGACAATCTCTCTATTCGTGGCTGTGCCACTGATCATGTCTGGCAACCACGCCGCAACCTCATCCTCGCATGCTTTGCTGGCCAAACCCTCGATCTTCACCTCTCAGCTGCTGCGGACAGCACCGTAGAAGCAGTCTCGGAAACCCGCAATATCCAAAAAGGGCTTGCTGCCCTGCATGACATCTGGAAGGACATCTCCAGAGACATGCCTCTCAAAATGCAGTCTCGCTTCCTGCAGGCCACCAGACGCTACGTTGATGCCAACATGATCCAAGCTCGATTCCGGAGCACTGGGCGCGTTCCAGGTGTCGACGAGTACGTCAAAGTGATACGCCGGCCCGCTTCGTTAGTTCCGTCATGCCTCATCCTGCTGGAATACGGCCTCCACATCGAGCTGGACGAGGAGACGCTAGAAAGCGAGCTGCTGCTGCAGCTGCACGACGCAGTGGTGGATCATGTAGCGCTGTACAATGATCTGTTCTCTTTTGAAGCTGAGGTGAGCCATGGGGACTACTTCAACCTGCCATCTGTGATCTTCCGGGCACGCGAGGCCGCGCCAGGGTTCACTTTTGCGGACGCGGTGTGGGAGGCTGTGCACATGGTGGAGGAGGTGGACAAGCTGAGTGCGCAGCTGATGGCCGAGGCCCAGAAGTCAAGCCTCGTAGAGAAGCCTGGAGTGGAAGCCTACCTGCGGGGGCTGGGACTATTAATGGCAGGCAACGTGAAATGGTCTTACCAGACAGCCCGCTACTCGCACACCTGCTCCCCACAAGGCGTCGTGCTTCCGCTGTGCTGCAGAGCAGGTGGCCTCTCCTCCATCTTAAGAAAAAGAAGTTGCCTATTCAACTGAATGATTCTTCTCAGATCTATTTGGCTTTGCAGTAAGCTGCTCTGATTAATAATGAGACGTCCCCTTATCAATTTTAGCAATGGGTGGGCTAATGCAAGGCATGTTTTAACTAAAGCTGCACTCGCTAAAGCTAATAAAGCAAGGATTTTATCCAAAATGCATTTTTGTTGTTGACCCTAAAGTTTTCTTCTCCTCACTTAAAATTAAGATATATAAGGATGCTATTTCCTCTTTTTTGGATCTTTGTTGTTTTGCTCACAAACCTTGATCAAATGGCTAGGTATCTGCTGAATTTCTTTCTTTGGTTCTACCATTGGCCGTCGTCGTGAGAGGATGTATGTAATGAGAGATGGATTAATGAAGATAGGTTGCTTGGATTTGTTCCTTCTATAGTTAGCCAGGAGGAGGTTAGTTGGGTAGAGAGAGCTTGTACTAAGGAGAAGTGTTCTGTTGCTCTGAAGAGCATCCATGGGTAGGGAAAAGTCCCCTTGCTAGGATGGGCTTTCTTTTGAGTTTTCTTTTTCACTTCTAGAGGGTTAGCTATTCAAATTTTTAAAGGGCGGTGTGGTGCCTAGGGGGTAATTCAAAGTACATGTAACATAGCACATGGTATTTTTTTATTAGGTTGACTTACATTGCATATTGGCATGTAGGAGGGGATTAACAAAATAGTAGTTTAATGTAAATCATACATGTATACGTAGACCTACATAGGAAGGCGAGAAATAAAATATCACGACATGTATACATGTAAGAGGTGTATAAAAAATGTAAAAATGAACAAATAAGGGTAGTGGAAATACATGTTGGCTCAAACGCGATTATGTAGGTTTTATAGAGTGACCCACTCGGGGTGTGGTGGATCCTACCATTACAAAGGGTAACTAACACAACACAAACTCAACTAGAGTCAATTCTTCACTTATAGCCTTGCCTTCAAAAGATCTCCATCCAGACAACATAGAATTGAACCAAAACCATAGAAGAACTCTTTAACTCCACACAACTTGGTTCTTTGTGTATTTTCAGAAGACTATGCAACACGCAACAAACCTTGAGACTAGGAGTTGAGCACATAAATGAAAAAAACAACAACAGACCAAAAGAGCTCTCACACAAATGACCACCAAAGAAACCAACTATACATTCTCAACCTCCAACAAGATCAACAATAACTATATAATCTGTAGCCATAGCTTGCAGGCTTCAATTGGCAAATACAACTGGGAAATGCTTGCGAACAATCCTTAATCTGGTCCAAGTTCCAACAATGATGCACTGTGAGGTTTTGGGATACAATCTCCCACACAGAACCCTCAACCACTCCTGCAATCCCCTTGCTTTGGACACATCTAAGTCTTCTCAACAATCTCCCAGCACCTTCTACACAGAACAAGCCCACAGATAGCTAACCAGCTTCACAATAAACTTCACAACCAAACACTAGCTCTCTCAGCAATCTCTTCTTCAACACACAAAAGCTTCCACAATCCTCTCTACATTGCTCTCTCAATCCAAAAGAAAACTCGCTGATGCTCTATCTCCATGCATACCCCTTGGGGGGTTCATCTAAAAATATGTAAATGTAGCGCGTAAGTTCATCAGAAGGGCTATATTAATTCAAAAAAGTTATAGAATTATATTTATAGGAGGGGTTTTTTAAACCAATTTTGAAAGTTTATGAAGAAAAAAAAGTCATTTTATTGATAAAAGTATGTAAGTGTAAGGGGTTTTTTAAATACCCCATTAAATGCACGTGATACACAAAATTTCCTAGAGGTGAACCCCCCCAAGGCATACCCTCACCTGCTCTACCTAATTCTATCAGCTATTCACCATGCAACAGTCCTAACAGTAGCTTATTACAACTAGCTACAAATGCACAGCTATTCATGCAAGAATCCTTAACCATGCCCAATTTATTATTTTCTTCTCTTGGGATTGGGGTGATAATCTCCATTGAGCATGTCCCTTTGGCCACAAAAAATCCTATCAACGCGATTGCAAGAAACCTTCTCTTGATCCCACTTGCACTCCTATTTCCTCCTCTTCCTTACATCAGCATTTTTAGTAGTATTTTTGCAGCGTCTTTGAAAGGAAAATGTCAAGGTTATTAACATTGCTCAGCACCAAAAAAATGCTGCTAAAACGCTGTGAGCAGTGTTCCTAGCACGCGAGAAAACACTACTACATTATTGTAAAAAAAAACGATGTTCAGTAGCATGGCCTACAAAAAGTAATACCGCTTCTTTTGTCGCTGTGTTGTTTTTATCTTTTGAATGTCCTAAACTTGGTACTTTGAGTTTTTTGTAGGTTTATGTCTAATCTATCACTTCTACCTCTCCTACCCTATCCTCCTCAAGCTCAAGCAATGTGTGTCTTCTCTTTTTCTTCATCTCCTACAGAAACAAGCTTTCCATGAAAGCTTTCTTGTGCTTAATTCCCTTCTCTTTCCTCTCGTTTAAGTTTTCTTTTCTTCTTTTTACTTTCTAATTGAATCTTAGCTCTAACCCTAGATTCTACATAGAAACCCTAATAAAGAGCTCTCCATCAAAGCTCTTTATTAGGGTTTCTATGTAGAATCTAGAGTTAGGGTTAAGCTTCAATGAGAAGGGAAAAAAAGATTCAATAAGTTTTCTATTATGGACGGGAAGCCAGGTCCTCCACACTTCACCAAGAGCTTCCCACCATCACCTCTGGCATCTCCGACCACTCAGGAGATCAAGTAGCTCAAGGTCAAAGATCCCAAGGTGAGTCCTTGGTGCTCGCTATATAGCTCGTAAGGTAATCTTCGAAATAATTGTCCCACCAAGAAATATTTCTCATTTTTCTCAAAGGTAGGCCATGAGGACAAGGAGTGTTACTACCTCAAGGTAGGCCATGAGGACAAGGAGTGTTACTACCTCAAGGGACTTCGTCTTATGCAACAACTACTTAAGCAGGGTGCCACCCCACTTAATCCCTTCACCAAAGACTACATGGTGACCCCAACCAGAAGTGCTTCAACTTCTTCCCAAGCCCCTAACCACCAACCAAACCCAACACCCTTCTTGAACCCTCAATCAACTGGAGGAGCTACCCCCCAATAACAAGCTTATATTAACCCTGTCACCACTGGTCCCTCCTACTTAACTGCCCCACACACCCTTTCCTCCCCCATGGTTACTTTTGTACAAACCCCTCCACCGCCCGAGACCACATCATCTCAACAGGGAGCTCAAGTAGCCATGGTAACATACAGCAATAACCCTCATCCCGAAGAAGTAGCCCTAACATAAAACCCCATGCCTATGCAAATTTAATATCAAGCAGGCACTCTCCCAACCTATCAGTCATACCTCCCATTCGTGTTGGTCCCATAAACACCCCAAGTCTATCAAAACCACCCTTGGTGGTCTATGTGGTAGCTCCTCCAATACCTCTGGCCATTAACAACACGTATGGGGCTCAGCCTAACTAAAGGTTTGCCAATCACCGTCCTTCCAACAACCCCACCCGGCCTCTTATATGCTACCATTGTAGGGGGAGAAACCACATGCAAGCTTAATGCATTGTACTTGAGGGCTCAGCCCCATGCCTCCATTACCTAGAGAGCCAAGACCACATGCAAGCTTAATGCATTGTACTTGAGGGCTCAGCCCCATGCCTCCATTACCTAGAGAGCCAAGACCACTACACCCAGGATTGTCCTAGAACCCCACTGGTTAACATGGTGGAAGCTATGGTGCCACCTCTCACTGCTGGCACTCCAATTGTGATAGTGGTGCCACCTCCCATTGGCACTCCAATAGTGGCGGCCGTCACCCGATCCCAAGGACCGCCAAAGTCAACAACTCCTCTCCCTGATGGTGGAGTACCTACCCATCCATTGTGGAACAAGCTTTAAGGAGGCAGTGGAGGAATTCATTCAAACACCATCCATGGAGAAGGAAGCGGTGCCTACCTTAGTCATTGCCCAAACCACCACATCTTCAAAGGTAGATGAGGAGTCTACCCAACCCAAGTTTAGTAATTTAAGTTGGGAGGAAAAGTTGGCAGGAGCAAATGTGGAAATCACCCTTCCTTAAATATGTGGTTTGAGCCAGAAAATAAGAGAGCAAATGATAGGCTTAGTCTAGCATTGGATGGAACCGATGGCAACTAGGGGGGAAGCCACATCTAGTAGTAGTGGGCGATAACCCAGGAGGCAGCAAGAAAGGATATAACTCACTATCCCAGGAGTGGCCGATCCACTGAAGCCCAAGGGTGACAAGCTCCCTGGGAGGGACTCAAATTAGAGGGGCCATTGTGGATGGTGGTTCTAGTGTTAATATCATGCCTGAAGCTACTAGGAAAGTCTTGGGTCTCCGAATTACTGAGCGAGCTCCCTTTGCCATCCGAGTGATAGAACAAAGAGAAGTGATGCCCGTGGGACCAGTCAAGCAAGTTTCGATCAGTTTTGAGGGATTAGTATGCGAAACGACTTTTGTGGTGTTAGACCTACCACCAACTCGAGGGGCCTATAGCTTGCTCATCGAAAGGCCTTGGTTGAGGGCAGCCCAGGTAATCCATGATTGGGGCCGAGACAACTTGCATATCCCTAACCCGGGGGGGACAATGACCTTGCCCTTGGAAAAAGGCCCCGATGAGAGTGCAAGGGGCACTGCCCTACATGACATGACTCTCATTTGGGAGGAAGGACCCAGTGTGGTGACAAGGAAGAGCGGGAGGAATGGAAAGAATTACTAGTGGAGGAGTCTTGGGATCCATTCGACTTAGAAGGAGAGGTGGCAGAACCTCTATGGAATTGGTTAAATTCCTATTGGTTCCAGTGCAATATGATGGACATAGTGGAGTTGGATCTAGACCCCATTCAAGAGGTGTCCCAAGAAGAAGAGCTCTTAGAAGAAGAAGCAGCAGCATGGGATTGGACAGAATCTTTGCTCACTCTAGCCTCCTTCTTTGCCTCAGTGTCTCAACACATAAATAGATAGAGGTCATAGGTCTAGGGGAACTATAGTTTTCCCGACAACCTTGAAAGAAGGTCTCTCACAAGAGGAGTCAGCAAAGGTGCCTATAACCCCTCCCAGACTTACCCACAAGGAGAGGTAAGCAGAGTGCCTCAAGACTAGGCAAGAAGCCTTGCCAATAGAAGAGATACCCACAATGGGCTCGATAGAGGAACACATTGGTGATTTCCCTTTAGTCAGCACCCTAGCCCATGATCCCTTATCTCTTCATCAAGCAGCACTCGGCATTGCTCTTCTTCCACCCACCACTTACCATAAGGAGGTGAGAGAGCTGAACCTAGGGATATCAGAGATACCATGTCCCATCTTAGTGGCAGCTTGGGTCTCGGGAGGACCCTTCCACTCTTTAGAGAATCACCAAATTTTTCATAGATCACCAAGATGTGTTTGCATGGACCTACAAGGATCTGCCAGAGATAGATCCAACCATTTGCACTCACATCATTTCACTAAAAGAAGGTAGTCCGCCAGTTAGCAAGGGCATCTACCGCATGGATCCCAACTATTTAGAAGTGGTGAAGAAAGAGCTAGACAAGATGGAAGAGGTAGGTATCATCGTTCCCATTGAGCACTCCGAATGGTTGTCACCTATAGTTGTGATTCCAAAAAAGAATACCAACAAGATCATGATCTGTGTAGACTTCAGACTCCTCAATTAGTGCGCTTTGGAAGATATGGCCAGCCACCATGGGTGGTGGTTCGAGCGGAACGCCTACCTCAACTCACTCCAGTGTTCATGAAGTGCCACGTATCAGGTCTTCATCTCCCAAAAAAAAATCCCCCTCTTAGGTTTCTTTTTCCCTATTTCTTTTACAAGAGACCAAAAAAAAAAGAAATCTCTCTCTCACCCACCCCCCTCATTGACCAAGCTCTCACCTGTCACCCACCCTTTCCCTCTCTCTTCTCCCCTCAACTCTCCTCACCGACCAACCCAACCTCCCCTTCTCACACCGATCAAGTAAACAAAAAAATCCCCTTTTGTATTTTTTTTCTATATAAAAAATCCCCCCTTTGTATTTGTGTTTCTTTCCAAAAAAAACCCTCCCTCAGTGGCACAAACATGTGGATCTTCACCTCTACGCTTGGCAGCCTGGTCCAGCCATTCTATAGTAGTCTGCTTGCTTTTAAGTAAGGGGTCTCTCATGTGTGCAACGACCACAAGATCTGGTGGTGTAAGCGGTTGTGGTTTTGGAAGAACACCATTGCATTTTGCAGCACTTGGAGGATCATCCAAATGTGTTAAAGAGATTTTGGCATGGTGTGCAACTAGGTTGCAGAGAAACTCTCAAGGGAACACCCCTTCTTGATCACTATGATGTACCATAACATAGCATGTGCAGCTCTTCTTAGTCCTTTGACTGCTGCAGAGCCCTTGGTATGGCCATCTCCGTGGAAGTTTATGAGAAGTCTTGACCCTGAAGCAAAAGTTATGTTGGAGGCTACCTTGGCACATGCTAATGATGCTTGGGAGAAGCAGACCTTTTCTATTAATGAGAAGCGGATCTTTTATGTACTGGCCATGGCTAGGTTTCATTTTGTATCTTTGTATGCCTGGACTTTGTGCCCGAAGTTTTACCCGGATGAAGTGGTCAGTGATTATTGTTAAGATTGGTTTTGTGCTTTGGTTGATATCACAGTAACCTTCTTGCTCGATGCTTTGCCCGGGGGATGATAGTGGTAATATAGGCAACAATGGCTTGCTAGATCAAGTTGCCCAGGAGCTCTTAGAAATTGTTTACTGGATGAAGTGCCTAGGAGCCCTTAGCTCAATACTTTTTTCTACAGCTCTCTTGTTGGATGAAGTTTCCCAAGAGCCTAGTTGATTCATTTTTATTTATTCTATATCTCTCCAGAAGGTTTTCCTGGAAGGATAATTGTATGAAGTATGCTTGGGAGCTTGCTTGCCGGATGTTTTTCCCAGAGGCTAGCTTGCCAAAGAACCACCTGTTTTTTCTATTTTTATGTGGCATTCAACGAGATGGTGAATTGAGTAGTAGTGGGCGGCCTGTGGATGGGAAGTCACGTCCTCCACTCTCCACCAAGAGCTTCCCACCATCACCTTCGGCATCTGTAAACTGCTCTGACCACCGATGTGCTCCGACCGCTCCAACCCATCACTGCCAGTGCCCTGTGACTGCTCCAACTGCCGGTGCCCTCCGACGGCTCTGACCGCTATTATCGCTGGTACCCTTCATCATCTTTGACCACCCGCACCACCGATGCCCTTCGATCGCTCCAACCGTCGATGCCCTTCGATATCTCCAATGTGCATGGTCAACTCCGATGGCACTCATGGAGGCAACACCCCTCTCCTTTCCCCGACGAGGGATAGCAAAATCCTCTTGAGCACCATCTTTCTTTTCCCGACAAAAGATTTTTCTTCTATACTACATGATGAGGGTTGGGACTTCACGGAGGAGGACACCCGTGGAGGAGATAAGGGGAGCACTCTCTCTGCAGGAGGGGAGACACATACACACTATCTTAGACAAACTCTCTCTTGTAGAACATTCATTGTAGCACATTCTAGAAGGAGATTCTTTCTTGTATCACATTCACTCTAGCACATTCAGCTAGTACATTCGGCAGAGAGCACATTCTCTAGTGTATTACAGTCTCTGTGTGCAGCATAGTCTCTCTTGTATAATTCTTATCTATAGTTGGTATACAGTGTTGTTCTATGTTGATGTTTTGTCTATCTCTCTATGTGAGTGAGGTGTGTGAGTGGTCAGTGGTGGGTATGGTGTGAGTGAGAGGCTTGTAGTAGGGATACTATGGTGCTAGGTGGTGGTCGGAGAGCACGGTAGACAGTGTAGAGCATAGGTCTTGCATGTCTAGCCAGTGAGGCGGACTCATCCTTTGCAAGTATACTTCCTTGAGAGGATCCACACTCCCTTTTCCCTAGCCCTAGTGTTTGTGTTGGTAGTCCTTGACGAGTTCCCTAGCAAGTACCGATGGAGTCATCCACATCTATGTTATGCAAAAGCTTTTATTAAGATTTCTATTAAGATTAGGGTTTTGTATATACTCTCTATCAGGCTAAGATTATGGTTATTAATACTTTTTTTTCTTAATTTGCTTTGATTTTGTAGGTTATCAACAATACAAGGCTCATAAGGTAAGAGATCTCTTTATTGTTTATTTTGTCTCTTATGCTTTTACATGTTATAGGGTTTGTAAGCTTTAGGGCTTCTAAGATTAGGGTTTGTTATTTTTTCCATGCTCTACGGATATTATTTTGAGAGCTATGCTTATCTCAAAAGGTGGCCATATTCCTCAGCCTCATGCATGAGGCTAGGACATAAAGCTTATGCATGAGGCTAGTGCATAAGCCTCATGCATGAGATTTATGCATTAGACATATGCAGCATAAGCCTCATGCTGCATAATGGCAATACATAAGCTTTCACTACAAGAGAATCAGACGTCAAAATATGCGTCAAAATACACATGTAAAATGTAGTCGAAATATGCGTCGAAATAACAGTTGAAATTTTTTATTTTTTAAAATTGAATTATATATAATATTTGCTAGTTCCCATTCTTGGGTGTGATTTAGCCTTCTCTTTCTATCTCTTGGCAAGCATATGTGTCTATGAGAGAGAGAGAGAGAGAGAGAGCTAGAGAGAGAGATGATCAAAGAGAAAAAGAGATAAAGAGAGAGAGAGAGAGAGGGGGGGAGCCGAGGGAGAGAGGAGGGTATAACTTCCATCACGCTCTTTGAAGGAGAAAAAATGCTAGCTCCTCCTCCTCGCCACTAAGGTGCAATTTAGAAAGTGCTCTATTTTACAATGAAATTAAAGTTCATCATCAACTTGCTCATCCTCAACGAGATCCATGGCTCCAAATAAATCTATTTCTAGAAATACTCCATCATTGTTGTCAATTGGTGGAACCGGTTGTCTTGTAGTAGTAGAAGGTAATTCATCCATGATGTCATCCTCTTCTAGCTCTAGCATGAGAGCTATCGATGCATCATGATCATACTGAGCTTGAGTTTGTTCTTCTTTTAGATTATCTCTAGTGTCTATTTCTCGTTCAAGATGTATTTTCTCAATGAGTACACCTTCATCTGATCCTAATCCCGTGTGAGCCTCACCTACTTCCTCAACTAGTATGTCTTCTTCATGTTATTCAATAGGTGCTAGTGGTGTATGCTCAACCATCACATGATCTGGGGGGAGTTCCTCAGTATCTAGCAAACAGTCAACTGCTATTTTCACCTCATCAAATATTTGTTTTCCACGTGGATTTATTTGGATCACAAACAACCATTTATGATCTGTTGGTTCTTCCACAAAGATGACTTGCTCACAGTGCCCTGGTAGCACAAATGTGTCCCTTTGGTCAGTCCATATCTTTGTGCAATCTACTTGAAGAAATCCACACTTGTCTTTGCGTACAGTTACTTGCGTCCCTTGAGTTACCAACTTGAACCATTTCACATCAAAAATGAACATATCAAACTTTTTGAATCCAACCTTGATAATATCTTGAATTGAATCCAACCTTGATAATATCTTGGATTGTTACACAATAATCTAGCATGCCTACTTCAGTATTGCCATCACTTGCAATTGAACGATTTTCTTGCATGAAATTAGCCTTCACACCACAATTAAATGTTGTGCTCTTTTTATCTATTTCATGCAATGCTACATCCATTGTTCTCACAAGGCCTTTCCCTTGTGGTTCTTCCCCAACTAGTCAATCATCTTCTTCTTGTGTCCATAATCTTGGCATATCGGGATCAGACGTACTGAGAAATTGAGTTATATATACAAGTGATTCTTGAACAAGACATCCCACTGCCATACTACCTTCAAGGACGAGCTCTTTGACGAACCCCAGCCACAACAATTTCATCAACCACATGAACTAGCAAGTGCAATTGAATGGTTAAAATACTTGTTGGAAAGTATTTCTCAGCCATTGTAACAGCTAATGTGTCTCTACTAATCTCTTTCCTTGATATCCAACATACCACTGCACCAATTTTGTAAATTGTTGCTCTAATGTCATCGTTGAGGCAATCCTTGATGGCTATAGGAAGATGAATTGCAGGAATATGTGCCAATCATGACTCTTCAAGCCACTAAGCTCATTGTCCTTTGTAAATGCTCCCTTCAAGAAATACATGCATCCTATAGGGGTACGAAACTCACGAATGCACTTCTTTACACACCGTTGCTCATCCTTTGTCATGACCCAAAGGTGCCTTTGGTAGCTTCACCTTTCCATCTGCTCTATTTTGGGCCCATAAGTGGTGCATGAATTGAACCTCTTGTAAATCATCTCATTGTGCCTTGCTCTCCTTTGCTCCTGTGATGGTTTTTCGAAGCACCTCGGCTATATTCTTGAAAATGTGCATTGGGTCAAGAAGATAAATAAAACAACATATTCAAAAAACACAAAGCAATGCAAATTTACAAATATCAAAGCTCACCTTTCGTCGGCCAATCTTGATTCTTTCTTCTTGGACATCTTGAAATCCTAGAATGAGCAAATGCTCCCGAACATCTCCTAATCTCCATTCATTGCTTACATTCACCACCTTAATTGAACCATCATGGAAGAGTCACAGATAAATCTATGGGTGTATCCACACCCTCACTTGATTGCAAGGGAACCCACTCCCCATTCTTCTTCACCCATCGTCCATAGAAGAATCGAATGGATAAGCTCTGACGAGTCTTCAAGTATCAAAAGGTCACACTTGAAGGCACCACTTTACATGAGTAGATGTCACCTTTGTGTAACCCCTCCACAATATTCCGCAAATACCCAAGACATTGTCAATTTGTTCAATTTGCGATTTCTTGCAAATGAACATTGTTGGGGTGGGTTGTGGAGAAAGCTTAGAGAACATAAATACAAATAGATGGATTGGGGTAAACCATCCAAGCTCCACAGAATTAGAGGCCTTAGAGAATTTTAAGGAGGAGTGTATGTGAGAATACATCTTGTTTTTGAAAGCATTAACACTCCACCTATCCGAAACTGGCCACTCTAAACTATGTAAAGAGTCCACATGGATCTCCTCAAGGCTACCATATTCTGTAGGCCAAGAAGGGACTTTGTAGAGTAAGAGTGTGTGTAAAAGAATATATTTTTGTTGAAGAGGGCTCTATGATTCTCACCTAGAAACATTAGCTCACCTATTGTACTATGAAAAGCACTAAACACACCAATGGGGCTTCTCAAAGGTTGTTCTTCAATATAGCTTGATGGGAAAGTGTTTACAACCCACATACCAGAATTAGTAAAATAAAACAAGCCATTTCCAAATAAAATTACAACCACATACTTACAATTGCAAGGGAGTCTATTCCTCTCCATGGAAGGAGGAAGATACATATCTATAGCCATGTAGACATGTTGTATTATTACCTTGATTTCTCCATTCTTATCCTTCTTGAAATGAAGAATCCTTCCCTTCCAATGGTGTTCCAAAACATATCTATAGCCATGTAGACATGTTGTATTATTACCTTGATTTCTCCATTCTTATCCTTCTTGAAATGAAGAATTCTTCCCTTCCAATGGTGTTCCAAAACACCATGGTTAAGAACTTGATGTGGACATGTGGCACTTGGTTGCATATAAACCCAATATTTCACCCTAAATGGATGCCCGATCCACTCACCTTCATCATTTGTAGTGTTGTAGAGAAGGTACTCAAAGATGAAATCACTTGGTCTCTTACTAGAGGTAGGCATAATGAGATGTATTGGTTGACCTGTTGGAAATCAGGATGGTGACATTTATGACCAGTTATTCCTTCCGCAGGTGGAGGAAGTCACCATGTCCACACAAGAGGGGGGTATACAACAATTATCACAGATGAAAGCTGGAAGATTTCGACATACAACCAGACTAGAGAAAAGAGTTCCTCACAATCCTAGAATACAGTGAATATATGTGTGTGTCACCAACTCAATGAGTTGATCCCTTGTACATGCCCTTAAAGAGAAGATGGACCCCTTTGGAGTTTCAAGAGGCCAAGCAGCGGGATTCACATGTCTGTTATAACTTTCCCATCTTCATGCTAGCCACATTTACAGACATAAGAGAACAAAGGAAGAAAATGCTAAATTGGATACAAGCATGGCGCCGTATCTCGGACCTGGCGATAGTTGCCAGCGTTCGATTCTTAGAATTTCTCCTGGTCTTGATCGATCAACCCAAGCAACGGGATGATGGGTATGATGCCAAGCAGCTGTAATTTGGCATGAATCAAGGATCCTCTAAAAGAGGCATGATGTTGTATTATCATCGCCTAAGTTGTCTTCCTACCTATATGCATGTCACATTCGAGGACATGGTCGACACCGGGTTTTGGAGATCACACTCGGCATTCCGAAGAACCCTAAAAAGCTTCAATCATGTCATAACTTCTACTATCACACGAGTTATGACCAGGTCTTTCGACCTCGGTAACAAGTTCTAAGGACAGAACCTACATCAGGTAGGGGGGATTAATCCACTCCAGTGGTTGCAAAATCAATGGAATAAGTAAAGAGTGTTAAAGAGAGAAATCTAGAGAGAGTGTGTGAAAGTTAGAGAGAGACAGAGAGAGAGTTGGCTAGTTTGAGAGAAATAGAGACAATTAGAGAGTATAGGAGAGTTGGCTAGTTTGAGAGAAATAGAGACAGTTAGAGAGTATAGGAGAGTTTGAGAGACTTAAAGAGAGAATGAGAGAGAGAGAGAGAGAGAGAGAGAGAGAGAGAGAGAGATACTATTACAAGAAAAAAAAGAAGAAGAAAAAAAAGAAAATCACAAGGGAAACTTTTCACGTTAATGATGACAAGGAGTTTCAATTACGTGTAGATGGATTCGTCTCTTTAGAATTAAGAAAAGAGAGAGAGACTTGAGCAAGTGTCCAAAAACACACCCAATTCCTTGGAAACCACAGTGTTAAAAATAATTCATCCCTGATTAGAATTCGCACGGGGTGGCCAGAATCTCATGCTTGTAATGAGCATAGCAAAATGTACTGTGTGTTTAGAGGCTTATTATCTTCCTTGAAAATTTAAAAAAAAACGTAGAGTCTATGAATTTTGAGAGAAGAGACATGATGATGATGTGGAAAAGGAGTCGTGAGCTGTGATGGGAAGTCAATGAATTTTCTTTGAAAATTCTAAAAAACATAAGACTTTTGAGCGAAGAGGCATGATGATGTGGAAAAGGAGTCGACCTAATTATTAAAAACAGCAGCTCGCCGGTCGCTTATTATCATCAAACACATCATCATCTATACCCTTCTCACACACATCATCATCTATAGCCTTCTCACACACATCATCATCACTAGCTCACACGGTTCACTTCATAGCATTCATTCTCCTGCCTTCTCTTTCCAGCCCATGCTGGATCCCGAGTATGAGATCATCAAAGCAGCGTGCGATGCATGGATCTTGGCGTTTGTGGCGCCCTCTTCCCTTCAAGCTAATAAAGCAAGGATTTTATCCAAAATGCATTTTTTGTTGTTGACCCTTTTTAAAAAAATTTATCCTCACTTAAAATTAAGATATCTAAGGATGTCACTTTCCCCTTTTTTGGATCTTTGTTGTTTTGCTAACAAACCCTGATCAAATGGCTAGATATCTGCTGAATTTCTTTCTTTGGTTCTACCATTGGCCATTGTGAGCATGTATGTAATGAGAGATGGATTGATCAAGATAGGTTGCTTGGATTTATACCTTTTATAGTTAGCCAGGAGGAGGCTACTTGGGTAGAGAGAGCTTCTACTAAGGAGAAGTGTTCTGTTGATCTGAAGAGCATGGGTAGGGAAAAGTCCCCTTGCTAGGATGGGCTTTCGTTTGACATTTTTTTTTCACTTCTATAGGGTTACATATTCAAACTTGTAAAGGGTGGTGTGGTGCCTAAGGAGTAATTAAAAGTACATGTAACATAGCACACTAGGGCAAGGAAGGGTATTTTTCTACTAGGTGGACTTACATTGCATATGCATGTAGGAGGGAATTAACAAAATAGTAGTTTAATGCAAATAATACATGTATACAAAGACCTACATAGGAAGGCCAAAAATAAAATATCACAACATGTATACATGTAAGAGTTTTATAAAAAATTATCTCAAAAAATGTAAAAATTAACAAATAAGGGTAGTTGAAATAGATGTTGACTCAAACGTGATTATTTAGGTTTTATAGAGTGACCCACTTGGGGTGTTGTTGATCCTACCATTACAAGGGGCCTTGTCACATTGATCCTAAACAACCTGCT
Organism: Cibotium barometz; assembly: GCF_041138505.1. Lineage (NCBI taxonomy): Eukaryota > Viridiplantae > Streptophyta > Polypodiopsida > Cyatheales > Cibotiaceae > Cibotium > Cibotium barometz. The sequence goes on along the minus strand of NC_141062.1, from coordinate 20,598,055 downwards.
TGCTTTCTTCCTAAACATTGGAGACCTATTACTATGTTGCATGTACTGTGTGTAAGGTGGTTGCTAAAGCTAGTTCTTCCAGGCTTATAGCTCTTCTACAAAAGTATGTCACTCCTCATCAACATGGTTTTTTTAAAGTAAGGTCTATATATGATGACATTTTAGTTGCGATGGTGAAAGGTCTATATATTTAAAAGTCAAAATTATTGCTTATTTAGGAAGACAATAGTTTTTGCCTATCATCTTGGGTAGGGGAAGTGATTCCTCAAGGCCATATTGTCACGCATCTGGGAGCTCCTTTGGGGGTACACATTTCTAAAGGTCGATTGGGTATTGGATAAGATTAACTGGGTGGCTTTGTTGTGGTTTTTGCCCCTAAAAAGATGGGATTTTGGGAAATTTTTAATGCTCCTAAGCATTCCATTGGGTATTGGATAAGATTAACTGCGTGGCTTTGTTATGGTTTTTGCCCCTAAAAAGATGGGATTTTGGGAAATTTTTAATGCTCCTAAGCATTCCATTGCTATGCATGCTAAATTTTTTTGGCTCTAACCAAGCAAGAAAAGTGTTGGTCTTGGATTTTGAATTTGGATTTGTTCATACTGGGGGTCAATTAGAAGAAGCACTCAAAATGGCATCATAAATTGGTATCTGATGCTTAGTTAAAGTTATTTGGGGCACAGTTCTCAATGGCCTTTGTTAATATTTGCAAGCAAACTACTATGACTTTATCCTAGGAGGGTGCTTCAAGGTACAATGGGAATGCTTTACTTATGTTATCAATTTGGTGGTCTGCTTTTCTTGCTCAATTGCCTTCTTGTTGAAATATTAAGATGGCCAACTTTTTGAATAATAAAGGCTTGTTATGTTTGGAGATTTATAGAATGCTACCAAATCTGATTGGTTCTCTCTACAAAAGCTTAACAATAGTCTTGTAATTGAGTCACAAAAGTGGTTCACAAAATTGGCTTAGGACAATTTTATGTAATTCTTACATAACTTTATTATATGATTACAAAATTTCTTAGGTGTTCTTTTTAGATAAATAGACAAAATGGGGTATTAATTTTGCTTTAAAAATCCAAAAATACACTTTTCAAAAAATGGCTAAATCACAAAAAACAGCATCAAGTAATGGAACTTGAGGGGTTTGAAAATGCTAACAATTTTTACGTAAGCATTATAACACTTCTATAAATATTGTATACAAATGGTTGGATTTTAGCCTTCTTAAAAATTATTTGAGGTGTTTTGTATATGAACATTTTGAGCATTTGAGCCAAATGACCCTAAAAGATGGCAATATAAGCATAAATAATCTCACCCTTTTGGAGCCCATTATTTTTTTCAACTCGTATCTGGTCTTCGGCATATTTCCTTAAAAGGGTCTTATTTATAATGTTCCAACTATAAAGGGAAAATTTATTTGGAAAAGTCTGTAAAAGCCACAAAAATGGCTTTTCTCTCTGTAAGACTAGTGTTAAAGGTAGCTATAAACTTAAGGCCTAGTAGCCTTCCACTACTATCTGAGGTGTTAGCTAGATGTGCTGCTGAGTGGACGGTCCCTTTGACCACAAATGAAAATGAAAAATATTTGTTTTCAAATTGAAGGTGGTCCCTGAGTTCTTCCTTCTGGGATCCCTCTTCAAGAAAGACTACATGAAGTTACTAGACTAGCAGAGGTGGGTGACTAGGTTTAATGGTCTTTGGAATAAAGCTTAGTCTCCTGCTTTTTGGACCTGTATGTTATCTGATGGGGCTGGGTTGCTAAAATGACTTGTGGCATATAATTTTTTCATTTGGAAAGTACTGGTGGGTGCTCTCCCTTTGGGAGCTAAGCTAGAAAAAATGGGGCTATCTTTTGGTATTTTTTTTCGGTGCAAAGCAAGCTTGGAATCTAATCAACATTTATTTCTTAGCTTTTGCACCAGGTTGATCAAAAATGTTATTTAAGTACCGAATTAATAAATTTAATTTGGTTCTAAGTGTGTATTTAGGGTTAACTAAACATTAAAAGCGATTTTTGTATTTATAGAGATAACATTTGCTAAAATATATTTGGTTGACTAGAAATGCTAATGTATGTGACTCATATTACTTGTATGTGCCTACACTTAAGGAATTTGGAATGCACCATATGATCTGTCTAATTTGAAATGCTAATGTATTTGACTCATATTACACTTAAGAAATTTGGAATACACTATATGATTTGTCTAATTTAGTAGAATCAAGAAACTTAAATTCATTTACTTGGAGAGCTATGTCTAGGAGGGTGCAGTCACTAGCCAAGTGGTAAGAAGCTCTCCTTGTGCATTATTGTTTTCAGGGCATCTTAGGCATATTAGAATAGTTGGATTGATTCATTGTGCAATATGTAGTGCAACATGATTTTCGAGTTCCTCTGTTTATGTTTTAGGATGTGGGCCTTTCTCGAGTTTTGTTGTTGGGATGTTGATGGGAATGTGTAGTATTGGCCAAAGGAAGATCTTGATTTGGAGAGAAGCTTTGAGTTTTTTACTTCTTAGTTGGTGGAGAGTTGGTGGAGGTATTCTGGGTGCATTCTAAGGAGGAGGTTTTCATTCCCTGGCTAGACTCTAAGCTTCCTTCCCCATCTACGGGACGAGGCTAGTAGGAGCATGTCCTGAGCTATCCTCAGAACAGGCTGACATCATTAATATAGGATGGCACCTAGTGCAAGGGCTGATCAAGGGGAAACTTCAGTAGAGCATTGGGCTGCAAACTGTGGTCTACAATCACAGTCATCTCGTGTACTTAAAATACAATTGTAACACCTTGTGTGACTCTCTGGTGCAAGGGCTAATCAAGGGGAAACTTCAACAAAGCATTGGGCTGCGAACTGTGGTCTACAATCACCGTCGTCATCTCGTTAACTAAAATTACAGTTGTAACACCTTGTTCTTGTATGTATTAGAAATAAGTAGTTCTAGGGCTATTGTGTGTGCTGTGTGTTCAATTCGTTTATATCTTCTTTCTCTACTTTTAAAACCCTAGCACATAGGCACAAGAGCTCTACATGCATCATCAACGATTGTTTCTTATGGGTGCATCTCTTTTTTGTGCATGAATGCGAACTTCTGAGGTTGAAGCATATCTAAGTTTGTAAAGATTGTGTTTGCACCATGATACGAATGTAGGAAACCATTGGTGTAAAGAATTGGTGATTAAGGGCATCTAGTTTCATTATTGCTAGTGAGGTTAAAGTCTCTCTCTAGCCCAAGGCAAGGGGAGTTGGGCATCGGACTGGACTGTGCTCACAAAAAGGCAGGCTACACAAGTTTCAGAAAGACAGGCACAATAAACACTTTGCTGAAAGCCAACACCAAACTCTTTATAGAGAAAACTAATGTTGGATCCTAAAAGACTAGCACAAGCCTACCATGTGATGCTAGCTTCCACCTCTAGCACTCTCTCTCAGGAGAAAGGACCTACAACAAGGATCCCCAAGACTACTCAAACTAGGAGAAGAAATAGGTCGGTAAGTTTAGCAGCTCCTCTTTGTGGGCAAGATGTCCCTTTTATTTCGACTGCTTCCAGTGTAGTTATATATTTCATTGCAGGGGGCTTGCCCTCACACAGAACAAAGAGCTTTGTATGCTAGCCATAAAAAACCAATACTTAGGACATGCAACGATCCTACATGCAATGAAGTTGATCAACTTGAAGATGCCATGCAGGGGTTCATGAAAAGACAAGAAATGGATAGAGCAGAGAGGAATGCCTTATGTACAAAGAATAGAGTGTATAACATAACCTTGTGCTTAAGGGATTTAGTATGCATCATGCTCGCGACTCTCTGCTTGAAAGATGATGTCTGCTTCCGGGACTGTATACGCTAGAGTGGCACCTTTGCACCATGGAAATCCTCGGCAAAAGACAATCTGTAGTCATGACTACTCTTCTTCCCCAACTCTAGATGCTAGAGCGGTGCCTTTGCACCACGGCGAAAGGGGGTTGGCAGGGTCCTCCCTCAATTAGCCAAAGCCTTCTAAGCGTGCCTCATAGGCCTTGCAAAGTTCTTCTTGTTTCGGGGTGCAATACTCTGCAAGTATCATATGCATAAGACCTAAGAGATGCACTTGGATACAAATCCAATCAGGGACAACATACTATGTAGGTTTGGGATGCTACATCTCTCATGCTGAGTGTAACTACTATGACATTTTTCCACCAGTAGACTGTATGGATCCCTTAGCAGACCTATGCACGAACAATGATACCTTTAGGGAAGAGCGCATGAGACCTAAATGCTAGAATGGGATTTACTCAATTGGGTCTTGGGCTCAAGGCCTGTCTGCTATGGAGACAACAGCTTGTGCATAGAAGTGTGTGGGCCACCTTTACCAAAATAAAGGAAAAATATTGGTGGAAAGGAATGTACAAGGATATTTCCCAATATGTGGAAACATGCATGGTATGCCAAATGTACTCAAATGTGCGGCATCGTGATGGCTTGCAACCAACCTACCCACCTGCCATGCACTACAAATGGGTAGTGGATCTAGTTACAATGCCTTTGGGAATTTGGCAGATGCGGTACATTGCACTTGCAAGAGAAGATTTGACAAATCAGGTAGAAGGGCGTGCTCTTAGAACAAAGAGTACGGAAACAGTATGCAAATTTCTCTTGGAAGATGTGATCTGCCGGTATGGTTGTGTTGGGAAGATAACAGCTGATAGGGGTGAGCTAGATGTTGAAGAAGCAAGGGAATTCTTCTCTAGAATTGGTATCAAACTGTCTTTAACATGTGCTTATAATCCTGAGGGCAATGGGAAAAGTGAGCGAGGGCATCCTCCAATCATTAAAGCTTTGGCTAAGGCATGCAGAGAAAGGATGAGAGAGTGGCCAAAGCTGTTACCATATGCCTTGTGGGCTGACCGTACAACTCATAGCTCAGTGACAGGATACATGCCTGCAGAATTAATGTGTGGTCAGAAGCCAGTGATGCCAGTTGAAGAAGTAATTCTAACTTGGAATGTATTGCTCTGGGTGGAAGGATTGAGCAGAGATGACCTCCTTGCATTGCGAATAAGACAGTTGGAGAGGAGGCCTGAAGATGTAGAGCTTGCTAAAGCTCGCTTGAAAGATGCAAGGCTGAAAAATAAAGAAAGATTTGATAGTAGACACAGACTCCGGCCAAAACCTATTGAAGAAGGTGATTGGGTTCTAATGTATGATAGTAGCCTTGACAACCAATTCACTGTTCAAAGAAAATTTGCAAAAAGATGGTTTGGCCCTTACATTGTCAAGTATGTGCATGGAAATGCCACGTATATTCTGTGTGAGCTTGATGGAACAGAAGTAAAGAATCTTGTGGCTAGCAAAAGAATCAAGATATTTAAAAGAAGGCATGATGGTGATCCTTTTGATTCACAAGAAATTCAGGATGAGAAGCTTGACAGTGGAAGTATGGATATGGTTGAAGAGGAAGAGGATGATCTTCCTGGAACTGCAGAAGATGAAGACGACATCCAGTTATATGTGGACCTTGATGATGATTTGGCACATACCAGAGGATGTGCAGGTTTAGAGGGGGTGGATGTCGTGCCATGGCACGTCTATGATGTGAAACCGTGCATGTGAGGCCGTCAAATACACATCCAGATGCACGAGGTTATGTGCCATGACGAGTCATTATATGATGACATGTACATATGTTCATATTGTATATAAGGTTCAATAAGACAAGCTGAGGCTGAGTCAAATCTAGAAGTTTTTGTATATGAGTGTGGAGGGTGATGGTTCTGCTAAATGGTATCGATTGGGTCAAATCAGTGAATCTTATGGAATGCAAACATGAGGGTATGCCAATGCACAAAGGGATGTATTTATGAAGATATGGGAAAATACTTGAATGAATAATTGGGGAGTCTATAAATCACATGGCCAATATGATGATTTATACACTATGGAGGCATCAAAAAGTTATGGAGACTCAATGAACATTGCAGTGTCGAGAAACTTATTGAATGTTGGGGAATTAAAATAGGTGCATTGAGAACTTTAACCTTAATGCTAAGGTTATGCTTTGCAATGAGAATTCTAACCTTAATATTAAGGTTAGAAGCAATACATAAGGAGTAGCATACGTGGCTAGCAAAAAACGTGGTGGGGTTTTCTAGATAGCATGGAAGAAAACGCGAGCGCAGCCTTTGACATGGGAAACTCCCGCTTCAATAGCTGCAAAAGGTGGTAAGGGGGCCGAGTTCTCCGCGGGAAAAAGGAGAAAAGACCAGAGGCGACGGCGGCGAACCAGTATGAGGAAATTTTCTGCAGAGTGAATGAACAGCGTCAAAACGACCAGACTTTTTTATTTCAAATATACATAATCTGTATGCGCCTTGTAGGTGTTAGATTTAGAGGGAATTCTGAGTACTATAGGAAGAGATACTCTTTGTTTTTTTTTCATGTTCTTCACCGAACAGCCGGCGACGTGCAATTTGCGAATAATGAAATGATCAAGGGATTCGAAGCACGTTAACTTTCAGTTAAGTGAATTTTCTTTATTTCCTTTAAAATTACTCTCACTTAATACGATTTGAGAGAATCGTATATCTCTTTCTACAAAAAGAATTTGGAAGTGAATAGAGAGACCTTGGGAAAAAGGCTAAAGAATTTGGAGCTCGGAAATTTATGAAAGATACATTGAAGTTGAGGGTAAATGATCTTACTTTCTACTCAAATGGATTTTGGAAATTACGAGTATGTTAAAGCTATGCCAAGTGCTATATTTTGCTTGTGAGATGTTAGGATATTAAGGCAGGTTTTCAGGTGATAAAGTACATCTCGAAATAATGGTTTTGAGGGCACTGGATGTAATGGATGTAACTGGCCTCATGTATATTGGAAAAATTGGAAGGCTTTGTTATGCACACATGTGAATGGTTCAAAGGATTTCATGCAATTCTGTGCAATCAACTGGATGAATTCAAGGATGTATTGAGGCAAGTTGACACATGTATTTGTCATTGGAAATAGTGATGTTCAATACTCCTTGAGAAATTTTGTGCGTGAGATTCCTTGCTGGATTTGACATTCACTCTCACAGCTAGAAGTTTCGTACTTTCCTGGCTGTACCGCACCACTTCACGACAGCGCGAGGATAGTAAACTCATTCATTTGCTTGCTGTGGAGGGGCTGCACAATCGTCAACCACCAGTCGACGGCCACCCACAGCTATAATAGCCAGATTCTTTTTGCCAGATTCTATCCATCTTGCACCGCAGTCGGTGTTGCACCTCCCCACAATAGTGCGTCGCGCCGGGGTGCTCCTTTTCCTCGATATCGACATCGATCGCATGACCGCACCATACTACGCAGGTCGTCCCTTTGAGTAGTCTCGCTACAAACGCCTAGGAGCTTGCCCCAATGACACCGCAAAGCTTCACCACGGATTTCGCCAAGTTCAATAGCCTGCACACTCTACAGGATTGGGTGACTACTTTCCATCAACTTGCCCTATTTTTATTTATTATTTATCATTCTTTTTTGCATTTATTTCACTATCTACAAAAAATATAAATAAAAAGAACAAGACCTAGTAAAATCTAGATTCCAATCATGAGCGGGGGTAGGTCACCAACTGTGTGGTGGTTTAGAGGGTTTCTTTGGGATGCTTTCCTTCGTTTCAAGCCTACCAGGGCTGAACTTGACAGCATGAGTCAAGTTGTCTCTTCCCGCTGGATTGAGATAGGATTATTGCCTTTGAGCTTGCGAGAGCCCAAATAGACTCCTGTGTTGACATAGCTTATGACATTGCCTTGTCCGAAGATGACCCCGTAGGTCCATCCTAGCGATGGATGACACTTAATTTGGGGGTGATCAGCCCTCAAAGGCTGATGATGATGAGTATGACCACTCCACCAACAATCTCCTTGACGAGGAGAAATACGGAGTGTATCCTCTGAAACTGATGACATTGATGAGGAAAAGATTGACATCTCTAGGGGGTCCCTTGCTAGGTTATTTGCCTATGCACTAGTCAAACGACAATTTTACTAGCCTAGTTTGTTCAAGGACGTCCAAGGTCAATAAGCATGAGCGCCTCAAGATCACCATCAATAATTAGGTCGGCTCACGACTCCTTTTTCACATCATCGTGTCTCTTCTCTCTCGAAAGTCTGTCTTTTTTTAAGGAATTTTCGAAGAAAATTCACTGACTCCCATTCTAATTAGGTGGGCTCACGACGACTCCTCCACATCATCGTGTCTCTTCTCTCGAAAGTCTATGTTTTTTAGAATTTTCGAAGAAAATTCACTGACTCAACATTTTTTTTCTTTTCTTTTTTCCAAGGAAACTTCTAAACACAGAGTGCTGAGAAGCCTGAGATTCTTACTTGCATCACATGGCCACCCCGTGCGAATTACAATGTGCTGAATTGTTGTTGACACTTTGGTTTCCAAGGAATGGGTTGTCTTCTTGGACAACATGATTTGGATTTCTCTTTTGTGCCATGTAAGCTCAATGGAGGTATAAAATATTTACTTGGCTTATCAAGTCTTATATTTGAGCCACAAAATAATCGACTCAAGGCCCATTTATGAATTTTTTTTAAAAAAAATACTTAAAATTTCCTTGAAACTACTTGAGAGCGCTTGTGGAGGAAGCATTTGCCTATCGTAAAAGTTTTGGGAAAAAAAAACATTTTTAAACTTACTAAAATAGTATAAAAATATATTAATAACCTTATCTTCAAGGAGACTTGTATAAAACGCGCGTCTTTTATTGATAAAAGGTACATGGCTTATATTCATATAGTTAGTTTTTTTAATTGCATTTGTAGAGCTCAAAATACTATTTAAGGTATTTTGAACGTAAACTTTTAAAATTATAACTTTCTTACAAATAATCACGACGATGAAGAACTATGTTTTTAAAATTTTTTACACTTGATACATATTTTTTCCACTAATATCTTATGTTGAGAGTATTTCCTCGCTAGGAATTTCTTTGAGACAATATCATAGAAAAGAAATGAATTTTTTCTAAAACTCTTAAAAAGCTACAAAAGTAATCTTACAAGACTAATATAAATTTGAGTTTGAGTATCTTTTATGTATACATTAATCCTTAGTAGTACTAATTTCTTGCCCAAATCATGGACTAAATATTTTTGCTACTATGAAATGCCCTTATTTGGTATTAGGGTCCCTAGGACTAGACGACTCTTAGGAAATGAGCTAGTTTAATTAATTAGGACTTTTTTGGTAATTAGAGCCTAGTTATGAAAAAAGGGTTAGGACAAGATGTTCACGTTCTTTTTTTCCACTGGTGGATAAGCTTAGGTGATTATCCTTTTTTTATTGCATTTTAGAGAGAAAGAAAGAGAGGGTGCTTCAAATTTGCTTCTTTGTGTAGAGTTTCTAGAGAGAAATAATAGTTTGAAGATTGCGTGGCTTCTAAATTAACCAGAAGAAGAAGAAGAACTGACAAAATTTTCATCACATCAAGCACCACATAAGACAGAGAAGCTTGATAACTGCATAGTGAGAATGTGAGAAGAGGAGGAAACAAGTGAGAGAAAGAGAAAGGAAAGTGGTAATTTAATAGTGTCTCCTCCATAACAAATACACCAGTTGTTCCAGCCAACTATAGTACCCTCACTACAACATTTCACGACTCCTTCTCCACATCATCATCGTGTCTCTTCTCTCGAAAGTCAACGTGTTTTAGAATTTTCAAAGAAAATTCATTGACTCAACGTTTTTTTTTGGGGAATTTTCAAGGAAACTTAGAAGCCTCTAAACACATAGTACAGTTTGCTATGCTGAGAAGCCTGAGACTCTTGCTTGCGAATTACAATCAACGCTGAATTATTTTTAACACTTTGGTTTCCAAGGAATTGGGTGTCTTCTTGGACACTTGCTCAAGTCTCTCTCTCTCTTCTTAATTCTAAAGAGAGGAGTGCAAACAATAATCCATCTACAAGCAATCGAAATTCAATGTCATTTTAACGTGAAAAATTCCCCTTGTGGCCTCCCCTCTCTCTCCTGTCACTCTCAGCTTTGTAATGTCAATTGTTACGTTCAAACAATTTCCTCGGTAAGAAATCCAAAATAGCCAGCCCACACTAAAAGGATAGATTCAATAAAGGCGACACTTTTGAAAGATTTTTTTAAAGTAGGCTATATACTTAGTCGAGTGTATGCATTAGTCACCGTTGTAATGCCATTTCGGGACACAATATGTCCTAATATCTTGGCCGGGCTTACCATGAATTTGCATTTCTCAAAGTTTAGACATATGCAATAAAGGTGGCACTATTGAAAGATTTATTTTCAAGTGAGCTATATGCTTAACGCACTTAGTTGAGTGTATGCACAAGGCATCCATGAAGATTTCAAGAAAAACCCTTAGGTATTCCTTGAAAGCATGACACATCAATCTTTGAAAAGTTACATGAGCATTAGTCAAGCCAAAAGGCATAACCTTGTAAGCAAACACTTCCCACACTCAATGGTGAATGATGTCTTGTGCCAATCTACAGGGTGTATTGAGACATGGCTATCGCATGAAAAAGCATCTAAAAAGCTATATTCTGCCTTACCTACTACTCATTCGAGCATATGATCTATGATAGGGAGAGGGTAGATGCATTGAACTTCCTCAAGTTCTCGCAAAGAAAAAGTTTGCCATTCTTTTTGGGTACAACTACAATGGGAGACACCGATTCAGTATGCTCAATTTCAATAATCAAATTTGTATCTATGAGCTTATTAAGCTCCCCTTTGATCTTTTCTATGAAGGTTTGGCTATACACATAAGGCCCTTTGTTTGGACACTCCCTTCAAATCCTTGTGTTACGTAGCTCGTAGCAGCTATAGGAGGCTCGAGCCCATCCACAGGAGCGTGGACGGCAAGCGAGCTAGGGTTCAGGAGTGAGGGCGCATGGGACGGAGATCCATGGGTAGCTGGGCATGTGTGGGCAGGAAGACCCTTTTACATTCTCGGCAATGGGGATGCTATCCCCATTCTCTCTCAAGCTGGGTGGTGATCCATAGCCTCATCTCCTCCTCCACAAGTGTCGTTGCCACACCAGTTACGTGAGTATAACATTGGTATCAGAGCGAGGTACCAACCCGCGTGAACAGGGGTTGGACCCACCTTAATCATTTGGGGTCCAATCATTGGGAGGACCTTATCTTTTTTTGTGTGTGGAGCAGCACGACAAGGGGGAGAGGAACATGGAAGCTTGAGTGGAGGAGGAGGAGGAAGGAGGGAGCACGTTCACGCACCTCAACCGCTGCCGCCATCTTTTCTCTCTCTTACTTGCTCTTAACTGCAACCATACCCGGGGGAGAAAAAAGGCACCATCTCTCTCTCTCTCGTTTGCTCTCTACAGCACAATCTACGTGGGAGAGGAACGATGGAAGCTTGAGTGGAGGAGGAGGAAGGAGGGAGCACACTCACGCACCTCAACCGCTCCCGCCATCTTATCTCTCTCTTACGTGCTCTTAACTGCAACCATACCCGGGGGAGAAAAAAGGCACCATACTCTCTCTCTCGTTTGCTCTCTACAGCACAATCTACGCGGGAGAGGTGCAGACCTCTTAGGTAGCACCAAGGCTGGCCGGCATACTAAAACGGGATTGGGTGACTACTTTCCATCAACTTGCCCTATTTTTATTTATTATTTATCATTCTTTTCTGCATTTATTTCACTATCTACAAAAAATATAAATAAAAAGAACAAGACCTAGTAAAATCTAGATTCCAATCATGAGCGGGGGTAGGTCACCAACTGTGTGGTGGTTTAGAGGGTTTCTTTGGGATGCTTTCCTCCGTTTCAAGCCTACTAGGGCCGAACTTGACTGCAGGAGTCAAGTTGTCTCTTCCCACTGGATTGAGATAGGATTTTTGCCTTTGAGCTTGCAAGAGCCCAAATAGACTCCTGTGGTGGTGACATAGCTCACGACATTGCCTTGTCCGAAGATGACCCCATAGGTCCATCCTAGCGATGGACGACACTTAATTTGGGGGCGATCAGCCCTCAAAGGCTGATGATGATGAGTATGACCACTCCACCAACAATCTCCTTGACGAGGAGAAATACGGAGTGTATCCTCTGAAACTGATGACATTGATGAGGAAAAGATTGACATCTCTAGGGGGTCCCTTGCTAGGTTATTTGCCTATGCACTAGTCAAACAACAATTTTACTAGCCTAGTTTGTTCAAGGACGTCCAAGGTCAATGAGCATGAGCGCCTCAAGGTTGGAGGTTTACTACAACCATTGGATATTCCTAGAGGGAAATGGGAGAGTATTTCCATGGATTTCATCACTCGTCCAACACGAATGAATCAAGGAAATGATTCGGTTTGGGTAGTGGTTTTGACAGTTTGACCAAGATGGTCAAGTTTATAGCTATTAAGAAGACGGTCAAAACACCTGAGTTAGCTAGTTTGTTTATCGAGCATCTCTACAAACTATATGTCCATAGATATAGTCTCTGATTAAGATAGGAAATTCAATATCCACTTTCGGAGTGAATTCTTCAAAAGGTTAGAGACCACTCTGAGTATGAGTACGACACACCATCCGCAGTTGTCAGACAGAAAAGAGTAACCAAGTGTTCGAAGATATGCTTCGAGCATATGTTAGCAAAACCCAATCCAATTATGAGGAGTATTTGTTGCATTTAGAGTTTGCTTATAACAGTTCAAAACATTCGGCGTCTAGATTTAGTCCATTCATGTTGATGCATGGTTTCCAGCTGGGCTGATGTGGTCTCCTATAGCCGTAGGGGTATAGAAGGAGAAGCTACAAATCTATCAAGGAGTTCCTTGAAGATATACAAGATATGTTGCACAGATATATATATAATATCTCGTAATAGTCTCTCTCTCTCTCTCTCTCTCTCTCTCTCACACACACACACACACACACACACACACACACACACACAGACACTCAGTCATTCTCTCTTTAACTCTCTCAAACTCTCCTATGCTCTCTAACTCTCTCTATTTCTCTTGAACTAGCCAACTCTCTCTCTCTCTCTCTCTCTAACACTCACACACTCTCTACATTTCTCTCTTTAACACTCATTCCTAATTCCATCAATTTTGCAACCAATGGAGTGGATTAGTATCCCTTAACCTCTAGCTTATTTAACTCCACTAGCAATGGAACCACTCACTTCCCAGCCTGGACACCAATGGAGAGTCGTGGTCTGCATAGGGAGTGAAGCTCGCATAGTTCTTGTTGTATTGAGCAGAGTCCAAATTTCCCCTAATGTATATTTCTTTAAGCTCTAAAACTATTCTTAGTCTATATAATAGGGACATTCCGGCTTACTGAATATTTGTAGGAAGAATTATAGAAAAAGTTTATATTTTCCCTTTGAAAAATTAGAAGACTTCTTACAAGTAAAACATTTGGGCATTACCAAATTAGGAAATTTTTAAAAAATAAAAATGGAGATGCTTTTTCAATGCCAGTTTCCTCATCACATCAAGCCTTGGGTAGGATTTTTGAATACTCAAAACAGATTCGAAGCGACTTTAAAAATCTTGCTAAAGTCGACCAAAACTCAAGACTCTTAGTTATGCACGGAATTCATTTGGAATTGGAGTAAAGGATGGTGCTAAGATCAACCTTTGGACAAATGTTTAACCCAAATTCAACATGGTTTAAAAGCAAAGTTTCTTGTTTTTATTAATTTATCCACATCATAAATTGCATTTTCTTTCTTTATTTATTTGTGATGCCCGATTTACCTGCACAACCCACTATGCAAGTAATTTTATGCACTTCAAGGCAAATTGCAAGTGAGTGTGAAGTCTGATGCAAGTTAAAGCGACATATGAACCAATTTAAGCACAATCTTGACTCTTTCGTCTGTGATGACAAGGAGGAAAGTGATCATGTTAGGCGCACTATGAAAGCCAATTTGCATGCCCAAAGTTCCTGGAAAGACTCATGGATTAGCTCAAAGGCATTCACTTTCTAGAACTATGATGGCAAGAAAGACACACGAGTACGCATTTCATGGCTTAGTCAACTGGATGACTATTTTTCAAAAACTCTTAAAAAAGGGGCAAGATTAAATGTGCTTATAACCATTTGATTGGAAGTGTTGCTTTGTGATGAAATGTGATCAAGCACGGTAAACATCGACCTATGGCTTGGAAGAAGTTCCAGAAACTTTTTAAAAAACATTTTCTTCCTTCTCAATACAAGACTAAAGCTCATCAATGATGGGATACTTTACGCTAAGTTGAGAAAGAGAATGTCTAAGCTTACATCAACAAATTCTAGAACATTCTATTGCAGGTTCAAATGATCAAATTTATATGGATTGGTTGGGAAGTTGAATGGAAGAAGGGACCTCTGATGGTTTTACTATACATGGGAAGTTATTTTTTAATCAATTTGGAAAATGAAACTTCATCCAAAAGTTAGGGTTTTAAGTGGGTCATTATTTATCAAGGGCAAGTAAAGGCAAGATTTTAGAACCAAGATGGTCTACCATGTGTAGTTTGTAAGTGCAAAGATGAGACAATTAGAGACCTTTTTTAGTATTTCAAGGGAATTCAAAGCATTAGGCTCAAAACATATAGATTCTATGTAGGAGAATAAAAATTTTAACGTTCAATGCTTGATTTCCTTATTTGGACTAGTGAGGATAGTGAGAAAGCCATGAATAGTTGGTTGTTAATGAAAAGGGTTCCAAAGATGACATAATTGGACACTTTTTAGAATTGCAATGGAATTCAAGGCATTACGCTCAAAACATAAAGAGTGTGAATGAACCATTTAGAAGTTTAGAAATAGTATTATGTTTGATAGAGAGGAGAAAACTCTAGAAACTCTTGCAAAAGAAGAGCCAAGAAAGGTTAACTTAACTATTAGCAATGATTTTTTAAAGGAAAATTCCAAGGAAGAAAATGGCCAACTTTAACCATTAATAACCTTGAGGCCTTTGCCATCTTCACCAATTATGGCACTTGCCTTCAATACACTACCTAGGATTTTTTGGAAGAGAAAATACAAGATGCTTTAACTTTGAAGATTTAGATATGGCAATTGCAGTAAAAGAGTTATAAGCAAAAGAATGAAGAAATTTGGCAAGCAATGGAAAACAGTGTGAAGGTGGTGGAGGACTTTTGCAATAAATTCAATGTGTCAGGATCCTGTGTTATCATGAGGTATGTTCTTTAAAAATAGATCATGTGTTATCATGAGGTATGTTCTTGAAAAATAAAGCTTGTTTGAATTTGAAAGTACACTTCTCACACACACTAGATGCAAGGCCAAAAAAAACAAAAACAAAACCGTGTGTGATATGATTGCTTGGATTTAATTCCCACGACCAGTGACCATCTTGGAGCAAGAGGAATGATAGGAAATACCAAAAGTTTGGAAGATGCATTAGTAACAATCCATTTTTTTCAAGACAAAAAGATTCCCCTAGTCCTTCCCAAGGTGCCATGGAGTTAAAACCAAAATGTTGATGAAAATTGAGCTTTTTCTAGCCACACAAGAGGCCCTTTATGGTTCTTATAATTACATTGCTACTTTTTTTTACCATAGGGAGCACCTCATTGCTAACTAAGTTTCAATAAATTAATCTGTCTTCAAATCATATATATATATATATATATATATATATATAAATATATAATGTAAAGAATTAACGTAAATGTTCAAATAAATCTCTGAGTGTTAATATTAAATACACGTCCTTTTTTTAACAATTAGAATTTCAAATTCAAAGAATCTTGGTAAGTGTGATTATATTAGGAGGATATGGAGGGCAAGAGAGAATTTTTGTTTCTATTTTTTGAGTCTGTCAAATAAAACAAAATACCTAAGTGGCCATTGACATAAAATATCAACCATCAAACATAGAAACGTTAACAAGAAAGGGCCTATTCTAGGATTTCTCTTCCTTGGTTCAGGCTAAATGGTCTTAAAAACCATCATGTTCATCCATGCTCCACCCCCACTATAGTAAGGATAAGGAGCAGACAACTCTGTGTGTGCCTTTAGTTGGCATTTGATGAAGCACCATAAGGACTCTCATAGTAGCTAGATGATCTGTAATGCTATGTTTTCGTTGGAAACCAGTTGAAGAGAATCCACAGCTCTTCCATTGGCTAATTACCTAGTGTCATATCCCCAAGCATAATCATACACAAGTATAGGGTATCCCTCATGCATCATAGGAGGAGCATCACTATGTGTTTACCATATACAAGTACATATCCCTCTGTGAAAGTCCCCATGATATCATGTATATGCCCTTCTAATTGTTTCCACATCTTCTTAAGTTACCCTATTGTTCATCTTGTCTCATTGACCTGCTGTCCAGGCGAAGCAGCCTGTGCTCGTAATGTACAAGGTCTATCCAAAATCCAAAGATCGAAGGTAGCCCCCTCTCTCTCACTAACTAGTGCATAGTCCACCATGCTTTTCCCTCTTGCTATTGTTTTGCATGTGAAATGTCATGTGTTGGGGCATAGTTGACTGCCATCCAATATGACTGTACAGTTTCTACACATCACTCGGGCCAGTGTTCTCCCACAAGCTGTTGTCTCCTCCATATCAGACAGGCCTTGAGCCCAAGACCCAATTGAGTAAATCCCATTCTAGCATTTAGGTCTCATGCGCTCTTTCCTAAAGGTATCAGTGTTCGTGCATAGGTCTGCTAAGGGATCCGTATAGTCTACTGGTGGAAAAATGTCATAGTAGTTACACTCAGCATGAGAGATGTAGCATCCCAAACCTACATAGTATGTTGTCCCCTGATTAGATTTGTATCCAACTGCATCTCTTAGGTCTTATGCATATGATACTTGCAGAGTATTGCACCCGAAACAAGAAGAACTTTGCAAGGCCTATGAGGCACGCTTAGAAGGCTTTGGCTAATTGAGGGAGGACCCTACCAACCCCCTTTCACCGTGGTGCAAAGGCACCGCTCTAGCATCTAGAGTTGGGGAAGAAGAGTAGTCATGACTACAGATTGTCTTTTGCCGAGGATTTCCATGGTGCAAAGGTGCCACTCTAGCATATACAGTCCCGGAAGCAGACATCATCTTTCAAGCAGAGAGTCGCAAGCATGATGCATACTGAATCCCTTAAGCAGAGGGTTATGTTATACACTCTATTCTTTGTACATAAGGCATTCCTCTACTCTATCCATTTCTCGTCTTTTCATGAACCCCTGCATGGCATCTTCAAGTTTATCAACTTCATTGCATGTAGGATCGTTGCATGTCCTAAGTATTGGTTTTTTATGGCTAGCATACAAAGCTCTTTGTTCTGTGTGAGGGAAAGCCCCCTGCAATGAAATATATAACTACACTAGAAGCAGTCGGAACAAAGAGGAGCTGCTAAACTTACCGACCTGTTTCTTCTCCTAGTTTGAGTAGTCTTGGGGATCTTTGTTGTAGGTCCTTTCTCCTGAGAGAGAGTGCTAGAGGTGGAAGCGAGCATCACATGATGGTAGGCTTGTGCTAGTCTTTTAGGATCCAACATTAGTTTTCTCTGTAAAGAGTTTGGTGTTGGCTTTTAGCAAAGTGTTTATTGTGCCTATCTTTCTAAAACTTGTGTAGCCTGCCTTTTTGTGAGCACAGTCTAGGCCGATGCCCAACTCCCCTTGCCTTGGGCTAGAGAGAGACTTTAACCTCACTAGCAATAATGAAACTAGATGCCCTTAATCACCAATTCTGTACACCAATGGTTTCCTACATTCGTATCATGGTGCAAACGCAATCTTTACAAACTTAGATATGCTTCAACCTCAGAAGTTTGCATTCATGCACAAAAAAGAGATGCACCCATAAGAAACAATCGTTGATGATGCATGTAGAGCTCTTGTGCCTATGTGCTAGGGTTTTAAAAGTAGAGAAAGAAGATAACAACGAATTGAACACACAGCACACACAATAGCCCTAGAACTACTTATTTCTAATACATACAAGAACAAGGTGTTACAACTGTAATTTTAGTTAACGAGATGACGGCGGTGACTGTAGACCACAGTTCGCAGCCCAATGCTTTGCTGAAGTTTCCCCTTGATTAGCCCTTGCACCAGAGAGTCACACAAGGTGTTACAATTGTATTTTAAGTACATGAGATGACTGTGATTGTAGACCACAGTTTGCAGCCCAATGCTCTGCTGAAGTTTCCCCTTGATCAGCCCTTGCACTAGGTGCCATCCTATATTAATGATGTCAGCCTGTTCTGAGGATAGCTCAGGACATGCTCCTACTAGCAACCTGCACCATCAAATGACTGGCTGCCACATGGCACATGTGCTTGCCATTATGCTGGCCATTGACTCTTGTCGACTCCTACATGCCAGCTACCTGAGGTGTCACATTTTCCCCCACCTGGATTGCAGTTGTCCTCAATTGCACACTACCCACATAAAATGCCCTCTCATACAAGGAAAGGAAACGATCCAAGCAAAGCTCATCCATAACACCCAAGATCCTGAACACTCTGAAACCACTTTATGTATGTAGTTCACTGAGTCGGGTGTGAGCACTGATTGGGAACCATCTCGTAAATTAACACTGAGAGCATTTACGAAACGAAAACAACACAAGGTCTCCAAATGTCCAAACTCCACTCACTTCTGAGTTGATTTGTAAAAATTTCACCATGAGCCCATTTATGTAGAGAGAGAATGTGTGCAAATTCTTAAATGTCCAAACTCCAGTCACTTCTAAGTTGATTTGTAAAATTTTCACCAATGAGCCCATTTTTGTAGAGAGAGAATGTGTACAAATTCTTAAAGAGACTAATTTGAGTCCAAATCTCCCCCAATGTATATTTCTTTAAGCTCTAAAACTCTTCTTAGTCTACAAAAAAGAAGAAGAAGAGAGGGAGCTCTACAAAAGGGACATTCCGGCTTGTTGAATAGAAAAATTATAGAAATAGTTTATATTTTCCCATCGCAAAATTGGAAGACTTCTTACATGTAAAAATTTTGGGCATTACCAAAGGAGATCAAAAATAAATTTTTTTTGGAGATGCTTCTTCAACGCAACTTTCCTCATCACATCAAGCCTTGGATAGGATTTTTGGATACTCGATGGATTCGAAGTAACTTTAAAAACCTTGCCAAAGTCCACCAAATCTCAAGACTCTTAGTTATGCACAGAATTCATTCGGAATTGGAGTAAAGGATGGTGCTAAGATCAACCTTTTGACAAATTTTAAACTCAAATTCAACACGGTTCAAGAGAAAAGTTTTTCGTTTTTATTTATCTATCCGCATCATAAATTACGTTTTCTTTATTTATTTATTTTCAATGGCCAATTTACCTGCACAACCTACTATGGAAGAGTAATTTTTTGCACTTCAAGAGTAAATTGCAAGTGAGCGTGAAGTACGATGCAAGTTAAAGCGACATGAAGCGTTCTAAGCACAAGGCTGACTCTTTCAATTCTAACAAGGAGGAAAGTGTTCATGTTAGGTGCACTATCAAAGCTACTTTGCATGCCCAAAGTTCTTGGAAAGACTCATGGATTAGCCTCAAAGGAATTCACTTTCTAGAACTATGATGGCAAGAAAGACACTTAAGTACTCATTGCATGGCTCAATCAACTGGATGGCTATTTTTCAGGCAAAAAAATCTCAAAAAAGGACAAGATTAAATGTGCTTATAACCATTTGATTAAAAGTGATGCTTTGTGATGGAATGTGATCAAGCATGGTAAACATCAACCTATGGCTTGGAAGGAATTCCATAGTTTAGGCCGATGCCCAACTCCCCTTGCCTTGGGCTAGAGAGATACTTTAACCTCACTAGAAATAACGAAACTAGATGCCCTTAATCACCAATTCTTTACACCTATGGTTTCCTACATTCGTATCATGGTGCAAACACATAATCTTTACAAACTTAGATATGCTTCAACCTCAGAAGTTTGCATTCATGCACAAAAAAGAGATGCACCATAAGAAATAATGGTTGATGATGCACGTAGAGCTCTTCTGCCTATATCTTAGGGTTTTAAAAGTAAAGAAAGAAGATAACAACGAATTGAACACACAGCACACACAATAGCCCCATAACTACTTATCTCTAATACATACAAGAACAAGGTGTTACAACTGTATTTTAAGTAAACAAGATGACGGTGATTGTAGACCACAGTTCGCAGCCCAATGCTCTACTGAAGTTTCCCCTTGATCAGGCCTTGCACCAGAGAGTCACAATTGTATTTTAAGTACATGAGATGACTGTGACTATAGACCACAGTTCGCAGCCCAACGCTCTACTGAAGTTACCCCTTAATCAACCCTTGCACCAAAGTGCCATCCTATATTAATGATGTCAACCTGTTCTGAGGATAGCTCAGGACCTGCTCCTACTAGCCAACTACACCGTCAAATGACTGACTACCTGTACATGGCACATGTACTTGCCATTGTGCTCCCCACCGACTCTTGCCGACTCCTACAGGCCAACTACCTAAGGTTTCACATTCTCCCCCACCTGCATTGCAGTTATCCTCAAGTGCACACTACCCACATAAAATGCCCTCTCATACAAGGAAACGATCCAAGGAAAGCTCATCCATAATACCCAAGATCCTGAACACTGTGAAACCACTTTGTGTCTGTAATTCACTCGGTCAGGTGTGAGCACTAATTGGGAACCATCTCGTATAATTAACACTTAAAGCATTTACGAAACGAAAACAACACAAGGTCTACAAATGTCCAAACTCCACTCACTTTTGAGTTGATTTGTAAAACTTTCACCATGAGCCCATTTTTGTAGAAAGAGAATGTGTACAAATTCTTAAATGTCCAAACTCCACTCACTTCTCAGTTGATTTTTAAAATTTTCACCATGAGCCCATTTCTGTAGAGAGAGAATGTGTACAAATTTTTAAAGAGACCAATTTGACTCCAAATTTCCCCCAATGTATATTTCTTTAAGCTCCAAAACTCTTCTTAGTCTACAAAAAAGAAGAAGAAGAGAGGGAGCTCTACAAAAGGGACATTTCGGCTTGCTCAATATTTGTAGGAAAAATTATAGAAACAGTTTATATTTTCCCATCGTAAAATTGGAATTCTTCCATGTAAAAATTTTGGGCATCACCAAAGGAGATCAACTATAGTAAGGTATACATCAAAATACTCAGCAAAGGGTATTAGCCTGTGTAGGGGTCAACTATAGTAAGGTATACATCAAAATACTCAGCAAAGGGTATAGGGATCTTGTTCTGACATAGGGATCTTGTTCTGACATGTTTGAGAAGCATTCTGGGGCTCAAAATACTCAGCAAAGGGTATAGGGATCTTGTTCTGACATAGGGATCTTGTTCTGACATGTTTGAGTTCAAGAGAAGCATTTTGGGGCTCAACTCCAGGTCTTTGGTCTATCTATGCACAGTTGTCAGCTGTCAGAAGGCTTGGTTGTCTTATAGGGTTTCTAGGGCAGTAGTCTGGCTCTAGTGGTTAGGTGAGAGTTGTGGGTTCTGGTTTTGTTTAAGTGTTTGAGGCTCCTCTGGTGTTAGCTAACGCAAAGGAGAGAGGATATGTGTCAACCAAGTCAATTTGGTTAGTTGGGTGAAAACAATCCATTTAGAGGTAGCTATGGGCTTGCAGTGCAAAGAGCATGTAAGGTGATATGTTGTTAAGTTGAGAGACATCTGAGGGTTTGTGACTGTCAGAGGACATTTGGTAAAGTTTCAAAATTACTGTAGACTTCTGAGGCAAAACATTATGTGGTAGAACTCTACAGGAGAAGGGTGAAAGAAAGGTCAAAAGAGGGTCGGAAGGACAATCAAGAAGGTTGAGCTCGAGGGGGTCACTATATGTAGAATACCCCTATCGCGTGCATTCAAGGCCTATATTTTAAATCCTTTATCTGTGAATCTTTTTATCCATATAATATCCCCTTTTCTTTATGAATCTGTAAATTTTTTTGAAAAAAATTTAAATCATACCCTTATGTAAATATATTTCTGTAAGTTTCATAAATTAAAAATATGCTTCTGTTGAACGCACGTGATATTTACATTTTTTGTGAGTGACCCCCCCGAGAGGTTGAGGGAGTGTAGCCACAAGGTTCGTGGACGCTGGAGGAAGGTAGAGGGCATTGGAGGATCAATTCTAGACTAGGGTCACCCATCAGAATTTGGAAGTAGGTAATAGTGAGCATCTAACTTGTCTATGGTAGTCAAAAGAGGTTATTGTCAAATAGTGGTCGGATGAGGGCAGCTTAGTTTTGAGAGGTTTAAACACAAGGTTGTGAGACTAGCTGACGGTGGAGGACACTTTGGGACTATGGAAAGCAAATTTCTGATAAGAAACAAAGAGAGGACTTCGGAGGACGGTTTCCACGAGTTTTGTGATAGTTGGAAGTTGTTCTGATCATCTGGAAGTTAGGTGAAGACAAGAGAAGCTCTTAGTTGAAAGATCCGAGCTATTGAAAGGGGGAGCTAACCTTAGAGGACATTCTAATAGGTAGCTAGATAGACTAGGGAGGTTGGGAGGGCAATTGGGGTAGCTGAGGACCGGGGAGGTTAGCATGCTAGTGCCTTCCAGTGTTGTTTTTGTTGGGCTGTGGTGCTTGTAATACTCTCCTCTCACAATGGTGTGCTTTGGATGGAGCTATAGAGGCAACATCTCTTGAACCCAGTTCTGTGACAGTTGGAAGCTGTTCTGGTCAGCTTGGAGTTAGCTGAAGATAGGAGAGGATCTTAGTTGAAATATTCGAAATATTAGAAGGGGGAGCTAACCTCAGAGGACATTCTAATAGGCAGCTGGATAGACTGTGAGTGGATAGAGTAGGGAGGTTGGGATTGTATTGACGTATCCTAATTGGATATATTATGAGAGTAGTCATTGTAATAGCATTAGGCCTCTTATGAGCCTAAAGTGCCCGGTTTAAGTGAGTGTGAACATTTATAGCCATGTATATAAGTGAATTTATCTCATAATACAATATACTCTCCCATTGTGCTATTGAGTCTTGCTCTTGCTAACCCTCTTGCTAACCTTTCTCCCTAATGTATGCTAGTGTGTGTGTGTGCGTGAGTGAAGTGAGGTGAGAGGAGGGACGAGGACCCGTAGTGCAACGCGGTGGTGTGACAATGCTCGTGGGAGATGCGGTGGAATTACTTCTCTCACGGAATTGTAGAGCTTGGAGTCCTTGAGAGGGTTATGAGTTTGGCCATTGGAAAGATCCTCACGAAACAAGTAAGTTCTTTTTGGATGTGTTTCAAGGAGGGTTAGGGTGAGCCTTAACACAGCGACATATGAACCATTCTAAGCACAAGCCTGACTCTTTCGATTGTGACAAGGAGGAAAGTGTTCATGTTAGGTGCACTATCAAAGCAACTTTGCATGCCCAACGTTCCTCGAAAGACTCAAAGATTCGCTCAAAGGCATTCACTTTCTAGAACTATGATGACAAGAAAGACACACGAGTACGCATTCCATGGCTTAGTCATTTGGATGGCTATTTTTCAGGCAAAAAGATTCTCAAAAAAGGGCAAGATTAAATGTGCTTATAACCATTTGATTGAAAATGGTGCTTTGCGATGGAATGTGATCAAGCATGGTAAACATCAACCTATGGCTTGGAAGAAGTTCCATAAACTTTTTAAAAAACATTTTCTTCCTTCTCAATACAAGGCTAAAGTCATCAATGATGGGATACTTTATGCCAAGTTGAGAGAGAGAATGTCTAAGCTTACATTAACAAATTATGGAATTCTATTGCAGGTTCAAGTGATCAAATTTATATGGATCGGTTGGGAAGTTGAATGGAAGAAGGGACCTTTGATGGCTTTACTATACATGGGAAGTTATTTTTTAATCAATTTGGAAAATGAAATTTTGTCCAAAAGTTAGGGTTTTAAGTGGCTCATCATTTATCAAGGGCAAGTAAAGGCAAGATTTTAGAACCAAGATGGTCTACCATGTGTAGTTTGTAAGTGCAAAGATGAGACAATTAGAGACCTTTTTTAGAATTGCAAGGGAATTCAAAGCATTAGGCTCAAAACATATAGATTATGTGGAGAATAAAAATTTAAATGTTCAATGCTTGGTTTCCTTATTTGGACTAGTGAGGATAGTGAGAAAGCCATGGATAGTTGGTTGTTAATGAAAAGGGTTCCAAAGATGACACAATTTGACACTTTTTTAGAATTTCAATGGAATTCAAGGCATTAAGCTCAAAACATAAAGAGTGTGAATGAACCATTTGGAAGTATAGAAATAGTATTGTGTTTGATAGAGAGGAGAAAACTCTAGAAACTCTTGCAAAGAAGAGCCATGAAAGGTTAGCTTAACTATTAGCAAAAATGAAGTCTTTAAGGAAAATTGCCAGGAAGAAAATGGCCAACTTTAACCATTAATAACTTGGAGGCCTTTGCCATCTTCACCAATTCAATACACAACCTGGGATTTTTTGGAAGAGAAAATACAAGATGCTTTAGCTTTAAACATTTAGATATGGCAACTGCAGTAAAAGGTTATGAGCAAAAGAATGAAGAAATTTGGCAAAGCAATGGAAAACAGTGTGAAGGTGGTGGATGACTTTGGCAATAAATTCAATGTGTCAGGATCCTGTGTTATCATGAGGTATGTTCTTGAAAAATAAATCTTGTTTGAATTTCAAAGTACAGTACTCACACACAATAGATGCCAGGCCAAAAAAAAACAAAAACAAAACCATGTGTGATACGATTGCTTGGATTAATTCCCATGACCAGTGACCATCTTGGAGCAAGAGGAATGATAGGAAATACCAAAAGTTTGGAAGATGCATTAGCAACAACCCATTTTTTTTCAAGACAAAAAGATTCCCCTAGTCCTTCCCGAGGTGCCATGGAGCTAAAACCAAATGTTGATGAAAATTGAGCTTTTTCTAGCCACACAAGAGGCCCTTTACGGTTCTTATAATTACATTGCTACTTTTTTTTTGCCATAGGGAGCACCTCATTGCTAACTAAGTTTCAATAAATTAATTTGTCTTCAAATCATAGATATATAAATATATAATGTAAAGAATTAACATAAATGTTCAAATAAATTTCTGAGTGTTATTAAATACACGTCCTTTTTTTAACAATCAGAATTTTAAATTCAAAGAATCTTGGTAAGTGTGATTTTATTTTATAAAACAAATCAAAACAAACTTAATGAAAAGTGTGCTTTATGTTGTTTTGAATATATATATATATATATATGGGAGGAATACGGAGGGCAAGAGAGAATTTTTTGTTTCTATTTTTTGAGTCTGTCAAACAAAACAAAATACCTAAGTGGCCATTGACATAAAATATCAACCATCAAACATAGAGACGATAACAAGAAAGGGCCTATTCTAGACTAGGGTAACCCATCAAAATTTGAAAGTAGTTAATAGTGAGTATCTGACTTGTCTATGGTAGTCAAAAGAGGTTATTGTCAGATAGTGGTCAGATGAGGGCAGCTGCTTAGTTTTGAGAGGTTTTAAGACAAGGGTGTGAGACTAGCTGACCGTGGAGGACACTTTGGGACTATGGAAAGCAAATTTCTGATAGGAAACAAAGAGAGGAATTTGGAGGAAGGTTTTCACGAGTTCTGTGATAGTTGGAAGAAGTTGTTCTCATCATCTCGGAGTTAGGTGAAGACAAGAGAGGCTCTTAGCTGAAAGATCCGAGGTATTGAAAGGGGGAGCTAACCTTAGAGGACATTGTAATAGTTGGGCAGCTGGATAGACTAGGGAGGTTGGGAAGGTATTGAAGTATCCAATTGGGGTAGCTGAGGACCGGGGATGTTAGCATGCTAGTTCCTTCCAGTGTTGTTTCTATTGGGCTGTGGTGCTTGTAATACTCTCCTCTCACAATTGTGTGCTTTGGATGGAGCTATAGAGGCAGCATCTCTCGAAGCCAGTTGTGTGAGATGGAAGATGTTCTGGTCAGCCGAGAGTTAGCTGAAGATAGGAGAGGCTCTTAGTTGAAATATCCGTGGTATTAGAAGGGGGAGCTAACCTCAGAGGACATTCTAATAGGCAGTTGGATAGAGTAGGGAGGTTGGGATTGTATTGACGTATCCTAATCAGGTGGCTGAGGACCAGGGGCTATTAACTGAGTGTCTTGGTGCCTTCCAGTGTTGTTTGTACTGGGCTATGGTGCTTGTAATACTCTCCTTGCATAGTGGTGTGCTTTGGATGGAGCTATAGAGGCAGTATCTCCCAAAGCCATCATCGTCATTCTTTACAAGTTTTGACCTCTCTTTAGCACTTCCTCATTATCTTTTTAATGTCAATGGTTAGACTCTTTTCTATGCAACTTTTCACTTTCTTAAAGACCTCTTTTTTGTCTAAGTTGGATCATCCAAGGTACAACTCGCACAAAAATGTCTTGTAAAGTGAGCTTTCTTGGGATATACATCGTTAATTGGCTCTTGCTCATCTTCTCGATCGCTTGAAGATATGGCATGCACCAAGTATAGAGACCAAACTTTTAGTAAGGGTCCTACTTGGCTTCACGTACCTTTGACAACCATGTTGGTACTTTCACCTTGTTCTTATTTATATTATTTACTCCTCTCTCACAATTCCAATCATAAACAAGAATCTCCATTTATTCCTTGGTTTGGGATACATAGCAAACCATTTCGCCTTTTTATGCCATCTTGGACTAGTTTCTTGTAAAAGTGTATCAAGCTCAGCTTTGCCAATGGGCCCCAAGACAAGACACATAATAAGCAAATAGACAACTTATGTATTTAGATAGGTATGAAGAGAGAGAGAGAGAGAGAGAGAGAGAGAGAGAGAGAGAGAGAAAGAGAGAGTCTAGAGCACCTTCACAACACAAAACTTGGAAGAAAGAACAAGAGAATAAGTATGCCAGGTAGCACTCATTTTTTAAAGAAATTTGTGTAGCCCAATGCCCCCCAAAGGATTTTTTTTCTTTGATCACTAGCTAGAGCTTTGACACTTACAATAAGATATCTCATAGAATGAGCATCAAATTACAAGACTTGAAGTGTTCATAGCCACATATGACTTTCTTTACTTAGTGAAAAGCTACAACTTCAAAAGAAATTGTTTTATAGTGGGAAAGGAAATTACATTAAGAAGAAGCAATATATGTACAAGCACATTACAAGTGACCCCTTGTATATATACAGAATAGGGGGTCATGCCAAAACACGTCCTAAATGACCACCTATCAACCCCAAAAATAGGAGCATACTGCCAGGCAGAGAGAAACATAGAGAATCAATGTCCCAAACATCCACAACAGTACAACTACTACCTCAAGAGGATGATAGAGGACCAAAGATAGCATCCAGTCATCCCGTAGATGGGGAAGGAAGCTTAGAGTCTAGCCAGGGAATGAAAACCTCCTCCTTAGAATGCACCAAGAATACCTCCACCAACTAAGAAGTAAAAAACTCAAAACTTCTCTCCAAATCAAGATCTTCCTTTGGCCAATACTACACATTCCCATCAACATCCCAACAACAAAACTCGAGAAAGGCCCACATCCTAAAACATAAACAGAGGAACTCAAAAATCATGTTGCACTACATATTGCACAATGAATCAATCCAACTATTCTAATATGCCTAAGATGCCCTGAAAACAACAATGCACAAGGAGAGCTTCTTAGCACTTGGCTAGTGACTGCACCCTCCTAGACATAGCTCTCCAAGTAAATGAATTTAAGTTTCTCGATTCTACTAAATTAGACAAATCATATGGTATATTCCAAATTTCTTAAGTGCAATATGAGTCAAATACATTAGCATTTCAAATTAGACAGATCATATGGTGCATTCCAAATTCCTTAAGTGCAGGCACATACAAGTAATATGAGTCACATACATTAGCATTTCTAGTCAACTAAATATATTTTAGCAAATGTTATCTCTATAAATACAAAAATAGCTTTTAATGTTTAGTTAACCCTAAATACACACTTAGAACCAAATTAAATTTATTAATTCGGCACCTAAATAACATTTTTGATCAACCTGGTGCAAAAGGCAAGAAATAAATGTTGATTAGATTCCAAGCTTGCTTTGCACCGAAAAAAATACCAAAAGATAGCCCCATTTTTTCTAGCTTAGCTCCCAAAGGGAGAGCACCCACCAGTACTTTCCAAATGAAAAAATTATATGCCACAAGTCATTTTAGCAACCCAGCCCCATCAGATAACATAGAGGTCCAAAAAGCAGGAGACCAAGCTTTATTCCAAAGACCATTAAACCTAGTCACCCACCTCTGCTGGTCTAGTAACTTCATGTAGTCTTTCTTGAAGAGGGATCCTAGAAGGAAGAACTCAGGGACCACTTTCAATTTGAAAACAAATATTTTTCATTTTCATTTGTGGTCAAAGGGACCATCCACTCAGCAGCACATCTAGCCAACACCTCAAATAGTAGTGGAAGGCTACTAAGCCTTAAGTTTATAGCTACCTTTAACACTAGTCTTGTAGAGAAAAGCCATTTTTGTGGCTTTTACAAACTTTTCCAAATAAATTTTCCCTTCATAGTTGGAACATTATAAATAAGACCCTTTTAAGGAAATATGTCGAAGGCCAGATACGAGTTGAAAAAAATAATGGGCTCCAAAAGGGTGAGATTATTTATGCTTATATTGTCATCTTTTAGGGTCATTTGGCTCAAATGCTCAAAATGTTTATATATAAAACACCTCAAATAATTTTTAAGAAGGCTAAAATCCAACCATTTGTATACAGTATTTATAGAAGTGTTATAATGCTTACGTAAAAATTGTTAGCATTTTCAAACCCCTCAAGTTGCATTACTTGATGCTGTTTTTGGTGATTTTGCCATTTTTTGAAAAGTGTATTTTTGGATTTTTAAAGCAAAATTAATACCCCATTTTGTCTATTTATCTAAAAAGATCACCTAAGAAATTTTGTAATCATATAATAAAGTTATGTAAGAATTACATAAAATTGTCCTAAGCCAATTTTGTGAGCCACTTTTGTGACTCAATTACAAGACTATTGTTAAGCTTTTGTGGAGAGAACCAATCAGATTTGGTAGCATTCTATAAATCTCCAAACATAACAAGCCTTTATTATTCAAAAAGTTGACCATCTTAATATTTCAACAAGAAGGCAACTGAGCAAGAAAAGCAGACCACCAAATTGATAACATAAGTAAAGCATTCCCATTGTACCTTGAAGCACCCTCCTAGGATAAAGTCACAGTAGTTTGCTTGCAATTATTAACAAAGGCCATTGAGAACTGTGCCCCAAATAACTTTAACTAAGCATCAGATACCAATTTATGATGCCATTTTGAGTGCTTCTTCTAATTGACCCCTAGTATGAACAAATCCAAATTCAAAATCCAAGACCAACACTATTCTTGCTTGGTTAGAGCCAAAAAAATTTAGCATGCATAGCAATGGAATGCTTAGGAGCATTAAAAATTTCCCAAAATCCCATCTTTTTAGGGGCAAAAACCATAACAAAGCCACCCAGTTAATCTTATCCAATACCCAATGGAATGCTTAGGAGCATTAAAAATTTCCCAAAATCCCATCTTTTTAGGGGCAAAAACCACAACAAAGCCACCTAGTTAATCTTATCCAATACCCAATCAACCTTTAGAAATGTGTACCCCCAAAGGAGCTCCCAGATGCGTGACAATATGGCCTTGAGGAATCACTTCCCCTACCCAAGATGATAGGCAAAAACTATTATCTTCCTAAATAAGCAATAATTTTGACTTTTAAATATATAGACCTTCCACCATCGCAACTAAAATGTCATCATATATAGACCTTACTTTAAAAAAACCATGTTGATGAGGAGTGACATACTTTTGTAGAAGAGCTATAAGCCTGGAAGAACTAGCTTTAGCAACCACCTTATACAGTACATGCAACATAGTAATAGGTCTCCAATGTGTAGGAAGAAAGCAAGCAGGTTGTTTAGGATCAATGTGACAAGGCCCCTTGTAATGGTAGGATCAACCACACCCCAAGTGGGTCACTCTATAAAACCTAAATTATCACGTTTGAGTCAACATCTATTTCAACTACCCTTATTTGTTAATTTTTACATTTTTTGAGATAATTTTTTATAAAACTCTTACATGTATACATGTTGTGATATTTTATTTTTGGCCTTCCTATGTAGGTCTTTGTATACATGTATTATTTGCATTAAACTACTATTTTGTTAATCCCCTCCTACATGCATATGCAATGTAAGTCCACCTAATAGAAAAATACCCTTCCTTGCCCTAATGTGCTATGTTACATGTACATTTAATTACTCCTTAGGCACCACACCGCCCTTTACAAGTTTGAATATGTAACCCCCTATAGAAGTGAAAAAAAAATGTCAAAAGAAAGCCCATCCTAGCAAGGGGACTTTTCCCTACCCATGCTCTTCAGATCAACAGAACACTTCTCCTTAGTAGAAGCTCTCTCTACCCAAGTAGCCTCCTCCTGGCTAACTATAAAAGGTATAAATCCAAGCAGCCTATCTTGATCAATCCATCTCTCATTACATACATCCTCACGACGGCCAATGGTAGAACCAAAGAAAGAAATTCTGCAGATATCTAGCCATTTGATCAGGGTTTGTTAGCAAAACAACAAAGATCCAAAAAAGGGGAAGTGACATTCTTAGATATCTTTATTTTAAGTGAGGATAATTTTTTTAATAAAAGGGTCAACAACAAAAATGCATTTTGGATAAAATCCTTGCTTTATTAGCTTCAAGGGAAGCGGGCGCCCACAAACGCCAAGATCCATGCGTCGCACGCTGCTTTGATGATCTCATACTCGGGATCCAGCATGGGGTGGAAAGAGAAGGCAGGAGAATGAATGCTATGAAGTGAACCGTGTGAGCTAGTGATGATGATGTGTGCGAGAAGGCTATAGATGATGATGTGTGTGAGAAGGGTATAGATGATGATGTGTTTGATGATAATAAGCGACCGGCGGGCTGCTATTTTTAATAATTAGGTCGACTCCTTTTCCACATCATCATGCCTCTTCACTCAAAAGTCTTATGTTTTTTAGAATTTTCAAAGAAAATTCATTGACTTCCTGTCACAGCTCACGACTCCTTTTCCACATCATCATCATGCCTCTTCTCTCAAAATTCATTGACTCTACGTTTTTTTCTAAATTTTCAAGGAAGCTAATAAGCCTCTAAACACACAGTACATTTTGCTATGCTAATTACAAGCGTGAGATTCTGGCCACCCCGTGCGAATTTTAATCAGGGATGAATTATTTTTAACACTGTGGTTTCCAAGGAATTGGGTGTGTTTTTGGACACTTGCTCAAGTCTCTCTCTCTTTTCTTAATTCTAAAGAGACGAATCCATCTACACGTAATTGAAACTCCTTGTCATCATTAACGTGAAAAGTTTCCCTTGTGATTTTCTTTTTTTTCTTCTTCTTTTTTTTTCTTGTAATAGTATCTCTCTCTCTCTCTCTCTCTCTCTCTCTCTCTCTCTCTCTCTCTCATTCTCTCTTTAAGTCTCTCAAACTCTCCTATACTCTCTAACTGTCTCTATTTCTCTCAAACTAGCCAACTCTCCTATACTCTCTAACTGTCTCTATTTCTCTCAAACTAGCCAACTCTCTCTCTCTCTCTCTAACTTTCACACACTCGCTCTAAATTTCTCTCTTTAACACTCTTTACTTATTCCATCGATTTTGCAACCACTGGAGTGGATTAATAACCCTTAACCTCTTTCTTATTTAACTCCACTAGCAATGGAACCTCTCACTTCCCAACACGGATGCCAATGGAGAGTTGTGGTTTGCATAGGGAGTGAAACTCGCATAGTTCTTGTTGTATTGAGCACGAGGAACTAGCGATGAGTCCAGCTAGGTCATGAAAGCATCCCATACTAAAGGAGAGTAAGAAAGGTCAAGTGGTCCAAAGGGAGGTGGGACTCCAATATCCACCCAATTCCTAGCACTCAAGAGATCTATGAAAAGAGCAGGCTATGGAGAAGCTTACCCTTCTTTTAGCCTATTGTGCTAATTCTTATTAGTTCTCGGTCAAGGCATGCAAGCAAGTACTCTAATGTTATGAGAGTATATTTTAAGCTCTCTTAGAAATATTATTGTACCCTCTTAGATAACGTGAAAATGCTTGGATTATCTTTACATCATGCCAAATCATGTTAATATCATGGGTAATGCCATTATAAATATTAATATTTTTTTGTATATTTATGTATGATTCGGTCCTCCAATGTTTGTACATTTGGTTTGTATGGAACTGTGATTCTTGGGTTGCTTATGCCTGGCAAACATGTATGTGGTGATGGTTGGAATACTTATGGAATATTTATTTACCAATTTACTATTGGTTATTTTATAAGTGAAGAGAATTTAGAAGATTGAGGAGGATGTGCATAATATCGTTTGTTGACACACATTTTTGTAAACAAGCTTTATATATAGATATGTTAGCTTCTATTATGGGCTACCACAAATCCAAGAGGGAACTCAATGCATTCCCCTAAGGGAAGAGAAATAGAACACAACTGTCATAGGAGGCACTTACCAATGCTTCGAACTTGTGTCTCTTGAGGCCTCCAAGCTCACTTGAGAAGCTCCAATCCTCCAAGCTCCACCTCTACGCTGTCACCCTATAGAGTCGCTCGCACCATCACATAAGGCAATCACTCTCTCTCACTCTCCAACGTAAGCATGCAACATACAAGTATAGATGAGGCACAAGTGCTAGAATGCTCTCTCTCAATCTCTCTCTGAAGACACAAACAAGATCTCTCAATAGCACAAACGAAGATTGTATCCATTGATTATGAGAAAATGCCTTATATACAATGGCCCTTATTCACACTTGGGCGCTCAAAACTTACTTAACTAAGGCCTTGGGTGGCCAATATCTCATAATGTATAACTTTTATAGTGCCTTTGCATGACACTTATTAATTTCCTTAGATGGAGGAGCATACCAAGGTTAATCCAAAATGGGGTTAATATCCCCCCTACCTGATGTAGGTTCTATCCTTAGAACTTGTTACCGAGGTCGAAAGACCTGGTCGTCGAACTCGTGTGATAGTAGAAGTTATGACATGATTGAAGCTTTTTAGGGTTCTTCGGAATGCCGAGTGCGATCTCCAAAACCTGGTGTCGACCATGTCCTCGAATGTGACATGCATATAGGTAGGAGGATAACTTAGGCGATGATAATACAACATCATGCCTCTTTTAGAGGATCCTTGATTCATGCCAAATTGCAGCTGCTCGACATCATACCCATCATACCGTTCCTTGGGTTGATCGATCAAGACCATGAGAAATTTTAAGAATCGAACGCTGGCAACTATTGCCAGGTCCGAGATACGGCGCCATGCCTGTATCCAATTTAGCATTTTCTTCCTTTGTTCTCTTATGTCTGTAAATGTGGCTAGCATGAAGATGGGAAAGTTATAACAGACATGTGAATCCCGCTGCTTGGCCTCTTGAAACTCCAAAGGGGTCCATCTTCTCTTTAGTGGCATGTACAAGGGATCAACTCATTGAGTTGGTGACACACACATATACTTCAGAGGGGGAAGATTAGCCTTGCTTTTATCTCTTGGGTTGCCACCTTCATATACCTTTGTGGTGAGCAAGACTCTGATTAAGAGGTAGAGGTGGAGGATGTCCCCATTGGAGGCATGGTACAAGGCAAGGAGGATCCTAAACTTGAGGTCCTCAACTAGCTTGTTGAGGCCGTTATGGCCAAAGATCTCCTCCTCCAAATTGAGGCACCTCAATCTGGTGAAGCATCCTTGTCAAAGGCATTGGTGCCATACTATGGAGAGGCAAGTGCCTTAGCCACAATAGAGGGTGGAGAAGAGGTGGGGAAGGATCCTATAGAGGGTACCCTAGATGTACCAGATATAGTGGGCAAGGGAAAGGAGGTTACACATAAGATGCTAGAGCTTGAGCTTAGTAAGCTTAGCTCTGTGGTGATTGAAGGGGAGGAATTCCTCTTTTTACATGACCTAGAAAAGTTCTACAAGCTCAACCAAGCCAAGTGCCTCTCCTTGTTAGCTATGATGAATGATGAATTTCCCATCGACAACAAGGGCTCGAAGGCTTTGCAACAAGGTCTTGTTCCAGTGCAGGGTGGTGTGCATGAGTCGGTGATGATCCTGAAATCAGCAATTGCAGCCTTGTGATTGAGGAGGAGTTTAGAAAAGCTCAGGAACAATTTCCGTTGACTAGAGAGTCTAAGAATGCTACATTAGTGTCGTTGGAGGAACACAAGTCCTCCATTGACATTTGCAAGCCTGAGGTGGTTGCCTCTGATTTCAAACACACCGTAAGATAAATGATGTATGAATCTAATAAATATAATTGATAATATATACTACTAGAATTCCACTAATCGTCTTTCTTGTGTGCAGCATATAGTCTCTATAGATGCTTGGGCTCAACATAAAGATGGCACACGTGAGGGTTTTGGAAGAGATGCTGCATTGGCCCATTACATGGGTCGTATTGCACCTCAACACCTTGTTGTGGTGCACAATGCATTCACCCCCACGGCAAGCTTCTACATGTTAGCCCTTAAAGAAATTAGAAAGGTCCTATGCTTGTCAACGATTCCAAGAAACGTTGACAAGATAGTGCTCATCAACAAGACTGCAGCGTATGCTGCCTTCCAAGGGGGTTATGCTTCTAAAGTGCTCACACACACACTGTATTTTTAGAGAGTATTGGTCAGAAGGACCCAGATTATGTCGTCAATGCCATATTGTTGGGGACCCTTCCACTTAGCAAGAAGAGACACAAGACCATTATGAGTTAGCCTAGAAAATTATCATAGATACTGTGTTCGACACTACTACTTTATTAAAGACAATCAATGTAACTCCTTTTTATTAATACAAGTGGGTTTTTCTATACATAATGTCTACATAAAGTTTGAATAATGTAATTTTCCATGATATGAGAGAGAGAGAGAGAGAGCCATTGTGGATAACACTGGATTGCAAACATGTCTAGTTTGTGGTATCAGTACTGATTATTTTGGACCAACTTCCCATGATGTCCCCTGTCCTCTCTAACCACAATGGGTGTGTAATTCTGTCCTATATCCAGCTATGATATGAGAGAGAGAGAGAGAGAGAGAGAGAGCCATTGCGGATAACACTGGATTGCATGCATGTTTATTATGTGGTATCAATAGTGATTAATTTGGGCTAACTTCCCATAATGTCCCCCCCCCCCGTCATCTCTGACCACAATGAGTGTGTAGTTCTATCTGATTTATAACACCCAGCTCTAATTCATAGCAAGGCCTATGTGTATGGGAATGTGAATGTTTGTGAATGCTTGTACATGACAATTGGAGGCCACCAAATACAAAAATAGCCCCGACTTGAATAGGGTGACTTGCCCAAACAGGCTTGCTGTCTGGGCAAAAGTCACCCTGTTCAGGTTGGGGCTCCTTTTGCGTTTTCTAGCCTTCAATTGTCATGTATAAGAATTCATATAGGCCTTGCTATAAACTAGGTGCTTAAAATTAAAGATATATAGTGCCCTACAAAGTAGTAGTAAGATCATAAAAGATACCCTTTTACATGATGAGAGAGTTCTTACAC
Source organism: Cibotium barometz (assembly GCF_041138505.1). NCBI lineage: Eukaryota > Viridiplantae > Streptophyta > Polypodiopsida > Cyatheales > Cibotiaceae > Cibotium > Cibotium barometz. Next base: position 20,562,481 of record NC_141062.1, on the reverse strand, counting down.
ATGGAAGGAGAGAGTTTGATTAATGTGAACCATAGATAAAAACATTTTTCCCATGATGAGCTACTGATAAAATGGAAAATGTGGTGCCTTCACATTGGCCCTGACATCACCTAGTTATTTAGAGTTCAAAGTAAAATGGTAAAATGTTACACTCTCCCTGATGCTAACATTGGAAGCACATTTTGAGAACTATCTATATCATACATTACAAGCATGTATCATTTGAAGGCCTAGAAAAACAAAAACGCCCCAACCTGAACAAGGTGACTTTTGCCCAAACAGGCTTCCTGTCTGGGAAAAAGTCACCCTATTCAGGTTGGGGCTTTTTTTTTGCTTTTTTAGGCCTTCAAATGATACATGCTTGCAAATGTATGATATAGATAGTTCTCAAAATACTTTATATTCTTGCAATGTATGATACAAATAGGGCTCACTTTGACAATTTAATTTTAAAAGATTTAAATCACCAAACTCTACATGGATTCATCAATAATATGAATCAGTAGCTGTACAATGGTATAGTGAACATCACCATGAAGTGGCCTTTATGATCCTCCATATATCATCCATGCTCAACACATGCCTATATCTCTACTTTGCAGTAGACACCTCTAATCACACATGCTCACTCCATGCCTAAATCTATGGTATGAGTACATGGACACCATGTAAAATTGTGAATTGTAAAATTGTAAAATGTAAAATCTATGATTAGATCTGTATGTATCCAAGGTGCTTTAAAGATACTTTGAAAAATTGAACCCCATTTTATGAATTGAATCCTATTTCATGGTGAAAAATTACACAGAGGAGGAGGTCCAGGCTCTAGGCCTTGCTATAACTCTTCAAAAATTGATCCCCTTAGACATAAATTAAAAATATTTATTCTTTTACATTCAGAAATTGATCCCAACAAATTCTAAGTGAGTTTCTACATTGACAAGGGTTGGATGAGGTTTTTTAACAGTAGCCTTGCTATCACCAAGCAATTTACAACTAAATAATATTAAAATAAAAAATATTGATACATATGGTTGAGAGGAAGGTTTACAAAGGCAGAAAGACCCCCAACCTGAACAAGGTGACTTTTGCCCAGACAGGCTTCCTGTTTGGGCAAAAGTCACCCTGTTCAAGTTGGGGTTTCTTTTACTTGTTCAGGTGCATTGGAAGCTGTAGGCATGCCTAGGTAGCACCCAGCATGCATTGGAAGCTCCTAGCGCATGCCGGTAGCACCCGGCCGACATGCATTGGGAGCTATTTGCATGCATAGGTAGCACCCGACATGGAAGCTCCTAGTGTATGCTAGTAGCTCCCGACAAGCATTGGGAGTTACCAGCATGCATTGGGAGATATTGGCATGCCTACGTAGCACCCGACATGCATTGGAAGCTCTTCATACATGCTAGTATCACCCGACATGCATTGGGAGCTACCAGCATGCATTGGGAGCTATTGGCATGCCTGGGTATAGCACCCAACACTGGAAGCTACCGGTATGCCTAGGTAGTACTCGGCATACATTGGAACCTCCTAGTGATACCGGCAGCACTTCACATACATTGGGAGCTACCGATATACATTGGAAGCTACTGGCATGCCTAGGTAGCTACCGACATGCATTGGAATCTATCGGCATGCCTAGGCATTGGAGGCTACCAGCATGCATTCATAAGCTTTAGGCATTCATAAACCTTATGCATAAGCTACATACATGAGACTTATGCCTGGGTAGTAACCAACACTGGAAGCTATCGGTATGCCTAGGTAGTACTCGGCATACATTGGAACCTCCTAGTGGTAGCACTTGACATACATTGGGAGCTACTGATATACATTGGAAGCTACTGGCATGCCTAGGTAGCTATCGACATGCATTGGAATCTATCGGCATGCCTAGGCATTGGAGACTACCAGCATGCATTCATAAGCTTTAGGCATTCATAAACCTTATGCATAAGCTACATACATGAGATTTATGCATATGGCCAATGTATAGGCCTCATGCATGAGGCTTATGCATATGTCTCATGCATGAGGCTTTTTCATATGGCTCATTAGTAAAAATCAGAACTCATTTTGGGGCCTTTTAGGGTTTAGGAAAAATAGCCCTCGACCAATCAATGGAGGGTCAATGTAACGTTGGAGGAAATAATAAATAGGAGGAAAAAAGAATAAAAGTCATATTCAGATAGAGAACGGCGAGTTTGCATTGAATGAAGATATCTTTTTCATTTATTATAATTGATATTGTTATCTTCGGTGTGCAGGATTTGCAATGCAAAATTTGGTGATTCGGACATCACTGCCGTGTTCGGAGAGCGGACCAAAACCCCCAAAACGACACCGGAAGCGCTGAAAACAGGCATCTGGAGGCCCGAAAAGGCCGAAAAGGGCCGGCCAAGAAAATTCACTGGGAAAAGCGATTTGGTGTCAGTCTACTGAAAACGGGCATCCGGAGGCCCGGAAAAGTCCGAAAAGGGCCGGCCAGGAAAATTCACTGGGAAAAGCGATTTGGTGTCAGTCTGCTGTCTGCCAGACTGACACAAAATCGCTTTTCCCAGTAAATTTTCTTGGCCGGTCCTTTTCGGCCTTTTCCGAGCCTCCGGATGCCTGTTTTCAGCGCTTCCTGTCGTTTTAGGGGTTTTGGATTGTTCCGGAGACGCGCCAGCGATGTCCGAATCACCTCCTACCAGACTGACACCAAATCGCATTTTTCGGCAAATCTCTGTAGTTGCATGTACTTGCTTTAATATTTTTGATGATTTTGGGTGAAGAAAAATAAAAAAATCGTGAATTTCTTACAGGGCCTCAAAATGAGTTCCCTCTTTTCCTAATCAATGCATAAGCTTTAGGCAAAGCATAAGCCTCATATAAATGTAAATGCAGAGGCATATGGCCACCTCTTCAGAGATGCATAGCTCTCTCAAGGCTATGCTTAGATGCTTATGGCTAATGCCTAAGTCTCATGCATAAGCTTTATACATGAGGATTTGTGCACAAGTCTCATGTATGTGGCTTATTCATAAGCCTTATGCATAAAGCTTATGTATTAGCCTCATGCATGAGACTTATGCATATAGAGGCTTTGTGCACAAGTCTCATGTATGTGGCTTATTCATAAGCCTTATGGATAAACACTACAAGAGGCGGGGCCATTATCCATGTTTTTTTTTATGGTTTAGAACTAATCTTAAAATCCTCGAAGCATCAAAATATGCGTCAAAAAAAGCATCAAAATGGAAACGTCAAAATAAGTGCCGATACATGCATCGAAATAATAATGTTTTCCATGCTTTTTTCGACTGATATTTCGACTATCATTTTGACTGACATTTCAACTGACATTTCAACCGACATTTCGACCCTGTCGCACTTACCATATCTGCAATGCGCCCCCAATTGAGGTTGGCGCCTTCTCACTCAAGCTTCTCCAAAAGAAAGTACGTGTTATGGTGGCGAGCAATGTCCTCCTCTTCTCCCGTTGCCAGCCGACCAACCACTTGATTCTAAAAGTACCAAAACAACAAGATAAGCATTGATACTTACAAAGTAGACATAACATCAAATTAAACATACAAGATAAGCATTGATACTTACAAAGTAGACATGGAATGCATCCCAATCGCCACTTCCAAGGTGAGAGCTTCCTATGCTCTCCATTCGGGATTTGGCCGCATCCTCTTGTTGCTTGTAGCATTGGGGATTTCTTGCATGCTTTTGCTTCTCCTCATTCCAATCCTCGTTGCTCATTACCAAGGCTTCTCACCCCCTGCCTTCACTCTCCTAGTCACATCTCCCCATCAATGTTTCATGACGTCCACCATGTGGTCCTTTATCCACCTTATGGGGGCGACATTACTATCGCCGACCGGCTTGTACTCATCCTTGATTTGATTTATGACTCTATCTTTCTTATCTTTATCCAACTTTGGCCACCATAAAGTCATAAATTCATTTGCAAAGACAATGTGGCAAAGCTCGCGGATGCGGCTCTTCATCTCTTGTCTGACATTATCCAAAACCACATTGCCATTGACAATTATGTAATATTTTTTCCCCCATCGGCGGGTGAGGGCTGTGTGTCAAAACGTCACGAGATGATCACGAGCATGGAGTGCTTTTGGCGCTACATGGGGAAGGACGCTCATGTGGAGGCGTATACCCATCCGTGCCCCCACTTGGACAACAACCGCCTCCACCTCCACTACTCCAGAGCCTTGTCCTCTGTGAGTGGATGAGCAACCTGAGGGAGGGGTTCTGGGGGGCGGCTCTTTGTGGGGTTTGTACAAGTGAACTAGGGTTAGCGGTGGTGGTCCCGATGGTGCGGCTAATGTGCCCACCCCTCTCCCAAAATATTGTTGTGCCATCGCTCTTTGCTCGGGCGTGGCTTGTGCTAAAAAAACCATAAACTGGTTAGGCAACATGGCATATGGAGAGAATGATAGAGAGTAAGCCGGTGTCTCATCTGGAGTATGAGACATGTTTCTACACACACATAACAAAGAACACATGGACACTTTAATAAGAGCATACACATGAATTATCCCTCAACATTCATTCATTTATGTATGAGGCCTTATGCATAAAGCCTATGCATAAAGCTATGCATGAGGCTTATGCATAAAGCTTATGCATAAAGCATGCATAAAGCTTATGCATAAAGATTATGCATAAAGCATGCATGGGAATTATGCATAAAGCTTATGCATAAAGATTATGCATAAAGCTTATGCGCAAACCTACAAAGCTATACATGAGGCCTTATGCATAAAGCTATGCAGCATGAGGCCTTATGCATAAAGCATTATGCATAAGGCTTATGCATAAAGCACTATGCATAAGGCCTTAAGCATAAAACTATGCATGAGACCTGATGCATAAAGCTATGAATGAGCATAAGGCCTTAAGCATAAAACTATGCATAAGGCCTTAAGCATAAAACTATGCATGAGGCTTATGCATAAAGCATGAATGAGCATTATACATAATGCTTATGCGCAAACTTACAAAACAAATCCCCAGCACCCAAGGGTGCCATAATAATAGAGGAAAGATAGAAAAGCACTTACCTCTTTTTTGTGATGTCGAAAAAGAGGATTAGAGGACCTACAAAACCAACAAAAGGGTGAGGAAAGGATTAGTAATGCATACATACAAAAGCTTATGCAAGCTATGTTAAAGCTTATGCAAACTATGCCGCTATGCAAGCCTTATGCAAGGTATGCTAAAGCTTATGCATGAAGCCTTATGTATAAAGCTTTAAGCATAAAGCTATGCATGAGGCCTTATGCATAAATCTTATGCATAAAGCATTATGCATGAGGCTTATGCATAAAGCACTATGCAAGCCACGCTATCCTAAACTAAACCATACCCCGGCACTATGCATTAAGCATGCACGCATAGAGCTTAATGCATGCATAGATTAAGCTCTATGCATGCATAGAGCTCTATGCATAGAGCTTAATCTATGCATATATCTCTATGCATTATGAATGCATGCATAGAGCCTAATCTATGCATTAAGCTCTACGAATAGAGCTTAATGCATAGATTAAGCTCTATGATTAGAGCTCTATGCATGCATTAAGCTCTATATGGAGAGGACCTACAAAATAAAACCCCTCTTTTTGGTAGATAAAAATAGAGGAAAGAGAGGATAAAAAGACAGGAAAGCACTTACCTCGTTTTGGTGATGTTGAAAGAGAAGATTAGAAGACCTACAAAACCAATAAAAGGGTGAGGAAAGGATTAGTAATGCATACATACAAAAGCCCTAAGAACCTAATGCATACATACAAAATCAAAAAGAGAGGAAAGAAAGAAAAGAATTTACCTCTTTTTGATGAAGTTGAAAGAGAGGATTAGAAGACCTACAAAAAAAAACAAAAAGTTGAGAAAAGAATTAGTAATACAAAACCCTAAAAGTGTGAATATCATGGATACACAAGGAGGTTTATCCTTTAACACACACACACCAAGTTAACAACCAAGTGGAGAGGAGAGGATAGGGGAGGGGAGGGGAGGGGAGGGGAGGGAGGGCAAAGAAGGAGGTGGAGAAGAGCTTGGGAGAGAGTAAGAACCTGCAAAACAAATGAGAAAGCAAAAAAACAAGAAAATTATCTATAATTACATACATATACATTTTACATCACATGTACATGTGTTAAATTTGTAGCAATGTGATGAACTATGGTGGATAAAATTCTAGAATCAACATCAATAACAAAGAGATTAGATGATAATTAAGATGCGATGAGCAATTAATTGATAGCTTAATGTAGGCATGGATAATAAAAAACCGGCAAATTCTCATTATGCCAATGCCTCAATTTATAGAGTTTACATCCAAGCATCCAATCCCACTGATTTCTCCTTGATTCACTCCACCTCTTTTGCTTGATTCTCTCTACCTCTCCCAGAATATCTCCACACCGCCTAAATCTCCTCATGCTACCCTTTATTCTCTCCCAGTATTAGATACTTCTCACCTTTTCACAGCTTCTCTCACATTTACAGATTCTCTTTTATAGCCTCTTACCAAGGGCTTGTTCCCGCACACACCCTATTCACTTGTATATTTCAACACCTCCCCTCAAGTGAATACTCTTTGCACACCTGGACCCTATACCAAGTTTCTCTCTTACTTGATAGTCTGCCGACAACCAGTGCCTCAAGTCCCTAAACTCATAGTCCTTGACACACACACTCTCTATGTGTCTCAAGTCCCTAAACTCATAGTCCTTGACACACACACTCTCTCTCTCTATGTGTCCAAGGCTACTACAAGTGCCCGTGACCTTGACTAAAGTGCTCACACATACATCTACCGCATGGCCTACATCATCGATGGCTTAGAGGTGGTTTTACTCTATTGGGGCAGGTTACATTGGGTTGTGGGGTTTCTCTCTCTCTCTTTCTCTCTCAGAAAAGATGATCTGACTCCACTTCCTTAGGAGCCTCCATGAAGTTTGCCAATGTCGTTCCTTCTCCACCACTGGGTTTACTGTAGCAGTCTCTTGCCGTGTGTCCTGGCTTTCCACAGTTGTTGCAACAAGTGAAGGTCCTTCCTCCTACTCTGCCTCTTCCTCGTCCTCGTCCTCGAGAGAATCCTCCTTGGGTGAAGAATGTTGTTTCCTCTCTTGCTGTTGAGTCCAGCCGTTTCTTCTCTTTACCTCTGGTCTCTTGCTCTAGTAGAGCTCCTTCTATCTCGTTTAGCTTCAATTCAGGTGCATTCTTTAGTGTTGCTACAATTTTTTCATATTCACCTTTGTCCACACTCTTCAGAGGCACTGCTAGTGCCTCATCATCTTCTACCTTTTTGCCAATAGCTACCAGTTGTTGCTTAATGCTTTTATATCTATTCAAGTGTGTGATTAAAGGTTCACTTTCCTTCATATCCAATTTGTAGAATTGCATTAACAGATTTATCTTTGAATTTTTAGCTTGTGTGCCAAATAATTTATTGAGTTCATCCCATGCATCTTTCGCCCATTGTATCCCTGTGATGTGATGAATGATTTCATCATTTAAATTGAGTGCGATAAGTCCCAATGCTTTTTCATTTCTGCTCTTCCACTCATTTTTCCCTCTCACCTGTGGGCATTCATCTCTTCCCTCAACTAGCCCCCACAGATTTTTCCTCATGAGCAGATACATGGTGTTTGTCTGCCATGTGTAAAACTGCTCTCCATTAAATTTGGCTCTCTTGTGCTGTACTCATGATGATGTGAAGGGGGTCTTTACCTCTTGATCCAATTTCAAGATTCAAGGGCAGGTTACCCTTTTACAACTCAATCTGGTGTTTAGGTGATGATTACAACACAGATTTATCAGTATAAAATCACCAAAAATTACATTAAACCAAGGGTAACAAATCTGTATGGAATGGTTAGAGTATCAAACCATCTCTGAATTACAATATGAAGTTATAGGGATCTGTATCAAATACCTAATGGTTAATTTAAACCCTCAGTTGTACCAAAATATAGTGATTAGTACTGATTAATCACTAATTAGCAAACTAATCCTCTATTTTGTGTGCAGAAAACAGAGTATGCGAGGAGTCCAGATCTGAGGCCTTAGAGTTCAAATGAGCTCAAATCCTTTCAAGGATATAATTAGCAATTAGTCTAGTACTGATTAATCACCATGTCTCTATCACCATGTCTAGCAACCAGTGGGATTGGATCTCATCAAACACAACATCCCTGCTTACCCTCAGCTCACGTGTAGCAGGGTTATAACACCTGTATCCCTTTTGCTCAAGGGAATATCCAATAAACACACATTTTTCAGCTTTGGATCCAGCTTAGTTCTCAGCTCATCTGGCACATGCACATATGCAATGCATCCAAAGACTTTCAGATGAGATAAATCTGGTTTTCTGCCAGTAAACCTCTCCTCTGGAGTTACATCATGTATGGCTGCAGTTGGAGTCTTGTTCATGATGTATACTGCTGTAGAAACAGCCTCAGCCCAATAGCAATGCGGCATATTCTTCTCTTCCATCAATGCTCGCACAATCTCAGCAATGTGCCTGTTTTTCCGCTCAGCAACTCCATTTTGCTGCGGAGTGTATCTGCATGTATACTGTCTCCGAATACCATTCTTCTTCAAATATTTAGAGAACTCATTGGAGAAGTACTCTCCCCCTCCATCTGACCTTAGGCACTTTACATATTTCCCTATTTGCTTTTCAACCAAAACTTTGAAATTCTGAAAGTGAGTGAACACCTCACTCTTCTCTTTCATGAAATATACCCACACTTTCCTTGTGTGGTCATCAATGAAAGTCACATAATACCTGCAGCCTCCCATAGATATGGTCTTCGTAGGACCCCATACATCCGAATGCACAACATCTAGTGCATTTCTGCTCACATATCTGTTACGTGGAAACACATGCTTTGTTTGCTTCCCAAATTGGCATGCTTCACATATTTTCTGCATACCTTCCACTTTAAATTTTGGCAGCCCTGTCACAATTCCTTTTGTCTGCATAGACTTCAATCTCTGCACATTTACATGTCCAATTCTTTTATGCCATATGTCTGTGTCTGCAACAACTCCTGAACCATTTGCAAACATCGCAACACTCATTTCAGGCATGTCTACATCCAACGTAAACATTCTGCCCACTCTGTTGCCTTTTGCAACCAACCTGCACTTATCTTTGAAGTCTTCGACATAACATCCATCAGGGTTAAACCGAACCTGCAAACCCTGCTCAATCATCTGGCCAACTGAAACCAGATTCTTTGTTATGTTCGGTACATGAAGTACATCTGCAAGGTACTTCACTTTGCCATCCTGCATAGACAATGGCACATCTCCAATGTGGGCAATTGGATGAGCAGTGTCATCCCCTGTTTCCACAAAACCTGGTCTTTCCGAGTTTTTCATCTCCTTGAACCACTCCCCATGACTCGTCATGTGGTTCGAAGCGCCTGAATCCACATACCATACATTATCTTTTTGTGCTGCATCAACATTTTCAGACATGGCATTCACAACATGCTGCATAACAAACAACCTTTCATTATCCTCATTATTTCTGCTTGAGGATGCATAGTTGTTTTGCTGCACTTTCCCATTTTGCATGTCAGCCTGCTTCTTATAACATTCTGCCTGCACATGTCCAGTCTTACCACAATAATAGCATTAAAGTGCATCATTGTACTGCCTTTGCCAATTTCCACGGCCTCTTTGACTCCCCTTGCCTCTAAATTTGCCTCTTCCACCTGCGTGTTGTTGTTGTTGTTGTTGATTCTGGGACTGTTGTTGTTGCTGCTGCTGACCATAATTCTGATTACCTGTTCGGCCACCTCCTTGACCACGTCCACGGCCTCCTCTACCTCGTCCCCTTCCTGAACTCGTGTAGAAGGCCTGTTGCTCTGAACTGTTTTTGCTTTGTGAAGACTGTTGGTCTTCACCCAAGCTCTTCTCTTCAATAATCAGCATAGATACCAAATCTGTAAAGTTGGGAATGTTTTCCCGAGTCTGAACAGACGTCTTAAACGCCTTGTATTGTGGCCCGAGACCACGTAGACAGACTTCCACCTTGTCATCATCATCTACTGACACACCAATAGATGCAAGGGATTCCACAATGCCCTTTATCTTCAACGCATAGTCATTCACAGACATGCTCTTTTTCTCCACAGTATGAAGTTCATTCTTCAACTGTATCTTACGTGCCTTGGTATTTGTTTCATAAAGCTTTACCAAGGTGTCCCACGCCTCCTTGGGGGACTTGGCATCCTGAATGTGCCCAATCATGGTGTCCTGTATACTAATGGAAAGCCAATACATTACTTTCCTGGCTCCTTGGTTCCAATCTTTAAACTCTTTCACATCTGCAGCAGTCGGATTTATATCCGGTATCTCCGGTGCCTCTTCATGCTCACCTTCTATGTAGTCCCAATAGCCTTTTCCCATCAGGAAATTTGTCAACCTGAACCTCCAAGCATGGAAGTTATTCTTGTCCAGCTTCTCAGCCACAATCTGTGTTATGCCATCATTAGACATCTTGCCAAACACACAATTTTACCAGAAACTGCACTCTGGTTTTTCAGCACAACTGCTATATTTTCTGCGCAGCGGTACTGTAGTACTCTCAAATGTCACCAACAGTGACTTCAATGTGCATACATACACCCAATGGCAACTGTAGACCTCTTTGCAGCACCCACAGTGTCTGCACAGTCAATCTGTCTTCCTGCAGTTCGTAAAACAGAGTTCTGCAGAGAATCGATGACTTACCCGCAGTGCTTGAAATCGCCTGCTTTCTGAAAAACGGAGGTCCAGACGCGCCCGCAACGCGTTTTCGGCCCGAAAATTTTAGTCCAAAGGATTGTGTAGTTGCCCTATAGCTTTACTCCCGCGAAGAAAGCTCCTCAATCAGAGATCGTTGCCGGTGCCTCCCGTAAGGGTGTAGTCACCAACACAAATAGGAGAGAGTAATTGAAGCTCTTACCCTCGTACCGCTTCCTGTGGTTCTCTTGCTTGCAGCTCAGCCCTTAGCACGAACCAGGCTCTGATACCATGAAAAGATGCAGGGGGGAAGAGAGCTTGAGCTCTTGCAAGCACACACACACACTCACAAAACCCTAATAGAGAACACACAAGGTGAGAGGCTGAAATCTTCTTCTTCTCTACTCAACACTCAACACACCATATACAAGAATAAGAGTACACACAATATGAAAGGTACTCAACCAATACATACACGGGTTCTCTATAGTGTGAACCCGACTAAATGAGCTGGCGCTATAACTATGCCAGTCTCTAGAATGGCTGTCACACAGCCTGTCATCCCACTGGCCGCATATCACCCAAGATCTCACCAACCATGCCAGTGGTGTAAGTGTGGGGCCTATCCCCCAGGCGGGTCATCACTGGCCACCGCCTCACTAGAGCTCGATATCTCAACACTTGGGACACCTCTTGAATGGGGTCTAGATCCAACTCCACTATGTCCATCATATTGCACTAGAACCAATAGGAATTTAACCAATTCCATAGAGGTTCTACCACCTCTCATTCTAAGTCGAATGGATCCCAAGACTCCTGTACTAGTAATTCTTTCCATTCCTCCCGCTCTTCCTTGTCACCACATTGGGTCCTTCCTCCCAAATGAGAGTCATGTCATGTAGGGCAGTGCCCCTTGCACTCTCATCGGGGCCTTTTTCCAAGGGCAAGGTCATTGTCCCCCCCGGGTTAGGGATATGCAAGTTGTCTCGGCCCCAATCATGGATTACCTGGGCTGCCCTCAACCAAGGCCTTCCGATGAGCAAGCTATAGGCCCCTCGAGTTGGTGGTAGGTCTAACACCACAAAAGTCGTTTTGCATACTAATCCCTCAAAACTGATCGAAACTTGCTTGACTGGTCCCACGGGCATCACTTCTCTTTGTTCTATCACTCGGATGGCGAAGGGAGCTCGCTCAGTAATTCGGAGACCCAAGACTTTCCTAGTAGCTTCAGGCATGATATTAACACCAGAACCACCATCCACAATGGCCCCTCTAATTTGAGTCCCTCCCAGGGAGCCTGTCACCCTTGGGCTTCACTGATGATCGGCCACTCCTGGGATAGTGAGTTATATCCTTTCTTGCTGCCTCCTGGGTTATCGCCCACTACTACTAGATGTGGCTTCCCCCCTAGTTGCCATCGATTCCATCCAATGCTAGACTAAGCCTATCAGTTGCTCTCCTATTTTCTGGCCCAAACCACATAATTAAGGAAGGGTGATTTCCACATTTGCTCCTGCCAACTTTTCCTCCCAACTTAAATTACTAAACTTGGGTTGGGTAGACTCCTCATCTACCTTTGAAGATGTGGTGGTTTGGGCAATGACCAAGGTAGGCACCGCTTCCTTCTCCATGGATGGTGTTTGAATGAATTCCTCCACCGCCTCCTTAAAGCTTGTTCCACAATGGATGGGTAGGTACTCCACCATTAGGGAGAGGAGTTGTTGACTTTGGCGCTTTCCTATGTAGGTCTACGTATACATGTATGATTTACATTAAACTACTATTTTGTTAATCCCCTCCTACATGCCAATATGCAATGTAAGTCAACCTTATAAAAAAATACCATGTGCTATGTTACATGTACTTTGAATTACCCCCTAGGCACCACACCGCCCTTTAAAAATTTGAATAGCTAACCCTCTAGAAGTGAAAAAGAAAACTCAAAAGAAAGCCCATCCTAGCAAGGGGACTTTTCCCTACCCATGGATGCTCTTCAGAGCAACAGAACACTTCTCCTTAGTAGAAGATCTCTCTACCCAACTAACCTCCTCCTGGCTAACTATACAAGGAACAAATCCAAGCAACCTATCTTCATTAATCCATCTCTCATTACATACATCCTCTCACGACGACGGCCAATGGTAGAACCAAAGAAAGAAATTCAGCAGATACCTAGCCATTTGATCAAGGTTTGTGAGCAAAACAACAAAGATCCAAAAAAGAGGAAATAGCATCCTTATATATCTTAATTTTAAGTGAGGAGAAGAAAACTTTAGAGTCAACAACAGAAATGCATTTTTGGATAAAATCCTTGTTTTATTAGCTTTAGCGAGTGCAGCTTTAGTTAAAACATGCCTTGCATTAGCCCACCCATTGCTAAAATTGATAAGGGGACGTCTCATTATTAATCAGAGCAGCTTACTGCAAAGCCAAATAGATCTGAGAAGAATCATTCAGTTGAATAGGCAACTTCTTTTTCTTAAGATGGAGGAGAGGCCACCTGCTCTGCAGCACAGCGGAAGCACGACGCCTTGTGGGGAGCAGGTGTGCGAGTAGCGGGCTGTCTGGTAAGACCATTTCACGTTGCCTGCCATTAATAGTCCCAGCCCCCGCAGGTAGGCTTCCACTCCAGGCTTCTCTACGAGGCTTGACTTCTGGGCCTCGGCCATCATCTGCGCACTCAGCTTGTCCACCCCCTCCACCATGCGCACAGCCTCCCACACCGCGTCCGCAAAAGTGAACCCTGGCGCGGCCTCGCGTGCCCGGAAGATCACAGATGGCAGGTTGAAGTAGTCCCCATGGCTCACCTCAGCTTCAAAAGAGAACAGATCATTGTACAGCGCTACATGATCCACCACTGCGTCGTGCAGCTGCAGCAGCAGCTCGCTTTCTAGCGTCTCCTCGTCCAGCTCGATGTGGAGGCCGTATTCCAGCAGGATGAGGCATGACGGAACTAACGAAGCGGGCCGGCGTATCACTTTGACGTACTCGTCGACACCTGGAACGCGCCCAGTGCTCCGGAATCGAGCTTGGATCATGTTGGCATCAACGTAGCGTCTGGTGGCCTGCAGGAAGCGAGACTGCATTTTGAGAGGCATGTCTCTGGAGATGTCCTTCCAGATGTCATGCAGGGCAGCAAGCCCTTTTTGGATATTGCGGGTTTCCGAGACTGCTTCTACGGTGCTGTCCGCAGCAGCTGAGAGGTGAAGATCGAGGGTTTGGCCAGCAAAGCATGCGAGGATGAGGTTGCGGCGTGGTTGCCAGACATGATCAGTGGCACAGCCACGAATAGAGAGATTGTCATCATCGGTGTCAGTGAGGAAGAACCAGCTCACCAACTTGGTGATCGGAACTAACCGCTGCGCTGCGCATTGGGCATAGCTGACGCTGCAGAAGAAAGGAAGCAAGCAGTCACGAAGGAACTGGGCAGCTTCAGGGGAAGCGGGCGCCGCAGTGGCCAGGATCCAGGGGTCGCACTCCGCTTTGATGATCTCGTACTCGGGATGCAGCATGGGCTGGAAAGAGCAGGCAGGGACCCAGTCGTATGTTTCGCTAGGCTCCATAGAGAATGAATGCTATGAAGTGGAACTTGAACTGGTGATATTTTGAGAGGCTACAGAAGATGATGATGATGTGTAGAGAGGCGAGTAAATTATGTGTGTGAGAAGGCTACCGATGATGCCCTTCTTTTTAATAAGCGGTCGGGTCGATCACCATCAATAATTAGGTCGGCTCACGACTCCTTTTTCACATCATCGTGTCTCTTCTCTCTCGAAAGTCTGTCTTTTTTTAAGGAATTTTCGAAGAAAATTCACTGACTCCCATTCTAATTAGGTGGGCTCACGACGACTCCTCCTCCACATCATCGTGTCTCTTCTCTCGAAAGTCTATGTTTTTTAGAATTTTCGAAGAAAATTCACTGACTCAACGTTTTTTTTCTTTTCTTTTTTCCAAGGAAACTTCTAAACCCAGAGTGCTGAGAAGCCTGAGATTCTTACTTGCATCATATGGCCACCCCGTGCGAATTACAATGTGCTGAATTGTTGTTAACACTCTGGTTTCCAAGGAATGGGTTGTCTTCTTGGACAACATGATTTGGATTTCTCTTTTGTGCCATGTAAGCTCAATGGAGGTATAAAATATTTACTTGGCTTATCAAGTCTTATATTTGAGCCACAAAATAATCGACTCAAGGCCCATTTATGATTTTTTTTTTAAAAATACTTAAAATTTCCTTGAAACTACTTGAGAGCGCTTGTGGAGGAAGCATTTGCCTATCGTAAAAGTTTTGGAAAAAAAAACATTTTTAAACTTACTAAAATAGTATAAAAATATATTAATAACCTTATCTTCAAGGAGACTTGTATAAAACGCGCGTCTTTTATTGATAAAAGGTACATGGCTTATATTCATATAGTTAGTTTTTTTAATTGCATTTGTAGAGCTCAAAATACTATTTAAGGTATTTTGAACGTAAACTTTTAAAATTATAACTTTCTTACAAATAATCACGACGATGAAGAACTATGTTTTTAAATTTTCTTACACTTGATACATATTTTTTCCACTAATATCTTATGTTGAGAGTATTTCCTCGCTAGGAATTTCTTTGAGACAATATCATAGAAAAGAAATGAATTTTTTCTAAAACTCTTAAAAAGCTACAAAAGTAATCTCGCTAGGAACGATGGAAGCTTGAGTGGCGGAGGAGGAGGAAGGAGGGAGCACGCTCACGCACCTCAACCGCTGCCGCCATCTTATCTCTCTCTTACCTGCTCTTAACTGCTACCATACCCGGGGGAGAAAAAAGGCACCATACTCTCTCTCTCGTTTGCTCTCTACAGCAGCACCAAGGCTGGCCGGCATACTAAAGAGGGCTACGTGGGACAACAGCGAGCAAGGCAAGGCGGGCAAGGACAAAAGCAGCTATGCGAGACTCAATAAATGGCAACAACGCCGACGTCAACAAAAATGATGCATACCCCCAGCCAGCGCGAGGATAGTAAACTCATTCATTTGCTTGCTGTGGAGGGGCTGCACAATCGTCAGCCACCGGTCGATGGCCACCCGCAGCTATAATAGCGAGATTCTTTTTGCCAGATTCTCTCCATCTTGCACCCCAGTCGGTGTTGCACCTCCCCACAATAGTGCGTCGCGTCGGGGTGCTCCTTTTCCTCGATATCGACATCGATCGCGTGACCGCACCATAGTGCGTAGGTCGTCCCTTTGAGTAGTCTCGCTACAGAGCCTAGGAGCTTGCCCCAACGACACCGCAAAGCTTCACCATGGATTTCGCCAAGTTCAATAGCCTGCACACTCTACGGGATTGGGTGACTACTTTCCATCAACTTGCCCTATTTTTATTTATTATTTATCATTCTTTTCTGCATTTATTTCACTATCTACAAAAAATATAAATAAAAAGAACAAGACCTAGTAAAATCTAGATTCCAATCATGAGCGGGGGTAGGTCACCAACTGTGTGGTGGTTTAGAGGGTTTCTTTGGGATGCTTTCCTCCGTTTCAGGCCTACCAGGGCCGAACTTGACTGCATGAGTCAAGTTGTCTCTTCCCGCTGGATTGAGATAGGATTATTGCCTTTGAGCTTGCGAGAGCCCAAATAGACTCTTGTGTTGACATAGCTCACGACATTGCCTTGTCCGAAGATGACCCTGTAGGTCCATCCTAGCGATGGACGACACTTAATTTGGGGGCGATCAGCCCTCAAAGGCTGATGATGATGAGTATGACCACTCCACCAACAATCTCCTTGACGAGGAGAAATACGGAGTGTATCCTTTGAAACTGATGACATTGATGAGGAAAAGATTGACATCTCTAGGGGGTTCCTTGCTAGGTTATTTGCCTATGCACTAGTCAAACGACAATTTTACTAGCCTAGTTTGTTCAAGGACGTCCAAGGTCAATAAGCATGAGCACCTCAAGATTGGAGGTTTACTACAACCATTGGATATTCCTAGAGGGAAATGGGAGAGTATTTCCATGGATTTCATCACTCGTCCAATGCGAATGAATCAAGGAAATGATTCGGTTTGGGTAGTGGTTTTGACAGATTGACCAAGATGGTCAAGTTTATAGCTATTAAGAAGACGGTCAAAACACCCGAGTTAGCTAGTTTGTTTATCGAGCATCTCTACAAACTATATGGCCTGCCCATAGATATAGTCTCTGATTAAGATAGGAAATTTAATATCCACTTTCGGAGTGAATTCTTCAAAAGGTTAGAAACTACTCTGAGTATGAGTACGCCACACCATCCGTAGTTGTCAGACAGAAAAGAGTAACCAAGTGTTCGAAGATATGCTTCGAGCATATGTTAGCAAAAGCCAATCCAATTATGAGGAGTATCTGTCGCATTTAGAGTTTGCTTATAACAGTTCAAAACATTCGGCGTCTAGATTTAGTCCATTGATGTTGATGCATGTTTTCCAGCTCTGCTGATGCGCGCTCCTATAGCCGTAGGGCTATAGAAGGAGAAGCTGCAATCTATCAAGGAGTTCCTTGAAGATATACAAGATATGTTGCACAGATATATATATAATATCTCGTAATAGTCTCTCTCTCTCTCTCTCTCTCTCTCTCTCTCTCTCTCTCTCACACACACACACACACACACACACACACACACTCAGTCATTCTCTCTTTAACTCTCTCAAACTCTCCTATGCTCTCTAACTCTCTCTATTTCTCTTGAACTAGCCAACTCTCTCTCTCTCTCTCTCTCTCTCTCTCTCTCTCTAACACTCACACACTCTACATTTCTCTCTTTAACACTCGTTCCTAATTCCATCAATTTTGCAACCAATGGAGTGGATTAGTATCCCTTAACCTCTAGCTTATTTAACTCCACTAGCAATGGAACCACTCACTTCCGAGCCTGGACACCAATGGAGAGTCGTGGTCTGCATAGGGAGTGAAGCTCGCATAGTTCTTGTTGTATTGAGCACCGAGGAGCTAGCGGTGATGAGTCTGGCTAGGGCACGAAAGCATCCCTAAAGGAGAGTATGAAAGGTCAAGTGGTCCAAAGGGAGTTGGCACTCCAATATCCACCCAATTCCTAACACTCAAGAGAGCTATGGAAAGAGCAAGCTATGGAGAAGCTTACCCTTCTTTTAGCCTATCGTGCTTTTTCTTGTTAGTTCTAGGTCCAGTCATGCAAGTAAGTACTCTAATGTTATGAGAATATATTTTAAGCTCTCTTAGAAATATTATTCTACCCTCTTAGATAACGTGAAAATGCTTGGATTATCCTTGCATCATGCCAAATAATGTTAATAGCATGGATGATGCCATTATAAAAATTAATATTTTTTTGTACATTTACATATGATTGGGTCCTCCAATGTTTGTTATAATTGGTTTGTATGGATGTGTGATTCTTGGGTTGCTTATGCCTGGCAAACATGTGTGTAGTGATGGTTAGAATACTTATGGAATATTTGTTTACCAATTTACTATTAGCTATTTTATAGGTGAAGATAATTTAGAAGATTGAGGAGGATACACATAATTTTATTTGTTGACACACATTTTTGTAAGCAAGCTTTGTATCTACATGTGCTAACTAGTGCACATTTTGATTTATGTTGAAAGTTTAAATTTATAACCTTAGACTTGAACTTTAATACTTTTCTAAAGTGTGATATGCTTTAACCCTAACCTTAATTTATGGACACTCTATTTTGAGCTTAAGAGAGTGCTGTGCAAGTAAAAGTATCTTTTTGTATTTTTGGAGGCTATGGGCTACTTTGGAATGAAAAAAAATATGTAAATACTCATGTGAGGGGAGAGACCACACACAAGAGGGGAAAATTGCACCCAATGTTGAGTTGTTTTCATGAGCTAAGTATTTTACATGTAACTTGTGGTTTTTGATGAGTTGATTAGGTTGAATAACATATTTTCTTACAAGTCTCTATTTTCCTAGAAGTCCTAGAAGTGTCCGTGTCAGTGGTATCAAAGCCATGGGTCTCGGAAGATGGAGGCAAGAATTAAAAATTTGAAAGCATAAATCAAAGGTTTCAAGAGTTGCAGGCTTTTATCTAAAGGGCAAAGACCATAAGGTAAAGGAAATGATAAACCACTCTACATAACCATAAAACCATCCTTTTTCTTGAAAAGTGATTTTCAAATTTTCTAAACCTCTTGTTAATCTGTCTACACAACTAAAATCAGCATACTGGCTCCACTTTTAGATTGCTAAACCACTACCTATGACAGAATTCCATAATGGATAGTGGATACTTGCCCATAAATCAATTTGGAGGAAAAAGCGATTGGCTGTAAATTTCTTGATTAAAATTTAATTAAGTGGAAAATTCAAGATTTTAAAGGATAATAAATACTTTGAAATTTTTTTCCTTCTCCTTTCCATCCATGGGCGGCAAATCAGAAGCGCTAGTAGATTCTTTCTCCTTTCTCATAGTCGCATGCAGACCGCGGGTATTACACTCATGAAGAAACCTTTCAAAAACAAGTTTAAGCTTTGAGCTTTGAAAGCTTTAAAGCTTATCAAATTATAAGCTTTTAAATGCGTATAACATTGAAAAGCTTAAGTGACTTATAAGCTAAAAAACTTCATTAGGGAAAATTTGGACTCAAATTGGGCTCTTTAAGGATTTGTACACATTCTCTCTCTACAAAACGGGTGCATGGTGAAATTTTTACAAATCCAGTCATAAGTGATCGGACTTTGGATATTGGAAATCTACTCTTCGAGCATGATGGGCAACATCATCACCAAATTTGGGGACTCATTGAATATGCTAAATTGCCCATCATGCTACATATCATTAGAAAGGTCTCAAAGAGTAGATTCCAAATGTCCAAACTCCGCTCGCTTCTGAGTTGATTTGCAAAAATTTCACAATGAGCCCATTTTTGTAAAGAGAGAATGTGTACAAATTCTTAAAGAGCCCAATTTGAGTCCAAATTTCCCCCAATGTATATTTCTTTAAGCTCTAAAACTCTTCTTAGTCTATATAATAGGGACATTCCGGCTTACTGAATATTTGTAGGAAGAATTATAGAAAAAGTTTATATTTTCTCTTTGAAAAATTAGAAGACTTCTTACAAGTAAAACATTTGGGCATTACCAAATTAGGAATTTTAAAAAAATAAAAATGGAGATGCTTTTTCAATGCCAGTTTCCTCATCACATCAAGCCTTGGGTAGGATTTTTGAATACTCAAAACAGATTCGAAGTGACTTTAAAAATCTTGCCAAAGTCGACCAAAACTCAAGACTCTTAGTTATGCACGGAATTCATTTGGAATTGGAGTAAAGGATGGTGCTAAGATCAACCTTTGGACAAATGTTTAACCCAAATTCAACATGGTTTAAAAGCAAAGTTTTTTGTTTTTATTAATTTATCCACATCATAAATTGCATTTTCTTTCTTTCTTTATTTGTGATGCCCGATTTACCTGCACAACCCACTATGCAAGTAATTTTATGCACTTCAAGAGCAAATTGCAAGTGAGTGTGAAGTCTGATGCAAGTTAGAGCGACATATGAACCAATTTAAGCACAATCTTGACTCTTTCGTCTGTGATGACAAGGAGGAAAGTGATCATGTTAGGCGCACTATGAAAGACAATTTGCATGCCCAAAGTTCCTGGAAAGACTCATGGATTAGCTCAAAGGCATTCATGTTCTAGAACTATGATGGCAAGAAAGACACACGAGTACGCATTTCATGGCTTAGTCAACTGGATGACTATTTTTCAAAAATTCTTAAAAAAGGGGCAAGACTAAATGTGCTTATAACCATTTGATTGGAAGTGTTGCTTTGTGATGAAATGTGATCAAGCATGGTAAACATCGACCTATAGCTTGGAAGAAGTTCCAGAATGTCTAAGCTTACATCAACAAATTCTAGAACATTCTATTGCGGGTTCAAATGATCAAATTTATATGGATTGGTTGGGAAGTTGAATGGAAGAAGGGACCTCTGATGGTTTTATTATACATGGGAAGTTATTTTTTAATCAATTTGGAAAATGAAACTTCATCCAAAAGTTAGGGTTTTAAGTGGGTCATTATTTATCAAGGGCAAGTAAAGGCAAGATTTTAGAACCAAGATGGTCTACCATGTGTAGTTTGTAAGTGCAAAGATGAGACAATTAGAGACCTTTTTTAGTATTTCAAGGGAATTCAAAGCATTAGGCTCAAAACATATAGATTCTGTGTAGGAGAATAAAAATTTTAACGTTCAATGCTTGATTTCCTTATTTGGACTAGTGAGGATAGTGAGGAAGCCATGAATAGTTGGTTGTTAATGAAAAGGGTTCCAAAGATGACATAATTGGACACTTTTTCGAATTGCAATGGAATTCAAGGCATTACGCTCAAAACATAAAGAGTGTGAATGAACCATTCAGAAGTTTAGAAATAGTATTATGTTTGATAGAGAGGAGAAAACTCTAGAAACTCTTGCAAAAGAAGAGCCAAGAAAGGTTAACTTAACTATTAGCAATGATTTTTTAAAGGAAAATTCCTAGGAAGAAAATGGCCAACTCTAACCATTAATAACTTGGAGGCCTTTGCCATCTTCACCAATTATGGCACTTGCCTTCAATACACTACCTAGGATTTTTTGGAAGAGAAAATACAAGATGCTTTAACTTTGAAGATTTAGATATGGCAATTGCAGTAAAAGAGCTATAAGCAAAAGAATGAAGAAATTTGGCAAGCAATGGAAAACAGTGTGAAGGTGGTGGAGGACTTTCGCAATAAATTTAATGTGTCAGGATCCTGTGTTATCATGAGGTATGTTCTTTAAAAATAGATCATGTGTTATCATGAGGTATGTTCTTGAAAAATAAAGCTTGTTTGAATTTCAAAGTACACTACTCACACACACTAGATGCAAGACCAAAAAAACAAAAACAAAACCGTGTGTGATATGATTGCGTGGATTTAATTCCCATGACCAGTGACCATCTTGGAGCAAGAGGAATGATACGAAATACCAAAAGTTTGGAAGATGCATTAGTAACAATCCATTTTTTTCAAGACAAAAAGATTCCCCTGGTCCTTCCCAAGGTGCCATGGAGCTAAAACCAAATGTTGATGAAAATTGAGCTTTTCCTAGCCACACAAGAGGCCCTTTACGGTTCTTATAATTACATTGCTACTTTTTTTTACCATAGGGAGCACCTCATTGCTAACTAAGTTTCAATAAATTAATTTATCTTCAAATCATATATATATATAAATATATAATGTAAAGAATTAACGTAAATGTTCAAATAAATCTCTGAGTGTTAATATTAAATACACGTCCTTTTTTTAACAATTAGAATTTCAAATTCAAAGAATCTTGGTAAGTGTGATTATATTGGGAGGATATGGAGGGCAAGAGAGAATTTTTTGTTTCTATTTTTTGAGTCTGTCAAATAAAACAAAATACCTAAGTGGCCATTGACATAAAATATCAACCATCAAACATAGAAACGTTAACAAGAAAGGGCCTATTCTAGGATTTCTCTTCCTTGGTTCAGGCTAAATGGTCTTAAAGACCATCATTTTCATCCATGCTCCACCCCCACTATAGTAAGGATAAGGAGCGGACAACTCTGTGTGTACCTTTAGTTGGCATTTGATGAAGATTTCCATTCTATCCCAAAGTCTATAATGCCAACTAAAAGTTCACAAGGCAACAACAGAGTGCTTTCCCTTGAAGTCTCCTCTCCACCATAAGGACTCTCATAGTAGCTAGATGATCTGTAATGCTATGTTTTCATTGGAAACCAGTTGAAGAGAATCCATAGCTCTTCCATTGGCTAATTACACCTAGTGTCATATCCCCAAGCATAATCATACACAAGTATAGGGTATCCCTCATGCATCATAGGAGGAGCATCACTATGTGTTTACCATATACAAGTACATATCCCTCTGTGAAAGTCCCCATGATATCATGTATATGCCTTTCTAATTATTTCCACATCTTCTTAAGTTACCCTATTGTTCATCTTGTCTCATTGACCTGCTTTCCAGGCGAAGCAGCCTGTGCTCGTAATGTACAAGGGTCTATCCAAAATCCAAAGATCGAAGGGAGCCCCCTCTCTCTCACTAACTAGTGCATAGTCCACCACGCTTTTCCCTCTTGCTATTGTTTTGCATGTGAAATGTCATGTGTTGGGGCATAGTTGACTGCCATCCAATATGATTGTACGGTTTCTACACATCACTCGGGCGAGTGTTCTCCAGACTCTCATGGAATTCTTTCACAAGCTTTCCTTGAGTCTCTTTATCACATATGACTCTCTGTGGCATAGCATTCCTCTGCTTAGGATGCTTCCAGAGATACCCATCCTTTAGGAAATATCCATATGCTTTTCTGCGGATCCTCTTAAATTCTGAGTCAGACCAATTTTCTTGCCTTGTCAGAGTACTCAAATATTAACCAATAAGCAACCAATCTCCTTCATATATTTCCTCAATAAAAGACTCAAGTGCATTTGATAGGCAAATATGATCCCCTTTTGCATATGCTGTAGTATAGAACTTTGTACCCACATCATCAATGTCACTAATCATCTCTTTCTCATCTTCATATCTGGCTCTTGATAGCATATCTGCAACTGGATTATCTTTTCCCGCAATATGCTCAAACTCAGGATTTAGTGACTTGATATAAGCAATCCACCTAAGCATAGCAATATCTGGAGTGGTACAACTTGCTATCATCCCAAGAAGTGGCAAGCAATCAGTTTCCACAAGTACAGATGCCCCAATAAGATATTCTTTTTCACATTTTAGAGCAGTGACTATCCCCCATAATTCTCTCTTGATCTGTGGATACTTTCGTTGCCGAAAGCTTAATACCTTTGCTCCAAATCTAATTACATACCTATGATTATCCTCATCATCTTGCCCTACTGCCCATCCTATCCCAGTAGGACTAGTATCAACTGTAACAATCACAGGCCTGCCACACTCATAATCTGCCTTTCTCAAAATGGGTGATGATTGGAGCAAATATTTCAGCTTCCGCATAGCTTTAATATGTACTGTACTCCACAGAAATTTTTGATTTTTCCTCAAAAGTTGATAAAGAGGATCTGCTACATGTGCATAATGTGGGATCCAAATAACATAAAAGACGCATGCTCCAAGAAATCTCCTCAGCTCTGTAACATTAATGCATATTTCCTTCATTCTTTGTATTGCATCTATCTTGGCTGGACAAGGACGGCGTCCACTAGTACTACAAAGATGTCCCACTATTAGCACTTCACCAACCCCAAACACTGATTTCAGCCCAGATAAAGTAAGATTCACTTCTTCAAGCCTGGATAGAATCATGTCACAATCCTTTATATGATTTGCCACAAACTTGCGGCACCCCTTTGAATCCAAATCCTCATCTTTATCTTTCTCATCACAGCCCTTTATTGGCACATCATCCAAAAATGGCATAGTTTTTTGTGGTATGAAGTCTCGTAAGACTTTATTCATTCCATTCATCATATGTGCCACCGAGTTAGTGGTTCCCTGTGGTAAGGTACACATCCTTACTAATCCCAAAGGAGTTCTCATTGTGGTCAAGTCCCTGCTTTGTATATCCAGCTGGAACTGATCATATCCCGAATACAGATCACCCATAGAGTATATAGTTTTCCCTGCAAATGCTTCTGCAAACTCATCCACAATTGGACCTGCTCCCACATTCCTGATTGTGACTTTGTTTACAGGTTGCATGTCTTGAATAAAGCGCAATGTCCCATTTTTCTTTGGTACAGTAAACCATCTGTTGGAATATGGGGCACATGAAGGCTCCAAGATCCCCATCCTAATCTTTTCCTTTAGTAATTCCATCAACTTTGGCAAGAGAGCCTTTGGTACTGGAATTGGCCGCAGGTTCCAGGGTACATGTGGAACAGTAAAGATCACCATTGGTGCTGTTACACTTGGATCAACACAACCTATCTCATGCGGCTGAAAGGCAAAAGCTTTCCCATGTTTTACAAGCATCTCCTCAAAGCATTCCCTTTCAACTGGCAACAGAAAATCTTTCTCACCAATCTTCAGCTCTTTCAGAGTTTCTTGAGTAAATTTATGCCCAATTTTCTTCGGATCTCTAAGATTTGGCTGCATAGAAGCTTCATCTATCTTCTCCTTGCTTCCTGGTGGCAAGGGCAAGGCAACTGGTTTCACCTTCTTTGCAACCGTTTTGTACTTTGTATCAACATGAGCATCCATCTCACAATTCATGTTTTTACATTCCACCCCCTCAAATTCCTGGATTATATCATACATCTCCACAGATGAGACCTTTATGATTTCATTTCCACCCTGTAAGCATGCTCTTCCCATATCAAAAAGCACATCCATAGTATCTATAAATGACACCTCATCAAGCACCCCTGAAATAAACTCATTCTTCTCCAAAAGACCACACTGCTCAAAACTTTTTTGTTCATTTTGCATATGTTTTTGCATGCCACGCTTTAAATCCTTGCTTTATACAAAAACCAGTGACCCATAGCTGGAGAATCCCTGAAAATTTGCTGAAAAACTATTTACATTGACTGAGTCCTGCGAGAACTCATTTCCCTTTGTACCATTGGAATCCCGCTTTACAATGGCACCTGGCCAAAATCCCTCATCTCCCTGTAATTCATGAACTCTCTGTTTATCTTTGGGAGTGACTGTGCCCGAAGAGATTCATGATTCCTTTCATGATTAATGCAAACTGTCAAAAACTGAACAGCTTTTTTGCCATCTTTACTCCTTATTCTTGCATAAGCTGAACCATCATCCAAAACCTTTGTTTCCATCCTTACAGCTGTAATGTAGGGTTGCCCAAGAATGAGGGGATACGATGACATCTCCTGAACAAAGAAATTCTGATCATCCTTCACATCCCCTATAGTTACCCTTACATTTGGACATGCTGCATAAAGCTCTCCAGATGAATTATTAGCTGCTTTAATCATCCACCCATGATCCACATCCATTGGCCACTTACATTTGTTGTAGAGATTTTTAGCCATAAGATTTATTTCAGACCCATGATCAATTAGAGCGACATATGGCTCTTCCAAATCACCTATCTTGACAAGGGTTTCAGTGGTTGCTCTTGCCCAATGGCTCCTGGAGTAATGACTCTTTGTAAGAACTTCTTTTTCATCATCCTCTTCCACAAAGCGCACTTGTCGTGCCCCATCAGCAGAGTGATTACATTCCACCACATTTTCTCTCTCTTCCTTTTTCTGTACCTGTACTCCATGAGTCTTGGAAGTGCTTGCCTCCCCTTGTGATGGAATAGATTCAATTATGGACTGCCTTTTTCTTCGTATAATATCAATTATCTCATCATGAAATTCTTTCTTTGCAATCCCCAAGACTTCCCCCAGTGTGAATTCCACCTTGCTGTTTAGAATCCTTTCTTCAAGTACCTTTTTGAGATCTGTTGCAACTTCAATATCAGATTGAAGCTTGTAGAGTGGACTTTTCCCTTTACCCTTCTCCTTCATTTTTTGTGGCACTTCTTCCATTGAAACATCCTGTGGAGGTCTGCTATGCTGTGGAGGTATATGTGATGGCCCAGGATCCTTCTTTTCACTTCCACGTGTAACTCTTTTTGATGGCCCTCCTTCCTCATTTTCCCTTTTACGTTTCTCCTCTACCTGTGCCTCATTATTTTGGCATTTGGCAATATAGGCATGAATGGATAAAGAATGCACAGGCTCCTCCCAGCCAGTCTCAAGACGTATACAATCACCTGCCTCATGCAAAGCTTGCTTTGACACTTTCTTTGATGCAATTAATTCCATTGTTGATGGCCAAAAATTCTCATTCTCATAATCCTCATCATTCTCAAATCCCTGCTTTAGTTAACCAACCTTTAATCCATAGGTTGCTGCCTCAACCATAGAAATGGCATGACTAGCAGCCATATCCTCTACCAGCTTTTTCATCCCTCCTTTCCCAAAGTTTGTACTCAATGGAAGACCAGTCTCTGTAAGATGGATTTTCCCATCTTTGAAGAACACAAGTTGATTTTTAAGAGCTTCTTTATAGCTGGTACAATCCTTCTTTGCATGCTCTGGGTCATCACACCTTGCATCTATATGTAAACCCTTCTTTGCTTTGAGGCCTTTGCATAGAAGCCTGCCCCAATGGTAGACCTTTTTCTTCAATCCTGGACATCTTCAATTTTAAGTCACGCATACCCTTGATAAGCTCATCCATCGGCCCATCTATCTTTGGAATTGTAGCAGCTGGTTTGGATAGATTCTCAGGGGTGACAGCAGTTATGGGGGTTGTAGAGCCCATCACCATTTTATCCCTCCTCCGCTGCCGCTTTGCTAACATAGTGACTGCATCCTCAACATCATTCCAATCACTCTTTAATCCCTGCTCTGTATTCTTATCCTCAAGGAGGATTTCCAATTTCTCCTGGAGATCTTTCCCAGCTGCTTGCAAGAAGAGCTCTGTCTTTTCTCTGTCCAAAGTTGCACGCTCTATTCTTGACAAATGGGCATAACGCTTCTCAAACTCCCTTAGCAATTCTGTGGCAGAAATTCCCATTTTAGGTTTTGTGACCCATTCCAAAAAAGTTCGTTTGGTCACTCGCTCAGAATCCTCCATGAAGTATTCATCCTTTAAAGCAAGCTTGAACTCTTCCCAATTTCTGCCACCCTGTGCTGTCTGCAATCCTTTTATACGCTCTCTTATTTCAGGAAAGCATACCAGCTCGAAACTTCGAACCATATCCTCCTCAGTCACCCTATTTAGCTCCATCTCTTTTATATAATTGCGCAGGTACTTTGTAATGTCCTTCCCATCAAATTGATCCACCTTTTTCACAATTGATTGTAATGCCTTGGTCGTGGAAATTTGTCCCCTCTCAGCAGCTTGTTGCTGTTGCATGTACATGGTAAACATTTGAAACATCTGCATAACTCCGGGGTCAAAATGAACCCCCTGACCCTCAGAATTCTCAGCCATAGCTTCCCTGTATATTTCACCACACTCTCACGCCAGCAGTTTCACGTCGGGTTCACCAAAAAGTTGTCGTGAAGTGGTGCGATACAGCCAGGAAAGTACGAAACTTCTAGCTGTGAGAGTGAATGTCAAATCCAGCAAGGAATCTCACGCACAAAATTTCTCAAGGAGTATTGAACATTACTATTTCCAATGACAAATACATGTGTCAACTTGCCTCAATACATCCTTGAATTCATCCAGTTGATTGCACAGAATTGCATGAAATCCTTTGAACCATTCACATGTGTGCATAACAAAGCCTTCCAATTTTTCCAATATACATGAGGCCAGTTACATCCATTACATCCAGTGCCCTCAAAACCATTATTTCGAGATGTACTTTATCACCTGAAAACCTGCCTTAATATCCTAACATCTCACAAGCAAAATATAGCACTTGGCATAGCTTTAACATACTCGTAATTTCCAAAATCCATTTGAGTAGAAAGTAAGATCATTTACCCTCAACTTCAATGTATCTTTCATAAATTTCGGAGCTCCAAATTATTTAGCCTTTTTCCCAAGGTCTCTCTATTCACTTCCAAATTCTTTTTGTAGAAAGAGATATACGATTCTCTCAAATCGTATTAAGTGAGAGTAATTTTAAAGGAAATAAAGAAAATTCACTTAACTGAAAGTTAACGTGCTTCGAATCCCTTGATCATTTCATTATTCGCAAATTGCATGTCGCCGGCTGTTCGGTGAAGAACATGAAAAAAAAACAAAGAGTATCTCTTCCTATAGTACTCAGAATTCCCTCTAAATCTAACACCTACAAGGAGCATACAGATTATGTATATTTGAAATAAAAAAGTCTGGTCGTTTTGACGCTCTTCATTCACTCTGCAGAAAATTTCCTCATACTGGTTCGCCACCGTCGCCTCTGGTCTTTTCTCCTTTTTCCCGCGGAGAACTCGGCCCCCTTACCACCTTTTGCAGCTATTGAAGCGGGAGTTTCCCATGTCAAAGGCTGCGCTCACGTTTTCTTCCATGCTATCTAGAAAACCCCACCACGTTT
This sequence comes from Cibotium barometz, assembly GCF_041138505.1. NCBI lineage: Eukaryota > Viridiplantae > Streptophyta > Polypodiopsida > Cyatheales > Cibotiaceae > Cibotium > Cibotium barometz. Next base: position 20,533,683 of record NC_141062.1, on the reverse strand, counting down.
TTTGCTAGCCACGTATGCTACTCCTTATGTATTGCTTCTAACCTTAATATTAAGGTTAGAATTCTCATTGCAAAGCATAACCTTAGCATTAAGGTTAAAGTTCTCAATGCACCTATTTTAATTCCCCAACATTCAATAAGTTTCTCGACACTGCAATGTTCATTGAGTCTCCATAACTTTTTGATGCCTCCATAGTGTATAAATCATCATATTGGCCATGTGATTTATAGACTCCCCAATTATTCATTCAAGTATTTTCCCATATCTTCATAAATACATCCCTTTGTGCATTGGCATACCCTCATGTTTGCATTCCATAAGATTCACTGATTTGACCCAATCGATACCATTTAGCAGAACCATCACCCTCCACACTCATATACAAAAACTTCTAGATTTGACTCAGCCTCAGCTTGTCTTATTGAACCTTATATACAATATGAACATATGTACATGTCATCATATAATGACTCGTCATGGCACATAACCTCGTGCATCTGGATGTGTATTTGACGGCCTCACATGCACGGTTTCACATCATAGACGTGCCATGGCACGACAGCGCTGGCTGGGGGTATGCATCATTTTTGTTGACGTCGGCGTTGTTGCCATTTATTGAGTTTTGCATAGCTGCTTTTGTCCTTGCCTGCCTTGCCTTGCCTGCTGTTGTCCCACGCAGCCCTCTTTAGTATGCCGGCCAGCCTTGGTGCTACCTAAGAGGTCTGCACCTCTCCCGCGTAGATTGTGCTGTAGAGAGCAAACGAGAGAGAGAGTATGGTGCCTTTTTTCTCCCCCGGGTATGGTTGCAGTTAAGAGCAAGTAAGAGAGAGATAAGATGGCGGCAGCGGTTGAGGTGCATGAGCGTGCTCCCTCCTTCCTCCTCCTCCTCCACACAAGCTTCCATCGTTCCTCTCCCCCTTGTCGTGCTGCTCCACACACAAAAAAAGATAAGGTCCTCCCAATGATTGGACCCCAAATGATTAAGGTGGGTCCAACCCCTGTTCACGCGGGTTGGTACCTCGCTCTGATACCAATGTTATACTCACGTAACTGGTGTGGCAACGACACTTTGTGGAGGAGGAGATGAGGCTATGGATCACCATCCAGCTTGAGAGAGAATGGGGATAGCATCCCCATTGCCGAGAACGTATAAGGGTCTTCCTGCCCACACATGCCCAGCTGCCCATGGATCTCTGTCCCATGCGCCCTCACTCCTGAACCCTAGCTCGCTTGCCGTCCACGCTCCTGTGGATGGGCTCGAGCCTCCTATAGCTGCTACGAGCTACGTAACACAAGGATTTGAAGGGAGTGTCCAAATAAAGGGCCTTATGTGTATAGCCAAACCTTCATAGAAAAGATCAAAGGGGAGCTTAATAAGCTCATAGATACAAATTTGACTATTGAAATTGAGCATACTGAATCGGTGTCTCCCATTGTAGTTGTACCCAAAAAGAATGGCAAACTTTTTCTTTGCGAGAACTTGAGAAAGGTCAATGCATCTACCCTCTCCCTCTCATAGATCATGTGCTCGAATGAGTAGTAGGTAAGGCAGAATATAGCTTTTTAGATGCTTTTTCATGCAATAGCCATGTCTCAATACACCCTGTAGATTGGCACAAGACATCATTCACCATTGAGTGGGAAGTGTTTGCTTACAAGGTTATGCCTTTTGGCTTGACTAATGCTCATGTAACTTTCAAAGATTGATGTGTCATGCTTTCAAGGAATACCTAAGGGTTTTTCTTGAAATCTTCATGGATGCCTTGTGCATACACTGAACTAAGTGCGTTAAGCATATAGCTCACTTGAAAATAAATCTTTCAAAAGTGCCACCTTTATTGCATATGTCTAAACTTTGAGAAATGCAAATTCATGGTAAGCCCGGCCAAGATATTAGGACATATTGTGTCCCGAAATGGCATTACAACGGTGACTAATGCATACACTCGACTAAGTATATAGCCTACTTTAAAAAAATCTTTCAAAAGTGTCGCCTTTATTGAATCTATCCTTTTAGTGTGGGCTGGCTATTTTGGATTTCTTACAGAGGAAATTGTTTGAACGTAACAATTGACATTACAAAGCTGAGTGTGAGAGGAGAGAGAGGGGAGGCCACAAGGGGAATTTTTCACGTTAAAATGACAATGAATTTCAATTGCTTGTAGATGGATTATTGTTTGCACTCCTCTCTTTAGAATTGAGAAGAGAGAGAGAGACTTGAGCAAGTGTCCAAGAAGACACCCAATTCCTTGGAAACCAAAGTGTTAAAAATAATTCAGCGTTGATTGTAATTCGCAAGCAAGAGTCTCAGGCTTCTCAGCATAGCAAACTGTACTATGTGTTTAGAGGCTTCTAAGTTTCCTTGAAAATTCCAAAAAAAAAACGTTAAGTTAATGAATTTTCTTTGAAAAATCTAAAACACATTGACCTTCGAGAGAAGAGACACGATGATGATGTGGAGAAGGAGTCGTGAAATGTTGTAGTGAGGGTACTATAGTTGGCTGGAACAACTGGTGTATTTGTTATGGAGGAGACACTATTAAATTACCACTTTCCTTTCTCTTTCTCTCACTTGTTTCCTTTCTCTTTCTCTCACTTGTTTCCTCCTCTTCTCGCATTCTCACTATGCAGTTATCAAGCTTCTCTGTCTTATGTGGTGCTTGATGTGATGAGAATTTTGTCAGTTCTTCTTCTTCTTCTGGTTAATTTAGAAGCCACGCAATCTTCAAACTATTATTTCTCTCTAGAAACTCTACACAAAGAAGCAAATTTTGAAGCACCCTCTCTTTCTTTCTCTCTAAAATGCAATAAAAAGGATAATCACCTAAGCTTATCCACCAGTGGAAAAAAAGAACGTGAACATCTTGTCCTAACCCTTTTTTCATAACTAGGCTGTAATTACCAAAAAAGTCCTAATTAATTAAACTAGCTCATTTCCTAAGAGTCGTCTAGTCCTAGGGACCCTAATACCAAACAAGGGCATTTCATAGTAGCAAAAGTATTTAGTCCATGATTTGGGCAAGAAAGTACTACTAAGGATTAATGTATACATAAAAGATACTCAAACTCAAATTTATATTAGTCTTGTAAGATTACTTTTGTAGCTTTTTAAGAGTTTTAGAAAAAATTCATTTCTTTTCTATGATATTGTCTCAAAGAAATTCCTAGCGAGGAAATACTCTCAACATAAGATATTAGTGGAAAAAATATGTATCAAGTGTAAAAAATTTTAAAAACATAGTTCTTCATCGTCGTGATTATTTGTAAGAAAGTTATAATTTTAAAAGTTTACGTTCAAAATACCTTAAATAGTATTTTGAGCTCTACAAATGCAATTAAAAAAACTAACTATATGAATATAAGCCATGTACCTTTTATCAATAAAAGACGCGCGTTTTATACAAGTCTCCTTGAAGATAAGGTTATTAATATATTTTTATACTATTTTAGTAAGATTAAAAATGTTTTTTTTTCCAAAACTTTTACGATAGGCAAATGCTTCCTCCACAAGCGCTCTCAAGTAGTTTCAAGGAAATTTTAAGTAATTTTTTTAAAAAAAATTCATAAATGGGCCTTGAGTCGATTATTTTGTGGCTCAAATATAAGACTTGATAAGCCAAGTAAATATTTTATACCTCCATTGAGCTGTACATGGCACAAAAGAGAAATCCAAATCATGTTGTCCAAGAAGACAACCCATTCCTTGGAAACCAGAGTGTTAACAACAATTCAGCACAATTTAATTCGCACGGGGTGGCCATATGATGCAAGTAAGAATCTCAGGCTTCTCAGCACTCTGTGTTTAGAAGTTTCCTTGGAAAAAAGAAAAGAAAAAAACGTTGAGTCAGTGAATTTTCTTCGAAAATTCTAAAAAACATAGACTTTCGAGAGAAGAGACACGATGATGTGGAAAAGGAGTCGCGTGAGCCCACCTAATTAGAATGGGAGTCAGTGAATTTTCTTCGAAAATTCCTTTAAAACACCAGACTTTCGAGAGAGAAGAGACACGATGATGTGAAAAAGGAGTCGTGAGCCGACCTAATTATTGATGGTGATCGACCCGACCGCTTATTAAAAAGAAGGGCATCATCGGTAGCCTTCTCACACACATAATTTACTCGCCTCTCTACACATCATCATCATCTTCTGTAGCCTCTCAAAATATCACCAGTTCAAGTTCACTTCATAGCATTCATTCTCTATGGAGCCTAGCGAAACATACGACTGGGTCCCTGCCTGCTCTTTCCAGCCCATGCTGCATCCCGAGTACGAGATCATCAAAGCGGAGTGCGACCCCTGGATCCTGGCCACTGCGGCGCCCGCTTCCCCTGAAGCTGCCCAGTTCCTTCGTGACTGCTTGCTTCCTTTCTTCTGCAGCGTCAGCTATGCCCAATGCGCAGCGCAGCGGTTAGTTCCGATCACCAAGTTGGTGAGCTGGTTCTTCCTCACTGACACCGATGATGACAATCTCTCTATTCGTGGCTGTGCCACTGATCATGTCTGGCAACCACGCCGCAACCTCATCCTCGCATGCTTTGCTGGCCAAACCCTCGATCTTCACCTCTCAGCTGCTGCGGACAGCACCGTAGAAGCAGTCTCGGAAACCCGCAATATCCAAAAAGGGCTTGCTGCCCTGCATGACATCTGGAAGGACATCTCCAGAGACATGCCTCTCAAAATGCAGTCTCGCTTCCTGCAGGCCACCAGACGCTACGTTGATGCCAACATGATCCAAGCTCGATTCCGGAGCACTGGGCGCGTTCCAGGTGTCGACGAGTACGTCAAAGTGATACGCCGGCCCGCTTCGTTAGTTCTGTCATGCCTCATCCTGCTGGAATACGGCCTCCACATCGAGCTGGACGAGGAGACGCTAGAAAGCGAGCTGCTGCTGCAGCTGCACGACGCAGTGGTGGATGATGTAGCGCTGTACAATGATCTGTTCTCTTTTGAAGCTGAGGTGAGCCATGGGGACTACTTCAACCTGCCATCTGTGATCTTCCGGGCACGCGAGGCCGCGCCAGGGTTCACTTTTGCGGACGCGGTGTGGGAGGCTGTGCGCATGGTGGAGGAGGTGGACAAGCTGAGTGCGCAGCTGATGGCCGAGGCCCAGAAGTCAAGCCTCGTAGAGAAGCCTGGAGTGGAAGCCTACCTGCGGGGGCTGGGACTATTAATGGCAGGCAACGTGGAATGGTCTTACCAGACAGCCCGCTACTCGCACACCTGCTCCCCACAAGGCGTCGTGCTTCCGCTGCTGCAGAGCAGGTGGCCTCTCCTCCATCTTAAGAAAAAGAAGTTGCCTATTCAATTGAATGATTCTTCTCAGATCTATTTGGCTTTGCAGTAAGCTGCTCTGATTAATAATGAGACGTCCCCTTATCAATTTTAGCAATGGGTGGGCTAATGCAAGGCATGTTTTAACTAAAGCTGCACTCGCTAAAGCTAATAAAGCAAGGATTTTATCCAAAATGCATTTTTGTTGTTGACCCTAAAGTTTTCTTCTCCTCACTTAAAATTAAGATATAAAAGGATGCTATTTCCTCTTTTTTGGATCTTTGTTGTTTTGCTCACAAACCTTGATCAAATGGCTAGGTATCTGCTGAATTTCTTTCTTTGGTTCTACCATTGGCCGTCGTCGTGAGAGGATGTATGTAATGAGAGATGGATTAATGAAGATAGGTTGCTCACAAGGCCCTTCCCTTGTGGTTCTTCCCCAACTAGTCAATCATCTTCTTCTTGTGTCCATAATCTTGGCATATCGGGATCAGACGTACTAAGAAATTGAGCTATATATACAAATGATTCTTGAACAAGACATCCCACTGCCATACTACCTTCAGGGACGAGCTCTTTGACGAACAAATCCTTTAAGTTTCTTCATAAATCTCTCTAACAAAAACATCCATCGGCTATAGACAACCCCAGCCACAACAATTTCATCAACCACATGAACTAGCAAGTGCAATTGAATGGTTGAAATACTTGTTGGAAAGTATTTCTCAGCCAATGTGTCTCTACTAATCTCTTTCCTTGATATCCAACGTACCACTGCACCAATTTTGTAAATTGTTGCTCTAATGTCATCGTTGAGGCAATCCTTGATGGCTATAGGAAGATGAATTGCAAGAATATGTGCCAATCATGACTCTTCAAGCCACTAAGCTCATTGTCCTTTGTAAATGCTCCCTTCAAGAAATACATGCATCCTATAGGGGTACGAAACTCACGAATGCACTTCTTTACACACCGTTGCTCATCCTTTGTCATGACCCAAGGTGCTTTTGGTAGCTTCACCTTTTCATCTGCTCTATTTTGGGCCCATAAGTGGTGCATGAATTGAACCTCTTGTAAATCATCTCGTTGTGCCTTGCTCTCCTTTGCTCCTGTGATGGTTTTTCGAAGCACCTCGGCTATATTCTTGAAAATGTGCATTGGGTCAAGAAGATGGTTCACTAAAAGGTCATTCTAGTATGGAAGTGGATGAAAATGGATAGACGCTTTATTCCTGGAGGTGTATAGGTTGGATCCAGCTCTCATAAGGTCCTCCAATCACTGCTCTACCATATGCAAGGAGACCTCCCTATAAATCACTCATGCAAAGGATGGTCCACTGGGAGATACTTCTTGTGGCCCTCGTATACTATCTTCTTCATAGATTTTGAGTATCGAGCCTCAAGTTGCCGCCCGCATAATGGACATCCATTATACCCTGACACTGAAAGCCCTATAGAACATCAAAAAAGATTGTATAGCAGGTAAGTTTGGATGATAATTGTGACTTAACATAATATGTTAACAAGCTACAGTATTACTTGAGCACTCTCCATAGCCAGGCCAATCATGCATAGTCCACATAAGTATTCCTCTCAATGTTAGTGCACGTTGTCCAAACCTCTTGGAAATATCATGAACTTCAATGCCCTCCCATAGAACACGAAGCTCCTCAACTAAAGGGACTAAATACACATCCATGTTCTTCACCTTGTACTTTCCAGGAACTATTAAAGACAATAAAAGATGTCCTTTTTTTATCGCTAGCCATGGTGGAAGATTATAGTTAACTAGACAAACAGGCCATGTACTCCATGATGAACTTCATAGACCAAATGGATTCACTTCATCCATGGCTAGTCCAAGTCGAATATGACGAGCCTCCTCCTGAAAGGCTACCCACTTCTCTTCAATGTGCTTCCATGCAGGGGAATCTATTGGCACATGCATAACACCATCCGTGGACCTAGTGTTTACAGTGCCAAGTTATCAATCCTGCAATGGATTTACACTTGAACATTGTTTTAATCCGAGGGATCATGGGAAAGTGTCGTAAAACTTTTGCTGGTACCCTTTCTCCTTGCACATTTTGTCTATATCTCGATGTACCATAATGTGGACATTGTAATGCGTTGTTATATTCTTGTCGATAAAGAATACAATCATTTGGACAAGCATGGTGTGTGTTGTAGTCCATGCAAATCGCGTGCAACATTGCTTTTGCTCGACTACGGTCCACTGGCATCTCATTATCTTCTGGAAATATTTGATCTTTCAATAAGCTGTTACACAAAATAGTCAGGCTAAGAAAATGCATATAAAGGTACATAACTCACTAATTGCATATGATATCATCACTTACGCAAAAAATTTTGATACGCTCGTATCAGACCATCCAAAAATCGATTGCAAGTTCAATATGGATAGGCAAGCGTGTAAAATAGGCACATGTGCTCCACGATATAGTGGAAGACGAGCAAGCCTGTGTAGCTGTTTCTCTTCTTAGGAAGCGTATTCCACACGTCGTGTGTTTTCTTCTGCCCCTTCGTGTTCCAAACATTGAGCTTCTGTTCCATCGTGTAAGGCATTTATCACGTCATCCATGTCATGTTCTAGTATTTGCTCCGAATCCGCCTCAAGTTCCTCGGGTTGTTGGATCACCTCGTTTGCCGCTACGCTTGTTGGTCTCCATTGTTCAGGCCGGATATCCACTGGTTCGTCATTGTTGAAGCATGCATTGCCACTAATTAGATGTTCCAATCGCTCCACCAAAAATATTTTTCATTTTTTTGTATGATCATTGCAAATTTGTGGACGTCAAGCCACTTGGTATTTGCAGCGAGTACATGGGCAAAGTGTCTTCTCCTCTAAATCAATAAAATTTTAGGGTGTGGCGTCATCCATGGTTTCCATATTGATTTGCAAAATAGGAACGAATGCTTATTTTTGGAGGGGAATCCTCCCTCAAGTAATTGTGGAGGGTGTGGTAGTCGGTGATAGGTAATTTGAAATGTCGGGGGAGCGCAAGATCTGCAAAGATTTTGAATTTGAATGAAAAGTAACGATTGTCGAAATAAGCGTCAAAAAGATTATCGAAATATCAGGCCACCATAGCTCATCACATTGCTGCAAATTTAACATGATATCAGAGCCTCTAGCCTAGAATCCATCAAGTTTATGAGCCCATTATCTTGCTAATTACTTGGCTAATTAAGATTAGTAGATAATTAGATTTTTTACCTCTTTTTCAAGTAGCCTCTGTACCCTTAGCTGGTGGAGGATCTCTCTCTCCCTTCACACATAACATTAGCCCAAATCCTTTTAGCCAAACATAGCTACACTCCCCACACATAAGCCAATCAAGACGAATCGCAGAACTGCCTACTGAAGCTACAGAAATTCACGATTTTGCAAGCGCCACTTTTTTGAAGCAAAACTGAGATTTATTCTGTACCAAATGAAATGGATCTAATTCCTCTTGGCCCTAGGGGTTTTCAAGGGTGCTCTACAAGCTGGTGAAGATAGATTTTGATTTGTCTACAATGAGATCCAAGCTCTTTATCAAATCTGCAAGTGACTTCGGTAAAACAGAGATTAAGCATTCAATATTTGGTCAAATCTTATGTTTCTTGGCTTAATCCTCTACTAGACTAATTGCTAATTATGTCCTTGAAAGGATTTGAGCTCATTTGAACTCTAAGGCCTCAGATCTAGACTCCCCACATACTCTATTTTTTGCACACAAAATAGAGGATTAGTTTACTAATTAGTGATTAATCAGTACTAGACTAATTGCTAATTATGTCCTTGAAAGGATTTGAGCTCATTTGAACTCTAAGGCCTCAGATCTGGACTCCCTGCATACTCTGTTTTTTGCACACAAAATAGAGGATTAGTTTGCTAATTAGTGATTAATCAATACTAATCACTATATTTTGGTGCAATTAAGGGTTTAAATTAACCATTAGGTATCTGATACAGATCCCTATAACTTCATATTGTAATTCAGAGATGGTTTGATACTCTAACCATTCCGTACAGATTTGTTACCCTTGGTTTAATATAATTTTTGGTGATTTTATACTGATAAATCTGTGTTATAATCATCACCTAAACACCAGATTGAGTTTTAAAAGAGTAAACACTGCCCTTGAATCTTGAAATTGCATCAAGAGGTAAGACCCCCTTCACATTATCATGAGTACAGCACAAGAGATAGCCAAATTTAATGGAGAGCAGTTTTACACATGGAAGACAAAAACCATGTGTCTACTCATGAGAAAAAATCTGTGGGGGCTAGTTGAGGGAAGAGATGAATGCCCAGAGGTGAGTGGAAAAAATGAGTGGAAGAGCAGGAATGAAAAAGCATTGGGACTTATCGCACTCAATTTAAATGATGAAATCATTCATCACATCACAGGGATACAATGCGCGAAAGATGCATGGGATGAAAATAAATTATTTGGCACACAAGCTAAAAATTCAAAGATAAATCTGTTAATGCAATTCTACAAATTGGATATGAAGGAAAGTGAACCTTTAATCACACACTTGAATAGATATAAAAGCATTAAGCAACAACTGGCAGCTATTGGCAAAAAGGTAGAAGATGATGAGGCACTAGCAGTGCCTCTGAAGAGTGTGGACAAAGGTGAATATGAAAAAATTGTAGCAACACTAAAGAATGTACCTGAATTGAAGCTAAACGAGATAGAAGGAGCTCTACTAGAGCAAGAGACCAGAGGCAAAGAGAAGAAATGGCTGGACTCAATAGCAGGAGAGGAAACAGTATTCCTCACCCAAGGAGGATTCTCTCGAGGACGAGGAAGAGGCAGAGTAGGAGGAAGGACCTTTACTTGTTGCAACAACTGTGGAAAGCCAGGACACATGGCAAGAGACTGCTACAGCAAACCGAGTGGAGAAGGAACAACATTCGCAAACTTCATGGAGGCTCCTAAGGAAGTGGAGTCAGATCATCTTTTCTGAGAGAGAAAGAGAGAGAGAGAGAAACCCCACAACCAAATGTAACCTGCCCCAATAGAGTAAAACCACCTCTAAGCCATCGATGATGTAGGCCATGCGGTAGATGTATGTGTGAGCACTTTAGTCAAGGTCACGGGCACTTGTAGTAGCCTTGGACACATAGAGAGAGAGAGTGTGTGTGTCAAGGACTATGAGTTTAGGGACTTGAGGCACTGGTTGTCAGCAGACTATCAAGTAAGAGAGAAACTTGGTATAGGGTCCAGGTGTGCTAAGAGTATTCACTTGAGGGGAGGTGTTGAAATATACAAGTGAATAGGGTGTGTGCGGGAACAAGCCCTTGGTAAGAGGCTGTAAAAGAGAAACTGTCAATGTGAGAGAAGCTATGAAAAGGTGAGAAGTATCTACTACTAGGAGAGAATAAAGGGTAGCATGAGGAGATTTAGACAGTGTGGAGATATTCTGGGAGAGGTGGAGAGAATCAAGCAAAAGAGGTGGAGTGAATCAAGGAGAAATCAGTGGGATTGGATGCTTGGATGTAAACTCTATAAATCGAGGCATTGGCATAATGAGAATTTGCCGGTTTTTTATTATCCATGCCTACATTAAGCTATCAATTAATTGCTCATCACATCTTAATTATCATCTAATCTCTTTGTTAGTGATGTTGATTCTAGAATTTGATCCACCATAGTTCATCACATTGCTACAAATTTAACACATGTACATGTGATGTAAAATGTCTATGTGTGTAATTATAGGTAATTTTCTTGTTTTTTTGCTTTCTCATTTGTTTTGCAGGTTCTTACTCTCTCCCAAGCTCTTCTCCACCTCCTTCTTTGCCCTCCCTCCCCTCCCCTCCCCTCCCCTACCCTCTCCTCTCCTCTCCTCTCCTCTTGGTTGTTAACTTGGTGTGTGTGTGTTAAAGGATAAACCTCCTTGTGTATCCATGATATTCACACTTTTAGGGTTTTGTATTACTAATTCTTTTCTCAACTTTTTGTTTTTTTTTGTAGGTCTTCTAATCCTCTCTTTCAACTTCATCAAAAAGAAGTAAATTCTTTTCTTTCTTTCCTCTCTTTTTGATTTTGTATGTATGCATTAGGTTCTTAGGGCTTTTGTATGTATGCATGATGGGCAATTTAGCATATTCAATAAGTCCCCAAATTTGGTGATGATGTTGCCCATCATGCTCGAAGAGTAGATTTCAAATATCCAAATTCCGATCACTTATGACTTGATTTGTAAAAATTTCACCATGCACCCGTTTTGTAGAGAGAGAGTACAAATTCTTAAAGAGCCCAATTTGAGTCCAAATTTTCCCTAATGAAGTTTTTTAGCTTATAAGTCACTTAAGCTTTTCAATGTTATAAGCATTTAAAAGCTTATAATTTGATAAACTTTAAAGCTTTCAAAGCTTAAAGCTTAAACTTGTTTTTGAAAGGTTTCTTCATGAGTGTATTACCCGCGGTCTGCATGCGACTATGAGAAAGGAGAAAGAATCTACTAGCGCTTTTGATTTGCCGCCCATGGATGGAAAGGAGAAGGAAAAAAATTTCAAAGTCTTTATTATCCTTTAAAATCTTGAATTTTCCACTTAACTAAATTTTTAATCAAGAAATTTATAGCCAATCGCTTTTTCCTCCAAATTGATTTATGGGCAAGTATCCACTATCCATTATGGAATTCTGTCATAGGCAGTGGTTTAGCAATCTGAAAGTGGAGCCAGTATGCTGATTTTAGTTGTGCAGACAGATTAACAAGAGGTTTAGAAAATTTGAAAATCACTTTTCAAGAAAAAGGATGGTTTTATGGTTATGTAGAGTGGTTTACCATTTCCTTTACCTTATGGTCTTTGCCCTTTAGATAAAAGCCTACAACTCTTGAAACCGTTGATTTATGCTTTCAAATTTTTAATTCTTGCCTCCATCTTCTGAGACCCATGGCTTTGATACCACTGACACGGACACTTCTAGGACTTCTAGGAAAATAGAGACTTGTAAGAAAATATGTTATTCAACCTAATCAACTCATCAAAAACCACAAGTTACATGTAAAATACTTAGCTCATGAAAACAACTCAACATTGGGTGCAATTTTCCCCTCGTGTGTGGTCTCTCCCCTCACATGAGTATTTACATATTTTTTTTCATTCCAAAGTAGCCCATAGCCTCCAAAAATACAAAAAGATACTTTTACTTGCACAGCACTCTCTTAAGCTCAAAATAGAGTGTCCATAAATTAAGGTTAGGGTTAAAGCATATCACACTTTAGAAAAGTATTAAAGTTCAAGTCTAAGGTTATAAATTTAAACTTTCAACATAAATCAAAATGTGCACAAGTTAGCACATGTAGATACAAAGCTTGCTTACAAAAATGTGTGTCAACAAATAAAATTATGTGTATCCTCCTCAATCTTCTAAATTATCTTCACCTATAAAATAGCTAATAGTAAATTGGTAAACAAATATTCCATAAGTATTCTAACCATCACTACACACATGTTTGCCAAGCATAAGCAACCCAAGAATCACACATCCATACAAACCAATTATAACAAACATTGGAGGACCCAATCATACGTAAATCTACAAAAAAATATTAATTTTTATAATGGCATCATCCATGCTATTAACATTATTTGGCATGATGCAAGGATAATCCAAGCATTTTCACGTTATCTAAGAGGGTAGAATAATATTTCTAAGAGAGCTTAAAATATATTCTCATAACATTAGAGTACTTACTTGCAGGACTTGACCTAGAACTAACAAGAATTAGCACGATAGGCTAAAAGAAGGGTAAGCTTCTCCATAGCTTGCTCTTTCCATAGCTCTCTTGAGTGTTAGGAATTGGGTGGATATTGGAGTGCCAACTCCCTTTGGACCACTTGACCTTTCATACTCTCCTTTAGGGATGCTTTCGTGCCCTAGCCAGACTCATCACCGCTAGCTCCTCGGTGCTCAATACAACAAGAACTATGCGAGCTTCACTCCCTATGCAGACCACGACTCTCCATTGGTGTCCAGGCTCGGAAGTGAGTGGTTCCATTGCTAGTGGAGTTAAATAAGCTAGAGGTTAAGGGATACTAATCCACTCCATTGGTTGCAAAATTGATGGAATTAGGAACGAGTGTTAAAGAGAGAAATGTAGAGAGTGTGTGAGTGTTAGAGAGAGAGAGAGAGAGAGAGAGAGAGAGAGAGTTGGCTAGTTTAAGAGAAATAGAGAGAGTTAGAGAGCATAGGAGAGTTTGAGAGAGTTAAAGAGAGAATGACTGAGTGTGTGTGTGTGTGTGTGTGTGTGAGAGAGAGAGAGAGAGAGAGAGAGAGAGAAGAGACTATTATGAGATATTATATATATATCTGTGCAACATATCTTGTATATCTTCAAGGAACTCCTTGATAGATTGTAGCTTCTCCTTCTATAGCCCTACGGCTATAGGAGACCGCATCAGCAGCTGGAAACCATGCATCAACATGAATGGACTAAATCTAGATGCCGAATGTTTTGAACTGTTATAAGCAAACTCTAAATGCAACAGATACTCCTCATAATTGGATTGGCTTTTGCTAACATATGCTCGATGCATATCTTCGAACACTTGGTTACTCTTTTCTGTCTGACAACTACGGATGGTGTGTCGTACTCATACTCAGAGTAGTTTCTAAACTTTTGAAGAATTCACTCCGAAAGTGGATATTGAATTTCCTATCTTAATCAGAGACTATATCTATGGGCAGGCCATATAGTTTGTAGAGATGCTCGATAAACAAACTAGCTAACTCAGGTGTTTTGACCGTCTTCTTAATAGCTATAAACTTGACCATCTTAGTCAATCTGTCAACCACTACCCAAACCGAATCATTTCCTTGATTCATTCGCGTTGGACGAGTGATGAAATCCATGGAAATACTCTCCCATTTCCCTCTAGGAATATCCAATGGTTGTAGTAAACCTCCAACCTTGAGGCGCTCATGCTTATTGACCTTGGATGTCCTTGAACAAACTAGGCTAGTAAAATTGTCGTTTGACTAGTGCATAGGCAAATAACCTAGCAAGGGACCCCCTAGCACGGATTTAATATTCACGTGATCACAAGATTTTTTGTGATAATAACACATGTGAACAAGTTATTCACATGTTCTCATGTTACCGTTCACAAAATAACAGGTCACTTGCCATTTGGGAACCCCTTAAAAGCTTGGCTACACATGGGAATAAGCTATTCACATGTTCTCATGTTACTATCTTCACATAATAGCAGGTCAGTGGCCACCTAAGAAGATTTTTTATGCCTGACAAAGATAATTTTTTAAGACCCTTGTGAAAGCTTTGTGAATATAACATGTGATCACAAGATTTTTTGTGTTATTAACATATGTTATTAACATGTTCACATGTTCTCGTTTACGTCAGTGAAATCCCTGCCCCCTAGAGATGTCAATCTTTTCCTCATCAATGTCATAAGTTTCAGAGGATACACTCCGTATTTCTCCTCGTCAAAGAGATTGTTGGTGGAGTGGTCATACTCATCATCATCAGCCTTTGAGGGCTAATCGCCCCCAAATTAAGTGTCGTCCATCGCTAGGATGGACCTATGAGGTCATCTTCGGACAAGGCAATGTCGTGAGCTATGTCAACACAGGAGTCTATTTGGGCTCTCGCAAGCTCAAAGGCAATAATCCTATCTCAATCCAGCGGGAAGAGACAGCTTGACTCATGCAGTCAAGTTCGGCCCTGGTAGGCCTTAAACGAAGGAAAGCATCCCAAAGAAACCCTCTAAACCACCACACAGTTGGTGACCTACCCTCGCTCATGATTGGAATCTAGATTTTACTAGGTCTTGTTCTTTTTATTTATATTTTTTGTAGATAGTGAAATAAATGCAAAAAAGAATGATAAATAATAAATAAAAATAGGGCAAGTTGATGGAAAGTAGTCACCCAATCCCGTAGAGCGTGCAGGCTATTGAACTTGGCAAAATCCATGGTGAAGCTTTGCGGTGTCGTTGGGGCAAGCTCCTAGGCTCTGTAGCAAGAGTACTCAAAGGGACGACCTGCGCACTATGGTGCGGTCACGCGATCGATGTCGATATCGAGGAAAAGGAGCACCCCGGCACGACGCACTATTGTGGGGAGGTGCAACACCGACGCGGTGCAAGATGGAGAGAATCTTGCAAAAAGAATCTGGCTATTATAGCTGTGGGTGGCCGTCGACTCGTGGCTGACGATTGTGCAGCCCCTCCATAGCAAGCAAATGAATGAGTTTACTATCCTCGCGCTGGCTGGGGGTATGCGTCATTTTTGTTGACGTCGATGTTGTTGCCATTTATTGAGTTTGGCATAGCTGCTTTTGTCCTTGCCCGCCTTGCCTTGCTCGCTGTTGTCCCACGCAGCCCTCTTTAGTATGCCGGCTAGCCTTGGTGCTACCTAAGAGGTCTGCACCTCTCCCGCGTAGATTGTGCTGTAGAGAGCAAACGAGAGAGAGAGTATGGTGCCTTTTTTCTCCCCTGAGTATGGTTGTAGTTAAGAGCAGGTAAGAGAGAGATAAGATGGTGGCAGCGGTTGAGGTGCATGAGCGTGCTCCCTCCTTCCTCCTCCTCCTCCAGTCAAGCTTCCATCATTCCTCTCCCCCTTGTCGTGCTGCTCCACACACAAAAAAAGATAAGGTCCTTCCAATGATTGGACCCCAAATGATTAAGGTGGGTCCAACCCCTGTTCACGCGGGTTGGTACCTCGCTTTGATACCAATGTTATACTCATGTAACTGGTGTGGCAACGACACTTGTGGAGGAGGAGATGAGGCTATGGATCACCATCCAGCTTGAGAGAGAATGGGGATAGCATCCCCATTGCCGAGAATGTATAAGGGTCTTCCTTCCCACACATGCCCAGCTGCCCATGGATCTCTGTCCCATGCGCCAGGATGTGAAGGGAGTGTCCAAACAAAGGGCCTTATGTGTATAGCCAAACCTTCATAGAAAAGATCAAAGGGGAGCTTAATAAGCTCATAGATACAAATTTCATTATTGAAATTGAGCATACTGAATCGGTGTCTCCCATTGTAGTTGTACCCAAAAAGAATGGCAAACTTTTTCTTTGCGAGAACTTGAGAAAGGTGATGCGTCTACCCTCTCCCTATCATAGATCATGTGCTCAAATGAGTAGTAGGTAAGGCAGAATATAGCTTTTTAGATGCTTTTTCCTGCGATAGCCATGTCTCAATACACCCTGTAGATTGGCACAAGACATCATTCACCATTGAGTGGGAAGCGTTTGCTTACAAGGTTATGCCTTTGGCTTGACTAATTCTCATGTAACTTTTCAAAGATTGATGTGTCATGCTTTCAAGGAATACCTAAGGGTTTTTCTTGAAATCTTCATGGATGCCTTGTGCATACACTGAACTAAGTGCGTTAAGCATATAGCTCACTTGAAAATAAATCTTTCAAAAGTGCCACCTTTATTGCATATGTCTAAACTTTGAGAAATGCAAATTCATGGTAAGCCCGGCCAAGATATTAGGACATATTGTGTCCCGAAATGGCATTACAACGGTGACTAATGCATACACTCGACTAAGTATATAGCCTACTTTAAAAAAATCTTTCAAAAGTGTCGCCTTTATTGAATCTATCCTTTTAGTGCGGGCTGGCTATTTTGGATTTCTTACCGAGGAAATTGTTTGAACGTAACAATTGACATTACAAAGCTGAGTGTGAGAGGAGAGAGAGGGGAGGCCACAAGGGGAAATTTTCACGTTAAAATGACAATGAATTTCAAGTGCTTGTAGATGGATTATTGTTTGCACTCCTCTCTTTAGAATTAAGAAGAGAGAGAGAGACTTGAGCAAGTGTCCAAGAAGACACCCAATTCCTTGGAAACCAAAGTGTTAAAAATAATTCAACGTTGATTGTAATTCGCAAGCAAGAGTCTCAGGCTTCTCAGCATAGCAAACTGTACTATGTGTTTAGAGGCTTCTAAGTTTCCTTGAAAATTCCCAAAAAAAAACGTTGAGTCAATGAATTTTCTTTGAAAATTCTAAAACACATTGACTTTCGAGAGAAGAGACACGATGATGATATGGAGAAGGAGTCGTGAAATGTTGTAGTGAGGGTACTATAGTTGGCTGGAACAACTGGTGTATTTGTTATGGAGGAGACACTATTAAATTACCACTTTCCTTTCTCTTTCTCTCACTTGTTTCCTTTCTCTTTCTCTCACTTGTTTCCTCCTCTTCTCGCATTCTCACTATGCAGTTATCAAGCTTCTCTATCTTATGTGGTGCTTGATGTGATGAGAATTTTGTCAGTTCTTCTTCTTCTTCTGGTTAATTTAGAAGCCACGCAATCTTCAAACTATTATTTCTCTCTAGAAACTCTACACAAAGAAGCAAATGTGAAGCACCCTCTCTTTCTTTCTCTCTAAAATGCAATAAAAAAAGGATAATCACCTAAGCTTATCCACCAGTGGAAAAAAAGAACGTGAACATCTTGTCCTAACCCTTTTTTCATAACTAGGCTCTAATTACCCAAAAAGTCCTAATTAATTAAACTAGCTCATTTCCTAAGAGTCGTCTAGTCCTAGGGACCCTAATACCAAACAAGGGCATTTCATAGTAGCAAAAATATTTAGTCCATGATTTGGGCAAGAAATGAGTACTACTAAGGATTAATGTATACATAAAAGATACTCAAACTCAAATTTATATTAGTCTTGTAAGATTACTTTTGTAGCTTTTTAAGAGTTTTAGAAAAAATTCATTTCTTTTCTATGATATTGTCTCAAAGAAATTCCTAGCGAGGAAATACTCTCAACATAAGATATTAGTGGAAAAAATATGTATCAAGTGTAAAAAATTTTAAAAACATAGTTCTTCATCGTCGTGATTATTTGTAAGAAAGTTATAATTTTAAAAGTTTACGTTCAAAATACCTTAAATAGTATTTTGAGCTCTACAAATGCAATTAAAAAAACTAACTATATGAATATAAGCCATGTACCTTTTATCAATAAAAGACGCGCGTTTTATACAAGTCTCCTTGAAGATAAGGTTATTAATATATTTTTATACTATTTTAGTAAGTTTAAAAATGTTTTTTTTTCCAAAACTTTTACGATAGGCAAATGCTTCCTCCACAAGCGCTCTCAAGTAGTTTCAAGGAAATTTTAAGTATTTTTTTTTAAAAAATTTCATAAATGGGCCTTGAGTCGATTATTTTGTGGCTCAAATATAAGACTTGATAAGCCAAGTAAATATTTTATACCTCCATTGAGCTTACATGGCACAAAAGAGAAATCCAAATCATGTTGTCCATGAAGACAACCCATTCCTTGGAAACCAGAGTGTTAACAACAATTCAGCACAATGTAATTCGCACGGGGTGGCCATATGATGCAAGTAAGAATCTCAGGCTTCTCAGCACTCTGGGTTTAGAAGTTTCCTTGGAAAAAAGAAAAGAAAAAAAACGTTGAGTCAGTGAATTTTCTTCGAAAATTCTAAAAACCATAGACTTTCGAGAGAAGAGACACGATGATGTGGAGGAGGAGTCGTGAGCCCACCTAATTAGAATGGGAGTCTGTGAATTTTCTTCGAAAATTCCTTTAAAATACCAGACTTTCGAGAGAGAAGAGACACGATGATGTGAAAAAGGAGTCGTGAGCCGACCTAATTATTGATGGTGATCGACCCGACCGCTTATTAAAAAGAAGGGCATCATCGGTAGCCTTCTCACACACATAATTTACTCGCCTCTCTACACATCATCATCATCTTCTGTAGCCTCTCAAAATATCACCAGTTCAAGTTCCACTTCATAGCATTCATTCTCTATGGAGCCTAGCGAAACATACGACTGGGTCCCTGCCTGCTCTTTCCAGCCCATGCTGCATCCCGAGTACGAGATCATCAAAGCGGAGTGCGACCCCTGGATCCTGGCCACTGCGGCGCCCGCTTCCCCTGAAGCTGCCCAGTTCCTTCGTGACTGCTTGCTTCCTTTCTTCTGCAGCGTCAGCTATGCCCAATGCGCAGTGCAGCGGTTAGTTCCGATCACCAAGTTGGTGAGCTGGTTCTTCCTCACTGACACCGATGATGACAATCTCTCTATTCGTGGCTGTGCCACTGATCATGTCTGGCAACCACGCCGCAACCTCATCCTCGCATGCTTTGCTGGCCAAACCCTCGATCTTCACCTCTCAGCTGCTGCGGGGACAGCACCGTAGAAGCAGTCTCGGAAACCCGCAATATCCAAAAAGGGCTTGCTGCCCTGCATGACATCTGGAAGGACATCTCCAGAGACATGCCTCTCAAAATGCAGTCTCGCTTCCTGCAGGCCACCAGACGCTACGTTGATGCCAACATGATCCAAGCTCGATTCCGGAGCACTGGGCGCGTTCCAGGTGTCGACGAGTACGTCAAAGTGATACGCCGGCCCGCTTCGTTAGTTCCGTCATGCCTCATCCTGCTGGAATACGGCCTCCACATCGAGCTGGACGAGGAGACGCTAGAAAGCGAGCTGCTGCTGCAGCTGCACGACGCAGTGGTGGATCATGTAGCGCTGTACAATGATCTGTTCTCTTTTGAAGCTGAGGTGAGCCATGGGGACTACTTCAACCTGCCATCTGTGATCTTCCGGGCACGCGAGGCCGCGCCAGGGTTCACTTTTGCGGACGCGGTGTGGGAGGCTGTGCGCATGGTGGAGGAGGTGGACAAGCTGAGTGCGCAGCTGATGGCCGAGGCCCAGAAGTCAAGCCTCGAAGAGAAGCCTGGAGTGGAAGCCTACCTGCGGGGGCTGGGACTATTAATGGCAGGCAACGTGAAATGGTCTTACCAGACAGCCCGCTACTCGCACACCTGCTCCCCACAAGGCGTCGTGCTTCCGCTGTGCTGCAGAGCAGGTGGCCTCTCCTCCATCTTAAGAAAAAGAAGTTGCCTATTCAACTGAATGATTCTTCTCAGATCTATTTGGCTTTGCAGTAAGCTGCTCTGATTAATAATGAGACGTCCCCTTATCAATTTTAGCAATGCGTGGGCTAATGCAAGGCATGTTTTAACTAAAGCTGCACTCGCTAAAGCTAATAAAGCAAGGATTTTATCCAAAAATGCATTTCTGTTGTTGACCCTAAAGTTTTCTTCTCCTCACTTAAAATTAAGATATATAAGGATGCTATTTCCTCTTTTTTGGATCTTTGTTGTTTTGCTCACAAACCTTGATCAAATGGCTAGGTATCTGCTGAATTTCTTTCTTTGGTTCTACCATTGGCCGTCGTCGTGAGAGGATGTATGTAATGAGAGATGGATTAATGAAGATAGGTTGCTCACAAGGCCTTTCCCTTGTGGTTCTTCCCCAACTAGTCAATCATCTTCTTCTTGTGTCCATAATCTTGGCATAT
Organism: Cibotium barometz; assembly: GCF_041138505.1. Classification (NCBI taxonomy): domain Eukaryota; kingdom Viridiplantae; phylum Streptophyta; class Polypodiopsida; order Cyatheales; family Cibotiaceae; genus Cibotium; species Cibotium barometz. Next base: position 20,513,044 of record NC_141062.1, on the reverse strand, counting down.
CGGGATCAGACGTACTAAGAAATTGAGTTATATATACAAATGATTCTTGAACAAGACATCCCACTGCCATACTACCTTCAGGGACGAGCTATTTGACGAACAAATCCTTTAAGTTTCTTCATAAATCTCTCTAACAAAAACATCCATCGGCTATGGACAACCCCGGCCACAACAATTTCATCAACCACATGAACTAGCAAGTGCAATTGAATGGTTAAAATACTTGTTGGAAAGTATTTCTCAGCCAATGTGTCTCTACTAATCTCTTTCCTTGATATCCAACGTACCACTGCACCAATTTTATAAATTGTTGCTCTAATGTCATCGTTGAGGCAATCCTTGATGGCTATAGGAAGATGAATTGCAAGAATATGTGCCAATCATGACTCTTCAAGCCACTAAGCTCATTGTCCTTTGTAAATGCTCCCTTCAAGAAATACATGCATCCTATAGGGGTACGAAACTCACGAATGCACTTCTTTACACACCGTTGCTCTCCTTTCTCCTTTCTCCTTGGGATCATGGGAAAGTGTCGTAAAACTTTTGCTGGTACCCTTTCTCCTTGCACATTTTGTCTATATCTCGATGTACCATAATGTGGACATTGTAATGCGTTGTTATATTCTTGTCGATAAAGAATACAATCATTTGGACAAGCATGGTGTGTGTTGTAGTCCATGCAAATCGCGTGCAACATTGCTTTTGCTCGACTACGGTCCACTGGCATCTCATTATCTTCTAGAAATATTTGATGTTTCAATAAGCTGTTACACAAAATAGTCAGGCTAAGAAAATGCATATAAAGGTACATAACTCACTAATTGCATATGATATCATCACTTACGCAAAAAATTTTCATACGCTCGTATGAGACTATCCAAAAAACGATTGCAAGTTCAATATGGATAGGCAAGCGTGTAAAATAGGCACATGTGCTCCACGATATAGTAGAAGACGAGCAAGCCTGTGTAGCTGTTTCTCTTCTTAGGAAGCGTATTCCACACGTCGTGTGTTTTCTTCTGCCCCTTCGTGTTCCAAACATTGAGCTTCTGTTCCATCGTGTAAGGCATTTATCACGTCATCCATGTCATGTTCTAGTATTTGCTCCGAATCCGCCTCAAGTTCCTCGGGTTGTTGGATCACCTCGTTTGCCGCTACTCTTGTTGGTCTCCATTGTTCAGGCCGGATATCCACTGGTTTGTCATTGTTGAAGCGTGCATTGCCACTAATTAGATGTTCCAATCGCTCCACCAAAAATATTCTCCATTTTTTTGTATGATCATTGCAAATTTGTGGACGTCGAGCCACTTGGTATTTGCAGCGAGTACATGGGCAAAGTGTCTTCTCCTCTAAATCAATAAAATTTTAGGGTGTGGCGTCATCCATGGTTTCCATATTGATTTGCAAAATAGGAACGAATGCTTATTTTTGGAGGGGAATCCTCCCTCAAGTAATTGTGGAGGGTGTGGTAGTCGGTGATAGGTAATTTGAAATGTCAGGGGAGCGCAAGATCTGGAAAGATTTTGAATTTGAATGAAAAGTAACGATTGTCGAAATAAGCGTCAAAAAGATTATCAAAATATCAGGCCACCATAGCTCATCACATTGCTGCAAATTTAACATGATATCAGAGCCTAGCCTAGAATCCATCAAGTTTATGAGCCCATTATCTTGCTAATTACTTAGCTAATTAGGATTAGTAGATAATTAGATTTTTTACCTCTTTTTCAAGTAGCCTCTGTACCCTTAGCTGGTGGAGGATCTCTCTCTCCCTTCACACATAACATTAGCCCAAATCCTTTTAGCCAAACATAGCTACACTCCCCACACATAAGCCAATCAAGACGAATCGCAGAACTGCCTACTGAAGCTACAGAAATTCACGATTTTGCAAGCACCACTTTTTTGAAGCAAAACTGAGATTTATTCTGTACCAGATGAAATGGATCTAATTCCTCTTGGCCCTAGGGGTTTTCAAGGGTGCTCTACAAGCTGGTGAAGACAGATTTTGATTTGTCTACAATGAGATCCAAGCTCTTCATCAAATCTGCAAGTGACTTCGGTAAAACAGAGATTAAGCATTCAATATTTGGTCAAATCTTATGTTTCTTGGCTTAATCCTCTACTAGACTAATTGCTAATTATGTCCTTGAAAGGATTTGAGCTCATTTGAACTCTAAGGCCTCAGATCTGGACTCCCTACATACTCTGTTTTCTGCACACAAAATAGAGGATTAGTTTGCTAATTAGTAATTAATCAATACTAATCACTATATTTTGGTGCAATTAAGGGTTTAAATTAACCATTAGGTATCTGATACAGATCCCTATAACTTCATATTGTAATTCAGAGATGGTTTGATACTCTAACCATTCTGTACAGATTTGTTACCCTTGGTTTAATGTAATTTTTGGTGATTTTATACTGATAAATCTGTGTTATAATCATCACCTAAACACCAGATTGAGTTTTAAAAGGGTAAACACTGCCCTTGAATCTTGAAATTGCATCAAGAGGTAAGACCCCCTTCACATCATCATGAGTACAGCACAAGAGATAGCCAAATTTAATGGAGAGGAGTTTTACACATGGCAGACAAAAATCATGTATCTACTCATGAGGAAAAAACTGTGGTGGGGGCTAGTTGAGGGAAGAGATGAATGCCCAGAGGTGAGAGGGAAAAATGAGTGGAAGAGCAGGAATGAAAAAGCATTGGGACTTATCGCACTCAATTTAAATGATGAAATCATTCATCACATCACAGGGATACAATGCGCGAAAGATGCATGGGATGAAAATAAATTATTTGGCACACAAGCTAAAAATTCAAAGATAAATCTGTTAATGCAATTCTACAAATTGGATATGAAGGAAAGTGAACCTTTAATCACACACTTGAATAGATATAAAAGCATTAAGCAACAACTGGCAGCTATTGGCAAAAAGGTAGAAGATGATGAGGCACTAGCAGTGCCTCTGAAGAGTGTGGACAAAGGTGAATATGAAAAAATTGTAGCAACACTAAAGATTGTACCTGAATTGAAGCTAAACGAGATAGAAGGAGCTCTACTAGAGCAAGAGACCAGAGGCAAAGAGAAGAAATGGCTGGACTCAACAGCAGGAGAGGAAACAACATTCTTCACCCAAGGAGGATTCTCTCGAGGACGAGGAAGAGGCAGAGTAGGAGGAAGGACCTTTACTTGTTGCAACAACTGTGGAAAGCCAGGACACATGGCAAGAGACTGCTCTACAGCAAACCCAGTGGAGAAGGAACAACATTCGCAAACTTCATGGAGGCTCCTAAGGAAGTGGAGTCAGATCATCTTTTCTGAGAGAGAAAGAGAGAGAGAGAAACCCCACAACCAAATGTAACCTGCCCCAATAGAGTAAAACCACCTCTAAGCCATCGATGATGTAGGCCATGCGGTAGATGTATGTGTGAGCACTTTAGTCAAGGTCATGCGCACTTGTAGTAGCCTTGGACACATAGAGAGAGAGAGTGTGTGTGTCAAGGACTTTGAGTTTAGGGACTTGAGGCACTGGTTGTCGGCAAACTATCAAGTAAGAGAGAAACTTGGTATAGGGTCCAGGTGTGCTAAGAGTATTCACTTGAGGGGAGGTGTTGAAATATACAAGTGAATAGGGTGTGTGCGGGAACAAGCCCTTGGTAAGAGGCTGTAAAAGAGAAACTGTCAATGTGAGAGAAGCTATGAAAAGGTGAGAAGTATCTACTACTGGGAGAGAATAAAGGGTAGCATGAGGAGATTTAGGCGGTGTGGAGATATTCTGGGAGAGGTGGAGAGAATCAAGCAAAAGAGGTGGAGTGAATCAAGGAGAAATCAGTGGGATTGGATGCTTGGATGTAAACTCTATAAATTGAGGCATTGCCATAATGAGAATTTGTCAGTTTTTGATTATCCATGCCTACATTAAGCTATCAATTAATTGCTCATCACATCTTAATTATCATCTAATCTCTTTGTTAGTGATGTTGATTCTAGAATTTGATCCACCAAAGTAAATCACATTGCTACAAATTTAACACATGTACATGTGATGTAAAATGTCTATGTGTGTAATTATAGGTAATTTTCTTGTTTTTTTGCTTTCTCATTTGTTTTGCAGGTTCTTACTCTCTCCCAAGCTCTTCTCCACCTCCTTCTTTGCCCTCCCTCCCCTCCCCTCCCCTACCCTCCCCTCTCCTCTCCTCTCCTCTTGGTTGTTAACTTGGTGTGTGTGTGTTAAAGGATAAACCTCCTTGTGTATCCATGATATTCACACTTTTAGGGTTTTGTATTACTAATTCTTTTCTCAACTTTTTGTTTTTTTTTGTAGATCTTCTAATCCTCTCTTTCAACTTCATCAAAAAGAGGTAAATTCTTTTCTTTCTTTCCTCTCTTTTTGATTTTGTATGTATGCATTAGGTTCTTAGGGCTTTTGTATGTATGCATTACTAATCCTTTCCTCACCCTTTTATTGGTTTTGTAGGTCTTCTAATCTTCTCTTTCAACTTTTTATCCTCTCTTTCCTCTATTTTTATCTACCAAGAAGAGGGGTTTTATTTTGTAGGTCCTCTATGTATAGAGCTTAATGCATGCATATAGCTTAATCTATGCATTAAGCTCTATTCGTAGAGCTTAATACATAGATTAGGCTCTATGCATGCATTCATAATGCATAGAGATATATGAATAGATTAAGCCCTATGCATAGAGCTTAATGCATGCATAGAGCTTAATCTATGCATGCATTAAGCTCTATGCATGCATGCTTAATGCATAGTGCCGGGGTATGGTTTAGTTTAGGATAGCATGGCTTGCATAGTGCTTTATGCATAAGGCCTCATGCATAGCTTTATGCTTAAAGCTTTATACATAAGGCCTCATGCATGCTTTATGCATAAGCTTTAGCATACCTTGCATAAGGCTTGCATAGCGGCATAGTTTGCATAAGCTTTAGCATAGCTTGCATAAGCTTTTGTAAGTATGCATTACTAATCCTTTCCTCACCCTTTTGTTGGTTTTGTAGGTCATCTAATCCTCTTTTTGAACATCACAAAAAGAGGTAAGTGCCTTTCTATATTTCCTCTATTATTATTGCATCCTTGGGTGCTGGGGATTTGTTTTGTAAGTTTGCGCATAAGCATTATGCATAATGCTCATTCATGCTTTATGCATAAGCCTCATGCATAGATTTATGCATCAGGCCTCATGCATAGTTTTATGCTTAAGGCCTTATGCATAGTGCTTTATGCATAAGCCTTATGCATAATGCTTTATGCATAAGCTTTATGCATAAGGCCTCATGCTGCATAGCTTTATGCATAAGGCCTTATGTATAGCTTTGTAGGTTTGCGCATAAGCTTTATGCATAATCTTTATGCATAAGCTTTATGCATAATCTTTATGCATAAGCTTTATGCATAATTCTCATGCATGCTTTTTGCATAATCTTTATGCATAAGCTTTATGCATTAGCCTCATGCATAGCTTTAAGCATAGGCTTTATGCATAAGGCCTCATACATAAATGAATGAATGTTGAGGGATATTTCATGTGTATGCTCTTATTAAAGTGTCCATGTGTTCTTTGTTATGTGTGTGTAGAAACATGTCTCATACTCCAGATGAGACACCGGCGGGTTACTCTCCATATGCCATGTTGTCTGACCAGTTTATGGTTTTTTTAGCACAAGCCACACCCGAGCAAAGAGCGATGGCACAACAATATTTTGGGAGAGGGGTGGGCACGTCAGCCGCACCATCGGGACCACCACCGCTAGCCCTAGTTCACTTGTACAAACCCCACAAAGAGCTGCCCAGAACCCCTCGATTGCTCATCCACTCGCAGAGGACAAGGCTCTGGAGTAGTGGAGGTGGAGGCGGTTGTTGTCCAAGTGGGGGCACGGATGGGTATGCGCCCCCACATGAGCGTCCTTTTCCATCTAGCGCCAGAAGCACTCCATGCTCGCGATCATCTCGCGACATTTCGACACACAGCCCTCACCCGCCGATGGGGGAAAAAATATTACATAATTGTCAATGGCAATGTGGTTTTGGATAATGTCAGACAAGAGATGAAGAGCCGCATCCGCGAGCTTTGCCACATTGTCTTTGCAAATGAATTTATGACTTTATGATGGCCAAAGTTGGATAAAGATAAGAAAGATAGAGTCATAAATCAAAGCAAGGATGAGTACAAGCCGGTCGGCGATAGTAATGTCGCCCCCATAAGGTGGATAAAGGACCACAAGGTGGACGCCATGAAACATTGACGGGGAGATGTGACTAGGAGAGTGAAGGCAAGGGGTGAGAAGCCTTGGTAAAATGAGCACCGGGGATTGGAATGAGGAGAAGCAAAAGCATGCAAGAAATCCCCAATGCTACAAGCAACAAGAGCCCGAATGGAGAGCATAGGAAGCTCTCACCTTGGAAGCGGCGGTTGGGATGCATTCCATGTCTACTTTGTAAGTATCAATGCTTATCTTGTATGTTTCATTTGATGTTATGTCTACTTTGCAAGTATCAATGCTTATCTTGTTGTTTTGGTACTTTTAGAATCAAGTGGTTGGTCGACTGGCAACAGGAGAAGAGGAGGACATTGGTCGCCACCACCATAACACGTACTTTCTTTTGGAGAAGCTTGAGTGAGAAGGCGCCAACCTCAATTGGGGGCGCATTGTAGATATGGTAAGTGCGGCAGGGTCGAAATGTCGGTTGAAATGTCAGTCGAAATGTCAGTCAAAATGATAGTCAAAATATCAGTTGAAAAAAGCATGGAAAACATTATTATTTCGATGCATGTATCGGCACTTATTTTGACGTTTCCATTTTGATGCTTTTTTTGACGCATATTTTAATGCTTCCAGGATTTTAAGCTTAGTTCTAAACCGTCGAAAAAAACATGGATAATGACCCCGCCTCTTGTAGTGTTTATGCATACGGCTTATGAATAAGCCGCATACATGAGACTTGTGCACAAAGCCACATGCATAAAGCTTATGCATGAGACTTAGGCATTATCCATAAGTCTCTAAGCATAGCCTTTAGAGAGCTATATGCATAAGTCTCATGCATGAGGCTAATACATAAGCTTTATGCATAAGGCTTATGAATAAGCCACATACATGAGACTTGTGCACAAATCCTCATGTATAAAGCTTATGCATGAGACTTAGGCATTAGCCATAAGCATCTAAGCATAGCCTTGAGAGAGCTATGCATCTCTCAAGAGGTGGCCATATGCCTCTGCATTTACATTTATATGAGGATTATGCTTGCCTAAAGCTTATGCATTCATTAGGAAAAGAGGGAACTCATTTTGGGGCCCTGTAAGAAATTCACGATTTTCTTATTTTTCTTCACCCAAAATCATCAGAAATATTAAAGCAAGTACATGCAACTACAGAGATTCACCGAAAAATGCGTTTTGGTGTCAGTCTGGTAGCAGGTGATTTGGACATCGCCGGCGCGTCCGGAACAATCGAAAACCCCCAAAACGACATTGGAAGCGCTGAAAACGGGCATCCCCAGAGGCTCGGAAAAGGCCGAAAAGGGCCGGCCAGGAAAATTCACTGGGAAAAGCAATTTGGTGTCAGTCTGGCAGACAGCAGACTGACACCAAATCGCTTTTCCCAGTGAGTTTTCCTGGCCGGCCCTTTTCAGCCTTTTTCGGGCCTCCAGATGCCCGTTTTCAGCGCTTCCGGTGTCGTTTTGGGGGTTTTGGTCCGCTCTCTGAACACGCCAGCGATGTCCGAATCACCAAATTTTGCATTGCAAATCCTGCACATCGAAGATGACAATATCAATTATAATAAATGAAAAAGATATCTTCATTCAATGCAAACTCACCGTTCTCTATCTGAATATGACTTTTATTCTTTTTTCCTCTTATTTATTATTTCCTCCAACGTTACATTGGCCCTCCATTGATTGGTCGAGGGCTATTTTTCCTAAACCCTAAAAGGCCCCAAAATGAGTTCCGATTTTTACTAATGAGCCATATGAAAAAGCCTCGTGCATGAGACAAATGCATAAGCCTCATGCATGAGGCCTATACATTGGCTATATGCATAAGTCTCATGTATGTAGCTTATGAATAAGGTTTATGAATGCCTAAAGCTTATGAATGCATGCTAGTCGTCTCCACAATGCCTAGGCATGCCAATAGATTCCAACGCATGTCGATAGCTACCTAGGCATGCCAGTAGCTTCCAATGTATATCGGTAGCTCCCAATGTATGTCAAGTGCTACCACTAGGAGGTTCCAATGTATGCCGAGTACTACCTAGGCATACCGGTAGCTTCCAGTGTTGGTTGCTACCCAGGCATAAGTCTCATGTATGTAGCTTATGCATAAGGTTTATGAATGCCTAAAGCTTATGAATGCATGCTGGTAGCCTCCAATGCCTAGGCATGCCGATAGATTCCAATGCATGTCGGTAGCTACCTAGGCATGCCAGTAGCTTCCAATGTATATCGGTAGCTCCCAATGTATGTGAAGTGCTACTTGTATCACTAGGAGGTTCCAATGTATGCCGAGTACTACCTAGGCATACCGGTAGCTTCCAGTGTTGGGTGCTATACCCAGGCATGCCAATAGCTCCCAATGCATGTCGGGTGATACTAGCATGTATGAAGAGCTTCCAATGCATGTCGGGTGCTACATAGGCATGCCAATATCTCCCAATGCATGCTGGTAACTCCCAATGCTTGTCGGGAGCTACTAGCATACACTAGGAGCTTCCAATGCATGTCGGGTGCTACCTATGCATGCTGATAGCTCCCAATGCATGTCGCTAGGATCTTCCAATGCATGTTGGGTTCTACCTAGGCATGCCTACAGCTTCCAATGAACCTGAACAAGTAAAAAAAAACCCCAACTTGAACAGGGTGACTTTTGCCCAGACAGGAAGCCTGTCTGGGCAAAAGTCACCTTGTTCAAGTTGGGGGTCTTTCTGCCTTTGTAAACCTTCCTCTCAACCATATGTATCAATATTTTTTATTTTAATATTATTTAGTTGTAAATTGCATGGTGATAGCAAGGCTACTGTCAAAAAACCTCATCCAACCCTTGTCAATGTAGAAACTCACTTAGAATTTGTTGGGATCAATTTCTGAATATAAAAGAATAAATATTTTTAATTTATGTCTAAGGGGATCATTTTTGGAAGGGTTATAGCAAGGCCTAGAGCCTGGACCTCCTCCTCTGTGTAATTTTTCACCATGAAATGGGATTCAATTCATAAAATGGGGTTCAATTTTTCAAAGTATCTTTAAAGCACCTTGGATACATACAGATCTAATCATAGATTTTACATTTTACAATTTTACATGGTGTCCATGTACTCATATCATAAATTTAGGCATGGAGTGAGCATGTGTGATTAGAGGTGTCTATGAAGGCAAAGTAGAGATATAGGCATGTGTTGAGCATGGATGATATATGGAGGATCATAAAGGCCACTTAATGGTGATGTTCACTATACCATTGTACAGCTACTGATTCATATTATTGATGAATCCATGTAGAGTTTGGTGATTTAAATCTTTTAAAATTAAATTGTCAAAGTGAGTCCTATTTGTATCATACATTGCAAGAATATAAAGTATTTTTAAAACTATCTATATCGTACATTTGCAAGCATGTATCATTTGAAGGCCTAAAAAAGCAAAAAAAAAAGCCCCACCAACCTGAATAGGGTGACTTTTTCCCAAACAAGAAGCCTGTTTGGGCAAAAGTCACCTTGTTCAGGTTGGGGCGTTTTTGCTTTTCTAGGCCTTCAAATGATACATGCTTGCAATGTATGATATAGATAGTTCTCAAAATGTGCTTCCAATGTTAGCATCAGGGACAGTGTAACATTTTACCATTTTACTTTGAACTCTAAATAACTAGGTGATATCAGGGCCAATGTGAAGGCACCACATTTTCCATTTTATCAGTAGCTCATCATGGGAAAAATGTTTTTATCTATGGTTCACATTAATCAAAAACTCTCCTTCCATGTGTAAGAACTCTCTCATCATGTAAAAGGGTATCTTTTATGATCTTACTACTACTTTGTAGGGCTCTATATATCTTTAATTTTAAGCACCTAGTTTATAGCAAGGCCTATATGAATGCTTATACATGACAATTGAAGGCTAGAAAATGCAAAAGGAGCCCCAACCTGAACAGGGTGACTTTTGCCCAGACAGCAATCCTGTTTGGGCAAAAGTCGCCCTATTCAAGTCGGGGCTATTTTTGTATTTGGTGGCCTCCAATTGTCATGTACAAGCATTCACAAACATTCACATTTCCATACACATAGGCCTTGCTATGAATTAGAGCTGGGTGTTATAAATCAGATAGAACTACACACTCATTGTGGTCAGAGAGGATGGGGGGGACATTATGGGAAGTTAGCCCAAATTAATCACTATTGATACCACATAATAAACATGCATGCAATCCAGTGTTATCCACAATGGCTCTCTCTCTCTCTCTCTCATATCATGGCTGGATATAGGACAGAATTACACACCCATTGTGGTTAGAGAGGACAGGGGACATCATGGGAAGTTGGTCCAAATTAATCACTACTGATACCACAAACTAGACATGTTTGCAATCCAGTGTTATCCACAATGGCTCTCTCTCTCTCTCTCATATCATGGAAACTTACATATGGCTCTCTCATATCATGGAAACTTACATTATTCAAACTTTATGTAGACATTATGTATAGAAAAACCCACTTGTATTAATAAAAAGGAGTTACATTGATTGTCTTTAATAAAGTAGTAGTGTCAAACACAGTATCTATGATAATTTTCTAGGCTAACTCATAATGGTCTTGTGCCTCTTCTTGCTAAGTGGAAGGGTCCCCAACAATATGGCATTGATGACATAATCTGTGTCCTTCTGACCAATACTCTCTAAAAATACAGTGTGTGTAAGCACTTTTGAAGCATAACCCCCTTGGAAGGCAGCATACACTGCAGTCTTGTTGATGAGCACTATCTTGTCAACGTTTCTTGGAATCGTTGACAAGCATAGGACCTTTCTAATTTCTTTAAGGGCTAACATGTAGAAGCTTGCCATGGGGGTCAATGCATTGTGCACCACAACAAGGTGTTGAGGTGCAATACGACCCATGTAATGGGCCAATGCAGCATCTCTTCCAAAACCCTCACGTGTGCCATCTTTATGTTGAGCCCAAGCATCTATAGAGACTATATGCTGCACACAAGAAAGACGATTAGTGGAATTCTAGTAGTATATATTATCAATTATATTTATTAGATTCGTACATCATTTATCTTACGGTGTGTTTGAAATCAGAGGCAACCACCTCAGGCTTGCAAATGTCAATGGAGGACTTGTGTTCCTCCAACGACACTAATGTAGCATTCTTAGACTCTCTATTCAATGGAAATTGTTCCTGAGCTTTTCTAAACTCCTCCTCAGTCACAAGGCTGCAATTGCTGATTTCAGGATCATCACCGACTCATGCATACCACCCTGCACTGGAACAAGACCTTGTTGCAAAGCCTTCGAGGCCTTATTGTTGATGGGAAATTCATCATTCATCACAGCTAACAAGGAGAGGCACTTGGCTTGGTTGAGCTTGTAGAACTTTTCTAGGTCATGTAAAAAGAGGAATTCCTCCCCTTCAATCACCACAGAGCTAAGCTTACTAAGCTCAAGCTCTAGCATCTTATGTGTAACCTCCTTTCCCTTGCCCACTATATCTGGTACATCTAGGGTGCCCTCTATAGGATCCGTCCCCACCTCTATAGGATCCTTCCCCACCTCTTCTCCACCCTCTATTGTGGCTAAGGAACTTGCCTCTCCAGAGTATGGCACCAATGCCTTTGACAAGGATGCTTCACCAGATTGAGGTGCCTCAATTTGGAGGAGGAGATCTTTGGCCATAACGGACTCAACAAGCTAGTTGAGGACCTCAAGTTTAGGATCCTCCTTGCCTTGTACCATGCCTCCAATGGGGACATCCTCCACCTCTACCTCTTAATCAGAGTCTTGCTCACCACAAAGGTATATGAAGGTGGCAACCCAAGAGATAAAATCAAGGCCAATCTTCCCTCTCTGAAGTGCAAGCATCTCCTCCTTGGTGATCTTCTTGTAGTGACCATCAAGGAGTACAATATCTTGAAATTTTTGCAACCTCATGAGGGCATTTGTGTCATTCTTGTTGATATATCGTAGGAAATTGCATGGCACCCAATCATCATCCTCCTATGTGGTAGCATGAAAGTCCAGGGCCTCATGTACTCCTCCATGTAGTCAAGAGTACCTCTGTAGTCCTCTTCTGCCAAGAGGATGGTCATTCCAAAGTCAATCTCGCGAGAGAACATAAAGAAAAGTTCCTCTCTATCAGGCCACTCAGTCCTCTCCAAGAACTCGAGAAACCTCTCATATGCCATGTTTGGGTCCATGCTAGAAGCGAGTGACGAATGCTAGAAATGGAGTGATGAGTGTTGAAAGAGGGAGGAACTTCAAAAAAAAGTGTTAGAAAATGAGAGAGGTCCTATATTTATAGACTGTAAAATTAAACATTGGGCATTTCAGACTATAACATAAGTGACCAAAAAATAACCCCAAATTTATATAAAGATATAAATTCAATCGACAAGACATAACACAAGTGGTCATTAACAAGGAACCATCATTTCATAATAGATTTAATACAAAACCATCTTAATTACAAAAAAAAAGAAAGATAAATAGGCCCTAGATGACTTGCGACACTAAATCTGAAGTTGAAATTTGCATCCATCGTTACTCCTGTCTTTGCAAATCTTTAAGCTCTTCTCCAAACTTCTTCCAATCTAAAAAAGGAAACACAAGTGTAATAAATAAAACAACATATTCAAAAAACACAAAGCAATGCAAATTTACAAATATCAAAGCTCACCAGCCAATCTTGATTCTTTCTTCTTGGACATCTTGAAATCCTAGAATGAGCAAATGCTCCTGAACATCTCCTAATCTCCATTCATTGCTTACATTCACCACCTTAATTGAACCATCATGGAAGAGTCACAGATAAATCTATGGGTGTATCCACACCCTCACTTGATTGCAAGGGAACCCACTCCCCATTCTTCTTCACCCATCGTCCATAGAAGAATCGAATGGATAAGCTCTGACGAGTCTTCAAGTATCAAAAGGTCACACTTGAAGGCACCACTTTGCATGAGTAGATGTCACCTTTGGGTAACCCCTCCACAATATTCCGCCAATACCCAAGACATTGTCAATTTGTTCAATTTGCGATTTCTTGCAAATGAACATTGTTGGGGTGGGTTGTGGAGAAAGCTTAGAGAACATAAATACAAATAGATGGATTGGGGCAAACCATCCAAGCCCCACAGACTTAGAGGCCTTAGAGAATTTTAAGGAGGAGTGTATGTGAGAATACATCTTGTTTTTGAAAGCATTAACACTCCACCTATCCGAAACTGGCCACTCTAAACTATGTAAAGAGTCCACATGGATCTCCTCAAGGCTACCATATTCTGTAGGCCAAGAAGGGACTTTGTAGAGTAAGAGTGTGTGTAAAAGAATATATTTTTGTTGAAGAGGGCTCTATGATTCTCACCTGGAAACATTAGCTCACCTATTGTACTATGAAAAGCACTAAACACACCAATGAGGCTTCTCAAAGGTTGTTCTTCAATATAGCTTGATGGGAAAATGTTTGCAACCCACATACCCGAATTAGTAAAATAAAACAAGCCATTTCCAAATAAAATTACAACCACATACTTACAGTTACAAGGGAGTCTATTCCTCTCCATGGAATGAGGAAGATACATATCTATAGCCATGTAGACATGTTGTATTATTATCTTGATTTCTCCATTCTTATCCTTCTTGAAATGAAGAATCCTTCCCTTCCAATGGTGTTCCAAAACATATCTATAGCCATGTAGACATGTTGTATTATTACCTTGATTTCTCCATTCTTATCCTTCTTGAAATGAAGAATTCTTCCCTTCCAATGGTGTTCCAAAACACCATGGTTAAGAACTTGATGTGGACGTGTGGCACTTGGTTGCATATAAACCCAATATTTCACCCTAAATGGATGCCCGATCCACTCACCTTCATCATTTGTAGTGTTGTAGAGAAGGTACTCAAAGATGGAATCACTTGGTCTCTTACTAGAGGTAGGCATAATGAGATGTATTGGTTGACCTATTGGAAATCAGGATGGTGACATTTATGACCAGTTATTCCTTCCGCAGGTGGAGGAAGTCACCCTGTCCACACAAGAGGGGGGTATACAACAATTATCACAGATGAAAGCTGGAAGATTTCGACGTACAGCCAGACTAGAGAAAGGAGTTCCTCACAATCCTAGAATACAGTGAATATATGTGTGTGTCACCAACTCAATGAGTTGATCCCTTGTACATGCCACTAAAGAGAAGATGGACCCCTTTGGAGTTTCAAGAGGCCAAGCAGCGGGATTCACATGTCTGTTATAACTTTCCCATCTTCATGCTAGCCACATTTACAGACATAAGAGAACAAAGGAAGAAAATGCTAAATTGGATACAGGCATGACGCCGTATCTCAGACCTGGCAATAGTTTCCAGCGTTCGATTCTTAAAATTTCTCGTGGTCTTGATTGATCAACCCAAGGAATGGTATGATGGGTATGATGCCGAGCAGCTGCAATTTGGCATGAATCAAGGATCCTCTAAAAGAGGAATGATGTTGTATTATCATTGCCTAAGTTGTCTTCCTACCTATATGCATGTCACATTCGAGGACATGGTCGACACCGGGTTTTGGATATCACACTCGGCATTTCGAAGAACCCTAAAAAGCTTCAATCATGTCATAACTTCTACTATCACACGAGCTTGACGACCAGGTCTTTCGACCTCGGTAACAAGTTCTAAGGACAGAACCTACATCAGGTAGGGGGGATATTAACCCCATTTTGGATTAACCTTGGTATGCTTCTCCATCTAAGGAAATTAATCAGTGTCATGCAAAGGCACTATAAAAGTTATACATTATGAGATATTGGCCACCCAAGGCCTTAGTTAAGTAAGTTTTGAGTGCCCAAGTGTGAATAAGGGCCATTGTATATAAGGCATTTTCTCATAATCAATGGATACAATCTTCGTTTGTACTATTGAGAGATCTTGTTTGTGTCTCAAGAGAGAGATTGAGAGAGAGCATTCTAGCACTTGTGCCTCATCTATACTTGTATGTTGCATGCTTACGTTGGAGAGTGAGAGAGAGTGATTGCCTTATGTGATGGTGCGAGCAACTCTATAGGGTGACAGCGTAGAGGTGGAGCTTGGAGGATTGGAGCTTCTCAAGTGAGCTTGGAGGCCTCAAGAGACACAAGTTCGAAGCATTGGTAAGTGCCTCCTATGACAGTTGTGTTCTATATCTCTTCCCTTAGGGGAATGCATTGAGTTCCCTCTTGGATTTGTGGTAGCCCATAATAGAAGCTAACATATCTATATATAAAGCTTGTTTACAAAAATGTGTGTCAACAAACGATATTATGCGCATCCTCCTCAATCTTCTAAATTCTCTTCACTTATAAAATAACCAATAGTAAATTGGTAAATAAATATTCCATAAGTATTCCAACTATCACCACATACATGTTTGCTAGGCATAAGCAACCCAAGAATCACAGTTCCATACAAACCAAATGTAACAAACATTGGAGGACCGAATCATACATAAATATACAAAAAAATATTAATATTTATAATGGCATCACCCATGATATTAACATGATTTGGCATGATGTAAAGATAATCCAAGCATTTTCACGTTATCTAAGAGGGTAGAATAATATTTCTAAGAGAGCTTAAAATATATTCTCATAACGTTAGAGTACTTGCTTGCATGCCTTGACCGAGAACTAATAAGAATTAGCACAATAGGCTAAAAGAAGGTAAGCTTCTCCATAGCTTGCTCTTTTCATAGATCTCTTGAGTGCTAGGAATTGGGTGGATATTGGAGTCCCACCTCCCTTTGGACCACTGAACCTTTCTTACTCTCCTTTAGTATGGGATGCTTTCATGACCTAGCTGGACTCATCGCTAGTTCCTCGTGCTCAATAACAAAACCATCTTAATTACAAATAAAAAGAAAGATAAATAGGCCCTAGATGACTTGCGACACTAAATCTGAAGTTGAGATTTGCATCCACCGTTACTCCTGTCTTTGCAAATCTTTAAGCTCTTCTCCAAACTTCTTCCAATCTAAAAAAGGAAACACAAGTGTAATAAATAAAACAACATATTCAAAAAACACAAAGCAATGCAAATTTACAAATATCAAAGCTCACCTTTCGTCGGCCAATCTTGATTCTTTCTTCTTGGACATCTTGAAATCCTAGAATGAGCAAATGCTCCCGAACATCTCCTAATCTCCATTCATTGCTTACATTCACCACCTTAATTGAACCATCATGGAAGAGTCACAGATAAATCTATGGGTGTATCCACACCCTCACTTGATTGCAAGGAAACCCACTCCCCATTCTTCTTCACCCATCGTCCATAGAAGAATCGAATGGATAAGCTCTGACGAGTCTTCAAGTATCAAAAGGTCACACTTGAAGGCACCACTTTACATGATTAGATGTCACCTTTGTGTAACCCCTCCACAATATTCCGCCAATACCCAAGACATTGTCAATTTGTTCAATTTGCGATTTCTTGCAAATGAACATTGTTGGGGTGGGTTGTGGAGAAAGCTTAGAGAACATAAATACAAATAGATGGATTGGGGCAAACCATCCAAGCCCCACAGACTTAGAGGCCTTAGAGAATTTTAAGGAGGAGTGTATGTGAGGATACATCTTGTTTTTGAAAGCATTAACACTCCACCTATCCGAAACTGGCCACTCTAAACTATGTAAAGAGTCCACATGGATCTCCTCAAGGCTACCATATTCTGTAGGCCAAGAAGGGACTTTGTAGAGTAAGAGTGTGTGTAAAAGAATATATTTTTGTTGAAGAGGGCTCTATGATTCTCACCTGAAAACATTAGCTCACCTATTGTACTATGAAAAGCACTAAACACACCAATGAGGCTTCTCAAAGGTTGTTCTTCAATATAGCTTGATGGGAAAATGTTTGCAACCCACATACCAGAATTAGTAAAATAAAACAAGCCACTTCCAAATAAAATTACAACCACATACTTATAGTTGCAAGGGAGTCTATTCCTCTCCATGGAAGGAGGAAGATACATATCTATAGCCATGTAGACATGTTGTATTATTATCTTGATTTCTCCATTCTTATCCTTCTTGAAATGAAGAATCCTTCCCTTCCAGTGGTGTTCCAAAACATATCTATAGACATGTAGACATGTTGTATTATTACCTTGATTTCTCCATTCTTATCCTTCTTGAAATGAAGAATTCTTCCCTTCCAATGGTGTTCCAAAACACCATGGTTAAGAACTTGATGTGGACGTGTGGCACTTGGTTGCATATAAACCCAATATTTCACCCTAAATGGATGCCCGATCCACTCACCTTCATCATTTGTAGTGTTGTAGAGAAGGTACTCAAAGATGGAATCACTTGGTCTCTTACTAGAGGTAGGCATAATGAGATGTATTGGTTGACCTATTGGAAATCAAGATGGTGACATTTATGACCAGTTATTTCTTCCGCAGGTGGAGGAAGTCACCCTGTCCACACAAGAGGGGGGTATACAACAATTATCACAGATGAAAGCTGGAAGATTTCGACATACAGCCAGACTAGAGAAAGGAGTTCCTCACAATCCTAGAATACAGTGAATATATGTGTGTGTCACCAACTCAATGAGTTGATCCCTTGTACATGCCACTAAAGAGAAGATGGACCCCGTTGGAGTTTCAAGAGGCCAAGCAGCAGGATTCACATGTCGTTATAACTTTCCCATCTTCATGCTAGCCACATTTACAGACATAAGAGAACAAAGGAAGAAAATGCTAAATTGGATACAAGCATGGCACCGTATCTCGGACCTGGCAATAGTTGCCAGCATTCGATTCTTAAAATTTCTCGTGGTCTTGATCGATCAACCCAAGGAACGGTATGATGGGTATGATGCCAACAAGCAGCTGTAATTTGGCATGAATCAAGGATCCTCTAAAAGAGGCATGATGTTGTATTATCATCGCCTAAGTTGTCTTCCTACCTATATGCATGTCACATTCGAGGACATGGTTGACACCGGGTTTTGGAGATCACACTCGGCATTCCGAAGAACCCTAAAAAGCTTCAATCATGTCATAACTTCTACTATCACACGAGTTCGACAACCAGGTCTTTCGACCTCGGTAACAAGTTCTAAGGACAGAACCTACATCAGGTAGGGGGAATTAATCCACTCGAGTGGTTGCAAAATCGATGGAATAAGTAAAGAGTGTTAAAGAGAGAAATCTAGAGAGAGTGTGTGAAAGTTAGAGAGAGAGAGAGAGAGAGAGAGAGAGAGATAGAGAGAGAGAGTTGGCTAGTTTGAGAGAAATAGAGACAGTTAGAGTATAGGAGAGTTGGCTAGTTTGAGAGAAATAGAGACAGTTAGAGAGTATAGGAGAGTTTGAGAGACTTAAAGAGAGAATGAGAGAGAGAGAGAGAGAGAGAGAGAGAGAGAGAGAGATACTATTACAAGAAAAAAAAGAAGAAAAAAAAAGAAAATCACAAGGGAAACTTTTCACGTTAATGATGACAAGGAGTTTCAATTACGTGTAGATGGATTCGTCTCTTTAGAATTAAGAAAAGAGAGAGAGACTTGAGCAAGTGTCCCAAAACACACCCAATTCCTTGGAAACCACAATGTTAAAAATAATTCATCCCTGATTAAAATTCGCACGGGGTGGCCAGAATCTCATGCTTGTAATTAGCATAGCAAAATGTACTGTGTGTTTAGAGGCTTATTAGCTTCCTTGAAAATTAAAAAAAAACGTAGAGTCAATGAATTTTGAGAGAAGAGACATGATGATGATGTGGAAAAGGACTCGTGAGCTGTGACGGGAAGTTAATGAATTTTCTTTGAAAATTCTAAAAAACATAAGACTTTTGAGCGAAGAGGCATGATGATGTGGAAAAGGAGTCGATCTAATTATTAAAAACAGCAGCCCGCCGATCGCTTATTATCATCAAACACATCATCATCTATACCCTTCTCACACACATCATCATCTATAGCCTTCTCACACACATCATCATCACTAGCTCACACGGTTCACTTCATAGCATTCATTCTCTTGCCTTCTCTTTCCAGCCCATGCTGGATCCCGAGTATGAGATCATCAAAGCAACGTGCGACGCATGGATCTTGGCGTTTGTGGCGCCCGCTTCCCTTCAAGCTAATAAAGCAAGGATTTTATCCAAAATGCATTTTTGTTGTTGACCCTTTAAAAAAAATATCCTCACTTAAAATTAAGATATCTAAGGATGTCACTTCCCCCTTTTTTGGATCTTTGTTGTTTTGCTAACAAACCCTGATCAAATGGCTAGATATCTGCTGAATTTCTTGCTTTGGTTCTACCATTGGCCGTCGTGAGGATGTATGTAATGAGAGATGGATTGATCAAGATAGGTTGCTTGGATTTATACCTTTTATAGTTAGCCAGGAGGAGGCTACTGGGGTAGAGAGAGCTTCTACTAAGGAGAAGTGTTCTGTTGATCTGAAGAGCATGGGTAGGGAAAAGTCCCCTTGCTAGGATGGGCTTTCTTTTGACATTTTTTTTTCACTTCTATAGGGTTACATATTCAAACTTGTAAAGGGCGGTGTGGTGCCTAAGGAGTAATTAAAAGTACATGTAACATAGCACATTAGGGCAAGGAAGGGTATTTTTCTATTAGGTGGACTTACATTGCATATGCATGTAGGAGGGGATTAACAAAATAGTAGTTTAATGCAAATAATACATGTATACAAAGACCTACATAGGAAGGCCAAAAATAAAATATCACAACATGTATACATGTAAGAGTTTTATAAAAAATTATCTCAAAAAATGTAAAAATTAACAAATAAGGGTAGTTGAAATAGATGTTGACTCAAACGTGATTATTTAGGTTTTATAGAGTGACCCACTTGGTGTGGTTGATCCTACCATTACAAGGGGCCTTGTCACATTGATCCTAAACAACCTGCTTGCTTTCTTCCTAAACATTGGAGACCTATTTCTATGTTTCATGTACTGTATAAGGTGGTTGCTAAAGCTAGTTCTTCCAGGCTTATAGCTCTTCTACAAAAGTATGTCACTCCTCATCAACATGGTTTTTTTTAAAGTAAGGTCTATATATGATGACATTTTAGTTGCGATGGTGGAAGGTCTATATATTTAAAAGTCAAAATTATTGCTTATTTAGGAAGATAATAGTTTTTGCCTATCATCTTGGGTAGGGGAAGTGATTCCTCAAGGCCATATTGTCACGCATCTGGGAGCTCCTTTGGGGGTACACATTTCTAAAGGTCGATTGGGTATTGGATAAGATGAACTGGGTGGCTTTGTTGTGGTTTTTGTCCCTAAAAAGATGGGATTTTGGGAAATTTTTAATGCTCCTAAGCATTCCATTGGGTATTGGATAAGATTAACTGGGTGGCTTTGTTATGGTTTTTGCCCCTAAAAAGATGGGATTTTGGGAAATTTTTAATGCTCCTAAGCATTCCATTGCTATGCATGCTAAATTTTTTTGGCTCTAACCAAGCAAGAATAGTGTTGGTCTTGGATTTTGAATTTGGATTTGTTCATACTGGGGGTCAATTAGAAGAAGCACTCAAAATGGCATCATAAATTGGTATCTGATGCCTAGTTAAAGTTATTTGGGGCACAGTTCTCAATGGCCTTTGTTAATAATTGCAAGCAAACTACTGTGACTTTATCCTAGGAGGGTGCTTCAAGGTACAATGGGCATATCTCTTTCATTCTTTGTATCGCATCTATCTTGGCTGGACAAGGTCTACGCCCATTAGTACTACAAAGATGCCCCACGATTAGTACTTCACCGACCCCAAACACTGATTTCAATCCAGACAAAGTAAGATTCACCTCTTCAAGCTTGGATAGAATTTTATCACAATATTTTATATGATTTGCCACAAACTTGCGGCACCCTTTTGAATCCAAATCCCCATCTTTATCATTTTCATCATAGCCTTTTATGGGCACATCATCCAGAAAAGGCATAGTTATTTGTGGTATGAGGTCTCGTAAGACTTTATTCATTCCATTCATCATATGCGCCACTGAGTTGGTGGCTCCCCGTGGTGGTAAGGTGCACATCCTTACCAAACCCAAAGGAGTTTTCATTGTGGTCATGTCCCTGCTTTGTATATCGAGCTGGAACTGATCATATCCCGAATACAGATCACCCATAGAGTATATAGCTTTCCCTGCAAATGCTTCTGCAAACTCGTCCACAATCGGACCTGCTCCCACATTCCTGATTGTGACCTTGTTTACAAGTTGCATGTCTTGAATGAAGCGCAATGCTCCATTTTTCTTTGGCACGGTAAACCATCTGTTGGAGTATGGAGCGCATGATGGCTCCAAAATTCCCATCCTGATCTTTTCTTTTAGTAATTCCATCAGCTTTGGCAAGAGAGCTTTTGGTACTGGAATCGGCCGTCGTAGGTTCCAGGGCACATGTGGAACAGTGAAGATCACCATTGGCGCTATTACGCTTGGATCAACACAGCCTATCTCATGCGGCTGAAAAGCAAAGGCCTTCCCATGTTTTACAAGCATCTCCTCAAAGCATTCCTTTTCAACTGGTAACAGGAAATCCTTGTCACCGATCTTCAGCTCTTTTAGGGTTTCCTGTGTAAACTTATGCCCACTTTTCTTCGGATCTCTGAGATTCGGTTGCATAGAGGCTTCATCTATCGTCTCCTTGCTTTCTGGTGGCAGGGGCAAGGCAACTGGTTTCACCTTCTTTGCAACCGTTTTATACTTTGTATCAACATGAGCATCCATCTCACAATACATGTTTTTACATTCCATTCCCGCAAATTCCCGCATTATATCATACATCCCCACAGATGACACTTTAACCATCTCATTCCCACCCTGTAAGCATGCGCATTCCATGGCAAAAAGCTCACCCATAGTATCCACAAATGACACCTCGTCAAGCACACCTGAAATAAACTCATTTTTCTCCAAAAGACCACACTGCTCAAGACTTTTTTGTACATTTTGTACATATCGACGCATACCACGCTTCAAATCCTTGCTTTTTACAAAGACTATTGACCCATTGCTAGAGAATCTCTGAAAGTTTGCTGAAAAGTTATTTACATTGATTGAGTCCTGCGAGAACTCATTGCCCCTTGTATCATTGCAATCCCGCTTTACAATGGCACCTGGCCAAAATCCCTCATCTCCCTGTAGTTCATGAATTCTCTGTTTATCTTTGGGAGTGACTGTTCTCGAAGAGACTCGCGGTTCCTTTCATGGTTGATGCAAACTGTCAAGAACTGAACAGCTTTCTTGCCATCTTTGCTCCTTATTCTTGCATACGCCGAGCCATCGTCCAAGACTTTTGTCTCCATCCTCACAGCTGTAATATAGGGTTGCCCAAGGATAAGGGGATACGATGACATCTCCTGGACGAAGAAGTTCTGGTCATCTTTCACATCCCCTATAGTTACCCTTACATTTGGACAGGCTGCATAGAGCTCTCCAGATGAGTTATTAGCCGCCTTACTCATCCACCCATGATCTACATCCATTGGCCACTTACATTTGTTGTAGAGGTTTTTAGCCATAAGATTTATTTCAGACCTATGATCGATTAAGGCAACATATGGCTCTTCCAAGTCTCCTATCTTGACAAGGGTTTCTGTGGTGGCTCTTGCCCAATGGTTCCTGGAGTAATGACTTTTTGCAAGAACTTCTTTTTCATCACCCTCATCCACAATGCGCACTTGTCGTGCCCCTCCAGTAGAGTGACTGCATTCCACCACATTCTCTCTCTCTTCTTTTTGTTGTACCTGTACTCCATGAGTCTTGAAAGTGCTTGTCTCCCCCTGTGATGGAATAGATTCAATTATGGACTACCTTTTCCTTTGTATAATATCAATTATCTCATCATGGAATTCTTTCTTTGCAATTCCCAAGACTTCCCCTAGTGTAAATTCCACCTTACTGTTTAGAATCCTCTCTTCTAGCACCTTTTTGAGATCCGTTGCGGCTTCAATATCAGATTGGAGTTTGTAGAGCGGACTTTTCCCTTTGTCCTTCTCCTTCTCATGCTTCATCTTTGCTGGCGCTTCTTCCATTGATACTTCCTGTGGAGGCTCGTTTTGCGACGGAGGCACATGTGATGGCATTGACGACATAATCTGGGTCCTTCTGACCAATACTCTCTAAAAATACAGTGTGTGTGAGCACTTTAGAAGCATAACCCCCTTGGAAGGCAGCATACGCTGCAGTCTTGTTGATGAGCACTATCTTGTCAACGTTTCTTGGAATCGTTGACAAGCATAGGACCTTTCTAATTTCTTTAAGGGCTAACATGTAGAAGCTTGCCATGGGGGTCAATGCATTGTGCACCACAACAAGGTGTTGAGGTGCAATACGACCCATGTAATGGGCCAATGCAGCATCTCTTCCAAAACCCTCACGTGTGCCATCTTTATGTTGAGCCCAAGCATCTATAGAGACTATATGCTGCACACAAGAAAGACGATTAGTGGAATTCTAGTAGTATATATTATCAATTATATTTATTAGATTCATACATCATTTATCTTACGGTGTGTTTGAAATCAGAGGCAACCACCTCAGGCTTGCAAATGTCAATGGAGGACTTGTGTTCCTCCAACGACACTAATGTAGCATTCTTAGACTCTCTAGTCAATGGAAATTGTTCCTGAGCTTTTCTAAACTCCTCCTCAGTCACAAGGCTGCAATTGCTGATTTCAGGATCATCACCGACTCATGCACACCACCCTGCACTGGAACAAGACCTTGTTGCAAAGCCTTCGAGCCCTTGTTGTCGATGGCAAATTCATCATTCATCACAGTTAACAAGGAGAGGCACTTGGCTTGGTTGAGCTTGTAGAACTTTTCTAGGTCATGTAAAAAGAGGAATTCCTCCCCTTCAATCACCACAGAGCTAAGCTTACTAAGCTCAAGCTCTAGCATCTTATGTGTAACCTCCTTTCCCTTGCCCACTATGTGGTACATCTACGGTACCCTCTATAGGATCCTTCCCCACCTCTTCTCCACCCTCTATTGTGGCTAAGGCACTTGCCTCTCCAGAGTATGGCACCAATTCCTTTGACAAGGATGCTTCACTAGATTGAGGTGCCTCAATTTGGAGGAGGAGATCTTTGGCCATAACGGCCTCAACAAGCTAGTTGAGGACCTCAAGTTTAGGATCCTCCTTGCCTTGTACCATGCCTCCAATGGGGACATCCTCCACCTCTACCTCTTAATCAGAGTCTTGCTCACCACAAAGGTATATGAAGGTGGCAACCCAAGAGATAAAATCAAGGCCAATCTTCCCCCTCTGAAGTGCAAGCATCTCCTCCTTGGTGATCTGCTTGTAGTGACCATCAAGGAGTACAATATCTTGAAATTTTTGCAACCTCATGAGGGCATTTGTGTCATTCTTGTTGATATATCATAGGAAATTGCATGGTACCCAATCATCATCCTCCTATGTGGCAGCATGAAAGTCCAGGGCCTCATGTACTCCTCCATGTAGTCAAGAGTACCTCTGTAGTCCTCTTCTGCCAAGAGGATGGTCATTCCAAAGTCAATCTCGCGGGAAAACATAAAGAAAAGTTCCTCTCTATCAGGCCATTGAGTCCTCTTCAAGAACTCAAGAAACCTCTCATATGCCATGTTTGGAAGCGAGTGACGAATGCTAGAAATGGAGTGATGAGTGCTGAAAGAGAGAGGAACTTCAAAACAAAGTGTTAGAAAATGAGAGAGGTCCTATATTTATAGATTGTAAAATTAAACATTGGGCATTTCAGACTATAACATAAGTGACCAAAAAATAACCCCAAATTTATATAAAGATATAAATTCAATCGACAAGACATAACACAAGTGGTCATTAACAAGGAACCATCATTTCATAATAGATTTAATACAAAACCATCTTAATTACAAATAAAAAGAAAGATAAATAGGCCCTAGATGACTTGCGACACTAAATCTGAAGTTGAGATTTGCATCCACCGTTACTCCTGTCTTTGCAAATCTTTAAGCTCTTCTCCAAACTTCTTCCAATCTAAAAAAGGAAACACAAGTGTAATAAATAAAACAACATATTCAAAAAACACAAAGCAATGCAAATTTACAAATATCAAAGCTCACCTTTCGTCGGCCAATCTTGATTCTTTCTTCTTGGACATCTTGAAATCCTAGAATGAGCAAATGCTCCCGAACATCTCCTAATCTCCATTCATTGCTTACATTCACCACCTTAATTGAACCATCATGGAAGAGTCACAGATAAATCTATGGGTGTATCCACACCCTCACTTGATTGCAAGGGAACCCACTCCCCATTCTTCTTCACCCATCGTCCATAGAAGAATCGAATGGATAAGCTCTGACGAGTCTTCAAGTATCAAAAGGTCACACTTGAAGGCACCACTTTACATGATTAGATGTCACCTTTGTGTAACCCCTCCACAATATTCCGCCAATACCCAAGACATTGTCAATTTGTTCAATTTGCGATTTCTTGCAAATGAACATTGTTGGGGTGGGTTGTGGAGAAAGCTTAGAGAACATAAATACAAATAGATGGATTGGGGCAAACCATCCAAGCCCCACAGACTTAGAGGCCTTAGAGAATTTTAAGGAGGAGTGTATGTGAGGATACATCTTGTTTTTGAAAGCATTAACACTCCACCTATCCGAAACTGGCCACTCTAAACTATGTAAAGAGTCCACATGGATCTCCTCAAGGCTACCATATTCTGTAGGCCAAGAAGGGACTTTGTAGAGTAAGAGTGTGTGTAAAAGAATATATTTTTGTTGAAGAGGGCTCTATGATTCTCACCTGGAAACATTAGCTCACCTATTGTACTATGAAAAGCACTAAACACACCAATGAGGCTTCTCAAAGGTTGTTCTTCAATATAGCTTGATGGGAAAATGTTTGCAACCCACATACCAGAATTAGTAAAATAAAACAAGCCACTTCCAAATAAAATTACAACCACATACTTATAGTTGCAAGGGAGTCTATTCCTCTCCATGGAAGGAGGAAGATACATATCTATAGCCATGTAGACATGTTGTATTATTACCTTGATTTCTCCATTCTTATCCTTCTTGAAATGAAGAATCCTTCCCTTCCAATGGTGTTCCAAAACATATCTATAGACATGTAGACATGTTGTATTATTACCTTGATTTCTCCATTCTTATCCTTCTTGAAATGAAGAATTCTTCCCTTCCAATGGTGTTCCAAAACACCATGGTTAAGAACTTGATGTGGACGTGTGGCACTTGGTTGCATATAAACCCAATATTTCACCCTAAATGGATGCCCGATCCACTCACCTTCATCATTTGTAGTGTTGTAGAGAAGGTACTCAAAGATGGAATCACTTGGTCTCTTACTAGAGGTAGGCATAATGAGATGTATTGGTTGACCTATTGGAAATCAAGATGGTGACATTTATGACCAGTTATTCCTTCCGCAGGTGGAGGAAGTCACCCTGTCCACACAAGAGGGGGGTATACAACAATTATGACCAGTTATTCCTTTCGCAGGTGGAGGAAGTCACCCTGTCCACACAAGAGGGGGGTATACAACAATTATCACAGATGAAAGCTGGAAGATTTCGACATACAGCCAGACTAGAGAAAGGAGTTCCTCACAATCCTAGAATACAGTGAATATATGTGTGTGTCACCAACTCAATGAGTTGATCCCTTGTACATGCCACTAACGAGAAGATGGACCCCGTTGGAGTTTCAAGAGGCCAAGCAGCAGGATTCACATGTCGTTATAACTTTCCCATCTTCATGCTAGCCACATTTACAGACATAAGAGAACAAAGGAAGAAAATGCTAAATTGGATACAAGCATGGCACCGTATCTCGGACCTGGCAATAGTTGCCAGCATTCGATTCTTAAAATTTCTCGTGGTCTTGATCGATCAACCCAAGGAACGGTATGATGGGTATGATGCCAACAAGCAGCTGTAATTTGGCATGAATCAAGGATCCTCTAAAAGAGGCATGATGTTGTATTATCATCGCCTAAGTTGTCTTCCTACCTATATGCATGTCACATTCGAGGACATGGTCGACACCGGGTTTTGGAGATCACACTCGGCAATCCGAAGAACCCTAAAAAGCTTCAATCATGTCATAACTTCTACTATCACACGAGTTTGACAACCAGGTCTTTCGACCTCGGTAACAAGTTCTAAGGAGAGAACCTACATCAGGTAGGGGGAATTAATCCACTCGAGTGGTTGCAAAATCGATGGAATAAGTAAAGAGTGTTAAAGAGAGAAATCTAGAGAGAGTGTGTGAAAGTTAGAGAGAGAGAGAGAGAGAGAGAGAGAGAGAGAGAGAGAGAGAGAGAGAGTTGGCTAGTTTGAGAGAAATAGAGACAGTTAGAGAGTATAGGAGAGTTGGCTAGTTTGAGAGAAATAGAGACAGTTAGAGAGTATAGGAGAGTTTGAGAGACTTAAAGAGAGAATGAGAGAGAGAGAGAGAGAGAGAGAGAGAGAGAGAGATACTATTACAAGAAAAAAAAGAAAAAGAAAAAAAGAAAATCACAAGGGAAACTTTTCACGTTAATGATGACAAGGAGTTTCAATTACGTGTAGATGGATTCGTCTCTTTAGAATTAAGAAAAGAGAGAGAGACTTGAGCAAGTGTCCAAAAACACACCCAATTCCTTGGAAACCACAGTGTTAAAAATAATTCATCCCTGATTACAATTCGCACGGGGTGGCCAGAATCTCATGCTTGTAATTAGCATAGCAAAATGTACTGTGTGTTTAGAGGCTTATTAGCTTCCTTGAAAATAAAAAAAAATGTAGAGTCAATGAATTTTGAGAGAAGAGACATGATGATGATGTGGAAAAGGAGTCGTGAGCGACGGGAAGTTAATGAATTTTCTTTGAAAATTCTAAAAAACATAAGACTTTTGAGCGAAGAGGCATGATGATGTGGAAAAGGAGTCAACCTAATTATTAAAAACAGCAGCCCGCCGATCGCTTATTATCATCAAACACATCATCATCTATACCCTTCTCACACAC
Source organism: Cibotium barometz (assembly GCF_041138505.1). Lineage (NCBI taxonomy): Eukaryota > Viridiplantae > Streptophyta > Polypodiopsida > Cyatheales > Cibotiaceae > Cibotium > Cibotium barometz. The sequence continues at coordinate 20,484,785 of NC_141062.1, read as the reverse complement.
ATCATCATCTATAGCCTTCTCACACACATCATCATCACTAGCTCACACGGTTCACTTCATAGCATTCATTCTCCTGCCTTCTCTTTCCAGCCCATGCTGGATCCCGAGTATGAGATCATCAAAGCAACGTGCGACGCATGGATCTTGGCGTTTGTGGCACCCGCTTCCCTTCAAGCTAATAAAGCAAGGATTTTATCCAAAATGCATTTTTGTTGTTGACCCTTTTTTTAAAAAAATTATCCTCACTTAAAATTAAGATATCTAAGGATGTCACTTCCCCCTTTTTTGGATCTTTGTTGTTTTGCTAACAAACCCTGATCAAATGGCTAGATATCTGCTGAATTTCTTTCTTTGCTTCTACCATTGGCCGTCGTGAGGATGTATGTAATGAGAGATGGATTGATCAAGATAGGTTGCTTGGATTTATACCTTTTATAGTTAGCCAGGAGGAGGCTACTGGGGTAGAGAGAGCTTCTACTAAGGAGAAGTGTTCTGTTGATCTGAAGAGCATGGGTAGGGAAAAGTCCCCTTGCTAGGATGGGCTTTCTTTTGACATTTTTTTTTCACTTCTATAGGGTTACATATTCAAACTTGTAAAGGGCGGTGTGGTGCCTAAGGAGTAATTAGAAGTACATGTAACATAGCACATTAGGGCAAGGAAGGGTATTTTTCTATTAGGTGGACTTACATTGCATATGCATGTAGGAGGGGATTAACAAAATAGTAGTTTAATGCAAATAATACATGTATACAAAGACCTACATAGGAAGGCCAAAAATAAAATATCACAACATGTATACGTGTAAGAGTTTTATAAAAAATTATCTCAAAAAATATAAAAATTAACAAATAAGGGTAGTTGAAATAGATGTTGACTCAAACGTGATTATTTAGGTTTTATAGAGTGACCCACTTGGTGTGGTTGATCCTACCATTACAAGGGGCCTTGTCACATTGATCCTAAACAACCTGCTTGCTTTCTTCCTAAACATTGGAGACCTATTTCTATGTTTCATGTACTGTATAAGGTGGTTGCTAAAGCTAGTTCTTCCAGGCTTATAGCTCTTCTACAAAAGTATGTCACTCCTCATCAACATGGTTTTTTTAAAGTAAGGTCTATATGATGACATTTTAGTTGCGATGGTGGAAGGTCTATATATTTAAAAGTCAAAATTATTACTTATTTAGGAAGATAATAGTTTTTGCCTATCATCTTGGGTAGGGGAAGTGATTCCTCAAGGCCATATTGTCACGCATCTGGGAGCTCCTTTGGGGGTACACATTTCTAAAGGTCGATTGGGTATTGGATAAGATGAACTGGGTGGCTTTGTTGTGGTTTTTGTCCCTAAAAAGATGGGATTTTGGGAAATTTTTAATGCTCCTAAGCATTCCATTGGGTATTGGATAAGATTAACTGGGTGGCTTTGTTATGGTTTTTGCCCCTAAAAAGATGGGATTTTGGGAAATTTTTAATGCTCCTAAGCATTCCATTGCTATGCATGCTAAATTTTTTTGGCTCTAACCAAGCAAGAATAGTGTTGGTCTTGGATTTTGAATTTGGATTTGTTCATACTGGGGGTCAATTAGAAGAAGCACTCAAAATGGCATCATAAATTGGTATCTGATGCCTAGTTAAAGTTATTTGGGGCACAGTTCTCAATGGCCTTTGTTAATAATTGCAAGCAAACTACTGTGACTTTATCCTAGGAGGGTGCTTCAAGGTACAATGGGCATATCTCTTTCATTCTTTGTATCGCATCTATCTTGGCTGGACAAGGTCTACGCCCCTTAGTACTACAAAGATGCCCCACGATTAGTACTTCACCAACCCCAAACACTGATTTCAATCCAGACAAAGTAAGATTCACCTCTTCAAGCTTGGATAGAATTTTATCACAATATTTTATATGATTTGCCACAAACTTGCGGCATACTTTTGAATCCAAATCCCCATCTTTATCTTTTTCATCACAGCCTTTTATGGGCACATCATCCAGAAAAGGCATAGTTATTTGTGGTATGAGGTCTCGTAAGACTTTATTCATTCCATTCATCATATGCGCCACTGAGTTGGTGGCTCCCCGTGGTGGTAAGGTGCACATCCTTACCAAACCCAAAGGAGTTTTCATTGTGGTCATGTCCCTGCTTTGTATATCGAGCTGGAACTGATCATATCCCGAATACAGATCACCCATAGAGTATATAGCTTTCCCTGCAAATGCTTCTGCAAACTCGTCCACAATCGGACCTACTCCCACATTCCTGATTGTGACCTTGTTTACAGGTTGCATGTCTTGAATGAAGCGCAATGCTCCATTTTTCTTTGGCACGGTAAACCATCTGTTGGAGTATGGAGCGCATGATGGCTCCAAAATTCCCATCCTGATCTTTTCTTTTAGTAATTCCATCAGCTTTGGCAAGAGAGCTTTTGGTACTGGAATCGGCCGCCGTAGGTTCCAGGGCACATGTGGAACAGTGAAGATCACCATTGGCGCTATTACGCTTGGATTAACACAGCCTATCTCATGCGGCTGAAAAGCAAAGGCCTTCCCATGTTTTACAAGCATCTCCTCAAAGCATTCCTTTTCAACTGGTAACAGGAAATCCTTGTCACCGATCTTCAGCTCTTTTAGGGTTTCCTGTGTAAACTTATGCCCACTTTTCTTCGGATCTCTGAGATTCGGTTGCATAGAGGCTTCATCTATCGTCTCCTTGCTTTCTGGTGGCAGGGGCAAGGCAACTGGTTTCACCTTCTTTGCAACCGTTTTATACTTTGTATCAACATGAGCATCCATCTCACAATACATGTTTTTACATTCCATTCCCTCAAATTCCCGCATTATATCATACATCCCCACAGATGACACTTTAACCATCTCATTCCCACCCTGTAAGCATGCACATTCCATGGCAAAAAGCTCACCCATAGTATCCACAAATGACACCTCGTCAAGCACACCTGAAATAAACTCATTTTTCTCCAGAAGACCACACTGCTCAAGACTTTTTTGTACATTTTGTACATATCGACGCATACCACGCTTCAAATCCTTGCTTTTTACAAAGACTATTGACCCATTGCTAGAGAATCTCTGAAAGTTTGCTGAAAAATTATTTACATTGATTGAGTCCTGCGAGAACTCATTGCCCCTTGTATCATTGCAATCCCGCTTTACAATGGCACCTGGCCAAAATCCCTCATCTCCCTGTAGTTCATGAATTCTCTGTTTATCTTTGGGAGTGACTGTTCTCGAAGAGACTCGCGGTTCCTTTCATGGTTGATGCAAACTGTCAAGAACTGAACAGCTTTCTTGCCATCTTTGCTCCTTATTCTTGCATACGCCAAGCCATCGTCCAAGACTTTTGTCTCCATCCTCACAGCTGTAATATAGGGTTGCCCAAGGATAAGGGGATACGATGACATCTCCTGGACGAAGAAGTTCTGGTCATCTTTCACATCCCCTATAGTTACCCTTACATTTGGACAGGCTGCATAGAGCTCTCCAGATGAGTTATTAGCCGCCTTAATCATCCACCCATGATCTACATCCATTGGCCACCTACATTTGTTGTAGAGGTTTTTAGCCATAAGATTTATTTCAGACCTATGATCAATTAAGGCAACATATGGCTCTTCCAAGTCTCCTATCTTGACAAGGGTTTCTGTGGTGGCTCTTGCCCAATGGTTCCTGGAGTAATGACTTTTTGCAAGAACTTCTTTTTCATCACCCTCATCCACAAAGCGCACTTGTCGTGCCCCTCCAGTAGAGTGACTGCATTCCACCACATTCTCTCTCTCTTCTTTTTGTTGTACCTGTACTCCATGAGTCTTGAAAGTGCTTGTCTCCCCCTATGATGGAATAGATTCAATTATGGACTGCCTTTTCCTTCGTATAATATCAATTATCTCATCATGGAATTCTTTCTTTGCAATTCCCAAGACTTCCCCTAGTGTAAATTCCACCTTACTGTTTAGAATCCTCTCTTCTAGCACCTTTTTGAGATCCGTTGCGGCTTCAATATCAGATTGGAGTTTGTAGAGCGGACTTTTCCCTTTATCCTTCTCCTTCTCATGCTTCATCTTTGCTGGCGCTTCTTCCATTAATACTTCTTGTGGAGGCTCGTTTTGCGGCGGAGGCACATGTGATGGCCCAGGGTCCTTCTTTCCACTACCACCACGGGTGACCCTTTTTGATGGCCCTCCTTCCTCATTTTCCCTCTTATGCTTTTCCTCAACCTGTGCCATCATTATTCTGGCATTTTGCAATATAGGCATGAACAGATAGAGAATCCATAGGTTCTTCCCAGCCAGTTTCAAGACGTATACAGTCTCCTGCCTCATGCAAAGCCTGCTTAGACACCTTCTTTGATGCAATTAGCTCCATTGTTGAATGGCCAAAAATCTTCATTCTCATAGTCTTCATCCTTCTCAGATTCCTGCTTTGATTGACCGGCCTTTAACCCATAGGTTGCTGCCTCAACCATAGAGATGGCATGGCTAGCAGCCATATCCTCAACCAGCTTTTTCATCCCTCCTTTCCCAAAGTTTGTGCTTAACGGAAGACCAGTCTCTGTAAGGTGGATTTTTCCATCTTTGAAAAATACAAGTTGGTTTTTGAGAGCTTCCTTATAGCTGGCACAGTCTTTTTTCGCATGTTCTTTGTCATCACACCATATACATCTGAATGTAAACCCTTCCTTGCTTTGAGGCTTTTGCATAGAAGCCTGCCCTAATGGTAGCCCTTTTTCCTCAATCCTGGACATCTTCAACTTTAGGTCTCGTACGCCCTTAATAAGCTCATCCATCAGCCCTTCTACCCTTGGGATTGCAGCAGCAGGTTTTGGTAGATTCTCAGGGGTAACAGTTATAGGAGTTGCCGAGCTCATCACCATTTTATCCCTCCTTCGCTGCCGCTTTGCTAGCATGGTGACCGCATCCTCGACATCATTCCAATCATTCTTTAACCCCTACTCTGTATCCTTATCCTCAATGAGAATTTCCAGTTTTTCTTGGAGGTCTTTCCCAGCTGCTTGTAAGAAGAGCTTTGTTTTTTCCCTATCTAAGGTTGTGCGCTCTATCCTTGATGACAGCTGGGCATAGCGCTTCTCAAACTCTCTTAGCAACTCTGTGGTGGCAGAAATTCCAATTTTGGGTTTTGTAACCCACTCCAAGAAAGTTCGCTTGGTCACCCGCTCGGAATCCTCCATGAAATAATCATCCTTCAAAGCAAGCTTGAACACCTCCCAATTTTTGCCACCATGCCTGTAATCCTCTTATGCGCTCTCTTATTTCAGGAACACATACCAGCTCAAAGCTTCGAACCATATCCTCCTCAGTCACCCTGTTTAGCTCCATTTCCTTTGTGTAATTGCGCAGGTACTTTGTGATGTCTTTACCATCAAATTGATCCACCTTTTTCACGATTGACTGCAGTGCTTTAGAAATTTGCCCCCTCTCAGCCGCTTGCTGCTGTTGCATATACATAGTAAACATCTGAAACATTTGCATAACCCCAGGGTCAAAACGAACCCCCTGTCCCTCAGGATTCTCAGCCATAGCTTGCACTGTGTATTTCACCACTAACTCTCACTCCAGCAGTTTCACATCGGGTTCACCAATGCTGTCGTGACGTGGGCGGTATCGCTGGGCAAGTGGGAGACTTTTGGCTGTGAGAGTAGCTTCAAATCCCAGCAAGGAAATAGAATATGTATCTCTTCAAGGGGCACCACACCTGCAGAAGCTAGAACCATAATATTTACATACCAAATCTCAGCAAGACATATGAGTTGTATCAAAAACCATCATGAGCATCATGGTTCAAACCAAAATCCAAGGTTGATAACATTATAGCTTCTTCGCCTGTCTGCAGAACCCAGGGCTTCACTCTCTCTCACCTCTGCAGATTCACGAGCCTCTTCTCTGCATACATGCTTCCAGTCTCTACACTTCAAACCTGTCGACGTTGCCACCTTATCTTCAGCAGCAACCACAAACACCTTCAGCCCCCTTGTGTGTCGGTGTTTCCCAGTCGCCACCAGCAGCTGCCTGTCGCCAGTAGCTACACCAACACCCTCCACATCCTTGCTTCTCTCGTATCTAGCCGATAGTCCTCTCCTGCATGTCGCCCACCAAGCACCTCTGTTTTACCAACGCACACCCTTCTTATTTTCAAAGGCGCTTCCCTCTCATCCTTCTCGTCTTGTCCATCGCCAGCACCACAGCTGTCATGGGCGACCAAGCAACTCATCGGCTCTGCACTCGCTAGAAAAATCCTTTGTCTCCAGGCAACAACTCACCTTCCCTCGTTGCAGCTCTACCAAATCACCCTTTTAAGCCTCGTAGGACGGGAACCTTCAATGGGCAGCATCACCAGAGCACTTCCACAACGAGGCGGCAACCCCTTACGTGCCTAGGACCTCAAACAACCCAACCTGTCTCTGCAGGCATCTCAGCAAGCCGTCTTTTCCCTAGGTGGCCACCTTTCTTTTCGTTTGTAGCAGCTGCAGTGCGTCCACCAAGCAGTCCATACACAAGGCGGCTGGCTTTACTTTTCCTGCACACACACGACTCTCCGCAAGCGATCTCCATCCACCCGGCCGCTACCTAGTCAGCTCACCTCTTTCTCACGACGGCACCCACAACTTTCGCCGACCTTCGAGAATTCCTTCGCTGGCAGCATCGCTAAGCACCCACGTGGCTACGCTTTTTTTTTATGGCCACGTTTATTATCATCATTTTTTTTTAATTTCTTCTAAGGCCTAGAAGATGGCCTCCTTCATGGAAATCCATGTGCCACGTATCTCCCCAGGGCAGGTCTCTGCAATGCTAGCATCTTTTAAAGCTTCTACCATCCCAGAAGAAACGTTCATAATGCCATTTTGCATGGATGCATCTTCAACCATATTATCTACTCCCTCTCTAGAAGTGATCAGTTTTGCTGGTCCTTCAGTCTTTCTTGTGCCTCCATCAAGATCAAAAACTGCAACTAATCCCTCTTTCTTGTCAGCCCCATAAGGAAGTGATGCTGCTTTTGGTTCATTGATAATTCGTGCTACCTCAAGGTTTACCATAAGCATAAAAACTCCATGATTCACACCACATTTATGTACAGAGGCTTCGAGACCTGGCTCAGCCTCAGCTCATCTTATTGAACCTCATTTACAATATGAACATATGTACATAGGCATCATAAAATGACTCACGTCATGGCACTTAATCCCATGCATCTAGATTTATATTTAATGGCCTCACAGGCATGGTTTCACACCATAGACATGCCATGGCACGACAGCGTAAAATAGACACATGTGCTCCACGATATAGTGGAAGATGAGCAAACCTGTATAGCTGTTTCTCTTCTTGTTTTGGGAAGCGTATTCCACATGTCGTGTGTTTTCTTCTACCCCTTCATGTTCCAAACATTGAGCTTCTGTTCCATCGTGTAAGGCATTTATCACGTCATCCATGTCATGTTCTAGTATTTGCTCCGAATCCACCTCAAGTTCCTCGGGTTGTTGGATCACCTCATTTGCGGCTACTCTTGTTGGCTCCATCGTTCAGGCCGAATATCCACTGGTTCATCATTGTTGAAGTGCGCATTGCCACTAATTAGATGTTCCAATCGCTCCACCAAAAATATTCTCCATTTTTTTGTATGATCAGTGCAAATTTGTGGACGTCATGCCACTTGGTATTTGCAGCGAGTACATGGGGAAAGTGTCTTCTCCTCTAAATCAACAAAATTGAGGGTGTGGCGTTGTCCATGGTTTCCATATTGATTTGCAAAATAGGAACGAATGCTTATTTTTGGGAATCCTCCCTTAAGTAATTGTGGAGGGTGGTAGTCGGTGATAGGTAATTTGAAATGTCGGCGGGGGCACACAAGATCTGGAAAGATTTTGAATTTGAATGATCATCGAAATAAGCATCGAAAAGATTATCAAAATATCAGTCGAAAAGAGCGTGGAAATTTTATTTTTTCGACGTTTATTTCCATGGTATTTCCCACATTCTTTTCAACGCTTTTTTCTACCTGATTTCGACACTTTTTTTCGACGGTTATTTCGACGCATATATCGACGGCGCAGGTTTTTATAGTAAAATAGAACCTCTCTTTTCTCTGTATTTTTTTTCGTGCGCATGTGTTTTGCTTCCTCACCAGGTATGCCTCTTTTTCCCACTCCCATCTTCTCTTGTTAGTTACATGTTGTTGAAATATACAAGTAAATAGGGTGTGTACGGGAACAAGCCCTTGGCAAGAGGCTGTAAAAGAGAATCTATAAATGTGACAGAAGCTGTGAAAATGTGAGAAGTATCTACTGGGAGAGAATAAAGGGTAGCATGAGGAGATTTAGGAGGTGTGGAGATATTCTGGGAGAGGTGGAGAGAATCAAGCAAAAAATGGTATAGTGAATCCAGGAGAAATCAGTGGGATTGGATGCTTGGATGTAAGCTCTATAAATTGAGGCATTGGCCTAATGAGAATTTGCTAGTTTTTTATTATCCATGCCTACATAAAGCTATCAGTTAATTACTCACTAATCACATCTTAATTATCAGTTAATTACTCACTAATCACATCTTAATTATCATCTAATCTCTTTATTAATGATGTTGATTCTAGCATTTGATCCATCATAGCTCATCACATTGCTGCAAATTTAACATGGTATCCGAGCCTAGCCTAGAATCCATCAAGTTTATGAGCCCATTATCTTGCTAATCACTTGGCTAATTAGGATTAGTAGATAATTAGATTTTTTACCTCTTTTTCAAGTAGCCTCTGTACCCCTAGCTGGTGGAGGATCTCTCTCTCCCTTCACACATAACATTGGCCCAAATCCTTTTAGCCAAACATAGCTACTCCCCACACGTAAACCAATCAAGACGAATCATAGAACTACCTACTGAAGCTACAGAAATTCACGATTTTGCAGGTGCCACTTTTTTGAAGCAAAACTAAGATTTATTTTGTACCAGATGAAATGGATCTAATTCCTCTTGGCCCTAGGGGTTTTCAAGGGTTCTCTACAAGCTGGTGAAGATAGATTTTCATTTGATCAAGTCTACAGTGAGATCCAAGCTCTTCATCAAATCTGTAGGGTGACTTTGGTAAAACAGAGATTAAGCATTCAATGTTTGATCAAATCTTGTGTTTCTTGGCTTAATCCTCTACTAGACTAATTGCTAATTATGTCCTTGAAAGGATTTGAGCTCATTTGAACTCTAAGGCCTTAGATCTGGACTCCCCGCATACTCTGTTTTTTGCACACAAAACAGGGAGGATTAGTTTGCTAATCAATGCACTAATCATTATATTTTGGTGTAATTGAGGGTTTAAATTAACCATTGGATATCTGATACAGATCCCTATAACTTCAGATTACAATTCAGAGATGGTTTGATACTCTAACCATTCCGTACAGATTTGTTACCCTTGGTTTAATGTAATTTTTGGTGATTTTATGCTGATAAATCTGTTTTGTAATCATCACCTAAATACCAGATTGAGTTGTAAAAGGGTAGACACTGCCCTTGAATCTTGAAATTGGATCAAGAGGTAAGACCCCCTTCACATCATCATGAGTATAGCACAAGAGATAGCCAAATTTAATGGGAAGCAGTTTTACACATGGCAGACAAAAACCATGTATCTGCTCATGAGGAAAAATCTATGGGGGCTAGTTGAGGGAAGAGGTGAATGCCCAGAGGTAAGAGGGGTAAATGAGTGGAAGAGAAGGAATGAAAAAGCATTGGGACTTATCGCACTCAATTTAAATGATGAAATCATTCATCACATCACAGGGATACAATGGGCAAAAGATGCATGGGATGAACTCAATAAATTATTTGGCACACAAGCTAAAAATGCAAAGATAAATCTATTAATGCAATTCTACAAATTGGATATAAAGGAAAGTGAACCTTTAATCACACACTTGAACAGATATAAAAGCATTAAGCAACAACTGGCAGCTATTGGCAAAAAGGTAGAAGATGATGAGGCACTAGAGCAGTGCCTGTGAAGAGTGTGGACAAAGGTGAATATGAAAAATTTATAGCAACACTAAAGAATGTACCTGAATTGAAGCTAAACGAGATAGAAGGAGCTCTACTAGAGCAAGAGACTAGAGGCAAAGAGAAGAAATGGCTAGACTCAACGGCAGAGAGGAAAAAGCATTCTTCACCCAAGGAGGATTCTCTCAAGGACGAGGACGAGGACGAGGAAGAGGCAGAGTAGGAGGAAGGACCTTCACTTGCCACAACTGTGGAAAGCCAGGACACATGGCAAGAGACTGCTACAGCAAACCTAGTGGAGAAGGAACAACATCAGTAAACTTCATGGAGGCTCCTAAAAAAGTGGAGTCAGATCATCTTTTTTGAGAGAGAAAGAGAGAGAGAGAGAGCGACCCCACAACCCAATGTAACCTGCCCCAATAGAGTAAAACCACCTCTAAGCCATCGATGATGTAGGCCATGTGGTAGATGTATGTGTGAGCACTTTAGTCAAGGTCACGGGCACTTGTAGTAGCCTTGGACACATAGAGAGAGAGAGAGTGTCAAGGACTATGAGTTTAGGGACTTGAGGCACTGGTCGCGGACTATCAAGTAAGAGGGAAACTTGGTATAGGGTCCAGGTGTGCTAAGAGTATTCACTTGAGGGGAGGTGTTGAAATATACAAGTGAATAGGGTGTGTGCAGGAACAAGCCCTTGGTAAGAGGCTGTAAAAGAGAATTTGTAAATGTGAGAGAAGCTGTGAAAAGGTGAGAAGTATCTATCGGGAGAGAATAAAGGGTAGCATGAGGAGAATTAGGAGGTGTGGAGATATTATGGGAGAGGTGGAGAGAATCAATCAAGGAGAAATCAGTGGGATTGGATACTTGGATGTAAACTCTATAAATTGAGGCATTGTCCTAATGAGAATTTGCTGGTTTTTTATTATCCATGCCTACATAAAGCTATCAATTAATTGCACATCTTAATTATCGTCTAATCTCTTTGTTAGTGATGTTGATTCTAGAATTTGATCCACCAACATAGCTCATCACATTGCTGCAAATTTAACACATGTAAATGTGATGTAAAATGTATATGTGTGTAATTATAGGTAATTTTCTTGTTTTTTTTCTTTCTCATTTATTTTGTAGGTTCTTACTCTCTCCCAAGCTCTTCTCCACATCCTTCTTTGCCCTCCCTCCCCTCCCCTCCCCTCTCCTCTCCTCTCCTCTTGGTTGTTAACTTGGTGTGTGTGTGTTAAAGGATAAACCTCCTTGTGTATCCATGCTATTCACACTTTTAGGGTTTTGTATTACTAATTCTTTTCTGAACTTTTTGTTTTTTTTGGAAGGTCTTCTAATCCTCTCTTTCAACTTCACCAAAAAGAGGTAAATTCTTTTCTTTCTTTCCTCTCTTTTTGATTTTGTATGTATGCATTAGGTTCTTAGGGCTTTTGTGTGTATGCATTACCAATCCTTTTCTCACCCTTTTGTTGGTTTTGTAGGTCTTCTAATCTTCTCTTTCAACATCACCAAAAAGAGGTAAGTGCTTTCCTATCTTTTTATCCTCTCTTTCCTCTATTTTTATCTACCAAAAAGAGGGGTTTTGTTTTGAAGATCCTCTATGTATAGAGCTTAATGCATGCATAGAGCTCTAATCATAGAGCTTAATCTACGCATTAAGCTCTATTCATAGAGCTTAATGCATAGATTAAGCTCTATGCATGCATTCATAATGCATAGAGATATATGCATAGATTAAGCTCTATGCATAGAGATATATGCATAGATTAAGCTCTATGCATAGAGCTTAATGCATGCATAGAGCTTAATCTATGCATGCATTAAGCTCTATGCATGCATGTTTAATGCATAGTGCCGGGGTATGGTTTAGTTTAGGATAGCGTGGCTTGCATAGTGCTTTATGCATAAGCCTCATGCATAATGCTTTATGCATAAGGCCTCATGCATAGCTTTATGCTTAAAGCTTTATACATAAGGCCTCATGCATGCTTTACATTGCTCGCCACCATAACACGTACTTTCTTTTGGAGAAGCTTGAGTGAGAAGGTGCCAACCTCAATTGGGGGCGCATTGCAGATATGGTAAGTGCGGGGCAGGGTCGAAATGTCGGTTGAAATGTCAGTCGAAATATCAGTCAAAAAAAGCGTGGAAAATATTATTATTTCAATGCATATATGTGCGCTTATTTTGATGTTTCCATTTTGATGCTTTTTTTGACGCATATTTCGGCGTTTTGAGGATTTTAAGCTTAGTTCTAAACCGTCAAAAAAAACGTGGATAATGGCCCTCCCTCTTGTAGTGTTTATGCATAAGGCTTATGAATAAGCCACATACATGAGACTTGTGCACACAAAGCCTCATGTATAAAGCTTATGCATGAGACTTAGGCATTATCCATAAGTCTCTAAGCATAGCCTTTAGAGAGCTATATGCATGTCTCATGCATGAGGCTAATACATAAGCTTTATGCATAAGGCTTATGAATAAGCCACACACATGAGACTTGTGCACAAAGCGTCATGTATAAAGCTTATGTATGAGACTTAGGCATTAGCCATAAGCATCTAAGCATAACCTTGAGAGAGCTATGCATCTCTCAAGAGGTGGCCATATGCCTCTGCATTTACATTTATATGAGGCTTATGCTGCCTAAAGCTTATGAATGCATAAAGCTTATGCATTAGCCATATGAAAAAGCCTCATGCATGAGACATATGCATAAGCCTCATGCATGAGGCCTATACATTGGCCATATGCATAAGTCTCATGTATGTAGCTTATGCATAAGGTTTATGAATGCCTAAATCTTATGAATGCATGCTGGTAGCCTCCAATGCCTAGGCATGCTGATAGATTCCAATGCATGTCGGTAGCTACCTAGGCATGCCAGTAGTAGCTTCCAATGTATATCGATAGCTCCCAATGTATGTCAAGTGCTACCGGTATGCACTAGGAGCTTCCAATGTATGCCGAGTACTACCTAGGCATACCGGTAGCTTCCAATGTTGGGTGCTACCCAGGCATGCCAATAGCTTCCCAATGCATGTCGGGTGATACTAGCATGCATGAAGGGCTTCCAATGCATGCCAGGTGCTACATAGGCATGCCAATATCTCCCAATGCATGCTAGTAGGCATGCCAACATCTCCCAATGCATGCTAGATGCTCGTCGAGAGCTACTAGCATATACTAGGAGCTTCCAATGCATGTCAGGTGCTACCTAGGCATGCCGGTAGCTCCCAATGCATGTAGGGTGCTACTAGCATGTGCTAGGAGCTTCCAATGCATTCTGGGTGCTACCTAGGCATGCCTACAACTTCCAATGCACCTGAACAAGTTTAAAAAAACCCCAACTTGAACAGGACGACTTTTGCCCAAACAGGAAGCCTATCTGGGCAAAAGTCACCTTGTTCAGGTTGGGGGTCTTTCTGCCTTTGTAAACCTTCCTCTCAACCATATGTATCAATATTTTTTATTTTAATATTATTTAGTTATAAATTGCTTGGTGATAGCAAGGCTACTGTCAAAAAACCTCATCCAATCTCCCTTGTCAGTGTAGAAACTCACTTAGAATTTGTTGGGATCAATTTCTGAATGTAAAAGAATGAATATTTTTAATTTATGTCTAAGGGGATCAATTTTTGAAGGGTTATAGCAAGGCCTAGAGCCTGGACCTCCTCCTCTGTGTAATTTTTCACCATGAAATGGGATTCAATTCATAAAATGGGGTTCAATTTTTCAAAGTATATTTAAAGCACCTTGGATACATACAGATCTAATCATAGATTTTACATTTTATAATTTTACAATTCACAATTTTACATGGTGTCCATGTACTCATATCATAGATTTAGGCATGGAGTGAGCATGTGTGATTAGAGGTGTCTATATGAAGGCAAAGTAGAGATATAGGCATGTGTTGAGCATGGATGATATATGGAGGATCATAAAGGCCACTTCATGGTGATGTTCACTATACCATTGTACAGCTACTCATTCATATTATTAATGAATCCATGTAGAGTTTGGTGATTTAAATCTTTTAGAATTAAATTGTCAAAGTGAGCCCTATTTGTATCACACATTACAAGAATATAAAGTATTTTGAGAACTATCTATATCATACATTACAAGCATGTATCATTTGAGAACTATCTCTACCATAGATTGCAAGCATGTATCATTTGAAGGCCTAAAAAAGCAAAAAAAAAAAAGCCCCAACCTGAATAGGGTGACTTTTTCCCAGATAGGAAGCTTGTTTGGGCAAAAGTCACCTTGTTCAAGTTGGGGCGTTTTTGCTTTTCTAGGCCCTCAAATGATACATGCTTGCAATGTATGATATAGAAAGTTCTCAAAATGTGCTTCCAATGTCAGCATCAGAGACAGGGACAATGCAATATTTTACCATTTTACTTTGAACTCTAAATAACTAGGTGATGTCAGGGCCAGTGTGAAGGCACCACATTTAACATTTTATCAGTAGCTCATCATGGGAAAAATGTTTTTATCTATGGTTCACATTAATCAAACTCTCTCCTTCCATGTGTAAGAACTCTCTCATCATGTAAAAGGGTATCTTTTATGATCTTACTACTACTTTGTAGGAGGGCACTATATATCTTTAATTTTAAGCACCTAGTTTATATAGCAAGGCTTATATGAATGCTTATACATGACAATTGAAGGCTAGAAAAAGAAAAAGGAGCCCCAACACCTGAACAGGGTAGCATTCACAAACATTCACATTCACATTCACATACACATAGGCCTTGCTATGAATTAGAGCTGGGTGTTATAAAGCAGATAGAACTACACACTCATTGTGGTCAGAGAGGACGGGGGGGACATTATGGGAAGTTGGCCCAAATTAATCACTACTAATACCACATAATAAACATGCATGCAATGCAGTGTTATCCGCAATGGCTCTCTCTCTCTCTCTCTCTCTCTCTCTCTCATATCATGGCTGGATATAGGACAAAACTACACACCCATTGTAGTTAGAGAGGACAGGGGACATCATGGGAAGTTGGTTCAAATTAATCACTACTGATACCACAAACTAGACATGTTTGCAATCCAGTGTTATCCACAATGGCTCTCTCTCTCTCACACATCATGGAAACTTACATTATTCAAACTTTATGTAGACATTATGTATAGAAAAACCCACTTGTATTAATAAAAAGGAGTTATAATAATTATCTTTAATAAAGTAGTAGTGTCGAACACAGTATCTACGATAGGCTAACTCATAATGGTCTTGTGCCTCTACTTGCTAAGTGGAAGGGTCCCCGACAATATGGCATTGACGACACAATCTAGGTCCTTTTGACCAATACTCTCTGAAAATGCAGTGTGTGTGAGCACTTTAGAAGCGTAACCCCCTAGGAAGGCAACATACACTACAGTCTTGTTGATGAGCACTATCTTGTCAACGTTTCTTGGAATCGTTGACAAGAATAGGACCTTTCTAATTTCTTTAAGGGCTAACATGTAGAAGCTTGCCATGGGGGTGAATGCATTGTGCACCACAACAAGGTGTTGAGGTGCAGTACGACCCATGTAATGGGCCAATGCAGCATCTCTTCCAAAACCCTCATGTGTGCCACCTTTACGTTGAGCCCAAGCATCTATAGAGACTATATGCTACACACGAGCAAGATGATTAGTGGAATTCTAGTAGTATTATCAATCATATCTAGATTGAGGTGCCTCAATTTGGAGGAGGAGATCTTTGGCCATAACGTCCTCAACAAGCTAGTTGAGGACCTCATGTTTAGGATCCTCCTCCTTGCCTTGTACCATGCCTCCAATGGGGACATCCTCCACCTCTACCTCTTAATCAGAGTCCTGCTCACCACAAAGGTATATGAAGGTGGCAACCCAAGAGAGAAAATCAAGGCCAATATTCCTCCTCTGAAGTGCAAGCATCTCCTCCTTGGTGATCTGCTTGTATAGTGACCATCAACAAGGAGTACAATCCTTGGTAATCTGCTTGTAGTGACCATCAAGGAGTACAATATCTTGAAATTTTTGCAACCTCATGAGGTAATTTGTGTCATTCTTGTTGATATATCGTAGGAAATTGCATGGCACCCAATCACCATCCTCCTATGTGGTAGCATGAAAGTCTAGGGCCTCATGTACTCCTCCATGTAGTCAAGAGTACCTCTGTAGTCCTCTTCTGCCCCCAAGAGGATGGTCGTTCCAAAGTCAATCTCACGGGAGAACATAAAGAAAAGTTCCTCTCTATCAGGCCACTCAATCCTCTTCAAGAACTCGAGAAACCTCTCATATGCCATGTTTGGGTCCATGCTGGAAGCGAGTAACGAATGCTAGAAATGGAGTGATGAGTGCTGAAAGAGAGTGGAAATTCAAAACAAAGTGTTATAAAATGAGAGAGGTCCTATATTTATAGAGTGTAAAATAAAACATTGGGCATTTCAGACTATAACATAAGTGACCAGTAAATAACCCCAAATTTATATAAAGATATAAATTAACAAAGGGAGAGCACCCACCAGTACTTTCCAAATGAAAAAATTATATGCCACAAGTCATTTTAGCAACCCAGCCCCATCAGATAACATAGAGGTCCAAAAAGCACGAGACCAAGCTTTATTCCAAAGACCATTAAACCTAGTCACCCACCTCTGCTGGTCTAGTAACTTCATGTAGTCTTTCTTGAAGAGGGATCCTAGAAGGAAGAACTCAAGGACCACCTTCAATTTGAAAACAAATATTTTTCATTTTCATTTATGGTCAAAGGGACCATCCACTCAGCAGCACATCTAGCCAACACCTCAGATAGTAGTGGAAGGCTACTAAGCCTTAAGTTTATAGCTACCTTTAACACTAGTCTTGCAGAGAAAAGCCATTTTTGTGGCTTTTACAAACTTTTCCAAATAATTTTTCCCTTCATAGTTGGAACATTGTAAATAAGACCCTTTTAAGGAAATATGCCGAAGACCAGATACGAGTTGAAAAAAATAATGGGCTCCAAAAGGGTGAGATTATTTATGCTTATATTGCCATCTTTTAGGGTCATTTGGCTCAAATGCTCAAAATGTTTATATATAAAATACCTCAAATAATTTTTAAGAAGGCTAAAATCCAACCATTTGTATACAGTATTTATAGAGGTGTTATAATGCTTACGTAAAAATTGTTAGCATTTTCAAACCCCTCAAGTTGCATTACTTGATGCTGTTTTTGGTGATTTTGCCATTTTTTGAAAAGTGTATTTTTGGATTTTTAAAGCAAAATTAATACCCCATTTTGTCTATTTATCTAAAAAGAACACCTAAGAAATTTTGTAATCATATAATAAAGTTATGTAAGAATTACATAAGATTATCCTAAGCCAATTTTGTGAGCCACTTTTGTGACTCAATTACAAGACTATTGTTAAGCTTTTGTAGAGAGAACCAATCAGATTTGGTAGCACTCTATAAATCTCCAAACATAACAAGCCTTTATTATTCAAAAAGTTGGCCATCTTAATATTTCAACAAGAAGGCAACTGAGCAAGAAAAGCAGACCACCAAATTGATAACATAAGTAAAGCATTCCCACTGTACCTTGAAGCACCCTCCTAGGATAAAGTCACTACAAGACAATGCTGCCATACACGCGTTTCATACACGCGATAAATTACGAACGCGTGTATGGTCGCGCTTGTATTTGAATAAAATCGGGCGCGTGTATTTTAGCATTTAACTTCGCGTGTATATTTGCATTTATCAACGCGTGTATAAACGCGTTTATATACACGCAATAATACACGCATAAATACACGATAATATTCACGGGGTAATACTCGCTATTATACACGGAAAAATACACGATAATATTCACGGGGTAATACTCGCTATCATACACGGAAAAATACACGCCACTGTACACGGATTAATACACGCATAGCAGAGAAAAACTGAAAAAAAACTGAATTCCTTAACGAAATTAAAAACTATTTTCCTTAAACCATCTCATAGTACATTACAGTATACATCATTACACAATCCCACTACATGCATTTACAACAATGAAATATATTAAAAAATAAATCATGCATATGAGATGATAGAAATGTCATCAATTTAGAACATACAGTGACGGATTGGTTAGGGTTCGATCTCATCTTCAATAAGATCCATCCTTGTCAAACGATCAACATCAATATCCATTTGATCAATTGGTAAGGCTACGATTAAATTTATTCCACTATCGATATTCTGTACTCCATTGATAATGGTATCGATGTCCTGATCATCCTCATCATCATCACCATCATCCTCAATGGTAGGGTCATTCTCATGATCATGAGAAATGGCATGCTCATCCTCATTATCACGATCATCTCTTATTTCTTGATCATCGATCACAACATCTTCAATGGCATGTTCGACGTCATCTTCATTGCGGCTTGTTACATCCTCCATATGCTCCATATCAGTGAATGTATTATACATCACTTTGGAACGTGGTGCAATAGGGATGACGTACCACCATTTGATGTCATGCACCATTGGTAGATAGATAACCTACTCAAATACCCACAGTACAGTAATTAATTAGCATATCAAAAGTCAAGGGGTACGCGAGCTTAGATATATATGTACATGAAACACATTAGTAAAAAAATGCATACCTGCTCACATTGTTGTGGCAATACGAGCCTATCTTTCTTTGTTTGCCAGAACTTTGTAGAGTCAATAGTTACATATCCACTTGCATGGCGTTTTATCGTTGCATCAGGCCCTTTTTCCACCACGTTCATTTGCCATTTGACATCCAAAACATACACAAAGAAGCGACGAAAGTCAAGCCTAAATATGTCTTGGATTATGCCACAATAATCATCCATTTTTCCATTAGCTCCCTCAAAGCTACTAATGACACCGCAATCTTGTGTATTTCTCTTTTCATCAATTCTTTGTGTTCGAAAATGCTTGCCTTCACACCATATAGCATTGAACATAGTGCACTGGACCAAAATAGAAGCAATATTTGTGTAAGCAATGTGAATAAATATTAAAAGAAAATCACTTACAACTAATGCAAAACATTAGTTCTATGTACCTTTGACATGCATCCTCGTGCATACTCCCATTCTTCCGCCGTGATATGCAGCCCCTCGTCACTCTCTGCTCTCTCCATTTCCTCATGCAACCAATCAACATGGATATCATTCGGAAGTGTTGCTAGATGCTTAGGGTACGCCTTCCGAGAGCCATGTTGCCTCCGAAAGAGAGCTCTTTCTGCTTGCCTTTTTGTCTTTGCATCCTCATATCTTGTAACCCATCTGCTCATCACATCACTATTAAGGATAAAAGTGAAATTGAGATCATCAATCAATGTTCTGTCAATTACTTTACTCTGTCCTTTTCCTTGAGGCACAATAGAGGTCATCCTCAAGTCCTCTTCATTGCTCCATAGTCGTGGCAAAGAGCTGTCCACCTGACCAAGAAATTCTGAAATATATACAAGAGACTCTTGTATCAACCAACCCTCGGCCATGCTTCCTTCAGGCCTTGCACTTTGCCTCACAAAGTCTTTTAAGGTCTTCATGAAGCGCTCTAGGAAGAACATCCAACGTGCATGCACAGTACCACATAAAGCAATTTCGTCCACTAAATGCACAATGAGATGTAGTTGACTTGTGAGAATGGTTCGCGGAAAAGTCTCCTCTACCAAACAAACCACCTCCACTGCCATAACACGCGCATCATCCAACGTGGCTGGATTAATTGCTTTGGAACTAACATATCTGAAAAATAAATAAATAGTACGTTATACCTCATGCACGTTCATTTTGCAAGGTATAATGAAGGGTGATCTGAGCATGGGTTTTACATACCTCACAAGCTCGCCCATCTTATAAATACATTTTTTCAAACTCTTATTCGCACAATGGTCGATGCTAGTAGGTAGTATGAACTGCGCACATAAGAGCACATTTATGGTTTATGGCATTACAAAATTTAATTTCAACGTACGTACAAGACTTGGAAAACACTTACTTGAAGCATCTTGTGCCAATCGTGGGACTTCAACCCATATAGTTGCTCAACGCCTCTTTTCTTAGTGGTTGTAAAGGCTCCCTTCAATGATCTCATGCATCCAGTGGGAGTACGCAAAGTGGTGATGGCCTGCTTTACCTGCTTCTCCTCTTTCTTTGATATAATCCATGGTGCAGGCGGAAGACGAACGTGCCCACCCACCTCTCGTGGCCAAGCTTGACGCATACGTCCTGCGACCCGCAAGTCCTCACGTACGCTAACATTGTCTCGTTTACCAGTAATATGTTCCCAAATACCAGATCCCACATTCTTGAAGATGTGCATGGGATCAAGAAGATGGTTGATCTTAAGATGGGTCCAATATGGCAGCCGGAAAAAAATGGAGTACCTGCACAAGGGATTGCTCTATGTGACCTTTAATCCAATTAGAGACTACACAAAACAAGATTGAAAAAACATCACTATACCTGTTCATGCCATCTGGAGGAAGAATAGTTGTAGACTCCCAAATACGCTTCCAATCTTTTGCACGAAGTGTTTGTGGAGGAATGTTACTCTTACTAGCAACATATTTAGGATGATCTGAGGGGAGAAATCGATGATGATTATCGAATATAGTCTTACACAAACCATCAGCATACTCATGTACTAACGAAGGGCCACAAACAGGACATGCATGTTTACCCGATGTTTTCAAACCTGTTAAAATATAAATAAAAGTTAGAATAATAAAGTCAAACCGTCTAATTAATATATATAGCCAATAGTAATAGAGTAGGGAGGTAATTAGAATTCTTACCAGAACAATCGCTGTATCCTGGAAAGTCATGCATTGTCCACATCAACACTGCTTTTAAGTCGAAGTGTCGAGAGGAGGGAGGCCTACTAATGTCCACCACCGCAACACCTCTCCATAGTTCCTCCAACTCATCAATCAGTGGTTCAAGATAAACATCCATATGCTTGACTTTATGTTTCCCTGGAATTAGAAGGGATAACATAAGATGTCCCTTCTTGATCGCCATTGATGGTGGAAGGTTATAATTCACCAGCACAACTGGCCACACGCTGTACGCGGTGCTTTTGAAACCAAATGGATTCACTCCATCCATACCCAGGCCAAGTCTCAAGTTTCTGGGCTCTGTTTTAAAGCTGGGCCACTCATCTTCAATATGCTTCCAAGCAGGAGTGTCTGCGGGAATTCTCCACATGCCATCATCCGATCGATGTGAGGAATGCCATGACATGAGCTCTGCTATGGATTTGCACTTGAACATGTGTTTGATGCGAGGAATTATAGGAAAGTGTCGCAAGACTTTACGAGGTACATCAAAACTCTTCATATCTGTTCTGTACCTTGCTTCACCACAAGTGGGACATGTCAGAGCCTCCTTATGCGTCCCACGAAAGAGAATGCAATCATTGACGCATGCATGTATTTTATCATAATCCAGTCCTCCAAGAGATGTCACATAGCGCCTCGCTATGTCTCTTGAGGTGGGCAGTCTATTTTCCTTTGGAAGCATGTTTGACAATAGCCTGCATCCAATATCATCAATTATAATTAGTCTTAAATCCTAAACCTGAAACCACTAATTCAAATTTATAAGTTAGAATGCTTACTTCAACAATGCGTCAAGACTTGCATTGCTCCATCCATAAACTGTTTGTATATTAAGTAGTTCAAGGGAAGCACGTAAAACTGAGAATGTGCACCCGTCAAACACCGGTGTCGATGAAGCTTTATAAAGATGCTCTTGTTCCATATCATCGTCGTCCATACCTTTGGGATCATCCTTAAAAAGATTCCGCACCATATCATCAAGCACCTCCTCTTCCACAACTTCGTGGGGTGCAGGGCTATTGTCGTCCCTTTCCCACTCATCTCTGACATTAGATCCCGAAGCTCCAGCATCATCTCGTCGACGCTTTACGTGCTCTCGTCGCGCGTAGGGTACCATGTTAGGGTGTGGTACTGCATCCTGCTTCAATTTATCAAATTATATGTTACAACTCTATTAATTTAATTTGGATACCATGAGTCATTTGAATACCATCAATTTACATCTACTCACCTCTAAACCTGTTTGATTCCATTCTCCATACATGGAGATGTGATTCAAGGTAATTCGACGTGCTCGTACAATGCATCCTTGACATGGATTACACATACATTTGATCCGTTGTCCCAACCACACATCGCGATTACGATGACGCATTGTCTCATCTTCCCCAGAACTGCTTGAAGAGGTTGATGACATCCTGTGTACAAACCAGAAAACACAAACTCATTATATATTCTTAATGAAAGCATAAAAACGCGTGTATTCACGCGGCTATCTCCTAAAACTTGCGTGTATAAACGCGGCTACTTCCTAAAAAACGCGTGTATTCACGCGGCTACTTCCTGCAAAACGCGTGTATAAACGCAGCTGAAATAATGTACACGCGCAAATACCTGCGTTGATAAACGCGAACATAAACGCACCCATAAACGCGGCGGCATATTTAAACTAAAAATAGCCCGCCTTCCCCAAATATAGATTTTGAACTTAGAAATCAACAGTGCATGCGTTTTCGCCTATTTTCGCCTCTTCCAACAGCAAGGAGGGAGCAGAGAAAGGAGCACACACACGGGAGAAGGAGGGAGCAGAGAAGGAGCAGAGAGGACTCACTTTTTCAGAGGTGAGTCACTTTGTCCTGTGCCTTGTCTCTTTTGTCAGATTTGTTTACTTTGCTCTTTGCTCTTTGGGTTTGTCTTTTTGCACACGATTGGGTTGCTGCATCCTGACAGGGGCGACAATGGCTGGTCCTTTTATAAGGACATTCTGTTTTTTGTCGGGGGTCGGTCTTTTTGAGAAATTTTTTTCGCAGGTCGCGTGTACGAACGCGTGTAGAAGCGTGTGTAACCTGTTTGCAGAGTTTTTCCACGCGCATATACACGCGTTTTTTGCCGGGTATATACACGCGTTTTTTAACGGGTGTATACACGCGTTTCTGCAGACAAAAAACTGCCGCGTTTCAGATTTCATGGTTTGCAGGCATTTGACTTGTGTAATGACAATGTGTGAGTCAATGATGTACATGATGATGTTTGCTGCAGGTTCTTTATGGATATTCCAGGTTCTTCATCCGATCCATTTGCGTATAGCAATTGGTTGATGGAGATGATGAATCACTTTGGGCGCCAACCTGGTCCGGTTGAGCTTACAGAGTATATGTATGCTCATCCCCTTCCTTCCCTGCCTGGTGTCTATACCCCTACCGCGAGTATCCAGGGCACTCCAGTGCCGTCTATTCCTCCGAGTCCGACGAGACGGCATGCAGCTTCTCCTCTTCCACGTCCACCGAGGAGACATACCTCGTCCCAGACACACTCATGTACACCCTCACAGCCACCATCACGTGCTCCCTCAGAGCCACCGTCACGTCAGGGCTCACAGCCACCGTCACGTAGACAATCCCCCAGTCGTGACTCCACCCGCAGCAGTAGGAAGAGTGGGAGTGGAGGATGCGGCGGGTGCTTTGGTGGGGGAGGTGGGGGAGGTGGGGGAGGTAGTAGGGCACGGGATGAGAGAGGAGATAGAGGGAGAAGAGTTAGAGGAGACAGTTCGGAAGAGGAGGAGATGAGAGAGATGGAGAGAGTGGTTTGCTATGATGTGACGGATAGGGGCGGGATAGTGATGGATGCGAGGGGGAGGGAGGTAATGGAGTACATGCGTGGGGTAGTATCAAACTCATATAGAAATTGTTTTATTAAATTTAAAGATCAAAATAGCCGATTAGTTGGGGAGGTGATAGAGGCTGTACACAGTCGGTACCCCAATCCCCCACATGCTACATTCTCGGATGTATGGGGAAGGACGCGAATAAGGGAGATCTTAAGTAATAAAAGATCTCACCTTAAAAAACTCGCGTACGATGACCGGCTAAATGTAGCTGCGGGTGGCTATCCTGCCGAGAAACCTGCCACTGCGCACAAACGCGAGTGGAAGGAGGCAAAGAAACGAGCAGAGGGTGGCGTGAAGAGCAGGCAGCATGTGGAGGCACGACGGATCCAGATGGAGACCGTTGGATCTTCGCATTTCGGATCTGGCGGAGTCGAGTCATGGGAGGCAGAGTTCGTAAGTATCCTGTCACTTTATTTGATTGTTTACTTAATTCATTGATTCTATGAATTGTTTTAATCTTACAAATTGTGTTGATTATGATACAGCGACGGGTTACGGGGAGGAAGCCCACAACCCACGATACTGCGTATGCTCGCCGGCATAGCAGACGTGACACGTGGGCCATCTTCAGAGCCGAGGGACGTATTACGGACGCGCAGTTTGAGTTGGCCATGAGACCATACGGTCGACAGGTACTTGAAAATTCGTAACGAATGGTTTTGGTTTATTGAATTGCATATATATATATATATATACTTATATACTATATATTACTTGAACAGGCACAAGCTGCTGATGATCCACCGGCCGCCGCTGCAGAGGGTGGACGTGAGCACTACTCCTCGGACATTCCGACCGATGCGAGCTCATCTGAGCATGAGGGGAGTACCGAGTCATCATCTGGGTCTGAGTAGTACTCAGATTTGTAGTATCACATTCCATATTTAGGATGTGATTGTATATATTTTTTTGTAAACTCAAGCCATGGGCTACTTCGAGATATGGACTCCCTTGTATACATGTATGAAATTTTGATAGTAATATTGAATTGATTGATCGATAGTATTACATTCATGGCTGTCTTGAATCGTGTAATGACAATGTATGCATTCATGTCGTTCTTGTCTTAATCTCCCTCGTGCATATGTTCTTCGTGGATGGTCTAATGGGATGGTCTAATGCACCAAAAACCCTAAACCAGAGAGTGCTATTGGGTGCTGGAATGCTGGAACAGTATTCAGGCACCAAATAGCACTCTTTGGATTTTTTTTTTTGCTCTCTGTTCGCGTGTATAAACGCGTCAAAACTGCTAAAAATTGCGTGTATCTGCGCGGATACACTGGAAATTACGCGTGTATAAACGCGTATAAACTGGCCACAACGCGTGTATAAGCGCATCTAAATAAAAGAAACGCGTGTATAGACGCAAGTAAAAACGCGTCTGGGACATTGGGACTGAACAGGATGCGGCTATACACCCGTGTATAACCGCGTCTAATAGAATAAGAAGCGTGTATACTGGCGTGTATTAACGCGTCTGCAAAAAAAAACGCGGCTACACACCCGTGTATACGCGCGTCTGAGAGGTATTGTACACGCGTTTTTACACGCATGTCTCTGGCCGCGATTATACACGCGCTGATACACGGGCCCGCTACTTTTTTTCACAAGTCATTTTTAGCGGCTAAGAGCGCGGGTATGAGCCCAATCCCTTGTAGTGAGTCACAGTAGTTTGCTTGCAATTATTAACAAAGGCCATTGAGAACTGTGCCCCAAATAACTTTAACTAAGCATCAAATACCAATTTATGATGCCATTTTGAGTGCTTCTTCTAATTGACCCCTAGTATGAACAAATCCAAACTCAAAATCCAAGACCAACACTATTCTTGCTTGGTTAGAGCCAAAAAAATTTAGCATGCATAGCAATGGAATGCTTAGGAGCATTAAAAATTTCCCAAAATCCCATCTTTTTAGGGGAAAAAACCATAACAAAGCCACCCAGTTAATCTTATCCAATACCCAATGGAATGCTTAGGAGCATTAAAAATTTCCCAAAATCCCATCTTTTTAGGGGCAAAAGCCACAACAAAGCCACCCAGTCAATCTTATCCAATACCCAATCGACCTTTAGAAATGTGTACCCCTAAAAGAGCTCCCAGATGCGTGACAATATGGCCTTGAGGAATCACTTCCCCTACCCAAGATGATAGGCAAAAACTATTATCTTCCTAAATAAGCAATAATTTTGACTTTTAAATATATAGACCTTCCACCATCGCAACTAAAATGTCATCATATATAGACCTTACTTTAAAAAAACCATGTTGATGAGGAGTGACATACTTTTGTAGAAGAGCTATAAGCCTGGAAGAACTAGCTTTAGCAACCACCTTATACAGTACATGCAACATAGTAATAGGTCTCCAATGTTTAGGAAGAAAGCAAGCAGGTTGTTTAGGATCAATGTGACAAGGCCCCTTGTAATGGTAGGATCAACCACACCCCAAGTGGGTCACTCTATAAAACCTAAATAATCACGTTTGAGTCAACATCTATTTCAACTACCCTTATTTGTTAATTTTTACATTTTTTGAGATAATTTTTTATAAAACTCTTACATGTATACATGTTGTGATATTTTATTTTTAGCCTTCCTATGTAGGTCTTTGTATACATGTATTATTTTCATTAAACTACTATTTTGTTAATCCCCTCCTACGTGCATATGCAATGTAAGTCCACCTAATAGAAAATACCCTTCCTTGCCCTAATGTGCTATGTTACATGTACTTTTAATTACTCCTTAGGCACCACACCGCCCTTTACAAGTTTGAATATGTAACGCTATAGAAGTGAAAAAAAATGTCAAAAGAAAGCCCATCCTAGCAAGTGGACTTTTCCCTACCCATGCTCTTCAGATCAACAAAACACTTCTCCTTAGTAGAAGCTCTCTCTACACAAGTAGCCTCCTCCTGGCTAACTATAAAAGGTATAAATCCAAGCAACCTATCTTGATCAATCCATCTCTCATTACATACATCCTCACGATGGCCAATGGTAGAACTAAAGAAAGAAATTCAGCAGATATCTAGCCATTTGATCAGGGTTTGTTAGCAAAACAACAAAGATCCAAAAAAGGGGGAAGTGACATCCTTAGATATCTTAATTTTAAGTGAGGATAATTTTTTTAGAAAAAGGGTCAACAACAAAAATGCATTTTGGATAAAATCCTTGCTTTATTAGCTTGAAGGGAAGCGGGCGCCACAAACGCCAAGATCCATGCGTCGCACGTTACTTTGATGATCTCATACTCGGGATCCAGCATGGGCTGGAAAGAGAAGGCAGGAGAATGAATGCTATGAAGTGAACCGTGTGAGCTAGTGATGATGATGTGTGTGAGAAGGCTATAGATGATGATGTGTGTGAGAAGGGTATAGATGATGATGTGTTTGATGATAATAAGTGACTGGCGGGCTGCTATTTTTAATAATTAGGTCGACTCCTTTTCCACATCATCATGCCTCTTCGCTCAAAAGTCTTATGTTTTTTAGAATTTTCAAAGAAAATTCATTGACTTCATGACTCCTTTTCCACATCATCATCATGTCTCTTCTCTCAAAATTCATTGACTCTACGTTTTTTTTTTAATTTTCAAGGAAGCTAATAAGCCTCTAAACACACAGTACATTTTGCTATGCTAATTACAAGCGTGAGATTCTGGCTACCCTGTGCAAATTTTAATCAGGGATGAATTATTTTTAACACTATGGTTTCCAAGGAATTGGGTGTGTTTTTGGACACTTGCTCAAGTCTCTCTCTCTTTTCTTAATTCTAAAGAGACGAATCCATCTACACGTAATTGAAACTCCTTCTCATCATTAACGTGAAAAGTTTCCCTTGTGATTTTCTTTTTTTTTTCCTTCTTTTTTTTTCTTGTAATAGTATCTCTCTCTCTCTCTCTCTCTCTCTCTCTCTCTCTCTCTCTCTCTCTCTCATTCTCTCTTTAAGTCTCTCAAACTCTCCTATACTCTCTAACTGTCTCTTTTTCTCTCAAACTAGCCAACTCTCCTATACTCTCTAACTGTCTCTATTTCTCTCAAAGTAGCCAACTCTCTCTCTCTCTCTCTCTCTCTAACTTTCACACACTCTCTCTAGATTTCTCTCTTTAACACTCTTTACTTATTCCATCGATTTTGCAACCACTGGAGTGGATTAGTAACCCCCCTTAACCTCTTTCTTATTTAACTCCACTAGCAATGGAACCTCACTTCCCAACACGGATGCCAATGGAGAGTTGTGGTTTGCATAGGAAGTGAAACTCGCATAGTTCTTTTTGTATTGAGCACGAGGAACTAGCGATGAGTCCAGCTAGGTCATGAAAGCATCCCATACTAAAGGAGAGTAAGAAAGGTCCAGTGGTCCAAAGGGAGGTGGGACTCCAATATCCACCCAATTCCTAGCACTCAAGAGATCTATGAAAAGAGCAAGCTATGGAGAAGCTTACCCTTCTTTTAGCCTATTGTGCTAATTCTTATTAGTTCTCGGTCAAGGCATGCAAGCAAGTACTCTAACGTTATGAGAATATATTTTAAGCTCTCTTAGAAATATTATTCTACCCTCTTAGATAACGTGAAAATGCTTGGATTATCTTTACATCATGCCAAATCATGTTAATATCATGGGTGATGCCATTATAAATATTAATATTTTTTTGTATATTTATGTATGATTCGGTCCTCCAATGTTTGTTACATTTGGTTTGTATGGAACTGTGATTCTTGGGTTGCTTATGCCTAGCAAACATGTATGTGGTGATAGTTGGAATACTTATGGAATATTTATTTACCAATTTACTATTGGTTATTTTATAAGTGAAGAGAATTTAGAAGATTGAGGAGGATGCGCATAATATCGTTTGTTGACACACATTTTTGTAAACAAGCTTTATATATAGATATGTTAGCTTCTATTATGGGCTACCACAAATCCAAGAGGGAACTCAATGCATTCCCCTAAGGGAAGAGAAATAGAACACAACTGTCATAGGAGGCACTTACCAATGCTTCAAACTTGTGTCTCTTGAGGCCTCCAAGCTCACTTGAGAAGCTCCAATCCTCCAATCTCCACCTCTACGCTGTCACCCTATAGAGTCGCTCGCACCATCACATAAGGCAATCACTCTCTCTCACTCTCCAACGTAAGCATGCAACATACAAGTATAGATGAGGCACAAGTGCTAGAATGCTCTCTCTCAATCTCTCTCTTAAGACACAAACAAGATCTCTCAATAGCACAAACGAAGATTGTATCCATTGATTATGAGAAAATGCCTTATATACAATGGCCCTTATTCACACTTGGGCACTCAAAACTTACTTAACTAAGGCCTTGGGTGGCCAATATCTCATAATGTATAACTTTTATAGTGCCTTTGCATGACACTGATTAATTTCCTTAGATGGAGAAGCATACCAAGGTTAATCCAAAATGGGGTTAATATCCCCCCTACCTGATGTAGGTTCTGTCCTTAGAACTTGTTACCGAGGTCGAAAGACCTGGTTGTCAAACTCGTGTGATAGTAGAAGTTATGACATGATTGAAGCTTTTTAGGGTTCTTCGAAATGCCGAGTGTGATCTCCAAAACCCGGTGTCGACCATGTCCTCGAATGTGACATGCATATAGGTAGGAAGACAACTTAGGCAATGATAATACAACATCATTCCTCTTTTAGAGGATCCTTGATTCATGCCAAATTGCAGCTGCTCGGCATCATACCCATCATACCATTCCTTGGGTTGATCAATCAAGACCACGAGAAATTTTAAGAATCGAACGCTGGCAACTATTGCCAGGTCTGAGATACGGCGTCATGCCTGTATCCAATTTAGCATTTTCTTCCTTTGTTCTCTTATGTCTGTAAATGTGGCTAGCATGAAGATGGGAAAGTTATAACAGACATGTGAATCCCGCTGCTTGGCCTCTTGAAACTCCAAAGGGGTCCATCTTCTCTTTAGTGGCATGTACAAGGGATCAACTCATTGAGTTGGTGACACACACATATATTCACTGTATTCTAGGATTGTGAGGAACTCCTTTCTCTAGTCTGGCTGTACGTCGAAATCTTCCAACTTTCATCTGTGATAATTGTTGTATACCCCCCTCTTGTGTGGACAGGGTGACTTCCTCCACCTGCGGAAGGAATAACTGGTCATAAATGTCACCATCCTGATTTCCAATAGGTCAACCAATACATCTCATTATGCCTACCTCTAGTAAGAGACCAAGTGATTCCATCTTTGAGTACCTTCTCTACAACACTACAAATGATGAAGGTGAGTGGATCGGCGGGCATCCATTTAGGGTGAAATATTGGGTTTATATGCAACCAAGTGCCACACGTCCACATCAAGTTCTTAACCATGGTGTTTTGGAACACCATTGGAAGGGAAGAATTCTTCATTTCAAGAAGGATAAGAATGGAGAAATCAAGGTAATAATACAACATGTCTACATGGCTATAGATATGTTTTGGAACACCATTGGAAGGGAAGGATTCTTCATTTCAAGAAGGATAAGAATGGAGAAATCAAGGTAATAATACAACATGTCTACATGGCTATAGATATGTATCTTCCTCATTCCATGGAGAGGAATAGACTCCCTTGTAACTGTAAGTATGTGGTTGTAATTTTATTTGGAAATGGCTTGTTTTATTTTACTAATTCGGGTATGTGGGTTGCAAACATTTTCCCATCAAGCTATATTGAAGAACAACCTTTGAGAAGCCTCATTGGTGTGTTTAGTGCTTTTCATAGTACAATAGGTGAGCTAATGTTTCCAGGTGAGAATCATAGAGCCCTCTTCAACAAAAATATATTCTTTTACACACACTCTTACTCTACAAAGTCCCTTCTTCGCCTACAGAATATGGTAGCCTTGAGGAGATCCATGTGGACTCTTTACATAGTTTAGAGTGGCCAGTTTCAGATAGGTGGAGTGTTAATGCTTTCAAAAACAAGATGTATTCTCACATACACTCCTCCTTAAAATTCTCTAAGGCCTCTAAGTCTGTGGGGCTTGGATGGTTTGCCCCAATCCATCTATTTGTATTTATGTTCTCTAAGCTTTCTCCACAACCCACCCCAACAATGTTCATTTGCAAGAAATCGCAAATTGAACAAATTGACAATGTCTTGGGTATTGGCGGAATATTGTGGAGGGGTTACCCAAAGGTGACATCTACTCATGCAAAGTGGTGCCTTCAAGTGTGACCTTTTGATACTTGAAGACTCGTCAGAGCTTATCCATTCGATTCTTCTATGGAGAAGAAGAATGGGGAGTGGGTTCCCTTGCAATCAAGTGAGGGTGTGGATACACCCATAGATTTATCTGTGACTCTTCCATGATGGTTCAATTAAGGTGGTGAATGTAAGCAATGAATGGAGATTAGAAGATGTTCGGGAGCATTTGCTCATTCTAGGATTTCAAGATGTCAAAGAAGAAAGAATCAAGATTGGCTGGTGAGCTTTGATATTTGTAAATTTGCATTGCTTTGTGTTTTTTGAATATGTTGTTTTATTTATTACACTTGTGTTTCCTTTTTTAGATTGGAAGAAGTTTGGAGAAGAGCTTAAAGATTTGCAAAGACAGGAGTAACGATGCATGCAAATTTCAACTTCAGATTTAGTGTCGCAAGTCATCTAGGGCCTATTTATCTTTCTTTTTTTTTGTAATTAAGATGGTTTTGTATTAAATCTATTATGAAATGATGGTTCCTTGTTAATGACCACTTGTGTTATGTCTTGTCGATTGAATTTATATCTTTATATAAATTTGGGGTTATTTTTTGGTCACTTATGTTATAGTCTGAAATGCCCAATGTTTAATTTTACAGTCTATAAATATAGGACCTCTCTCATTTTCTAACACTTTTTTTTGAAGTTCCTCTCTCTTTCAGCACTCATCACTCCATTTCTAGCATTCGTCACTCGCTTCTAGCATGGACCCAAACATGGCATATGAGAGATTTCTCGAGTTCTTGGAGAGGACTGAGTGGCCTGATAGAGAGGAACTTTTCTTTATGTTCTCTCGCGAGATTGACTTTGGAATGACCATCCTCTTGGCAGAAGAGGACTACAGAGGTACTCTTGACTACATGGAGGAGTACATGAGGCCCTGGACTTTCATGCTACCACATAGGAGGATGATGATTGGGTGCCATGCAATTTCCTACGATATATCAACAAGAATGACACAAATGCCCTCATGAGGTTGCAAAAATTTCAAGATATTGTACTCCTTGATGGTCACTACAAGCAGATCACCAAGGAGGAGATGCTTGCACTTCAGAGAGGGAAGATTGGCCTTGATTTTATCTCTTGGGTTGCCACCTTCATATACCTTTGTGGTGAGCAAGACTCTGATTAAGAGGTAGAGGTGGAGGATGTCCCTATTGGAGGCATGGTACAAGGCAAGGAGGATCCTAAACTTGAGGTCCTCAACTAGCTTGTTGAGGCCGTTATGGCCAAAGATCTCCTCCTCCAAATTGAGGCACCTCAATCTGGTGAAGCATCCTTGTCAAAGGCATTGGTGCCATACTCTGGAGAGGCAAGTGCCTTAGCCACAATAGAGGGTGGAGAAGAGGTGGGGAAGGATCCTATAGAGGTGGGGACGGATCCTATAGAGGGCACCCTAGATGTACCAGATATAGTGGGCAAGGGAAAGGAGGTTACACATAAGATGCTAGAGCTTGAGCTTAGTAAGCTTAGCTCTGTGGTGATTGAAGGGGAGGAATTCCTCTTTTTACATGACCTAGAAAAGTTCTACAAGCTCAACCAAGCCAAGTGCCTCTCCTTGTTAGCTGTGATGAATGATGAATTTCCCATCGACAATAAGGGCTCGAAGGCTTTGCAACAAGGTCTTGTTCCAGTGCAGGGTGGTGTGCATGAGTCGGTGATGATCCTGAAATCAGCAATTGCAGCCTTGTGACTGAGGAGGAGTTTAGAAAAGCTCAGGAACAATTTCCATTGAATAGAGAGTCTAAGAATGCTACATTAGTGTCGTTGGAGGAACACAAGTCCTCCATTGACATTTGCAAGCCTGAGGTGGTTGCCTCTGATTTCAAACACACCGTAAGATAAATGATGTATGAATCTAATAAATATAATTGATAATATATACTACTAGAATTCCACTAATCGTCTTTCTTGTGTGCAGCATATAGTCTCTATAGATGCTTGGGCTCAACATAAAGATGGCACATGTGAGGGTTTTGGAAGAGATGCTGCATTGGCCCATTACATGGGTCGTATTGCACCTCAAGACCTTGTTGTGGTGCACAATGCATTCACCCCCATGGCAAGCTTCTACATGTTAGCCCTTAAAGAAATTAGAAAGGTCCTATGCTTGTCAACGATTCCAAGAAACGTTGACAAGATAGTGCTCATCGACAAGACTGCAGTGTATGCTGCCTTCCAAGGGGGTTATGCTTCAAAAGTGCTTACACACACTGTATTTTTAGAGAGTATTGGTCAGAAGGTCCCAGATTATGTCATCAATGCCATATTGTTGGGGACTCTTCCACTTAGCAAGAAGAGGCACAAGACCATTATGAGTTAGCCTAGAAAATTATCATAGATACTGTGTTTGACACTACTACTTTATTAAAGACAATCAATGTAACTCCTTTTTATTAATACAAGTGGGTTTTTCTATACATAATGTCTACATAAAGTTTGAATAATGTAAGTTTCCATGATATGAGAGAGCCATATGTAAGTTTCCATGATATGAGAGAGAGAGAGAGAGCCATTGTGGATAACACTGGATTGCAAACATGTCTAGTTTGTGGTATCAGTAGTGATTAATTTGGACCAACTTCCCATGATGTCCCCTGTCCTCTCTAACCACAATGGGTGTGTAATTCTGTCCTATATCCAGCCATGATATGAGAGAGAGAGAGAGAGAGAGCCATTGCGGATAACACTGGATTGCATGCATGTTTATTATGTGGTATCAATAGTGATTAATTTGGGCTAACTTCCCATAATGTCCCCCCCGTCCTCTCTGACCACAATGAGTGTGTAGTTCTATCTGATTTATAACACCCAGCTCTAATTCATAGCAAGGCCTATGTGTATGGAAATGTGAATGTTTGTGAATGCTTGTACATGACAATTGGAGGCCACCAGGCCACCAAATACAAAAATAGCCCCGACTTGAATAGGGCGACTTTTGCCCAAACAGGATTGCTGTCTGGGCAAAAGTCACCCTGTTCAGGTTGGGGCTCCTTTTGCATTTTTAGCCTTCAATTGTCATGTATAAGCATTCATATAGGCCTTGCTATAAACTAGGTGCTTAAAATTAAAGATATATAGAGCCCTACAAAGTAGTAGTAAGATCATAAAAGATACCCTTTTACATGATGAGAGAGTTCTTACACATGGAAGGAGAGTTTTTGATTAATGTGAACCATAGATAAAAACATTTTTCCCATGATGAGCTACTGATAAAATGGAAAATGTGGTGCCTTCACATTGGCCCTGATATCACCTAGTTATTTAGAGTTCAAAGTAAAATGGTAAAATGTTACACTGTCCCTGATGCTAACATTGGAAGCACATTTTGAGAACTATCTATATCATACATTGCAAGCATGTATCATTTGAAGGCCTAGAAAAGCAAAAACGCCCCAACCTGAACAAGGTGACTTTTGCCCAAACAGGCTTCTTGTCTGGGAAAAAGTCACCCTATTCAGGTTGGGGCTTTTTTTTTGCTTTTTTAGGCCTTCAAATGATACATGCTTGCAAATGTACGATATAGATAGTTTTAAAAATACTTTATATTCTTGCAATGTATGATACAAATAGGACTCACTTTGACAATTTAATTTTAAAAGATTTAAATCACCAAACTCTACATGGATTCATCAATAATATGAATCAGTAGCTGTACAATGGTATAGTGAACATCACCATTAAGTGGCCTTTATGATCCTCCATATATCATCCATGCTCAACACATGCCTATATCTCTACTTTGCCTTCATAGACACCTCTAATCACACATGCTCACTCCATGCCTAAATTTATGATATGAGTACATGGACACCATGTAAAATTTTAAAATGTAAAATCTATGATTAGATCTGTATGTATCCAAGGTGCTTTAAAGATACTTTGAAAAATTGAACCCCATTTTATGAATTGAATCCCATTTCATGGTGAAAAATTACACAGAGGAGGAGGTCCAGGCTCTAGGCCTTGCTATAACCCTTCCAAAAATGATCCCCTTAGACATAAATTAAAAATATTTATTCTTTTATATTCAGAAATTGATCCCAACAAATTCTAAGTGAGTTTCTACATTGACAAGTGTTGGATGAGGTTTTTTGACAGTAGCCTTGCTATCACCATGCAATTTACAACTAAATAATATTAAAATAAAAAATATTGATACATATGGTTGAGAGGAAGGTTTACAAAGGCAGAAAGACCCCCAACTTGAACAAGATGACTTTTGCCCAGACAGGCTTCCTGTTTGGGCAAAAGTCACCCTGTTCAAGTTGGGGTTTTTTTTTACTTGTTCAGGTGCATTGGAAGCTGTAGGCATGCCTAGGTAGAACCCAACATGCATTGGAAGCTCCTAGCGACATGCATTGGGAGCTATCAGCATGCATAGGTAGCACCCGACATGCATTGGAAGCTCCTAGTGTATGCTAGTAGCTCCCGACAAGCATTGGGAGTTACCAGCATGCATTGGGAGATATTGGCATGCCTATGTAGCACCCGACATGCATTGGAAGCTCTTCATACATGCTAGTATCACCCGACATGCATTGGGAGCTATTGGCATGCCTGGGTATAGCACCCAACACTGGAAGCCACCGGTATGCCTAGGTAGTACTCGGCATACATTGGAACCTCCTAGTGAGGCTAAGCTAGAAAAAAAGGGGCTATCTTTTGGTATTTTTTTCGGTGCAAAGCAAGCTTGGAATCTAATCAACATTTATTTCTTGCCTTTTGCACCAGGTTGATCAAAAATGTTATTTAGGTGCCGAATTAATAAATTTAATTTGGTTCTAAGTGTGTATTTAGGGTTAACTAAACATTAAAAGCTATTTTTGTATTTATAGAGATAACATTTGCTAAAATATATTTGGTTGACTAGAAATGCTAATGTATGTGACTCATATTACTTGTATGTACCTACACTTAAGGAATTTGGAATGCACCATATGATCTGTCTAATTTGAAATGCTAATGTATTTGACTCATATTACACTTAAGAAATTTGGAATACACCATATGATTTGTCTAATTTAGTAGAATCAAGAAACTTAAATTCATTTACTTGGAGAGCTATGTCTAGGAGGGTGCAGTCACTAACCAAGTGCTAAGAAGCTCTCCTTGTGCATTGTTGTTTTCAAGGCATCTTAGGCATATTAGAATAGTTGGATTGATTCATTGTGCAATATGTAGTGCAACATGATTTTCGAGTTCCTCTATTTATGTTTTACCTACCTAGGATGTGGGCCTTTCTCGAGTTTTGTTGTTGGGATGTTGTTGGGATGTGGGCCTTTCTCGAGTTTTGTTGTTGGGATGTTGATGGGAATGTGTAGTATTGGCCAAAGGAAGATCTTGATTTGGAGAGAAGTTTTGAGTTTTTTACTTCTTAGTTGGTGGAGGTATTCTTGGTGCATTCTAAGGACGAGGTTTTCATTCCCTGGCTAGACTCTAAGCTTCCTTCCCCATCTACGAGACGACTGGATGCTATCTTTGGTCCTCTATCATCCTCTTAAGGTAGTAGTTATACTGTTGTGGATGTTTGGGACATTGATTCTCTATGTTTCTCTCTGCTTGGCAGTATGCTCCTATTTTTGGGGTTGATAGGTGGTCATTTAGGACGTGTTTTGGCATGACCCCCTATTCTGTATATATACAAGGGGTCACTTGTAATTTGCTTGTACATATATTGCTTCTTCTTAATGTAATTTCCTTTCCCACTATAAAACAATTTCTTTTGAAGTTGTAGCTTTTCACTAAGTGTCTATCTAAAGAAAGTCATATGTGGCTATGGACACTTCAAGTCTTGTAATTTGATGCTCATTCTATGAGATATCTTATTGTAAGTGTCAAAGCTCTAGCTAGTGATCAAAGAAAAAAAATCCTTTGGGGGGCATTGGGCTACACAAATTTCTTGAAAAAATGAGTGCTACCTGGCATACTTTTTCTCTTGTTCTTTCTTCCAAGTTTTGTGTTGTGAAGGTGCTCTAGACTCTCTCTCTCTCTCTCTCTCTCTCTCTCTCTCTCTCTCTCTCTCTTCATACCTATCTAAATACATAAGTTGTCTATCTACTTATTATGTGTCTTGTCTTGGGGCCCATTGGCAATGCTGAGCTTGATACACTTTTACAAGAAACTAGTCCAAGATGGCATAAAAAGGCGAAATGGTTTGCTATGTATCCCAAACCAAGGAATAAATGGAGATTCTTGTTTATGATTGGAATTGTGAGAGAGGAGTAAATAATATAAATAAGAACAAGGTGAAAGTACCAACATGGTTGTCAAAGGTACGTGAAGCCAAGGAGGACCCTTACTAAAAGTTTGGTCTCTATACTTGGTGCATGGCATATCTTCAAGCGACCGAGAAGATGAGCAAGAGCCAATTAACAATGTATATCCCAAGAAAGCTCACTTTACAAGACATTTTTGTGCGAGTTGTACCTTGGATGATCCAACTTAGACAAAAAAGAGGTCTTTAAGAAAGTGAAAAGTTGCATAGAAAAGAGTCTAACCATTGACATTAAAAAG
Source organism: Cibotium barometz (assembly GCF_041138505.1). NCBI lineage: Eukaryota > Viridiplantae > Streptophyta > Polypodiopsida > Cyatheales > Cibotiaceae > Cibotium > Cibotium barometz. The sequence goes on along the minus strand of NC_141062.1, from coordinate 20,447,254 downwards.
ATAATGAGGAAGTGCTAAAGAGAGGTCAAAACTCGTAAAGAATGACGCTGATGACTTTGAGAGATACTGCCTCTATAGCTCCATCCAAAGCACACCACTATGCAAGGAGAGTATTACAAGCACCATAGCCCAGTAGAAACAACACTGGAAGGCACCAACACACTCAGCTAATAGCCCCTGGTCCTCAGCCACCCGATTAGGATACGTCAATACAATCCCAACCTCCCTACTCTATCCAACTGCCTATTAGAATGTCCTTTGAGGTTAGCTCCCCCTTCTAATACCACGGATATTTCAACTAAGAGCCTCTCCTATCTTCAGCTAACTCTCGGCTGACCAGAACAGCTTCCATCTGTCACACAACTGGCTTCAAGAGATGCTGCCTCTATAGCTCCATCCAAAGCACACCATTGTGAGAGGAGAGTATTACAAGCACCACAGCCCAATAGAAACAACACTGGAAGATACTAGCATGCTAACATCCCCGGTCCTCAGCTACCCTAATTGGATACTTCAATACCTTCCCAACCTCCCTAGTCTATCCAGCTGCCTAACTATTACAATGTCCTCTAAGGTTAGCTCCCCCTTTCAATACCTCGGATCTTTCAGCTAACACTACTACATATTAGCCTAATACCGGGGCTTGTACCGGCGCTATTTAACGGAGTCTAAAAAAGCCTCATCATCGGTATAAGCGCTGGTATAAGCACCGGAACCGTAGCGTCGGTATAACTGTCGGGTGTTAATACCGGCGCATATAACGGCGCCTATACCGACGCTCACCGGGGGCAATACCGACGCTTCAACCGGCATCTATACCGGCTCATATATCGACGGATAAACCGGCGTCTATACCGGATTATATACCGAGGCGTAAACCGGCGTCTATACCAATGTATATACCGACTCTGGTACCGGGGCATATACCGACGCTGTAGCAGAAATTTTTAGGCACCTCAATTTGGTGAAGCATCCTTGTCAAAGGCATTGGTGCCATACTCTGGAGAGGCAAGTGCCTTAGCCACAATAGAGGGTGGAGAAGAGGTGGGGAAGGATCCTATAGAGGTGGGGACGGATCCTATAGAGGGCACCCTAGATGTACCAGATATAGTGGGCAAGGGAAAGGAGGTTACACATAAGATGCTACAGCTTGAGCTTAGTAAGCTTAGCTCTGTGGTGATTGAAGGGGAGGAATTCCTCTTTTTACATGACCTAGAAAAGTTCTACAAGCTCAACCAAGCCAAGTGCCTCTCCTTGTTAGCTGTGATGAATGATGAATTTCCCATCGACAATAAGGGCTCGAAGGCTTTGCAACAAGGTCTTGTTCCAGTGCAGGGTGGTGTGCATGAGTCGGTGATGATCCTGAAATCAGCAATTGCAGCCTTGTGACTGAGGAGGAGTTTAGAAAAGCTCAGGAACAATTTCCATTGAATAGAGAGTCTAAGAATGCTACATTAGTGTCGTTGGAGGAACACAAGTCCTCCATTGACATTTGCAAGCCTGAGGTGGTTGCCTCTGATTTCAAACACACCGTAAGATAAATGATGTATGAATCTAATAAATATAATTGATAATATATACTACTAGAATTCCACTAATCGTCTTTCTTGTGTGCAGCATATAGTCTCTATAGATGCTTGGGCTCAACATAAAGATGGCACACGTGAGGGTTTTGGAAGAGATGCTGCATTGGCCCATTACATGGGTCGTATTGCACCTCAACACCTTGTTGTGGTGCACAATGCATTCACCCCCATGGCAAGCTTCTACATGTTAGCCCTTAAAGAAATTAGAAAGGTCCTATGCTTGTCAACGATTCCAAGAAACATTGAGAAGATAGTGCTCATCAACAAGATTGCAGTGTATGCTGCCTTCCAAGGGGGTTATGCTTCAAAAGTGCTTACACACACTGTATTTTTAGAGAGTATTGGTCAGAAGGACCCAGATTATGTCATCAATGCCATATTGTTGGGGACCCTTCCACTTAGCAAGAAGAGGCACAAGACCATTACGAGTTAGCCTAGAAAATTATCATAGATACTGTGTTTGACACTACTACTTTATTAAAGACAATCAATGTAACTCCTTTTTATTAATACAAGTGGGTTTTTCTATACATAATGTCTACATAAAGTTTGAATAATGTAAGTTTCCATGATATGAGAGAGCCATATGTAAGTTTCCATGATATGAGAGAGAGAGAGAGAGCCATTGTGGATAACACTGGATTGCAAACATGTCTAGTTTGTGGTATCAGTAGTGATTAATTTGGACCAACTTCCCATGATGTCCCCTGTCCTCTCTAACCACAATGGGTGTGTAATTCTATCCTATATCTAGCCATGATATGAGAGAGAGAGAGAGAGAGCCATTGCGGATAACACTGGATTGCATGCATGTTTATTATGTGGTATCAATAGTGATTAATTTGGGCTAACTTCCCATAATGTCCCCCCCGTCCTCTCTGACCACAATGAGTGTGTAGTTCTATCTAATTTATAACACCCAGCTCTAATTCATAGCAAGGCCTATGTGTATGGAGATGTGAATGTTTGTGAATGCTTGTACATGACAATTGGAGGCCACCAAATACAAAAATAGCCCCGACTTGAATAGGGCGACTTTTGCCCAAACAGGCTTGCTGTCTGGGCAAAAGTCACCCTGTTCAGGTTGGGGCTCCTTTTGCATTTTCTAGCCTTCAATTGTCATGTATAAGCATTCATATAGGCCTTGCTATAAACTAGGTGCTTAAAATTAAAGATATATAGAGCCCTACAAAGTAGTAGTAAGATCATAAAAGATACCCTTTTACATGATGAGAGAGTTCTTACACATGGAAGGAGAGTTTTTGATTAATGTGAACCATAGATAAAAACATTTTTCCCATGATGAGCTACTGATAAAATGGAAAATGTGGTGCCTTCACATTGGCCCTGATATCACCTAGTTATTTAGAGCTCAAAGTAAAATGGTAAAATGTTACACTGTCCCTGATGCTAACATTGGAAGCACATTTTGAGAACTATCTATATCATACATTGCAAGCATGTATCATTTGAAGGCCTAGAAAAGCAAAAACGCCCCAACCTGAACAAGGTGACTTTTGCCCAAACAGGCTTCCTGTCTGGGAAAAAGTCACCCTATTCAGGTTGGGGCTTTTTTTTTGCTTTTTTAGGCCTTCAAATGATACATGCTTGCAAATGTACGATATAGATAGTTTTAAAAATACTTTATATTCTTGCAATGTATGATACAAATAGGACTCACTTTGACAATTTAATTTTAAAAGATTTAAATCACCAAACTCTACATGGATTCATCAATAATATGAATCAGTAGTTGTACAATGGTATAGTGAACATCTCCATTAAGTGGCCTTTATGATCCTCCATATATCATCCATGCTCAACACATGCCTATATCTCTACTTTGCCTTCATAGACACCTCTAATCACACATGCTCACTCCATGCCTAAATCTATGATATGAGTACATGGACACCATGTAAAATTGTAAAATGTAAAATCTATGATTAGATCTGTATGTATCCAAGGTGCTTTAAAGATACTTTGAAAAATTGAACCCCATTTTATGAATTGAATCCCATTTCATGGTGAAAAATTACACAGAGGAGGAGGTCCAGGATCTAGGCCTTGCTATAACCCGTCCAAAAATGATCCCCTTAGACATAAATTAAAAATATTTATTCTTTTATATTCGGAAATTGATCCCAACAAATTCTAAGTGAGTTTCTACATTGACAAGGGTTGGATGAGGTTTTTTGACAGTAGCCTTGCTATCACCATGCAATTTACAACTAAATAATATTAAAATAAAAAATATTGATACATATGGTTGAGAGGAAGGTTTACAAAGGCAGAAAGACCCCCAACCTGAACAAGGTGACTTTTGCCCAGACAGGAAGCGGTGACTTTTGCCCAGACAGGCTTCCTGTTTGGGCAAAAGTCACCCTGTTCAAGTTGGGGTTTTTTTTTACTTGTTCAGGTGCATTGGAAGCTGTAGGCATGCCTAGGTAGAACCCAGCATGCATTGGAAGCTCCTAGCGACATGCATTGGGAGCTATCAGCATGCATAGGTAGCACCTGACATGCATTGGAAGCTCCTAGTGTATGCTAGTAGCTCCCGACAAGCATTGGGAGTTACCAGCATGCATTGGGAGATATTGGCATGCCTATGTAGCACCCGACATGCATTGGAAGCTCTTCATACATGCTAGTATCACCTGACATGCATTGGGAGCTATTGGCATGCCTGGGTATAGCACCCAACACTGGAAGCTACCGGTATGCCTAGGTAGTACTCAGCATACATTGGAACCCCCTAGTGATACAGGTAGCACTTCACATACATTGGGAGCTACCGATATACATTGGAAGCTACTGGCATGCCTAGGTAGCTACCGACATGCATTGGAATCTATCGGCATGCCTAGGCATTGGAGGCTACCAGCATGCATTCATAAGCTTTAGGCATTCATAAACCTTATGCATAAGCTACATACATTATTTTTGATGATTTTGGGTGAAGAAAAATAAGAAAATCGTGAATTTCTTACAAGGCCCCAAAATGAGTTCCCTCTTTTCCTACTGAATGCATAAGCTTTAGGCAAGCATAATCCTCATATAAATGTAAATGCAGAGGCTTATGGCCACCTCTTGAGAGATGCATAGCTCTCTCAAGGCTATGCTTAGATGCTTATGGCTAATGCCTAAGTCTCATGCATAAGCTTTATACATGAGGATTTGTGCACAAGTCTCATGTATGTGGCTTATTTATAAGCCTTATGCATAAAGCTTATGTATTAGCCTCATGCATGAGACTTATGCATATAGCTCTCTAAAGGCTATGCTTAGAGACTTATGGATAATGCCTAAGTCTCATGCATAAGCTTTATGCATGTGGCTTTGTGCACAAGTCTCATGTATGCGGCTTATTCATAAGCCTTATGCATAAACACTACAAGCGGCGGGGCCATTATCCATGTTTTTTTCGACGGTTTAGAACTAAGCTTAAAATCCTGGAAGCATTAAAATATGCGTCAAAAAAGGCATCAAAATGGAAACGTCAAAATAAGTGCCGATACATGCATCGAAATAATAATGTTTTCCATGCTTTTTTCGACTGATATTTTGACTATCATTTTGACTGACATTTCGACTGACATTTCAACCGACATTTCGACCCTGCCGCACTTACCATATCTACAATGCGCCCCCAATTGAGGTTGGCGCCTTCTCACTCAAGCTTCTCCAAAAGAAAGTACGTGTTATGGTGGTGGCGACCAATGTCCTCCTCTTCTCCCGTTGCCAGCCGACCAACCACTTGATTCTAAAAGTACCAAAACAACAAGATAAGCATTGATACTTGCAAAGTAGACATAACATCAAATGAAACATACAAGATAAGCATTGATACTTACAAAGTAGACATGGAATGCATCCCAACCGCCACTTCCAAGGTGAGAGCTTCCTATGCTCTCCATTCGGGCTTTGGCCGCATCCTCTTGTTGCTTGTAGCATTGGGGATTTCTTGCATGCTTTTGCTTCTCCTCATTCCAATCCCCGGTGCTCATTTTACCAAGGCTTCTCACCCCTTGCCTTCCCTCTCCTAGTCACATCTCCCCGTCAATGTTTCATGGCGTCCACCTTGTGGTCCTTTATCCACCTTATGGGGGCAACATTACTATCGCCGACCGGCTTGTACTCATCCTTGATTTGATTTATGACTCTATCTTTCTTATCTTTATCCAACTTTGGCCATCATAAAGTCATAAATTCATTTGCAAAGACAATGTGGCAAAGCTCGCGGATGCGGCTCTTCATCTCTTGTCTGACATTATCCAAAACCACATTGCCATTGACAATTATGTAATATTTTTTCCCCCATCGGCGGGTGAGGGCTGTGTGTCGAAATGTCGCGAGATGATCGCAAGCATGGAGTGCTTCTGGCGCTAGATGGAAAAGGACGCTCATGTGGGGGCGCATACCCATCCGTGCCCCCACTTGGACAACAACCGCCTCCACCTCCACTACTCCAGAGCCTCGTCCTCTGCGAGTGGATGAGCAACCTGAGGGAGGGGTTCTGGGCGGCTCTTTGTGGGGTTTGTACAAGTGAACTAGGGCTAGCGGTGGTGGTCCCGATGGTGCGGCTGACGTGCCCACCCCTCTCCCAAAATATTGTTGTGCCATCGCTCTTTGCTCAGGTGTGGCTTGTGCTAAAAAAACCTTAAACTGGTCAGACAACATGGCATATGGAGAGTAAGCCGGTGTCTCATCTGGAGTATGAGACATGTTTCTACACACACATAACAAAGAACACATGGACACTTTAATAAGAGCATACACATGAAATATCCCTCAACATTCATTCATTTATGTATGAGGCCTTATGCATAAAGCCTATGCTTAAAGCTATGCATGAGGCTTATGCATAAAGATTATGCAAAAAGCATGCATGAGAATTATGCATAAAGCTTATGCACAAACCTACAAAGCTATACATAAGGCCTTATGCATAAAGCTATGCAGCATGAGGCCTTATGCATAAAGCTTATGCATAAAGCATTATGCATAAGGCTTATGCATAAGGCACTATGCATAAGGCCTTAAGCATAAAACTATGCATGAGGCCTCATGCATAAATCTATGCATGAGGCTTATGCATAAAGCATGAATGAGCATTATGCATAATGCTTATGCGCAAACTTACAAAACAAATCCCCAGCACCCACCAAGGGTGCAATAATAATAGAGGAAATATAGAAAGGCACTTACCTCTTTTTGTGATGTTCAAAAAGAGGATTAGATGACCTACAAAACCAACAAAAGGGTGAGGAAAGGATTAGTAATGCATACTTACAAAAGCTTATGCAAGCTATGCTTAAGCTTATGCAAACTATGCCGCTATGCAAGCCTTATGCAAGGTATGCTAAAGCTTATGCATAAAGCATGCATGAGGCCTTATGTATAAAGCTTTAAGCATAAAGCTATGCATGAGGCCTTATGCATAAAGCATTATGCATGAGGCTTATGCATAAAGCACTATGCAAGCCACGCTATCCTAAACTAAACCATACCCCGGCACTATGCATTAAGCATGCATGCATAGAGCTTAATGCATGCATAGATTAAGCTCTATGCATGCATTAAGCTCTATGCATAGGGCTTAATCTATGCATATATCTCTATGCATTATGAATGCATGCATAGAGCCTAATCTATGCATTAAGCTCTACGAATAGAGCTTAATGCATAGATTAAGCTCTATGCATGCATTAAGCTCTATACATAGAGGACCTACAAAATAAAACCCCTCTTTTTGGTAGATAAAAATAGAGGAAAGAGAGGATAAAAAGTTGAAAGAGAAGATTAGAAGACCTACAAAACCAATAAAAGGGTGAGGAAAGGATTAGTAATGCATACATACAAAAGCCCTAAGAACCTAATGCATACATACAAAATCAAAAAGAGAGGAAAGAAAGAAAAGAATTTACCTCTTTTTGATGAAGTTGAAAGAGAGGATTAGAAGATCTACAAAAAAAACAAAAAGTTGAGAAAAGAATTAGTAATACAAAACCCTAAAAGTGTGAATATCATGGATACACAAGGAGGTTTAACACACACACACCAAGTTAACAACCAAGAGGAGAGGAGAGGAGAGGAGAGGGGAGGGGAGGGGAGGGGAGGGGAGGGAGGGCAAAGAAAGAGGTGGAGAAGAGCTTGGGAGAGAGTAAGAACCTGCAAAACAAATGAGAAAGCAAAAAAACAAGAAAATTACCTATAATTACACACATAGACATTTTACATCACATGTACATGTGTTAAATTTGTAGCAATGTGATGAACTATGGTGGATCAAATTCTAGAATCAACATCACTAACAAAGAGATTAGATGATAATTAAGATGTGATGAGCAATTAATTGATAGCTTAATGTAGGCATGGATAATAAAAAACCGGCAAATTCTCATTATGCCAATGCCTCAATTTATAGAGTTTACATCCAAGCATCCAATCCCACTGATTTCTCCTTGATTCACTCCACCTCTTTTGCTTGATTCTCTCCACCTCTCCCAGAATATCTCCACACCGTCTAAATCTCCTCATGCTACCCTTTATTCTCTCCCAGTAGTAGATACTTCTCACCTTTTCATAGCTTCTCTCACATTGACAGTTTCTCTTTTATAGCCTCTTACCAAGGGCTTGTTCCCGCACACACCCTATTCACTTGTATATTTCAACACCTCCCCTCAAGTGAATACTCTTAGCACATCTGGACCCTATACCAAGTTTCTCTCTTACTTGATAGTTTGCTGACAACCAGTGCCTCAAGTCCCTAAACTCATAGTCCTTGACACACACACTCTCTCTCTCTATGTGTCCAAGGCTACTACAAGTGCCCGTGACCTTGACTAAAGTGCTCACACATACATCTACCGCATGGCCTATATGATCGATGGCTTAGAGGTGGTTTTACTCTATTGGGGCATGTTACATTTGGTTGTGGGGTTTCTCTCTCTCTCTTTCTCTCTCAGAAAAGATGATCTGACTCCACTTCCTTAGGAGCCTCCATGAAGTTTGCGAATGTTGTTCCTTCTCCACTGGGTTTGCTGTAGCAGTCTCTTGCCATGTGTCCTGGCTTTCCACAGTTGTTGCAACAAGTAAAGGTCCTTCCTCCTACTCTGCCTCTTCCTCGTCCTCATCCTCGAGAGAATCCTCCTTGGGTGAAGAATGCTGTTTCCTCTCCTACTGTTGAGTCCAGCCATTTCTTCTCTTTGCCTCTGGTCTCTTGCTCTAGTAGAGCTCCTTCTATCTCGTTTAGCTTCAATTCAGGTACATTCTTTAGTGTTGCTACAATTTTTTCATATTCACCTTTGTCCACACTCTTCAGAGGCACTGCTAGTGCCTCATCATCTTCTACCTTTTTGCCAATAGCTGCCAGTTGTTGCTTAATGCTTTTATATCTTTTCAAGTGTGTGATTAAAGGTTCACTTTCCTTCATATCCAATTTGTAGAATTGCATTAACATATTTATCTTTGAATTTTTAGCTTGTGTGCCAAATAATTTATTTTCATCCCATGCATCTTTCGCGCATTCTATCCCTGTGATGTGATGAATGATTTCATCATTTAAATTGAGTGCGATAAGTCCCAATGCTTTTTCATTCCTACTCTTCCACTCATTTTTCCCTCTCACCTCTGGGCATTCATCTCTTCCCTCAACTAGCCCCCACAGATTTTTCCTCATGAGTAGATACATGGTTTTTTTCTGCCATGTGTAAAACTGCTCTCCATTAAATTTGGCTATCTCTTGTGCTGTACTCATGATGATGTGAAGGGGGTCTTACCTCTTGATGCAATTTCAAGATTCAAGGGCAGTGTTTACCCTTTTAAAACTCAATCTGGTGTTTAGGTGATGATTATAACACAGATTTATCAGTATAAAATCACCAAAAATTACATTAAACCAAGGGTAACAAATCTGTACGGAATGGTTAGAGTATCAAACCATCTCTGAATTACAATATGAAGTTATAGGGATCTATATCAGATACCTAATGGTTAATTTAAACCCTTAATTGCACCAAAATATAGTGATTAGTATTGATTAATCACTAATTAGCAAACTAATCCTCTATTTTGTGTGCAGAAAACAGAGTATGCAGGGAGTCCAGATCTGAGGCCTTAGAGTTCAAATGAGCTCAAATCCTTTCAAGGACATAATTAGCAATTAGTCTAGTACTGATTAATCACTAATTAGCAAACTAATCCTCTATTTTGTGTGTAAAAAATAGAGTATGCGGGGAGTCTAGATCTGAGGCCTTAGAGTTCAAATGAGCTCAAATCCTTTCAAGGACATAGTTAGCAATTAGTCTAGTAGAGGATTAAGCCAAGAAACATAAGATTTGACCAAATATTGAATGCTTAATCTCTGTTTTACCAAAGTCACTTGCAGATTTGATGAAGAGCTTGGATCTCATTGTAGACAAATCAAAATCTGTCTTCACCAGCTTGTAGAGCACCCTTGAAAACCCCTAGGGCCAAGAGGAATTAGATCCATTTCATCTGGTATAGAATAAATCTCAGTTTTGCTTCAAAAAAGTGGCGCTTGCAAAATCGTGAATTTCTGTAGCTTCAGTAGGCAGTTATGCGATTCGTCTTGATTGGCTTATGTGTGGGGAGTGTAGCTATGTTTGGCTAAAAGGATTTGGGCTAATGTTATGTGTGAAGGGAGAGAGAGATCCTCCACCAACTAAGGGTACAGAGGCTACTTGAAAAAGAGGTAAAAAAATCCAATTATCTACTAATCCTAATTAGCCAAGTAATTAGCAAGATAATAGGCTCATAAACTTGATGGATTCTAGGCTAGGCTCTGATATCATGTTAAATTTGCAGCAATGTGATGAGCTATGGTGGCCTGATATTTCGATAATCTTTTTGACGCTTATTTCGACAATCGTTACTTTTCATTCAAATTCAAAATCTTTCCAGATCTTGCGCTCCCCCGACATTTCAAATTACCTATCACCGACTACCACACCCTCCACAATTACTTGAGGGAGGATTCCCCTCCAAAAATAAGCATTCGTTCCTATTTTGCAAATCAATATGGAAACCATGGATGACGCCACACCCTAAAATTTTATTGATTTAGAGGAGAAGACACTTTGCCCATGTACTCGCTGCAAATACCAAGTGGGTTGCAATGATCATACAAAAAATGGAGAATATTTTTGGTGGAGCGATTGGAACATCTAATTAGTGGCAATGCATGCTTCAACAATGACGAACCAGTGGATATCCGGCCTAAACAATGGAGACCAACAAGAGTAGCGGCAAACGAGGTGATCCAACAACCCGAGGAACTTGAGGCGGATTCGGAGCAAATACTAGAACATGACATGGATGACGTGATAAATGCCTTACACGATGGAACAGAAGCTCAATGTTTGGAACATGAAGGGGCAGAAGAAAACACACGACGTGTGGAATACGCTTCCTAAGAAGAGAAACAGCTACACAGGCTTGCTCGTCTTCCACTATATCGTGGAGCACATGTGCCTATTTTACACGCTTGCCTATCCATATTGAACTTGCAATCGATTTTTGGATGGTCTGATACGAGCGTATCAAAATTTTTTGCGTAAGTGATGATATCATATGCAATTAGTGAGTTATGTACCTTTATATGCATTTTCTTAGCCTGACTATTTTGTGTAACAGCTTATTGAAACATCAAATATTTCCAGAAGATAATGAGATGCCAGTGGACCGTAGTCGAGCAAAAGCAATGTTGCACGCGATTTGCATGGACTACAACACACACCATGCTTGTCCAAGTGATTGTATTCTTTATCGACAAGAATATAACAACGCATTACAATGTCCACATTATGGTACATCGAGATATAGACAAAATGTGCAAGGAGAAAGGGTACCAGCAAAAGTTTTACGACACTTTTCCACGATCCCTCGGATTAAAACAATGTTCAAGTGTAAATCCATTACAGGATTGATAACTTGGCACTGTAAACACTAGGTCCACGGATGGTGTTATGCATGTGCCAATAGATTCCCCTGCATGGAAGCACATTGAAGAGAAGTGGGTAGCCTTTCAGGAGGAGGCTCGCCATATTCGACTCGGACTAGCCATGGATGAAGTGAATCCATTTGGTCTCTATGAAGTTCATCATGGAGTACATGGCCTATTTGTCTAGTTAACTATAATCTTCCACCATGGCTAGCGATAAAAAAAGGACATCTTTTATTGTCTTTGATAGTTCCTGGAAAGTACAAGGTAAAGAACATGGATGTGTATTTAGTCCCTTTAGTTGAGGAGCTTCGTGTTCTATGGGATGGCATTGAAGTTCATGATATTTCCAAGAGGTTTGGACAACGTGCACTAACATTGAGAGGAATACTTATGTGGACTATGCATGATTGGCCTGGCTATGGAGAGTGCTCAAGTAATACTGTAGCTTGTTAACATATTATGTTAAGTCACAATTATCATCCAAACTTACCTGCTATACAATCTTTTTTGATATTCTATAGGGCTTTCAGTGTCAGGGTATAATGGATGTCCATTATGTGGGCCGTAACTTGAGGCTCGATACTCAAAATCTATGAAGAAGATAGTATACGAGGGCCACAAGAAGTATCTCCCAGTGGACCATCCTTTGCATGAGGGATTTATAGGGAGGTCTCCTTGCATATGGTAGAGCAGTGATTGGAGGACCTTATGAGAGCTGGATCCAACCTATACACCTCCAGGAATGAAGCGTCTATCCATTTTCATCAACTTCCATACTAGAATGACCTTTTAGTGAACCATCTTCTTGACCCAATGCACATTTTCAAGAATATAGCCGAGGTGCTTCGAAAAACCATCACAGGAGCAAAGGAGAGCAAGGCACAACGAGATGATTTACAAGAGGTTCAATTCATGCACCACTTATGGGCCCAAAATAGAGTAGATGGAAAGGTGAAGCTACCAAAAGCACCTTGGGTCATGACAAAGGATGAGCAACGGTGTGTAAAGAAGTGCATTCGTGAGTTTCGTACCCCTATAGGATGCATGTATTTCTTGAAGGGAGCATTTACAAAGGACAATGAGCTTAGTGGCTTGAAGAGTCATGATTGGCACATATTCTTGCAATTCATCTTCCTATAGCCATCAAGGATTGCCTCAACGATGACATTAGAGCAACAATTTACAAAATTGGTGCAGTGGTACGTTGGATATCAAGGAAAGAGATTAGTAGAGACACATTGGCTGAGAAATACTTTCCAACAAGTATTTTAACCATTCAATTGCACTTGCTAGTTCATGTGGTTGATGAAATTGTTGTGGCCGGGGTTGTCCATAGTCGATGGATGTTTTTGTTAGAGAGATTTATGAAGAAACTTAAAGGATTTGTTCGTCAAAGAGCTCGTCCCTGAAGGTAGTATGGCAGCGGGATGTCTTGTTCAAGAATCATTTGTATATATAACTCAATATCTTAGTACGTCTGATCCCGATATGCCAAGATTATGGACACAAGAAGAAGATGATTGACTAGTTGGGGAAGAACCACAAGGGAAAGGCCTTGTGAGCAACCTATCTTCATTAATCCATCTCTCATTACATACATCCTCTCACGACGACGGCCAATGGTAGAACCAAAGAAAGAAATTCAGCAGATACCTAGCCATTTGATCAAGGTTTGTGAGCAAAACAACAAAGATCCAAAAAGAGGAAATAGCATCCTTACATATCTTAATTTTAAGTGAGGAGAAGAAAACTTTAGGGTCAACAACAAAAATGCATTTTGGATAAAATCCTTGCTTTATTAGCTTTAGCGAGTGCAGCTTTAGTTAAAACATGCCTTGCATTAGCCCACCCATTGCTAAAATTGATAAGGGGACGTCTCATTATTAATCAGAGCAGCTTACTGCAAAGCCAAATAGATCTGAGAAGAATCATTCAGTTGAATAGGCAACTTCTTTTTCTTAAGATGGAGGAGAGGCCACCTGCTCTGCAGCAGCGGAAGCACGACGCCTTGTGGGGAGCAGGTGTGCGAGTAGCGGGCTGTCTGGTAAGACCATTCCACGTTGCCTGCCATTAATAGTCCCAGCCCCCGCAAGTAGGCTTCCACTCCAGGCTTCTCTACGAGGCTTGACTTCTGGGCCTCGGCCATCAGCTGCGCACTCAGCTTGTCCACCTCCTCCACCATGCGCACAGCCTCCCACACCGCGTCCGCAAAAGTGAACCCTGGCGCGGCCTCGCGTGCCCGGAAGATCACAGATGGCAGGTTGAAGTAGTCCCCATGGCTCACCTCAGCTTCAAAAGAGAACAGATCATTGTACAGCGCTACATGATCCACCATTGCGTCGTGCAGCTGCAGCAGCAGCTCGCTTTCTAGCGTCTCCTCGTCCAGCTCGATGTGGAGGCCGTATTCCAGCAGGATGAGGCATGACAGAACTAACGAAGCGGGCCGGCGTATCACTTTGACGTACTCGTCGACACCTGGAACGCGCCCAGTGCTCCGGAATCGAGCTTGGATCATGTTGGCATCAACGTAGCGTCTGGTGGCCTGCAGGAAGCGAGACTGCATTTTGAGAGGCATGTCTCTGGAGATGTCCTTCCAGATGTCATGCAGGGCAGCAAGCCCTTTTTGGATATTGCGGGTTTCCGAGACTGCTTCTACGGTGCTGTCCGCAGCAGCTGAGAGGTGAAGATCGAGGGTTTGGCCAGCAAAGCATGCGAGGATGAGGTTGCGGCGTGGTTGCCAGACATGATCAGTGGCACAGCCACGAATAGAGAGATTGTCATCATCGGTGTCAGTGAGGAAGAACCAGCTCACCAACTTGGTGATCGGAACTAACCGCTGCGCTGCGCATTGGGCATAGCTGACGCTGCAGAAGAAAGGAAGCAAGCAGTCACGAAGGAACTGGGCAGCTTCAGGGGAAGCGGGCGCCGCAGTGGCCAGGATCCAGGGGTCGCACTCCGCTTTGATGATCTCGTACTCGGGATGCAGCATGGGCTGGAAAGAGCAGGCAGGGACCCAGTCGTATGTTTCGCTAGGCTCCATAGAGAATGAATGCTATGAAGTGGAACTTGAACTGGTGATATTTTGAGAGGCTACAGAAGATGATGATGATGTGTAGAGAGGCGAGTAAATTATGTGTGTGAGAAGGCTACCGATGATGCCCTTCTTTTTAATAAGCGGTCGGGTCGATCACCATCAATAATTAGGTCGGCTCACGACTCCTTTTTCACATCATCGTGTCTCTTCTCTCTCGAAAGTCTGGTGTTTTAAAGGAATTTTCGAAGAAAATTCACTGACTCCCATTCTAATTAGGTGGGCGACTCCTCCACATCATCGTGTCTCTTCTCTCGAAAGTCTATGTTTTTTAGAATTTTCGAAGAAAATTCACTGACTCAACGTTTTTTTTCTTTTCTTTTTTCCAAGGAAACTTCTAAACACAGAGTGCTGAGAAGCCTGAGATTCTGAGATTCTTACTTGCATCACATGGCCACCCCGTGCAAATTACAATGTGCTGAATTGTTGTTGACACTCTGGTTTCCAAGGAATGGGTTGTCTTCTTGGACAACATGATTTGGATTTCTCTTTTGTGCCATGTAAGCTCAATGAAGGTATAAAATATTTACTTGGCTTATCAAGTCTTATATTTGAGCCACAAAATAATCGACTCAAGGCCCATTTATGAAATTTTTTTTAAAAAAATACTTAAAATTTCCTTGAAACTACTTGAGAGCGCTTGTGGAGGAAGCATTTGCCTATCGTAAAAGTTTTGGAAAAAAAACATTTTTAAACTTACTAAAATAGTATAAAAATATATTAATAACCTTATCTTCAAGGAGACTTGTATAAAACGCACGTCTTTTATTGATAAAAGGTACATGGCTTATATTCATATAGTTAGTTTTTTTAATTGCATTTGTAGAGCTCAAAATACTATTTAAGGTATTTTGAACGTAAACTTTTAAAATTATAACTTTCTTACAAATAATCACGACGATGAAGAACTATGTTTTTTAATTTTCTTACACTTGATACATATTTTTTCCACTAATATCTTATGTTGAGAGTATTTCCTCGCTAGGAATTTCTTTGAGACAATATCATAGAAAAGAAATGAATTTTTTCTAAAACTCTTAAAAAGCTACAAAAGTAATCTTACAAGACTAATATAAATTTGAGTTTGAGTATCTTTTATGTATACATTAATCCTTAGTAGTACTTTCTTGCCCAAATCATGGACTAAATACTTTTGCTACTATGAAATGCCCTTGTTTGGTATTAGGGTCCCTAGGACTAGACGACTCTTAGGAAATGAGCTAGTTTAATTAATTAGGACTTTTTTGGTAATTACAGCCTAGTTATGAAAAAAGGGTTAGGACAAGATGTTCACGTTCTTTTTTTCCACTGGTGGATAAGCTTAGGTGATTATCCTTTTTTTATTGCATTTTAGAGAGAAAGAAAGAGAGGGTGCTTCAAAATTTGCTTCTTTGTGTAGAGTTTCTAGAGAGAAATAATAGTTTGAAGATTGCGTGGCTTCTAAATTAACCAGAAGAAGAAGAAGAACTGACAAAATTCTCATCACATCAAGCACCACATAAGACAGAGAAGCTTGATAACTGCATAGTGAGAATGCGAGAAGAGGAGGAAACAAGTGAGAGAAAGAGAAAGGAAACAAGTGAGAGAAAGAGAAAGGAAAGTGGTAATTTAATAGTGTCTCCTCCATAACAAATACACCAGTTGTTCCAGCCAACTATAGTACCCTCACTACAACATTTCACGACTCCTTCTCCACATCATCATCGTGTCTCTTCTCTCGAAGGTCAATGTGTTTTAGAATTTTCAAAGAAAATTCATTAACTTAACGTTTTTTTTTGGGAATTTTCAAGGAAACTTAGAAGCCTCTAAACACATAGTACAGTTTGCTATGCTGAGAAGCCTGAGACTCTTGCTTGCGAATTACAATCAACGCTGAATTATTTTTAACACTTTGGTTTCCAAGGAATTGGGTGTCTTCTTGGACACTTGCTCAAGTCTCTCTCTCTCTTCTCAATTCTAAAGAGAGGAGTGCAAACAATAATCCATCTACAAGCAATTGAAATTCATTGTCATTTTAACGTGAAAAATTCCCCTTGTGGCCTCCCCTCTCTCTCCTCTCACACTCAGCTTTGTAATGTCAATTGTTACGTTCAAACAATTTCCTCGGTAAGAAATCCAAAATAGCCAGCCCACACTAAAAGGATAGATTCAATAAAGGCGACACTTTTGAAAGATTTTTTTAAAGTAGGCTATATACTTAGTCGAGTGTATGCATTAGTCACCGTTGTAATGCCATTTCGGGACACAATATGTCCTAATATCTTGGCCGGGCTTACCATGAATTTGCATTTCTCAAAGTTTAGACATATGCAATAAAGGTGGCACTTTTGAAAGATTTATTTTCAAGTGAGCTATATGCTTAACGCACTTAGTTCAGTGTATGCACAAGGCATCCATGAAGATTTCAAGAAAAACCCTTAGGTATTCCTTGAAAGCATGACACATCAATCTTTGAAAGTTACATGAGCATTAGTCAAGCCAAAAGGCATAACCTTGTAAGCAAACACTTCCCACTCAATGGTGAATGATGTCTTGTGCCAATCTACAGGGTGTATTGAGACATGGCTATCGCATGAAAAAGCATCTAAAAAGCTATATTCTGCCTTACCTACTACTCATTCGAGCACATGATCTATGAGAGGGAGAGGGTAGATGCATTGACCTTTCTCAAGTTCTCGCAAAGAAAAAGTTTGCCATTCTTTTTGGGTACAACTACAATGGGAGACACCGATTCAGTATGCTCAATTTCTATAGTCAAATTTGTATCTATGAGCTTATTAAGCTCCCCTTTGATCTTTTCTATGAAGGTTTGGCTATACACATAAGGCCCTTTATTTGGACACTCCCTTCAAATCCTTGTGTTACGTAGCTCATAGCAGCTATAGGAGGCTCGAGCCCATCCACAGGAGCGTGGACGGCAAGCGAGCTAGGGTTCAGGAGTGAGGGCACATGGGACAGAGATCCATGGGCAGCTGGGCATGTGTGGGCAGGAAGACCCTTATACGTTCTCGGCAATGGGGATGCTATCCCCATTCTCTCTCAAGCTGGATGGTGATCCATAGCCTCATCTCCTCCTCCACAAAGTGTCGTTGCCACACCAGTTACGTGAGTATAACATTGGTATCAGAACGAGGTACCAACCCGCGTGAACAGGGGTTGGACCCACCTTAATCATTCGGGGTCCAATCATTGGGAGGACCTTATCTTTTTTTGTGTGTGGAGCAGCACGACAAGGGGGAGAGGAACGATGGAAGCTTGTGTGGAGGAGGAGGAGGAAGGAGGGAGCACGCTCATGCACCTCAACCGCTGCCGCCATCTTATCTCTCTCTTACCTGCTCTTAACTGCAACCATACCCGGGGGAGAAAAAAGGCACCATACTCTCTCTCTCGTTTGCTCTCTACAGCACAATCTACGCGGGAGAGGTGCAGACCTCTTAGGTAGCACCAAGGCTGGCCGGCATACTAAAGAGGGCTGCGTGGGACAACAGCAGGCAAGGCAAGGCAGGCAAGGACAAAAGCAGCTATGCAAAACTCAATAAATGGCAACAACGCCGACGTCAACAAAAATGATGCATACCCCCAGCCAGCGCGAGGATAGTAAACTCATTCATTTGCTTGCTGTGGAGGGGCTGCACAATCGTCAACCACCAGTCGACGGCCACCCACAGCTATAATAGCCAGATTCTTTTTGCCAGATTCTCTCCATCTTGCACCGCAGTCGGTGTTGCACCTCCCCACAATAGTGCGTCGCACCGGGGTGCTCCTTTTCCTCGATATCGACATCGATCGCATGACCGCACCATACTACGCAGGTCGTCCCTTTGAGTAGTCTCGCTACAGAGCCTAGGAGCTTGCCCCAACGACACCGCAAAGCTTCACCACGGATTTCGCCAAGTTCAATAGCCTGCACACTCTACAGGATTGGGTGACTACTTTCCATCAACTTGCCCTATTTTTATTTATTATTTATCATTCTTTTCTGCATTTATTTCACTATCTACAAAAAATATAAATAAAAAGAATAAGACCTAGTAAAATCTAGATTCCAATCATGAGCGGGGGTAGGTCACCAACTGTGTGGTGGTTTAGAGGGTTTCTTTGGGATGCTTTCCTTCGTTTCAGGCCTACCAAGGCTGAACTTGACTGCATGAGTCAAGTTGTCTCTTCCTGCTGGATTGAGATAGGATTATTGCCTTTGAGCTTGCGAGAGCCCAAATAGACTCCTGTGTTGACATGGCTCACGACATTGCCTTGTCCGAAGATGACCCCGTAGGTCCATCCTAGCGATGGACGACACTTAATTTGGGGGTGATCTGTCCTCAAAGGCTGATGATGATGAGTATGACCACTCCACCAACAATCTCCTTGACGAGGAGAAATACGGAGTGTATCCTCTGAAACTGATGACATTGATGAGGAAAAGATTGACATCTCTAGGGGGTCCCTTGCTAGGTTATTTGCCTATGCAGTAGTCAAACGACAATTTTACTAGCCTAGTTTGTTCAAGGACGTCCAAGGTCAATAAGCATGAGCGCCTCAAGGTTGGAGGTTTACTACAACCATTGGATATTCCTAGAGGGAAATGGGAGAGTATTTCCATGGATTTCATCACTCGTCCAACGCGAATGAATCAAGGAAATGATTCGGTTTGGGTAGTGGTTGACAGATTGACCAAGATGGTCAAGTTTATAGCTATTAAGAAGACGGTCAAAACACCTGAGTTAGCTAGTTTGTTTATCGAGCATCTCTACAAACTATATGGCTTGCCCATAGATATAGTCTCTGATTAAGATAGGAAATTCAATATCCACTTTCGGAGTGAATTCTTCAAAAGGTTAGAAACTACTCTGAGTATGAGTATGACACACCATCCGTAGTTGTCAGACAGAAAAGAGTAACCAAGTGTTCGAAGATATGCTTCGAGCATATGTTAGCAAAAGCCAATCCAATTATGAGGAGTATCTGTCGCATTTAGAGTTTGCTTATAACAGTTCAAAACATTCGGCGTCTAGATTTAGTCCATTCATGTTGATGCATGGTTTCCAGCTCTGCTGCTGATGCAGTCTCCTATAGCCGTAGGGCTATAGAAGGAGAAGCTACAATCTATCAAGGAGTTCCTTGAAGATATACAAGATATGTTGCACAGATATATATATAATATCTCGTAATAGTCTCTCTCTCTCTCTCTCTCTCTCTCTCTCTCTCTCACACACACACACACACACACACACACACACACACACACACTCAGTCATTCTCTCTTTAACTCTCTCAAACTCTCCTATGCTCTCTAACTCTCTCTATTTCTCTTGAACTAGCCAACTCTCTCTCTCTCTCTCTCTCTCTCTCTAACACTCACACACTCTCTACATTTCTCTCTTTAACACTCGTTCCTAATTCCATCCATTTTGCAACCAATGGAGTGGATTAGTATCCCTTAACCTCTAGCTTATTTAACTCCACTAGCAATGGAACCACTCACCTCCCAGCCTGGACACCAATGGAGAGTCGTGGTCTTCATAGGGAGTGAAGCTCGCATAGTTCTTGTTGTATTGAGCATCGAGGAGCTAGCGGTGATGAGTCTGGCTAGGGCACGAAAGCATCCCTAAAGGAGAGTATGAAAGGTCAAGTGGTCCAAAGGGAGGTGGCCTTCCAATATCCACCCAATTCCTAACACTCAAGAGAGCTATGGAAAGATCAAGCTATGGAGAAGCTTACCCTTCTTTTAGCCTATCGTGCTAATTCTTGTTAGTTCTAGGTCAAGTCCTGCAAGTAAGTACTCTAATGTTATGAGAATATATTTTAAGCTCTCTTAGAAATTTTATTCTACCCTCTTAGATAACGTGAAAATGCTTGGATTATCCTTGCATCATGCCAAATAATGTTAATAGCATGGATGATGCCATTATAAAAATTAATATTTTTTTGTACATTTACGTATGATTGGGTCCTCCAATGTTTGTTATAATTGGTTTGTATGGATGTGTGATTCTTGGGTTGCTTATGCCTGGCAAACATGTGTGTAGTGATGGTTAGAATACTTATGGAATATTTGTTTACCAATTTACTATTAGCTATTTTATAGGTGAAGATAATTCAGAAGATTGAGGAGGATACACATAATTTTATTTGTTGACACACATTTTTGTAAGCAAGCTTTGTATCTACATGTGCTAACTTGTGCACATTTTGATTTATGTTGAAAGTTTAAATTTATAACCTTAGACTTGAACTTTAATACTTTTCTAAAGTATGATATGCTTTAACCCTAACCTTAATTTATGGACACTCTATTTTGAGCTTAAGAGAGTGCTGTGCAAGTAAAAGTATCTTTTTGTATTTTTGGAGGCTATGGGCTACTTTGGAATGAAAAAAAATATGTAAATACTCATGTGAGGGGAGAGACCACACACAAGAGGGGAAAATTGCACCCAATGTTGAGTTGTTTTCATGAGCTAAGTATTTTACATGTAACTTGTGGTTTTTGATGAGTTGATTAGGTTGAATAACATATTTTCTTACAAGTCTCTATTTTCCTAGAAGTCCTAGAAGTGTCCGTGTCAGTGGTATCAAAGCCATGGGTCTCGGAAGATGGAGGCAAGAATTAAAAATTTGAAAGCATAAATCAAAGGTTTCAAGAGTTGCAGGCTTTTATCTAAAGGGCAAAGACCATAAGGTAAAGGAAATGGTAAACCACTCTACATAACCATAAAACCATCCTTTTTCTTGAAAAGTGATTTTCAAAATTTCTAAACCTCTTGTTAATCTGTCTGCACAACTAAAATCAGCATACTGGCTCCACTTTCAAATTGCTAAACCACTACCTATGATAGAATTCCATAATGGATAGTGGATACTTGCCCATAAATCAATTTGGAGGAAAAAGCGATTGGCTGTAAATTTCTTGATTAAAAATTTAATTAAGTGGAAAATTCAAGATCTTAAAGGATAATAAAGACTTTGAAATTTTTTTCCTTCTCCTTTCCATCCATGGGCGGCAAATCAGAAGCGCTAGTAGATTCTTTCTCCTTTCTCATAGTCGCATGCAAACTGCGGGTATTACACTCATGAAGAAACCTTTCAAAAACAAGTTTAAGCTTTAAGCTTTGAAAGCTTTAAATCTTATCAAATTATAAGCTTTTAAATGCTTATAACATTGAAAAGCTTAAGTGACTTATAAGCTAAAAAACTTCATTAGGAAAAATTTGGACTAAAATTGGGCTCTTTAAGAATTTGTACACATTCTCTCTCTACAAAACGGGTGCATGGTGAAATTTTTACAAATCAAGTCATAAGTGATCGGAATTTGGATATTTGAAATCTACTCTTCGAGCATGATGGGCAACATCATCACCAAATTTGGGAACTTATTGAATATGCTAAATTGCCCATCATGCTACATATCATTAGAAAGGTCTCAAAGAGTAGATTCCAAATGTCCAAACTTCGCTCGCTTCTGAGTTGATTTGCAAAAATTTCACAATGAGCCCATTTTTGTAAAGAGAGAATGTGTACAAATTCTTAAAGAGCCCAATTTGAGTCCAAATTTTCCCCAATGTATATTTCTTTAAGTTCTAAAACTCTTCTTAGTCTATATAATAGGGACATTCTAGCTTACTGAATATTTGTAGGAAGAATTATAGAAAAAGTTTATATTTTCCCTTTGAAAAATTAGAAGACTTCTTACAAGTAAAACATTTGGGCATTACCAAATTAGGAAATTTTAAAAAAATAAAAATGGAGATGCTTTTTCAATGCCAGTTTCCTCATCACATCAAGCCTTGGGTAGGATTTTTGAATACTCAAAACAGATTCGAAGTGACTTTAAAAATCTTGCCAAAGTCGACCAAAACTCAAGACTCTTAGTTATGCACGGAATTCATTTGGAATTGGAGTAAAGTGTTGGAAATGGAGAGAGATGAGAGAGAAGCATACGAGACACAAGATTGAATCCCCAAAGTGTGTGGAATACACACAATAGATGAGTATATATAGAGGAGATCCTGGGACTATATATAGAGACATTCTATATATAGCCAACACCCCCGCTCAAAGAAGGGTCTCTAACTGTGGATGAAAAAACCCTTGGGGGCTCAAGGGAAAAACCCACAGCTCTATATACACCTACCGCTATATTAAATTATTTTATAGTTACAAAGTATTATTCAAAGGAGCTACATCACTCCCATATATACAATAGCCATGAAAGCTGCAAAGGAGCTACATCACTCCCATATATACAATATCCATGAAGGAGCTACATCACTCCCATATATACAATAGCCATGAAGGAGCTACATCACTCCCATATATACTTCATCACTCTTATGTGTACAATAGCCATGAAGGCTTTGAAGGTCATCCATCTTCATGTTGTCTTGATCCATTCATGTAGGTTGGGTGCGAGTCTATCTTCGTGACGATGCCAAATAATATTTTTGTAGTCTCTTCTCTAAATTGAAGCTCAACAATATCCAAATACAATCCTGATCCATAAACCCTGTAATATGGAAGAAGTCTCCATAACAAATGGAAAACCATAATTTTGTTATAGAAATATGAGATGTACACGAAAAGATGTACATAAAGAAATAGACATAAAGGTATCTATTATATGGTTGCTTAGGAATATAGTCCATCCGCAAGGACATGCATGGCAATGTCAACTTGTGGAAGATCATCCAATCAATGGCAAATGAACTAGATTTGGTAAGAGAATCTGGTTACTTGGAGAAGTTGACTTGGAAGATTGACCTGTCAATAAACACTAAAATAGAAAATGACACTAGTTAGTAAGGATATCATGGAAAGCTAGAATCATATCTTTGCCATGGGAAAAATCTATGACATAAGATCAAACCTCCAATATTATGAGTCAAGATAATGAGACAACTATAACTTGGATCAAACCTCCAAGATGACATGATATGAAAGTAAACCTCATAAGATGACAGGACGAGAAATCAAACCTCTGACATGAAACAACAATTAGGATGTAGACACCTCTGACAGGATGAAAAAGCAAACCTCTGACATGACATACTTGAAAGGAAACCTCATAAGATGATAGGCCGAGAAATCAAACGTGTGACATTCACAATTAAGATAGTAAACCTCATAAGATGACGGAACGAGAAATCAAACCTTTGACATGCGTAGGCAGTATGTAGCTAGGATGACATGATGTGAACATAAACGTCATAAGCTGATAGGACGAGAAATCAAACCTCTCGGGAAATATGCTCAACGGAATTTCTTGTTAGTTGCCATAGATTGAATTCCAAGACTTGACCACCATTATAGCCATTTAGACCTGCATGGTTGCATTGTCAACCACAAAAGACATTGATAGACTTAAATAAACCTAGTCAATCTGATGAGCCAAAGCCAAGGCACGGTGCATCCAATGACCATGGCATCATGGTAACAATCCATGGAAACATAGTCAACCATCATTCACGAAACATGTAACCATCATCACGGAACAACACCATGGCATCATGGATAAAATCCATGGAGACACAATCAACCAATATAGATTAGCCAAATGAACCAACATCAACGAAACATGTAGCTTAGAATGACCAACATCAACAAAACATGTAGCTTGGAATGACCAACATCAACAAAACATATAGCTTGGAATGACCAACATCAACGAAACATATAACCATCATCATGGAGCAACGATCCATGGAAACATAGTCAACCATCATCGATGAAACATGTAACCATCATCACGGAACAACACCATGGCATCATGGATTGTAGTGAGTGAATTACATCAATGCAATGAACACATATACATATATCGACAAAAAGTGTAACCATCACCACCATGGCATCATACCAAGACACCAAAATTACAAACTCACCAAACCTGTCAGAATCACCGAGGCTTGCATGCTTAAAATAATAATTGTCAAGTCCGTGAGACTAGTTGTAATGTAACAAGCAAAGGTAGAACACATGGCACCTTTAACTAGTAGTAACAGCATGCTAAGCATCAATAAAGTCCTCTTTACGCACAAGACGAACTTCCTCGAAGCCATAGAAAGAACAAATACACAACTTCCTTGTGAGAACAATCAAACGAGAGATCAACATCACCGCCGAGATAAAAGGATAATGAGATCATCACCGAGATGACCATGAGCAAGTAACTATAACGATTTTGAAGTCATAAGATAAAACAATCAGATCATCACCGAGATGACCATGAGCAAGTAATTATAACGATTCCTAAGTCATGAGTTAAAACGATCATATCATCACCGAGATGACCATGAGAAAGTAACTGTAACGATTCTGAAGTCATAAGATTTAAAATGATCAGATCATCACCGAGATGACCATGAGAAAGTAACTGTAACGATTTAGAAGTCATAAGATAAAACAATCAGATCATCACCGAGGCAGGATGAACAAAATCCATATACATATCATCAGCAGTCGATCGAAAAGAAAGGCATAATTACCATCATGTGATAATACCTTGGATTTACTGATTATTTTGTAGCAGCAAACCTAAAAGACGGTTTAGAAATAGCTTGCCGGTCAACTATGATTATATTGGGCAAGGAGCAGCTTTATCAAAATAGTTGGCTATGAGATAATTAATCATATGATTCGCTGAGCAATATGAATAGCCTGCCAATATTTTGTTAGAATTTGTTAAGGCCATAATCGTTACACTAACAAGGTGTGGAAATCGTTCTTCTATTGTAAGTCAAGAGGCAGCTTTATCAAAATAGTTGGCTATGAGATAATTAATCATATGATTCGCTGAGCAATATGAATAGCTTGCCAATAATTTGTTAGAATTTGTTAAGGCCATAATCGTTACACTAACAAGGTGTGGAAATCGTTCTTCTACTGTAAGTCGAGAGGATGAGACGGTAGAGGAGACGAGAGACAAGACAAGAGATGCACTCGATGAAGATCCCCAAAAGTGTGTAGAAGTGCACACCGAGACAGGCTTATATAGGCTAGGACCTAGGGTTAGGGTTGGCACGCTATATATAGTACCAACACCCCCACTCAAACAAAGGTCCCTAGATGTGGATGAAAAAACCCTTGGGGGGTCAAGGGAAAAACCCACATCTCCTATATATGTCTATCGCTTCATTAAAATATTGCAAATTACAATGTTTTGGAAGTGCTAATAACACTCCAATGGTTACAATGTTTTCGAAGTGCTAATAACACTCCAATGGTTACAATACAATGGCACTAAAGGCCCTCAGTTCTATGAATGTGCAAAATAAAAATTGAAATATAATCTTCAGTCATACATCTTCGCTGGTTGAAGAAGATCTTGTCTCTAGATCCATGAGTCCTGTAACACAATAGAAGTCTACACAACATAAACCCATAGTAAGACTGTTAGAGAAATATAAAATTTACATAGAACAGTGTCCGTTGAGACGGTTCGCGACGCCGCTCACAAGACAACATATACACAAACAGTATGATGGACATACATAGAACATAAAATGCAAAAGATAACACATGTGCACATGTAAACATAAAGCCGGCATGAACAAGGGGCCCCTAAAAAGCGCTTATGACGAATAATGCCAGAATGTGGCTTTTGACGAGACGAGACGAATAATATGGCTTTTGACGAAGAATGCCACAATGAAGCTGTTGATGAGACAAGGCGAATAATGTGGCTTTTGATGAATAATGCCACAATATAGCAATTGACGAATAATGACGAGTTGCCTTTGACGAATTGGTATGAAGTAACTGCTGCAAATTTGCATAGAAGAGTTGAGATAATATAGCGATTCCCAACATTTTTGAAGAAAATTATGAGTAAGACCATAGCATGACAAATGAGCAAAGACGTCAAATCTCTTGCAAATACCCTAGAAAAATATACGCGACAAACTCATGTGCAACAATCAGAATCGTAAAACGGGCATCCT
The DNA here is from genome assembly GCF_041138505.1 of Cibotium barometz. Taxonomy (NCBI): domain Eukaryota; kingdom Viridiplantae; phylum Streptophyta; class Polypodiopsida; order Cyatheales; family Cibotiaceae; genus Cibotium; species Cibotium barometz. The sequence goes on along the minus strand of NC_141062.1, from coordinate 20,420,677 downwards.
AATATAATCATCAAAAGAGTTAATTCAAAAGAGTTAATAACAAATTGAAACTTCAACTAGAGCACCGAGCTGTCAGGATGAGTTGCACCAGTACCAAGCGCTGAGACATAAACTTGTACACAAGGATCGAGGCTCCCTTGAGCATCCTTGTAGAAGCACGATGATGCAAGATAAACTCATGTGCCACAATCAGAATCATCAAACGGACATCTTGATAAAAGAATATAATCATCAAGAGAGTTAATGTGTGAACGATATCATAACCGGGAGCTCTTCTTGGAAACATATTAAAATTGATGACACAAATTTATTACTAATTCATGAAGAGAGTTGCTCAATAAAAATAAAAACAGTGGCAAAGACTCCAGAGCATGTTGAAATTAGAAATAAGAAAGTAAGCATGATTGTGGCGGCTTGCAATGAAGCCCCCACTATCACATCAAAAAATAAAATATATAATCTATAATGCAGCCAAAATTTAAACTAGAGCACAAAAATAGCGCCCCAATAGTAATTAAGCGTCGCTATTTATATTATTTTGGTTCTTGCTCTTCTGATCCCAACTTATTTACCAAACACCAAAATGGTAGTTTTGTAATCCTTGCCCTTTATGTGGATGATACAATCCTTGTTTCCAATGATTTGGGATTTCTACACCAAAGTAAGCAGTTGTTATCTTCGGCATTTGATATGGTGGATCTTGGAGAGCTTCACTCGTGTCTTGGCATTCAGATTCAAAGGGATCGCAGTAAAGGTATTTTATTACTTCGACAGTCAAAGTTTATTGAAGATACTATTAAGAAGTTTGGTTTGGAATCTGCACGTTCAGCAACTACTCCTTGTCTTGCGAGTTCCATGAAAAACACTTCTGATGGTGGTGGCCAGCTTGTTACAAATCAACCATATGCTAATTTGGTTGGATGTCTTCAAGTTGTTGGTTTGAACACTCGTCCTGACATTTTGTTTATTGCTAACTATCTCGGGCAACACCTTGCATGTCCTTCTCTTAAGCATTGGTCTTCAGCAAAGCGCGTGTTGAAATACTTGAAAGGCACTATAGATTATGGTTTGGTTTATCAACGACAATTCACATCCGACTCCATTCCATCTCTTTCTCTTTTGGGTTACACAGATGCAGATTGGGCCAGCTCACATTTATCTATGCGATCTACTAGTGGCAATTGTTTCTTCATTAATGGTTGTCTTATTTCTTGGACCAGCAAGAAACAACATTGTGTTGCAGTTTCTACAACCGAATCTGAATATGTTGCGGCATCACTTGCAGCTCGTGAACTCATTTGGCTTCGACAAGTGTTGACAGATATCGGCCATTCTCCTCTTTCTAGTACACCCTTGCAGTGTGATAATCAGAGTGCTATTAGTCTTGCAAAAGACTATGTCCAACATAACAAGTCAAAACATATTGCTGTGCATTACCATTATGTTCGATACGAAGTACGCAAAGGCACTATCATGATTGAATATTGTCCAAGTGACCAGATGATTGCAGATATTCTTACCAAAGGTCTCAATGAGTCACGCTTCATTCTCTTGCGCTCAGAGCTTGGAGTTGCCTCGGGCTCACTCTTTCTAGATTAGGCTCTTTACTCTTATGGTAGCTTTGTACATATATCGTTGTAATCTTCTAGACACCATGCACTTTGCACATTCCACAATTGCTCACTATGACCTCTTGGTCCTTTTGTATATTTGTACATAGATGCACAATGCACTTTCACATCATTACTTCTGGTTCATATTTTCACATTAGCACTCTGATTATCACACTGCAAGGGTGTACTAGAAAGAGGAGAATGGCCGATATCTGTCAACACTTGTCGAAGCCAAATGAGTTCACGAGCTGCAAGTGATGCCGCAACATATTCAGATTCGGTTGTAGAAACTGCAACGCAACGTTGTTTCTTGCTGGTCCAAGAAATAAGACAACCATTAATGAAGAAACAATTGCCACTAGTAGATCGCATAGATAAATGTGAGCTAGCCCAATCTGCATCTGTGTAACCCAAAAGAGAAAGAGATGGAATGGAGTCGGATGTGAATTGTCGTTGATAAACCAAACCATAATCTATAGTGCCTTTCAAGTATTTCAACACGCGCTTTGCTGAAGACCAATGCTTAAGAGAAGGACATGCAAGGTGTTGCCCGAGATAGTTAGCAATAAACAAAATGTCAGGACGAGTATTCAAACCAACAACTTGAAGACATCCAACCAAATTAGCATATGGTTGATTTGTAACAAGCTGGCCACCACCATCAGAAGTGTTTTTCATGGAACTCGCAAGACAAGGAGTAGTTGCTGAATGTGCAGATTCCAAACCAAACTTCTTAATAGTATCTTCAATAAACTTTGACTGTCGAAGTAATAAAATACCTTTACTGCGATCCCTTTGAATCTGAATGCCAAGACACGAGTGAAGCTCTCCAAGATCCACCATATCAAATGCCGAAGATAACAACTGCTTACTTTGGTGTAGAAATCCCAAATCATTGGAAACAAGGATTGTATCATCCACATAAAGGGCAAGGATTACAAAACTACCATTTTGGTGTTTGGTAAATAAGTTGGGATCGGAAGAGCAAGAGAGAAAACCATGGGAGGTAAGAAAAAGATCAAACTTGATGTACCAGGCCCGTGAAGCTTGTTTAAGACCATATAAAGCCCTATGAAGACGAGCAACAAGATCTTCCTTCCCTGCAATAACAAATCCTTCTGGCTGCTCCATGTAAATTTCTTCATTCAAATCTCCATTCAAGAAAGCTGTGCGCACGTCCATCTGATGAATTTCTAAGTCAAATTGAACAGCAAATGCCAATAAAACCCGAATACTAGTAATGCGAACAACTGGTGAAAAGGTTTCGTGATAATCAACGCCAGCAACTTGAGAATAACCTTTGGCAACTAAACGTGCCTTGAATTTGTCAAAGGATCCATCTGCTTTAAATTTTGTCTTATATACCCACTTACACTTAATGGCAGTACGGCCAGGAGGTAGCTCAGTGAGTATCCATGTACCTTTAGAGATAAGAGAATCATACTCTGCTTCCATAGCCTCTTGCCATTGATCCTTTTGTGGAGAACATATAGCATCACTGTACGTGGCTGGATCTTCAGAAGTAGAGAAAACATTAGCCTCAAAATCTTCATCATAAACATGACAAGAACCATGCTCAAAATCAATAGGCAGATCAATAAAAATGTCAACATCATCAATGACAGCATTCGGAATCAATGGTTGTGAAGAGGAAAGTTGCTCTTTAGATGGTTGTGAAGAGGAAATTTGCTCTATAGAAGAAGATTCATCATCACACAAGAATGGAAAAGCTTGAAGCAAAGATTTAGTATCATCAGAATCATCCATGGACCATGTACCGCCCATAAGCTATTCATTGAAAATAGCATCACGATTCACAAGCACTTTCTTGGAGGACGGGTCATAGAATTTGTAGCCTTTGGAAGTGTCAGAATACCCAATAAAAATAACTTTAAGGCCAGGAGCATCAAGCTTTGCTCGTGTTTCTTTAGGAACATGAATGTAAGCAATACATCCAAAGGTTCGAAAATGAGATACAGAAGGAATTTCACCTGTCCATGCTGTGATGGGTATCTTACCAGAAGGAGCAGTAGTAGGAAGATGATTCTGAACAAAGACTGCTGTTAAGAGAGCTTCACTCCAGAAGACACGAGATAACCCAGAATGAATCAGCATACATCGTATAGCATTGATAATAGTGCGATTCTTACGTTCAGCAACACCGTTCTGTTGAGGTGAATATGGAATTGTATGTTCATGATGAATACCATGGTCCGTACAATAACTCTCAAACTCACGAGACACATATTCTCTACCATTATCGCTGCGAAGTTTCTTGAGGCGACGTCCAGTTTGAAGTTCGGCAGCCTTGTGAAATTGCTTAAAAACAGATAACGCCTCAGATTTTTGTTGAAGCAAGAAAACAACTGTATACCGTGAGTAATCATCAATAAACGTAATGAAATAACGATGTTGTGTTCTCGATGGAGGCAAAGGTCGACATCTACTTACAGAACGTTGATGCAATATACGAAGAACAGAGGATGTCTTCTAACTTTGGTCGCAATTCTCAGCACAAAAACCATTATTATGGTTGCAATTATGAGCAATGATTAATGAGTTCTGCATTCAGCAACACCATAATCCTGGTGGCAGTTCTCAGCGATGGTGTTGGTCTTCTATGAATTGATGAGGAATTGAAGCAGATGAGAGAAGCAGACTGATGTGAAGGCAATTGCAAACTTTAGAACCTGCCATCACCTCCTCAGAAACATAATGGACATCGTGCTGCTCCTTTCACAGAATCGAACTGTTGGCCGCATGAACTCCAATGTTTTCCATTTTGGACTGGATCAGAATTCTGTGCTCCGGCTGTTTCGGCAAGATGGGGCACTTCAAAAGGCCCCGTGGGCTGCAGGCAAAGCCAAAGGTAAAGCTAGATCTAAAGATGGGCAACTTGGCCCTCCACAACCTGAGAGAGGATGAAGAAGATGAGGAAGTTCAAACACAGGAAATGGAGCCCCTCGCATGGGAGTTTTTTGTTCGGCACGATGATGATTGTTTTGATTCTGATGATGATGGCATGTTTAATGGGCTCTTTTGTGCGGGCACCAAAGTATTGACGGAGGTTGAAATGAAGTCCCCTGTAGAAGAAAGCAAGGCCATTGCGACCATAGTTAGGACACCCAGGAGGAGTAACAACAGCTCTCCCCTTGCTTCTTCAAGACAGTTAGATTATGGCTTAATGCAGGGTTGTGGGCATCAAAAGCCAGATCCTCATGCCAAAATTTGTGCTTCATCAGCTGCCATTCCTGCAAGATTGCGTCATTGGGCACAAGCTGTGGCATGCAATGTCCGGCAGGCCTGCTAGCCCCATGAAAATCATGATGCAGATGGAAGGTTCTGGTTTGCTTCTTGTCACACATGGTGTTCTTGCTCCACTCTAGGCCTGGGGTAACAGAGGGTTAGATGGTTTTCCTTGGCAAACTACTGGCTGAGGCCAAACTGTCGGTTTCAGCTTCTCTTTGCAAGTCGATGACACAACAGAGGTAGCTCTTCATTGTATGCAGCCCATTAGTCCCATTTGATGCGTCTTGTGTCATCAAAAGTCTTTGTTTTGTATGTATTCCTGTATGCTATTGTCTTCACAACTACTTTCAATTTCACGTTCAACCCTTTCTCTTATGGACACAAACTATTGGTTACAACCAATGCTTTGCGGCATGATGGACCAACAATACCTTTATATACATGCAATTCTTTTGCGCCCAGTAGAACAAGAAGCTGCATGCCATATATACAGGCAATTCTTTTGCGCCCAGTAGAACAAGAAGCTGCGTGCCATTTGCTGCCATGATAGAATATGATTACTGTTAGGCCATGGTTATTTTGCATGATTGTTCAAAGTAAATCAGCAAAAGGAAAAGCTTTGTGATGAAGGCCATGGTAGAATATGATTACTGTTAGGTCATGGTGATTTTGCATGATTGTTCAAAGTAAATCAGCACAAGGAGAAGCTTTGCGATGAAGGCCATGGTGCTGTTGCATGAAGACAAAGACCTTCAAGGACAAGGACTGAAGACAACTTTTGCTTCCCAAATAAAGACTTGCTTCCAAGATTATTATGACTATGTTTTGGGTTATTTTGCAAGGAGATGATTTGCTTATTACAAGAATCAAGCGCTCGAATGAATTTGGGATATCTGAGAAGATAGGTTTGCATCTCCTTTCCTCTGCTCATATCAATGGCCATGCTGAAATTGTTCTCAAAGGGTCGATCTTATGTTAGAGAAAGTTTTATTCCTTAAGATCATACTTTGTTTTGTTAACTTGTGTATTCAAACTTGTTGTCTCGTCTCATCATTCCGATAATTTCACAATAATAACTATACATTCAAGGAGGCGAATTAACATGTGGCTTTAGTACAGGTCGCATATTTTTCTCTCTTCTGTTGATATAGGAGATCACGATCATATCATTTTGAAGGTAACTATATCATACTCCATTATGGTTACGGCCTTGTTAATGTCAAAAATCATAAACTGTTCTTGTCGTCACCTTGACTGTTCATGTTGGATCTTTGATCTTATATCAAAGGTTTGGTTTGGTTTTAAATCTTATCTCGTCATTCCGTTTTGAAGGTCTATTGTTCTTACGTTACGTATTTGACTACTTATGTCTAAGGTCTATTGATAGAGAAAGTTTAGTACTCTGACCTCATCATCTTGACTGTCCTCTGTCCTGTCATGATCTTGGATTGCTAATGTCGGACTCGGTGTCCGAGATTCCAAACTTCATCCAATCAAATTAATGGTTTGTCCAAGAATCTAAAGTTTCAACAAATCAGTTTGATGAATTTGTTCTAGACTTAGTGTCTATCGTTGATGGTTGACTACGTTTCCATGGATTGTATCCATGATGCCATGGTGTTGTTCCATGTGATGGTTACATGTTTCGTAGATGATGGTTGACTACGTTTCCATGGATTGTATCCATGATGCCACGGTGCTGTTCCATGATGATGGTTACATGTTTCATCGATGATGGTTGACGATGTTTCCATGGATCCTTGTTCCATGGTGATGGTTACATGTTTCGTTAATGTTAGTCATTCCAAGCTACATCTTTCGTTGATGATTGGTTCACTTGGCTAATCTATATTGGTTGATTGTGTTTCCAAGGATTTTATGTTGGAGATGGAGGCGATAGCACACGAGACACAAGATTGAATCCCCAAAGTGTGTGGAATACACACAATAGATGAGTATATATAGAGGAGATCCTAGGGCTATATATAGAGACATTCTATATATAGCCAACACCCCCGCTCAAAGAAGGGTCTCTAACTGTGGATGAAAAAACCCTTGGGGGCTCAAGGGAAAAACCCACAGCTCTATATACACCTACCGCTATATTAAATTATTTTATAGTTACAAAGTATTATTCAAGGGAGCTACATCACTCACTCCCATATATACAATAGCCATGAAGGCTGCGAAGGAGCTACATCACTCCCATATACACAATATCCATGAAGGAGCTACATCACTCCCATATATACAATAGCCATGAAGGAGCTACATAACTCCCATATATACTTCATCACTCTTATGTGAACAATAGCCATGAAGGCTTTGAAGGAGTCATCGTCATCCATCTTCATGTTGTCTTGATCCATTCATGTAGGTTGGGTGCGAGTCTATCTTCGTGACGATGCCAAATAATATTTTTGTAGTCTCTTCTCTATATTGAAGCTCAACACAAATACAATCCTGATCCATAAACCTTGGAGAAGTTGACTTGGAAGATTGACCTTTGCTTGTTACATTACAACCAGTCTCACGGACTTGACAATTATTATTTTAAGCATGCAAGCCTCGGTGATTCTGACAGGTTTGGTGAGTTTGTAATTTTGGTGCCTTGGTATGATTCCATGGTGGTGATGGTTACACATTTTATCGATATATGTATATGTGTTCATTGCATTGATGTAATTCACTCACTACAATCCATGATGCCATGGTGTTGTTCCATGATGATGGTTACATGTTTCGTGTTCCGTGATGATGGTTACATGTTTCATCGATGATGGTTGACTATGTTTCCATGGATTGTATCCATGATGCAATGGTGTTGTTCCATGATGATGGTTACATGTTTCATCGATGATGGTTGACTATGTTTCCATGGATCGTTGTTCCATGATGATGGTTATATGTTTTGTTGATGTTGGTCATTCCAAGCTACATGTTTCGTTGTTGTTGGTCATTTTCCAAGCTACATGTTTCGTTGATGTTGGTTCACTTGCCTAATCTATATTGGTTGATTGTGTTTCCATGGATTTTATCCATGATGCCATGGTGTTGTTCCGTGATGATGGTTACATGTTTCGTGAATGATGGTTGACTACGTTTCCATGGATTGTTACCATGATGCCATGGTCATTGGATGCACCGTGCCTTGGCTTTGGCTCATCAGATTGACTAGGTTTATTTAAGTCTATCAATGTCTTTTGTGGTCGACAATGCAACCATGCAGGTCTAAATGGCTATAATGGTGGTCAAGTCTTGGAATTCAATCTATGGCAACTAACAAGAAAATCTGTCGAGCATATTTCCCAAGAGGTTTGATTTCTCATCCTATCAGCTTATGAGGTTTATGTTCACATCATGTCATCCTGGCTACATGCTGCCTACGGATATCAAAGGTTTGAATTCTCGTTTCATCATCTTATGAGGTTTACTATCCTGATTGTGAATGTCACACGTTTGATTTCTCGGCCTATCATCTTATGTGGTTTACTTTCAAGTACGTCATGTCAGAGGTTTGCTTTTTCATCCTGTTAGAGGTGTCTACATCCTAATTGTTGTTTCATGTCAAAGGTTGGCTTCGACAAGTGTTGACAGATATCGGCCATTCCCCTCTTTCTAGTACACCCTTGCAGTGTGATAATCAGAGTGCTATTAGTCTTGCAAAAGACTATGTCCAACATAACAAGTCAAAACATATTGCTGTGCATTACCATTATGTTCGATACGAAGTACGCAAAGGCACTATCATGATTGAACATTGTCCAAGTGACCAGATGATTGCAGATATTCTTACCAAAGGTCTCAAATGTCGGTAGTGTTGGAGATGGAGGCGATAGCACACGAGACACAAGATTGAATCCCCAAAGTGTGTGGAATACACACAATAGATGAGTATATATAGAGGAGATCCTAGGGCTATATATAGAGACATTCTATATATAGCCAACACCCCCGCTCAAAGAAGGGTCTCTAACTGTGGATGAAAAAACCCTTGGGGGCTCAAGGGAAAAACCCACATCTCTATATACACCTACCGCTATATTAAATTATTTTATAGTTACAAAGTATTATTCAAAGGAGCTACATCACTCCCATATATACAATAGCCATGAAGGCTGCGAAGGAGCTACATCACTCCCATATATAGAATATCCATGAAGGAGCTACATCACTCCCATATATACAATATCCATGAAGGAGCTACATCACTCCCATATATATACAATATCCATGAAGGAGCTACATCACTCCCATATATACAATAGCCATGAAGGAGCTACATCACTCCCATTTATACTTTATCACTCTTATGTGTACAATAGCCATGAAAGCTTTGAAGGAGTCCGTAAGTGCACAACACCTCTCTGCTAATGCTAATTATGGGAGCCTTGCTGATATGATAGCCTCGCTAATTATGGGAGCCTTGCTAATCATGATTTGTCCACCCAATGAAAGCGGGACCCTCAGGCCACACGAGGGGCTATAGTTGCAAGACCTTTACGCAACTCTTTATGGTTTTTCCCTTATCTGTACTCCTCTTACCTATCTACATCATCATCTGTGGCATATGAGAAGAATAGGAGTGAAAAGTGTTTTTTTTTCGGCAGGCTCAGGGGGCTGTTTTGCAGAGGGCATAACTTTCTGTAGGAATGTTGGATTTCAAAGATTTTTATATCAAAATGTAGCCCTGAATAAGCTCTAAAACTCTTGTGTGATGCAAAGTTTCTGGTTTGGCAGAGGCGTGATAAAGCAGCTCGTCGGTATATTCTTTCTGCTCTTAGTGATTCTCTCATGCTTGATGTGTATGACTTTTCTACTTCCCATGACGTATGGGAGTATCTTATAGCAAATTTTCAGAAAAAGTCTGTTACAGAAACACTTTATTTGAGAGGTTTGCTTTCAAAGTTACAGTATGAAGTTGGTACTGCTATGACGGGACATATTGATTCTTTCAAATCTATTATTAATCAACTTGCTGCTCTGCGGGTGATCCTGTTCCACGATTACAATTCTTCTTGATACAATAAAGGATCCGTCTTATGACAACATTGTTACCATTCTTTCTAACAAGGACGGTCTTGATTTTGACCAAACTTGCATATCTTTGATTGAGTATTCTCAACGTCAACAACGACGTAGTGTTGGTCATGATGCAGTTATGTTTTCACAACAAGAGGAGCCTGAGTCACAACAGTTGGAACGGGCCTTTAATGTGCGAAGGCGTTCTTTTCAACGAGGCAACCGTAGAGGTGGTCGTCGTGGTGGTAGTTTCTCTCGTCTCAAATTTCCTAACAAGCATTGTTCTTACTGCAATAGGAATGGTCATACTGAAGATGACTGTTGGGCACGTCAATATGATGAAGAACACAACATTACCACAAAACAACCACGTTTATCTAGAGATTCTTCTTCTTGTGATTATTGTGGAAAATCTGATCATCCCTCTTCCATGTGCTTTAAGCGTCGATTTGATGTAGATCGAAATCGAGCATATGCAGCCGAGCATCATGATAATGTTATGCCTGAAACAAGTTGTGTTTTATGTTCTGTTCCCCCAGACAGAATACTTCATGTACGTGATGGTTCACTTTTCATTATTGATTCTGGTGCTACAGGAAATATGACATATGAATCTAAGTGGCTACATAACTATCATTCTTTACCTGTTAAACGTGTTGTTTATCTTGCTGATGATACAACTTGCCAAGTCAAGGGCATTGGAGATTTATATCTTGGCACCTTATCTTCTTCAACTCGAGTTTTACGAGGGGTTTTACATGTCCCAGAACTTCAACGTAATCTTCTTTCAGTTGCAAGACTTGTTGATCTTGGTTTGTTTGTTGGATTCGACCACACCAAATGCCGCATTGAGAAAGATGGACAGATTATTGCAACTGCTTCTCGTAATGGCAATTTGTTTGAGCTCTCTCTTAATGATGCTGTAGCAAATGTTGTCACTGCTCGAGGGGATCATGATTGCAAGATATGGCATCATCGCTTTGTTCATGCTGATTTCTCAAAGCTTCTTAATCTTCATCGTCAAGGTCTTGTACGCGGAATGGATCTTAAAGCTCATCCTCATATGGGAATCTGTGAGTTTTGTGCTCTTGGCAAACAAAGTGTTGGCTATATATAGAATGTCTCTATATATAGCCAACATAAAGGATGGTGCTAAGATCAACCTTTGGACAAATGTTTAACCCAAATTCAACATGGTTTAAAAGCAAAGTTTTTTGTTTTTATTAATTTATCCACATCATAAATTGTATTTTCTTTCTTTCTTTATTTGCGATGCCCGATTTACCTGCACAACCCACTATGCAAGTAATTTTATGCACTTCAACAGCAAATTGCAAGTGAGTGTGAAGTCTGATGCAAGTTAGAGCGACATATGAACCAATTTAAGCACAATCTTGACTCTTTCGTCTGTGATGACAAGGAGGAAAGTGATCATGTTAGGCGCACTATGAAAGCCAATTTGCATGCCCAAAGTTCCTGGAAAGACTCATGGATTAGCTCAAAGGCATTCACTTTCTAGAACTATGATGGCAAGAAAGACACACGAGTACGCATTTCATGGCTTAGTCAACTGGATGACTATGTTTCAAAAATTCTTAAAAAAGGGGCAAGACTAAATGTGCTTATAACCATTTGATTGGAAGTGTTGCTTTGTGATGAAATGTGATCAAGCACGGTAAACATCGACCTATGGCTTGGAAGAAGTTCCAGAAACTTTTTAAAAAACATTTTCTTCCTTCTCAATACAAGACTAAAGCTCATCAATGATGGGATACTTTACGCTAAGTTGAGAAAGAGAATGTCCAAGCTTACATCAACAAATTCTAGAACATTCTATTGCGGGTTCAAATGATCAAATTTATATGGATTGGTTGGGAAGTTGAATGGAAGAAGGGACCTTTGATGGTTTTACTATACATGGGAAGTTATTTTTTAATCAATTTGGAAAATGAAACTTCATCCAAAAGTTAGGGTTTTAAGTGGGTCATTATTTATCAAGGGCAAGTAAAGGCAAGATTTTAGAACCAAGATGGTCTACCATGTGTAGTGTGTAAGTGCAAAGATGAGACAATTAGAGACCTTTTTTAGTACTTCAAGGGAATTCAAAGCATTAGGCTCAAAACATATAGATTCTGTGTAGGAGAATAAAAATTTTAACGTTCAATGCTTGATTTCCTTATTTGGACTAGTGAGGATAGTGAGAAAGCCATGAATAGTTGGTTGTTAATGAAAAGGGTTCCAAAGATGACATAATTGGACACTTTTTAGAATTGCAATGGAATTCAAGGCATTAAGCTCAAAACATAAAGAGTGTGAATGAACCATTCAGAAGTTTAGAAATAGTATTATGTTTGATAGAGAGGAGAAAACTCTAGAAACTCTTGCAAAAGAAGAGCCAATAAAGGTTAACTTAACTATTAGCAATGATTTTTTAAAGGAAAATTCCGAGGAAGAAAATGGCCAACTTTAACCATTAATAACTTGGAGGCCTTTGCCATCTTCACCAATTATGGCACTTGCCTTCAATACACTACCTAGGATTTTTTGGAAGAGAAAATACAAGATGCTTTAACTTTGAAGATTTAGATATGGCAATTGCAGTAAAAGAGTTATAAGCAAAAGAATGAAGAAATTTGGCAAGCAATGGAAAACAGTGTGAAGGTGGTGGAGGACTTTTGCAATAAATTCAATGTGTCAGGATCCTGTGTTATCATGAGGTATGTTCTTTAAAAATAGATCATGTGTTATCATGAGGTATGTTCTTGAAAAATAAAGCTTGTTTGAATTTGAAAGTACACTACTCACACACACTAGATGCAAGGCCAAAAAAAAAAACAAAACAAAACCATGTGTGATATGATTGCTTGGATTTAATTCCCACGACCAGTGACCATCTTGGAGCAAGAGGAATGATAGGAAATACCAAAAGTTTGGAAGATGCATTAGTAACAATCCATTTTTTTCAAGACAAAAAGATTCCCCTAGTCCTTTCCAAGGTGCCATGGAGCTAAAACCAAATGTTGATGAAAATTGAGCTTTTTCTACCCACACAAGAGGCCCTTTACGGTTCTTATAATTACATTGCTACTTTTTTTTACCATAGGGAGCACCTCATTGCTAACTAAGTTTCAATAAATTAATTTGTCTTCAAATCATATATATATAAATATATAATGTTAAGAATTAACGTAAATGTTCAAATAAATCTCTGAGTGTTAATATTAAATACACGTCCTTTTTTTAACAATTAGAATTTCAAATTCAAAGAATCTTGGTAAGTGTGATTATATTGGGAGGATATGGAGGGCAAGAGAGAATTTTTTGTTTCTATTTTTTGAGTGTGTAAAATAAAACAAAATACCTAAGTGGCCATTGACATAAAATATCAACCATCAAACATAGAAACGTTAACAAGAAAGGGCCTATTCTAGGATTTCTCTTCCTTGGTTCAGGCTAAATGGTCTTAAAAACCATCATTTTCATCCATGCTTCACCCCCACTATAGTAAGGATAAGGAGCGGACAACTCTGTGTGTGCCTTTAGTTGGCATTTGATGAAGATTTCCATTCTATCCCAAAGTCTATAATGCCAACTAAAAGTTCACAAGGCAACAACAGAGTGCTTTCCCTTGAAGTCTCCTCTCCACCATAAGGACTCTCATAGTAGCTAGATGATATGTAATGCTATGTTTTCATTGGAAACCAGTTGAAGAGAATCCACAGCTCTTCCATTAGCTAATTACACCTAGTGTCATATCCCCAAGCATAATCATACACAAGTATAGGGTGTCCCTCATGCATCATAGGAGGAGCATCACTATGTGTTTACCATATACAAGTACATATCCCTCTGTGAAAGTCCCCATGATATCATGTATATGCCCTTCTAATTGTTTCCACATCTTCTTAAGTTACCCTATTGTTCATCTTGTCTTATTGACCTGCTGTCCAGGCGAAGCAGCCTGTGCTCGTAATGTACAAGGGTCTATCCAAAATCCAAAGATCAAAGGTAGCCCCCTCTCTCTCACTAACTAGTGCATAGTCCACCATGCTTTTCCCTCTTGCTATTGTTTTGCATGTGAAATGTCATGTGTTGGGGCATAGTTGACTGCCATCCAATATGACTGTACGGTTTCTACACATCACTCGGGCGAGTGTTCTCCCACAAGCTGTTGTCTCCATAGCAGAGAGGCCTTGAGCCCAAGACCCAATTGAGTAAATTCCATTCTAGCATTTATGTCTCATGCGCTCTTTCCTAAAGGTATCAGTGTTCGTGCATAGGTCTGCTAAGGGATCCGTACAGTCTACTGGTGGAAAAATGTCATAGTAGTTACACTCAGCATGAGAGATGTAGCATCCCAAACCTACATAGTATGTTGTCCCCTGATTGGATTTGTATCCAAGTGCATCTCTTAGGTCTTATGCATATGATACTTGCAGAGTATTGCACCCCGAAACAAGAAGAACTTCGTAAGGCCTATGAGGCACGCTTAGAAGGCTTTGGCTAATTGAGGGAGGACCTTGCCAACCCCCTTTCGCCGTGGTGCAAAGGCACCACTCTAGCATCTAGAGTTGGGGAAGAAGAGTAGTCATGACTACAGATTGTCTTTTGCCGAGGATTTCCATGGTGCAAAGGTGCCACTCTAGCATATACAGTCCCGGAAGCAGACATCATCTTTCAAGCAGAGAGTTGCGAGCATGATGCATAGTGAATCCCTTAAGCACAGGGTTATGTTATACACTCTATTCTTTGTACATAAGGCATTCCTCTGCTCTATCCATTTCTCGTCTTTTCATGAACCCCTGCATGGCATCTTCAAGTTGATCAACTTCATTGCATGTAGGATCATTGCATGTCCTAAGTATTGGTTTTTTATGGCTAGCATACAAAGCTCTTTGTTCTGTGTGAGGGAAAGCCCCCTGCAATGAAATATATAACTACACTGGAAGCAGTCGAAATAAAAGGGACATCTGGCCCACAAAGAGGAGCTACTAAACTTACCGACCTGTTTCTTCTCATAGTTTGAGTAGTCTTGGGGATCCTTGTTGTAGGTCCTTTCTCCTGAGAGAGAGTGCTAGAGGTGGAAGCGAGCATCACATGGTAGGCTTGTGCTAGTCTTTTAGGATCCAACATTAGTTTTCTCTGTAAAGAGTTTGGTGTTGGCTTTCAGCAAAGTGTTTATTGTGCCTGTCTTTTTGAAACTTGTGTAGCCTACCTTTTTGTGAGCACAGTCTAGGCCGATGCCCAACTCCCCTTGCCTTGGGATAGAGAGAGACTTTAACCTCACTAGCAATAATGAAACTAGATGCCCTTAATCACCAATTCTTTACACCAATGGTTTCCTACATTCGTATCATGGTGCAAACACAAACTTTACAAACTTAGATATGCTTCAACCTCAAAAGTTTGCATTCATGCACAAAAAAGAGATGCACCCATAAGAAACAATCGTTGATGATGCATGTAGAGCTCTTGTGCCTATGTGCTAGGGTTTTAAAAGTAGAGAAAGAAGATAACAACGAATTGAACACACAACACACACAATAGCCCTAGAACTACTTATTTCTAATACATACAAGAACAAGGTGTTACAATTGTAATTTTCGTTAACGAGATGACGGCGGTGACTGTAGACCACAGTTCACAGCCCAATGCTTTGCTGAAGTTTCCCCTTGATTAGCCCTTGCACCAGAGAGTCACACAAGGTGTTACAATTGTATTTTAAGTACACGAGATGACTGTGATTGTAGACCACAGTTTGCAGCCCAATGCTTTGCTGAAGTTTCCCCTTGATCAGCCCTTGCACTAGGTGCCATCCTATATTAATGATGTCAGCCTGTTCTGAGGACAGCTCAGGACATGCTCCTACTAGCCAACTGCACCATCAAATGACTGGCTGCCACATGGCACATGTGCTTGCCATTATGCTGGCCATTGGCTCTTGTCGACTCCTACATGCCAGCTACCTGAGGTGTCACATTTTCCCCCACCTGGATTGCAGTTGTCCTCAATTGCACACTACCCACATAAAATGCCCTCTCATACAAGGAAAGGAAACGATCCAAGCAAAGCTCATCCATAACACCCAAGATCCTGAACACTCTGAAACCACTTTATGTATGTAGTTCACTGAGTCGGGTGTGAGCACTAATTGGGAACCATCTCGTAATTAACACTGAGAGTATTTACAAAACGAAAACAACACAAGGTCTCCAAATGTCCAAACTCCACTCACTTCTGAGTTGATTTGTAAAAATTTCACCATGAGCCCATTTATGTAGAGAGAGAATGTGTACAAATTCTTAAATGTCCAAACTCCACTCACTTCTAAGTTGATTTGTAAAATTTTCACCAATGAGCCCATTTTTGTAGAGAGAGAATGTGTACAAA
The DNA here is from genome assembly GCF_041138505.1 of Cibotium barometz. NCBI lineage: Eukaryota > Viridiplantae > Streptophyta > Polypodiopsida > Cyatheales > Cibotiaceae > Cibotium > Cibotium barometz. The sequence goes on along the minus strand of NC_141062.1, from coordinate 20,404,403 downwards.
TTCTTAAAGAGACTAATTTGAGTCCAAATCTCCCCCAAATCTCCCCCAATGTATATTTCTTTAAGCTCTAAAACTCTTCTTAGTCTACAAAAAAGAAGAAGAAGAGAGGGAGCTCTACAAAAGGGACATTCCAGCTTGTTGAATAGAAAAATTATAGAGATAGTTTATATTTTCCCATCGCAAAATTGGAAGACTTCTTACATGTAAAAATTTTGGGAATAAAATTTTTTTGGAGATGCTTCTTCAATGCAACTTTCCTCATCACATCAAGCCTTGGATAGGATTTTTGGATACTCGATGGATTCGAAATAGCTTTAAAAATCTTGCCAAAGTCCACCAAATCTCAAGACTCTTAGTTATGCATAGAATTCATTCGGAATTGGAGTAAAGGATGGTGCTAAGATCAACCTTTTGACAAATTTTGAACTCAAATTCAACACGGTTCAAGAGAAAAGTTTTTCGTTTTTATTTATTTATCCACATCATAAATTGTGTTTTCTTTCTTTATTTATTTTCAATGGCCAATTTACCTGCACAACCCACTATGGAAGAGTAATTTTTTGCACTTCAAGAGCAAATTGCAAGTGAGCGTGAAGTACGATGCAAGTTAAAGCGACATGAAGCGTTCTAAGCACAAGGCTGACTCTTTCGATTCTAACAAGGAGGAAAGTGGTCATGTTAGGTGCTCTATCAAAGCTACTTTGCATGCCCAAAGTTCTTGGAAAGACTCATGGATTAGCCTCAAAGGCATTCACTTTCTAGAACTATGATGGCAAGAAAGACACACAAGTACTCATTGCATGGCTCAATCAATTGGATGGCTATTTTTCAGGCAAAAAAAATCTCAAAAAAGGACAAGATTAAATGTGCTTATAACCATTTGATTGAAAGTGATGCTTTGTGATGGAATGTGATCAAGCATGGTAAACATCAACCTATGGCTTGGAAGGAATTCCATAGTTTAGGCCGATGCCCAACTCCCCTTGCCTTGGGCTAGAGAGATACTTTAACCTCACTAGAAATAACGAATCTAGATGCCCTTAATCACCAATTCTTTACACCTATGGTTTCCTACATTCATATCATGGTGCAAACACATAATCTTTACAAACTTAGATATGCTTCAACCTCAGAAGTCCACATTCATGCACAAAAAAGAGATGCACCATAAGAAATAATGGTTGATGATGCACGTAGAGCTCTTGTGCCTATATCTTAGGGTTTTAAAAGTAAAGAAAGAAGATAACAATGAATTGAACACACAGCACACACAATGGCCCTAGAACTACTTATCTCTAATACATACAAGAACAAGGTGTTACAACTGTATTTTAAGTAAACAAGATGACGGTGATTGTAGACCATAGTTCGCAGCCCAATGCTCTACTGAAGTTTCCCCTTGATTAGGCCTTGCACCAGAGAGTCACAATGTGCTACAATTGTATTTTAAGTACACGAGATGACTATGACTATAGACCACAGTTCGCAGCCCAACGCTCTACTGAAGTTACCCCTTAATCAGCCCTTGCACCAAGTGCCATCCTATATTAATGATGTCAGCCTATTCAGAGGACAGCTCAGGACCTGCTCCTACTAGCCAACTACACTGTCAAATGACTGACTACCACATGGCACATGTACTTGCCATTATGCTCCCCACCGGCTCTTGCCGACTCCTACAGGCCAACTACATGAGGTGTCACATTCTCTCCCACCTACATTGCAGTTATCCTCAAGTGCACACTACCCACATAAAATGCCCTCTCATACAAGGAAACGATCCAAGCAAAGCTCATCCATAATACCCAAGATCCTGAACACTGTGAAACCACTTTGTGTATGTAATTCACTCGGTCAGGTGTGAGCACTAATTGGGAACCATCTCGTATAATTAACACTTAAAGCATTTACGAAACGGAAACAACACAAGGTCTACAAATGTCCAAACTCCACTCACTTTTGAGTTGATTTGTAAAAATTTCACCATGAGCCCATTTTTGTAGAAAGAGAATGTGCACAAATTCTTAAATGTCCAAACTCCACTCACTTCTGAGTTGATTTTTAAAATTTTCACCATGAGCCCATTTCTGTAGAGAGAGAATGTGTACAAATTTTTAAAGAAACCAATTTGACTCCAAATTTCCCCCAATGTATATTTCTTTAAGCTCCAAAACTCTTCTTAGTCTACAAAAAAGAAGAAGAAGAGAGGGAGCTCTACAAAAGGACATTCCGGCTTGCTCAATATTTGTAGGAAAAATTATAGAAACAGTTTATATTTTCCCATCGCAAAATTGGAATTCTTCCATGTAAAAATTTTGGGCATCACCAAAGGAGATCAACTATAGTAAGGTTTACATCAAAATACTCAGCAAAGGGTATAGGGATCTTGTTCTGACATGTTTGAGAAGCATTCTGGGGCTCAAAATACTCAGTAAAGGGTATAGGGATCTTGTTCTGACATAGGGATCTTGTTCTGACATGTTTGAGTTCAAGAGAAGCATTCTGGGGCTCAACTCCATGTCTTTGGTCTATCTATGCACAGTTGTTAGCTGTCAGAAGGCTTGGTTGTCTTATAGGGTTTCTAGGGCAGTAGTCTGGCTCTAGTGGTTAGGTGAGAGTTGTGGGTTCTGGTTTTGTTTAAGTGTTTGAGGCTCCTCTGGTGTTAGCTAACGCAAAGGAGAGAGGATATGTGTCAACCAAGTCAATTTGGTTAGTTGGGTGAAAACAATCCATTTAGAGGTAGCTATGGGCTTGCAGTGCAAAGAGCATGTAAGGTGATATGTTGTTAAGTTGAGAGACATCTGAGGGTTTGTGGCTGTCAGAGGACATTTGGTAAAGTTTCAAAATTACTGTAGACTTCTGAGGCAAAACATTCTGTGGTAGAACTCTACACGAGAAGGGTGAAAGAAAGGTCAAAAGAGGGTCGGAAGGACAATCAAGAAAGTTGAGCTCGGGGGGGTCACTATATGTAGAATACCCCTATCGCGTGCGTTCAAGGCCTATATTTTAAATCCTTTATCAGTGAATTTTTTTATCCATATAATATCCCCTTTTCTTTATGAATCTGTAAATTTTTTTGAAAAAATTTTAAATCATACCCTTATGTTAATATATTTCTGTAAGTTTCATAAATTAAAAATATTCTTCTATTGAATGCACGTGATATTTACATTTTTTGTGAGTGACCCCCCCCGCGAGAGGTTGAGGGAGTGTAGCCACAAGGTTCGTGGACGCTGGAGGAAGGTAGAGGGCATTGGAGGATCAATTCTAGACTAGGGTAACCCATCAGAATTTGGAAGTAGGTAACAGTGAGTATCTGACTTGTCTATGGTAGTCAAAAGAGGTTATTATCAGATAGTGGTCCAATGAGGGCAGCTGCTTAGTTTTGAGAGGTTTAACCCCAAGGTTGTGAGACTAGCTGACGGTAGAGGACACTTTGGGACTCTGGAAAGCAAATTTCTGATAGGAAACAAAGAGAGGACTTCGGAGGACGGTTTCCACGAGTTCTGTGATAGTTGGAAGTTGTTCTGATCATCTGGGAGTTAGGTGAAGACAAGAGAAGCTCTTAGTTGAAAGATCCGAGCTATTGAAAGGGGAAGCTAACCTTAGAGGACATTCTAATAGGTAGCTAGATAGACTAGGGAGGTTGGGAGGGCAATTGGGGTAGCTGAGGACAGGGGAGGTTAGCATGCTAGTGCCTTCCAGTGTTGTTTCTGTTGGGCTGTGGTGCTTGTAATACTCTCCTCTCACAATGGTGTGCTTTGGATGGAGCTATAGAGGCAACATCTCTTGAACCTAGTTCTGTGATAGTTGGAAGCTGTTCTAGTCAGCTTGGAGTTAGCTGAAGATAGGAGAGGATCTTAGTTGAAATATTCGAGATATTAGAAGGGGGAGCTAACCTCAGAGGACATTCTAATAGGCAGCTGGATAGAGTAGGGAGGTTGGGATTGTATTGACATATCCTAATTGGATATATTATGAGAGTAGTCATTGTAATAGCATTAGGCCTCTTATGAGCCTAAAGTGCCCGGCTAGCCATAGTTTAAGTGAGTGTGAACACTTATAGCCATGTATATAAGTGAATTTATCTCATAATACAATATACTCTCCCATTGTGCTATTGAGTCTTGCTAACCCTCTTGCTAACCTTTCTCCCTAATGCATGCTAGTGTGTGTGTGTGTGTGTGTGTGTGTGTGTGTGTGTGTGTGCGCGTGCGTGAGTGAAGTGAGGTGAGAGGAGGGACGAGGACTCGTAGTGCAACGGGGTGGTGTGACAATGCTCGTGGGAGATGCGGTGGAATTGCTTCTCTCACGAAAATGTAGAGATTGGAGTCCTCGAGGGTTATGAGTTCGGCCATTGGAAAGATCCTCACAAAACAAGTAAGTTCTTCTTGGATGTGTTTCAAGGAGGGTTAGGGTGAGCCTTAACAGAGCGACATATGAACCGTTCTAAGCACAAGCTTGACTCTTTCGATTGTGATGACAAGGAGGAAAGTGTTCATGTTAGGTGCACTATCAAAGCAACTTTGCATGCCCAAAGTTCCTGGAAAGACTCATAGATTCGCTCAAAGGCATTCACTTTCTAGAACTATGATGGCAAGAAAGACACAAGAGTACGCATTCCATGGCTTAGTCATTTGGATGGCTATTTTTCAGGCAAAAAAATTCTCAAAAAGGGTAAGATTAAATGTGCTTATAACCATTTGATTGAAAATGGTGCTTTGTGATGGAATGTGATCAAGCACGGTAAACATCGACCTATGGTTTGGAAGAAGTTCCATAAACTTTTTAAAAAACATTTTCTTCCTTCTCAATACAAGGCTAAAGTCATCAATGACAAGATACTTTATGCCAAGTTGAGAGAGAGAATGTCTAAGCTTACATTAACAAATTCTGGAATTCTATTGCAGATTCAAGTGATCAAATTTATATGGATCCATTGGGAAGTTGAATGGAAGAAGGGACCTTTGATGGTTTTACTATACATGGGAAGTTATTTTTTAATCAATTTGGAAAATGAAATTTTGTCCAAAAGTTAGGGTTTTAAGTGGCTCATCATTTATCAAGGGCAAGTAAAGGCAAGATTTTAGAACCAAGATGGTCTACCATGTGTTATTTGTAAGTGCAAAGATGAGACAATTAGAGACCTTTTTTAGAATTGCAAGGGAATTCAAAGCATTAGGCTCAAAACATATAGATTATGTGAAGGAGAATAAAAATTTAAATGTTCAATGCTTGATTTCCTTATTTGGACTAGTGAGGATAGTGAGAAAGCCATGGATAGTTGGTTGTTATTGAAAAGGGTTCCAAGGATGACACAATTTGACACTTTTTTAGAATTTCAATGGAATTCAAGGCATTAAGCTCAAAACATAAAGAGTGTGAATGAACCATTTGGAAGTATAGAAATAGTATTGTGTTTGATAGAGAGGAGAAAACTCTAGAAACTCTTGCAAAGAAGAGCCAAGAAAGGTTAGCTTAACTATTAGCAAAAATGAAGTTTTTAAGGAAAATTGCCAGGAAGAAAATGGCCAACTTTAACCATTAATAACTTGGAGGCCTTTGCCATCTTCACGAATTCAATACACTACCTGGGATTTTTTGGAAGAGAAAATACAAGATGCTTTAGCTTTAAACATTTAGATATGGCAACTGCAGTAAAAGAGTTATGAGCAAAAGAATGAAGAAATTTGGCAAAGCAATGGAAAACAGTGTGAAGGTGGTGGATGACTTTGGCAATAAATTCAATGTGTCAGGATCCTGTGTTATCATGAGGTATGTTCTTGAAAAATAAAGCTTGTTTGAATTTGAAAGTACAGTACTCACACACAGTAGATGCCAAGCCAAAAAAAAACAAAAACAAAACCATGTGTGATACGATTGCTTGGATTAATTTCCATGACCAGTGACCATCTTGGAGCAAGAGGAATGATAGGAAATACCAAAAGTTTGGAAGATGCATTAGCAACAACCCATTTTTTTTCAAGACAAAAAGATTCCCCTAGTCCTTCCCGAGGTGCCATGGAGCTAAAACCAAATGTTGATGAAAATTGAGCTTTTTCTAGCCACACAAGAGGCCCTTTACGGTTCTTATAATTACATTGCTACTTTTTTTTTGCCATAGGGAGCACCTCATTGCTAACTAAGTTTCAATAAATTAATTTGTCTTCAAATCATAGATATATAAATATATAATGTAAAGAATTAATATAAATGTTCAAATAAATTTCTGAGTGTTATTAAATACACGTCCTTTTTTTAACAATCAGAATTTCAAATTCAAAGAATCTTGGTAAGTGTGATTATATTTTATAAAACAAATCAGAACAAACTCAATGAAAAGTGTGCTTTATGTTGTTTTGAATATATATATATATATATATATATATGGGAGGAATTGGAGGGCAAGAGAGAATTTTTTGTTTCTATTTTTTGAGTCTGTCAAACAAAACAAAATACCTAAGTGGCCATTGACATAAAATATCAACCATCAAACATAGAGACGTTAACAAGAAAGGGCCTATTCTAGACTAGGGTAACCCATCAAAATTTGAAAGTAGTTAATAGTGAGTATCTGACTTGTCTATGGTAGTCAAAAGAGGTTATTGTCAGATAGTGGTCGAATGAGGGCAGCTGCTTAGTTTTGAGAGGTTTTAAGACAAGGTTGTGAGACTAGCTGACGGTGGAGGACACTTTGGAACTATGGAAAGCAAATTTCTGATAGGAAACAAAGAGAGGAATTTGGAGGAAGGTTTCCACAAGTTCTGTGATAGTTGGAAGAAGTTGTTCTCATCATCTTGGAGTTAGGTGAAGACAAGAGAGGCTCTTAGCTGAAAGATCCGAGGTATTGAAAGGGGGAGCTAACCTTAGAGGACATTGTAATAGTTAGGCAGCTGGATAGACTAGGGAGGTTGGGAAGGTATTGAAGTATCCAATTAGGGTAGCTGAGGACCGGGGATGTTAGCATGCTAGTATCTTCCAGTGTTGTTTCTATTGGGCTGTGGTGCTTGTAATACTCTCCTCTCACAATGGTGTGCTTTGGATGGAGCTATAGAGGCAGCATCTCTTGAAGCCAGTTGTGTGACAGATGGAAGCTGTTCTGGTCAGCCGAGAGTTAGCTGAAGATAGGAGAGGCTCTTAGTTGAAATATCCGTGGTATTAGAAGGGGGAGCTAACCTCAAAGGACATTCTAATAGGCAGTTGGATAGAGTAGGGAGGTTGGGATTGTATTGACGTATCCTAATCGGGTGGCTGAGGACCAGGGGCTATTAGCTGAGTGTGTTGGTGCCTTCCAGTGTTGTTTCTACTGGGCTATGGTGCTTGTAATACTCTCCTTGCATAGTGGTGTGCTTTGGATGGAGCTATAGAGGCAGTATCTCTCAAAGCCATCAGCGTCATTCTTTACGAGTTTTGACCTCTCTTTAGCACTTCCTCATTATCTTTTTAATGTCAATGGTTAGACTCTTTTCTATGCAACTTTTCACTTTCTTAAAGACCTCTTTTTTGTCTAAGTTGGATCATCCAAGGTACAACTCGCACAAAAATGTCTTGTAAAGTGAGCTTTCTTGGGATACACATTGTTAATTGGCTCTTGCTCATCTTCTCGGTCGCTTGAAGATATGCCATGCACCAAGTATAGAGACCAAACTTTTAGTAAGGGTCCTCCTTGGCTTCACGTACCTTTGACAACCATGTTGGTACTTTCACCTTGTTCTTATTTATATTATTTACTCCTCTCTCACAATTCCAATCATAAACAAGAATCTCCATTTATTCCTTGGTTTGGGATACATAGCAAACCATTTCGCCTTTTTATGCCATCTTGGACTAGTTTCTTGTAAAAGTGTATCAAGCTCAGCATTGCCAATGGGCCCCAAGACAAGACACATAATAAGTAGATAGACAACTTATGTATTTAGATAGGTATGAAGAGAGAGAGAGAGAGAGAGAGAGAGAGAGAGAGAGAGAGAGAGTCTAGAGCACCTTCACAACACAAAACTTGGAAGAAAGAACAAGAGAATAAGTATGCCAGGTAGCACTCATTTTTTCAAGAAATTTGTGTAGCCCAATGCCCCCCAAAGGATTTTTTTTCTTTGATCACTAGCTAGAGCTTTGACACTTACAATAAGATATCTCATAGAATGAGCATCAAATTACAAGACTTGAAGTGTCCATAGCCACATATGACTTTCTTTAGATAGACACTTAGTGAAAAGCTACAACTTCAAAAGAAATTGTTTTATAGTGGGAAAGGAAATTACATTAAGAAGAAGCAATATATGTACAAGCACATTACAAGTGACCCCTTGTATATATATAGAATAGGGGGTCATGCCAAAACACGTCCTAAATGACCACCTATCAACCCCAAAAATAGGAGCATACTGCCAAGCAGAGAGAAACATAGAGAATCAATGTCCCAAACATCCACAACAGTATAACTACTACCTTAAGAGGATGATAGAGGACCAAAGATAGCATCCAGTCGTCTCGTAGATGGGGAAGGAAGCTTAGAGTCTAGCCAGGGAATGAAAACCTCGTCCTTAGAATGCACCAAGAATACCTCCACCAACTAAGAAGTAAAAAACTCAAAACTTCTCTCCAAATCAAGATCTTCCTTTGGCCAATACTACACATTCCCATCAACATCCCAACAACAAAACTCGAGAAAGGCCCACATCCCAACAACATCCCAACAACAAAACTCGAGAAAGGCCCACATCCTAGGTAGGTAAAACATAAACAGAGGAACTCGAAAATCATGTTGCACTACATATTGCACAATGAATCAATCCAACTATTCTAATATGCCTAAGATGCCTTGAAAACAACAATGCACAAGGAGAGCTTCTTAGCACTTGGTTAGTGACTGCACCCTCCTAGACATAGCTCTCCAAGTAAATGAATTTAAGTTTCTTGATTCTACTAAATTAGACAAATCATATGGTGTATTCCAAATTTCTTAAGTGTAATATGAGTCAAATACATTAGCATTTCAAATTAGACAGATCATATGGTGCATTCCAAATTCCTTAAGTGTAGGTACATACAAGTAATATGAGTCACATACATTAGCATTTCTAGTCAACCAAATATATTTTAGCAAATGTTATCTCTATAAATACAAAAATAGCTTTTAATGTTTAGTTAACCCTAAATACACACTTAGAACCAAATTAAATTTATTAATTCGGCACCTAAATAACATTTTTGATCAACGTGGTGCAAAAGGCAAGAAATAAATGTTGATTAGATTCCAAGCTTGCTTTGCACCGAAAAAAATACCAAAAGATAGCCCCTTTCTTTCTAGCTTAGCTCCCAAAGGGAGAGCACCCACCAGTACTTTCCAAATGAAAAAATTATATGCCACAAGTCATTTTAGCAACCCAGCCCCATCAGATAACATAGAGGTCCAAAAAGCAGGAGACCAAGCTTTATTCCAAAGACCATTAAACCTAGTCACCCACCTCTGCTGGTCTAGTAACTTCATGTAGTCTTTCTTGAAGAGGGATCCTAGAAGGAAGAACTCAAGGACCACCTTCAATTTGAAAACAAATATTTTTCATTTTCATTTGTGGTCAAAGGGACCATCCACTCAGCAACACATCTAGCCAACACCTCAGATAGTAGTGGAAGGCTACTAAGCCTTAAGTTTATAGCTACCTTTAACACTAGTCTTGTAGAGAAAAGCCATTTTTGTGGCTTTTACAAACTTTTCCAAATAATTTTTCCCTTCATAGTTGGAACATTATAAATAAGACCCTTTTAAGGAAATATGCCGAAGACCAGATACGAGTTGAAAAAAATAATGGGCTCCAAAAGGGTGAGATTATTTATGCTTATATTGCCATCTTTTAGGGTCATTTGGCTCAAATGCTCAAAATGTTTATATATAAAATACCTCAAATAATTTTTAAGAAGGCTAAAATCCAACCATTTGTATACAGTATTTATAGAGGTGTTATAATGCTTACGTAAAAATTGTTAGCATTTTCAAACCCCTCAAGTTGCATTACTTGACGCTGTTTTTGGTGATTTTGCCATTTTTTGAAAAGTGTATTTTTGGATTTTTAAAGCAAAATTAATACCCCATTTTGTCTATTTATCTAAAAAGAACACCTAAGAAATTTTGTAATCATATAATAAAGTTATGTAAGAATTACATAAGATTGTCCTAAGCCAATTTTGTGAGCCACTTTTGTGACTCAATTACAAGACTATTGTTAAGCTTTTGTAGAGAGAACCAATCAGATTTGGTAGCACTCTATAAATCTCCAAACATAACAAGCCTTTATTATTCAAAAAGTTGGCCATCTTAATATTTCAACAAGAAGGCAACTGAGCAAGAAAAGCAGACCACCAAATTGATAACATAAGTAAAGCATTCCCACTGTACCTTGAAGCACCCTCCTAGGATAAAGTCACAGTAGTTTGCTTGCAATTATTAACAAAGGCCATTGAGAACTGTGCCCCAAATAACTTTAACTAAGCATCAGATACCAATTTATGATGCCATTTTGAGTGCTTCTTCTAATTGACCCCTAGTATGAACAAATCCAAACTCAAAATCCAAGACCAACACTATTCTTGCTTGGTTAGAGCCAAAAAAATTTAGCATGCATAGCAATGGAATGCTTAGGAGCATTAAAAATTTCCCAAAATCCCATCTTTTTAGGGGAAAAAACCATAACAAAGCCACCCAGTTAATCTTATCCAATACCCAATGGAATGCTTAGGAGCATTAAAAATTTCCCAAAATCCCATCTTTTTAGGGGCAAAAACCACAACAAAGCCACCCAGTCAATCTTATCCAATACCCAATCGACCTTTAGAAATGTGTACCCCCAAAGGAGCTCCCAGATGCGTGACAATATGGCCTTGAGGAATCACTTCCCCTACCCAAGATGATAGGCAAAAACTATTATCTTCCTAAATAAGCAATAATTTTGACTTTTAAATATATAGACCTTCCACCATCGCAACTAAAATGTCATCATATATAGACCTTACTTTAAAAAAACCATGTTGATGAGGAGTGACATACTTTTGTAGAAGAGCTATAAGCCTGGAAGAACTAGCTTTAGCAACCACCTTATACAGTACATGCAACATAGTAATAGGTCTCCAATGTTTAGGAAGAAAGCAAGCAGGTTGTTTAGGATCAATGTGACAAGGCCCCTTGTAATGGTAGGATCAACCACACCCCAAGTGGGTCACTCTATAAAACCTAAATAATCACGTTTGAGTCAACATCTATTTCAACTACCCTTATTTGTTAATTTTTATATTTTTTGAGATAATTTTTTATAAAACTCTTACATGTATACATGTTGTGATAATTTATTTTTAGCCTTCCTATGTAGGTCTTTGTATACATGTATTATTTTCATTAAACTACTATTTTGTTAATCCCCTCCTACGTGCATATGCAATGTAAGTCCACCTAATAGAAAAATACCCTTCCTTGCCCTAATGTGCTATGTTACATGTACTTTTAATTACTCCTTAGGCACCACACCGCCCTTTACAAGTTTGAATATGTAACGCTATAGAAGTGAAAAAAAATGTCAAAAGAAAGCCCATCCTAGCAAGTGGACTTTTCCCTACCCATGCTCTTCAGATCAACAGAACACTTCTCCTTAGTAGAAGCTCTCTCTACCCAAGTAGCCTCCTCCTGGCTAACTATAAAAGGTATAAATCCAAGCAACCTATCTTGATCAATCCATCTCTCATTACATACATCCTCATGATGGCCAATGGTAGAACTAAAGAAAGAAATTCAGCAGATATCTAGCCATTTGATCAGGGTTTGTTAGCAAAACAACAAAGATCCAAAAAAGGGGGAAGTGACATCCTTAGATATCTTAATTTTAAGTGAGGATAATTTTTTTTAAAAAAGGGTCAACAACAAAAATGCATTTTGGATAAAATCCTTGCTTTATTAGCTTGAAGGGAAGCGGGCGCCACAAACGCCAAGATCCATGCGTCGCACGTTACTTTGATGATCTCATACTCGGGATCCAGCATGGGCTGGAAAGAGAAGGCAGGAGAATGAATGCTATGAAGTGAACCGTGTGAGCTAGTGATGATGATGTGTGTGAGAAGGCTATAGATGATGATGTGTGTGAGAAGGGTATAGACGATGATGTGTTTGATGATAATAAGTGACTGGCGGGCTGCTATTTTTAATAATTAGGTCGACTCCTTTTCCACATCATCATGCCTCTTCGCTCAAAAGTCTTATGTTTTTTAGAATTTTCAAAGAAAATTCATTGACTTCACGACTCCTTTTCCACATCATCATCATGTCTCTTCTCTCAAAATTCATTGACTCTACGTTTTTTTTTAAATTTTCAAGGAAGCTAATAAGCCTCTAAACACACAGTACATTTTGCTATGCTAATTACAAGCGTGAGATTCTGGCTACCCTGCACGAATTTTAATCAGGGATGAATTATTTTTAACACTATGGTTTCCAAGGAATTGGGTGTGTTTTTGGACACTTGCTCAAGTCTCTCTCTCTTTTCTTAATTCTAAAGAGACGAATCCATCTACACGTAATTGAAACTCCTTCTCATCATTAACGTGAAAAGTTTCCCTTGTGATTTTCTTTTTTTTTTCCTTCTTTTTTTTTCTTGTAATAGTCTCTCTCTCTCTCTCTCTCTCTCTCTCTCTCTCTCTCTCTCTCTCTCATTCTCTCTTTAAGTCTCTCAAACTCTCCTATACTCTCTAACTGTCTCTTTTTCTCTCAAACTAGCCAACTCTCCTATACTCTCTAACTGTCTCTATTTCTCTCAAAGTAGCCAACTCTCTCTCTCTCTCTCTCTAACTTTCACACACTCTCTCTAGATTTCTCTCTTTAACACTCTTTACTTATTCCATCGATTTTGCAACCACTGGAGTGGATTAGTAACCCCCCTTAACCTCTTTCTTATTTAACTCCACTAGCAATGGAACCTCACTTCCCAACACGGATGCCAATGGAGAGTTGTGGTTTGCATAGGAAGTGAAACTCGCATAGTTCTTTTTGTATTGAGCACGAGGAACTAGCGATAAGTCCAGCTAGGTCATGAAAGCATCCCATACTAAAGGAGAGTAAGAAAGGTCCAGTGGTCCAAAGGGAGGTGGGACTCCAATATCCACCCAATTCCTAGCACTCAAGAGATCTATGAAAAGAGCAAGCTATGGAGAAGCTTACCCTTCTTTTAGCCTATTGTGCTAATTCTTATTAGTTCTCGGTCAAGGCATGCAAGCAAGTACTCTAACGTTATGAGAATATATTTTAAGCTCTCTTAGAAATATTATTCTACCCTCTTAGATAACGTGAAAATGCTTGGATTATCTTTACATCATGCCAAATCATGTTAATATCATGGGTGATGCCATTATAAATATTAATATTTTTTTGTATATTTATGTATGATTCGGTCCTCCAATGTTTGTTACATTTGGTTTGTATGGAACTGTGATTCTTGGGTTGCTTATGCCTAGCAAACATGTATGTGGTGATAGTTGGAATACTTATGGAATATTTATTTACCAATTTACTATTGGTTATTTTATAAGTGAAGAGAATTTAGAAGATTGAGGAGGATGCGCATAATATCGTTTGTTGACACACATTTTTGTAAACAAGCTTTATATATAGATATGTTAGCTTCTATTATGGACTACCACAAATCTAAGAGGGAACTCAATGCATTCCCCTAAGGGAAGAGAAATAGAACACAACTGTCATAGGAGGCACTTACCAATGCTTCGAACTTGTGTCTCTTGAGGCCTCCAAGCTCACTTGAGAAGCTCCAATCCTCCAAGCTCCACCTCTACGCTGTCACCCTATAGAGTCGCTCGCACCATCACATAAGGCAATCACTCTCTCTCACTCTCCAACGTAAGCATGCAACATACAAGTATAGATGAGGCACAAGTGCTAGAATGATTCATGCCAAATTGCAGCTGCTCGGCATCATACCCATCATACCATTCCTTGGGTTGATCAATCAAGACCACGAGAAATTTTAAGAATCGAACGCTGGCAACTATTGCCAGGTCTGAGATACGGCGTCATGCCTGTATCCAATTTAGCATTTTCTTCCTTTGTTCTCTTATGTCTGTAAATGTGGCTAGCATGAAGATGGGAAAGTTATAACAGACATGTGAATCCCGCTGCTTGGTCTCTTGAAACTCCAAAGGGGTCCATCTTCTCTTTAGTGGCATGTACAAGGGATCAACTCATTGAGTTGGTGACACACACATATATTCACTGTATTCTAGGATTGTGAGGAACTCCTTTCTCTAGTCTGGCTGTACGTCGAAATCTTCCAGCTTTCATCTGTGATAATTGTTGTATACCCCCCTCTTGTGTGGACAGGGTGACTTCCTCCACCTGCGGAAGGAATAACTGGTCATAAATGTCACCATCCTGATTTCCAATAGGTCAACCAATACATCTCATTATGCCTACCTCTAGTAAGAGACCAAGTGATTCCATCTTTGAGTACCTTCTCTACAACACTACAAATGATGAAGGTGAGTGGATCGGGCATCCATTTAGGGTGAAATATTGGGCTTATATGCAACCAAGTGCCACACGTCCACATCAAGTTCTTAACCATGGTGTTTTGGAACACCATTGGAAGGGAAGAATTCTTCATTTCAAGAAGGATAAGAATGGAGAAATCAAGGTAATAATACAACATGTCTACATGGCTATAGATATGTTTTGGAACACCATTGGAAGGGAAGGATTCTTCATTTCAAGAAGGATAAGAATGGAGAAATCAAGGTAATAATACAACATGTCTACATGGCTATAGATATGTATCTTCCTCATTCCATGGGGAGGAATAGACTCCCTTGTAACTGTAAGTATGTGGTTGTAATTTTATTTGGAAATGGCTTGTTTTATTTTACTAATTCGGGTATGTGGGTTGCAAACATTTTCCCATCAAGCTATATTGAAGAACAACCTTTGAGAAGCCTCATTGGTGTGTTTAGTGCTTTTCATAGTACAATAGGTGAGCTAATGTTTCCAGGTGAGAATCATAGAACCCTCTTCAACAAAAATATATTCTTTTACACACACTCTTACTCTACAAAGTCCCTTCTTCGCCTACAGAATATGGTAGCCTTGAGGAGATCCATGTGGACTCTTTACATAGTTTAGAGTGGCCAGTTTCGGATAGGTGGAGTGTTAATGCTTTCAAAAACAAGATGTATTCTCACATACACTCCTCCTTAAAATTCTCTAAGGCCTCTAAGTCTGTGGGGCTTGGATGGTTTGCCCCAATCCATCTATTTGTATTTATGTTCTCTAAGCTTTCTCCACAACCCACCCCAACAATGTTCATTTGCAAGAAATCGCAAATTGAACAAATTGACAATGTCTTGGGTATTGGCGGAATATTGTGGAGGGGTTACCCAAAGGTGACATCTACTCATGCAAAGTGGTGCCTTCAAGTGTGACCTTTTGATACTTGAAGACTCGTCAGAGCTTATCCATTCGATTCTTCTATGGACGATGGGTGAAGAAGAATGGGGAGTGGGTTCCCTTGCAATCAAGTGAGGGTGTGGATACACCCATAGATTTATCTGTGACTCTTCCATGATGGTTCAATTAAGGTGGTGAATGTAAGCAATGAATGGAGATTAGGAGATGTTCGGGAGCATTTGCTCATTCTAGGATTTCAAGATGTCCAAGAAGAAAGAATCAAGATTGGCTGGTGAGCTTTGATATTTGTAAATTTGCATTGCTTTGTGTTTTTTGAATATGTTGTTTTATTTATTACACTTGTGTTTCCTTTTTTAGATTGGAAGAAGTTTGGAGAAGAGCTTAAAGATTTGCAAAGACAGGAGTAACGATGGATGCAAATTTCAACTTCAGATTTAGTGTCGCAAGTCATCTAGGGCCTATTTATCTTTCTTTTTTTTTGTAATTAAGATGGTTTTGTATTAAATCTATTATGAAATGATGGTTCCTTGTTAATGACCACTTGTGTTATGTCTTGTCGATTGAATTTATATCTTTATATAAATTTGGGGTTATTTTTTGGTCACTTATGTTATAGTCTGAAATGCCCAATGTTTAATTTTACAGTCTATAAATATAGGACCTCTCTCATTTTCTAACACTTTTTTTTGAAGTTCCTCTCTCTTTCAGCACTCATCACTCCATTTCTAGCATTCGTCACTCGCTTCTAGCATGGACCCAAACATGGCATATGAGAGGTTTCTCGAGTTCTTGGAGAGGACTGAGTGGCCTGATAGAGAGGAACTTTTCTTTATGTTCTCTCGCGAGATTGACTTTGGAATGACCATCCTCTTGGCAGAAGAGGACTACAGAGGTACTCTTGACTACATGGAGGAGTACATGAGGCCCTGGACTTTCATGCTACCACATAGGAGGATGATGATTGGGTGCCATGCAATTTCCTACGATATATCAACAAGAATGACACAAATGCCCTCATGAGGTTGCAAAAATTTCAAGATATTGTACTCCTTGATGGTCACTACAAGCAGATCACCAAGGAGGAGATGCTTGCACTTCAGAGAGGGAAGATTGGCCTTGATTTTATCTCTTGGGTTGCCACCTTCTTATACCTTTGTGGTGAGCAAGACTCTGATTAAGAGGTAGAGGTGGAGGATGTCCCCATTGGAGGCATGGTACAAGGCAAGGAGGATCCTAAACTTGAGGTCCTCAACTAGCTTGTTGAGGCCGTTATGGCCAAAGATCTCCTCCTCCAAATTGAGGCACCTCAATCTGGTGAAGCATCCTTGTCAAAGGCATTGGTGCCATACTCTAGAGAGGCAAGTGCCTTAGCCACAATAGAGGGTGGAGAAGAGGTGGGGAAGGATCCTATAAAGGTGGGGACGGATCCTATAGAGGGCACCCTAGATGTACCAGATATAGTGGGCAAGGGAAAGGAGGTTACACATAAGATGCTAGAGCTTGAGCTTAGTAAGCTTAGCTCTGTGGTGATTGAAGGGGAGGAATTCCTCTTTTTACATGACCTAGAAAAGTTCTACAAGCTCAACCAAGCCAAGTGCCTCTCCTTGTTAGCTGTGATGAATGATGAATTTCCCATTGACAATAAGGGCTCGAAGGCTTTGCAACAAGGTCTTGTTCCAGTGCAGGGTGGTGTGCATGAGTCGGTGATGATCCTGAAATCAGCAATTGCAGCCTTGTGACTGAGGAGGAGTTTAGAAAAGCTCAGGAACAATTTCCATTGAATAGAGAGTCTAAGAATGCTACATTAGTGTCGTTGGAGGAACACAAGTCCTCCATTGACATTTGCAAGCCTGAGGTGGTTGCCTCTGATTTCAAACACACCGTAAGATAAATGATGTATGAATCTAATAAATATAATTGATAATATATACTACTAGAATTCCACTAATCGTCTTTCTTGTGTGCAGCATATAGTCTCTATAGATGCTTGGGCTCAACATAAAGATGGCACACGTGAGGGTTTTGGAAGAGATGCTGTATTGGCCCATTACATGGGTCGTATTGCACCTCAACACCTTGTTGTGGTGCACAATGCATTCACCCCCATGGCAAGCTTCTACATGTTAGCCCTTAAAGAAATTAGAAAGGTCCTATGCTTGTCAACGATTCCAAGAAACGTTGACAAGATAGTGCTCATCAACAAGACTGTAGTGTATGCTGCCTTCCAAGGGGGTTATGCTTCAAAAGTGCTTACACACACTGTATTTTTAGAGAGTATTGGTCAGAAGGACCCAGATTATGTCATCAATGCCATATTGTTGGGGACCCTTCCACTTAGCAAGAAGAGGCACAAGACCATTATGAGTTAGCCTAGAAAATTATCATAGATACTGTGTTTGACACTACTACTTTATTAAAGACAATCAATGTAACTCCTTTTTATTAATACAAGTGGGTTTTTCTATACATAATGTCTACATAAAGTTTGAATAATGTAAGTTTCCATGATATGAGAGAGAGAGAGAGAGCCATTGTGGATAACACTGGATTGCAAACATGTCTAGTTTGTGGTATCAGTAGTGATTAATTTGGACCAACTTCCCATGATGTCCCCTGTCCTCTCTAACCACAATGGGTGTGTAATTCTGTCCTATATCCAGTCATGATATGAGAGAGAGAGAGAGAAAGCCATTGCGGATAACACTGGATTGCATGCATGTTTATTATGTGGTATCAATAGTGATTAATTTGGGCTAACTTCCCATAATGTCCCCCCCGTCCTCTCTGACCACAATGAGTGTGTAGTTCTATCTGATTTATAACACCCAGCTCTAATTCATAGCAAGGCCTATGTGTATAGAAATGTGAATGTTTGTGAATGCTTGTACATGACAATTGGAGGCCACCAAATACAAAAATAGCCCCGACTTGAATAGGGCAACTTTTGCCCAAACAGGATTGCTGTCTGGGCAAAAGTCACCCTGTTCAGGTTGGGGCTCCTTTTGCATTTTCTAGCCTTCAATTGTCATGTATAAGCATTCATATAGGCCTTGCTATAAACTAGGTGCTTAAAATTAAAGATATATAGAGCCCTACAAAGTAGTAGTAAGATCATAAAAGATACCCTTTTACATGATGAGAGAGTTCTTACACATGGAAGGAGAGTTTTTGATTAATGTGAACCATAGATAAAAACATTTTTCCCATGATGAGCTACTGATAAAATGGAAAATGTGGTGCCTTCACATTGGCCCTGATATCACCTAGTTATTTAGAGTTCAAAGTAAAATGGTAAAATGTTACACTGTCCCTGATGCTAACATTGAAAGCACATTTTGAGAACTATCTATATCATACATTGCAAGCATGTATCATTTGAAGGCCTAGAAAAGCAAAAACGCCCCAACCTGAACAAGGTGACTTTTGCCCAAACAGGCTTCTTGTCTGGGAAAAAGTCACCCTATTCAGGTTGGTGGGGCTTTTTTTTTTGCT
Source organism: Cibotium barometz (assembly GCF_041138505.1). Classification (NCBI taxonomy): domain Eukaryota; kingdom Viridiplantae; phylum Streptophyta; class Polypodiopsida; order Cyatheales; family Cibotiaceae; genus Cibotium; species Cibotium barometz. Next base: position 20,385,460 of record NC_141062.1, on the reverse strand, counting down.
TTTTTAGGCCTTCAAATGATACATGCTTGCAAATGTACGATATAGATAGTTTTAAAAATACTTTATATTCTTGCAATGTATGATACAAATAGGACTCACTTTGACAATTTAATTTTAAAAGATTTAAATCACCAAACTCTACATGGATTCATCAATAATATGAATCAGTAGCTGTACAATGGTATAGTGAACATCACCATTAAGTGGCCTTTATGATCCTCCATATATCATCCATGCTCAACACATGCCTATATCTCTACTTTGCCTTCATAGACACCTCTAATCACACATGCTCACTCCATGCCTAAATTTATGATATGAGTACATGGACACCATGTAAAATTGTAAAATGTAAAATCTATGATTAGATCTGTATGTATCCAAGGTGCTTTAAAGATACTTTGAAAAATTGAACCCCATTTTATGAATTGAATCCCATTTCATGGTGAAAAATTACACAGAGGAGGAGGTCCAGGCTCTAGGCCTTGCTATAACCCTTCCAAAAATGATCCCCTTAGACATAAATTAAAAATATTTATTCTTTTATATTCAGAAATTGATCCCAACAAATTCTAAGTGAGTTTCTACATTGACAAGGGTTGGATGAGGTTTTTTGACAATAGCCTTGCTATCACCATGCAATTTACAACTAAATAATATTAAAATAAAAAATATTGATACATATGGTTGAGAGGAAGGTTTACAAAGGCAGAAAGACCCCCAACTTGAACAAGGTGACTTTTGCCCAGACAGGCTTCCTGTTAGGGCAAAAGTCACCCTGTTCAAGTTGGGGTTTTTTTTTACTTGTTCAGGTGCATTGGAAGCTGTAGGCATGCCTAGGTAGAACCCAACATGCATTGGAAGCTCCTAGGGACATGCATTGGGAGCTATCAGCATGCATAGGTAGCACCCGACATGCATTGGAAGCTCCTAGTGTATGCTAGTAGCTCCCGACAAGCATTGGGAGTTACCAGCATGCATTGGGAGATATTGGCATGCCTATGTAGCACCCGACATGCATTGGAAGCTCTTCATACATGCTAGTATCACCCGACATGCATTGGGAGCTATTGGCATGCCTGGGTATAGCACCCAACACTGGAAGCTACCGGTATGCCTAGGTAGTACTCGGCATACATTGGAACCTCCTAGTGATACAGGTAGCACTTCACATACATTGGGAGCTACCGATATACATTGGAAGCTACTGGCATGCCTAGGTAGCTACCGACATGCATTGGAATCTATCGGCATGCCTAGGCATTGGAGGCTACCAGCATGCATTCATAAGCTTTAGGCATTCATAAACCTTATGCATAAGCTACATACATGAGACTTATGCCTGGGTAGCAACCAACACTGGAAGCTACCGGTATGCCTAGGTAGTACTCGGCATACATTGGAACCTCCTAGTGGTAGCACTTGACATACATTGGGAGCTACCGATATACATTGGAAGCTACTGGCATGCCTAGGTAGCTATCGACATGCGTTGGAATCTATTGGCATGCCTAGGCATTGTGGAGACGACTAGCATGCATTCATAAGCTTTAGGCATTCATAAACCTTATTCATAAGCTACATACATGAGACTTATGCATATGGCCAATGTATAGGCCTCATGCATGAGGCTTATGCATTTGTCTCATGCATGAGGCTTTTTCATATGGCTCATTAGTAAAAATCGGAACTCATTTTGGGGCCTTTTAGGGTTTAGGAAAAATAGCCCTCGACCAATCAATGGAGGGCCAATGTAACGTTGGAGGAAATAATAAATAAGAGGAAAAAAGAATAAAAGTCATATTCAGATAGAGAACGGTGAGTTTGCATTGAATGAAGATATCTTTTTCATTTATTATAATTGATATTGTCATCTTCGGTGTGCAGGATTTGCAATGCAAAATTTGGTGATTCGGACATCGCTCGCGTGTTCAGAGAGCGGACCAAAACCCCCAAAACGACACCGGCCGACGAAAGGTGAGCTTTGATATTTGTAAATTTGCATTGCTTTGTGTTTTTTGAATATGTTGTTTTATTTATTACACTTATGTTTCCTTTTTTAGATTGGAAGAAGTTTGGAGAAGAGCTTAAAGGTTTGCAAAGACTGGAGTAACGGTGGATGGAAATTTCAACTTCAGTATTAGTGTCGTAAGTCATCTAGGGCCTATTTATCTTTTTTTTTTGTAATTAAGATGGTTTTGTATTAAATCTATTATGAAATGATGGTTCCTTGTTAATGACCACTTGTGTTATGTCTTGTCGATTTAATTTATATCTTTATATAAATTTGGGGTTATTTACTGGTCACTTATGTTATAGTCTGAAATGCCCAATGTTTAATTTTACAGTCTATAAATATAGGACCTCTCTCATTTTATAACACTTTGTTTTGAATTTCCACTCTCTTTCAGCACTCATCACTCCATTTCTAGCATTCGTTACTCGCTTCCAGCATGGACCCAAACATGGCATATGAGAGGTTTCTCGAGTTCTTGAAGAGGATTGAGTGGCCTGATAGAGAGGAACTTTTCTTTATGTTCTCCCGTGAGATTGACTTTGGAACGACCATCCTCTTGGGGCCAGAAGAGGACTACAGAGGTACTCTTGACTACATGGAGGAGTACATGAGGCCCTAGACTTTCATGCTACCACATAGGAGGATGGTGATTGGGTGCCATGCAATTTCCTACGATATATCAACAAGAATGACACAAATTACCTCATGAGGTTGCAAAAATTTCAAGATATTGTACTCCTTGATGGTCACTACAAGCTGATTACCAAGGATTGTACTCCTTGTTGATGGTCACTATACAAGCAGATCACCAAGGAGGAGATGCTTGCACTTCAGAGGAGGAAGATTGGCCTTGATTTTCTCTCTTGGGTTGCCACCTTCATATACCTTTGTGGTGAGCAAGACTCTGATTAAGAGGTAGAGGTGGAGGATGTCCCCATTTGAGGCATGGTACAAGGCAAGGAGGAGGATCCTAAATATGAGGTCCTCAACTAGCTTGTTGAGGACGTTATGGCCAAAGATCTCCTCCTCCAAATTGAGGCCCCTCAATCTAGTGAAGCATCCTTGTCAAAGGCATTGGTGCCATACTCTGGAGAGGCAAGTGCCTTAGCCACAATAGAGGGTGGAGAAGAGGTGGGGAAGGGTCCTATAGAGGGTACCACCCTAGATGTACCAGATGTAGTGGGCAAGGGAAAGGAGGTTACACATAAGATGCTAGAGCTTGAGCTTAGTAAGCTTAGCTCTGTGGTGATTGAAGGGGAGGAATTCCTCTTTTTACACGACCTAGAAAAGTTCTACAACCTCAACCAAGCCAAGTGCCTCTCCTTGTTAGCTGTGAATGATGAATTTCCCATCGACAACAAGGGAGGCTTTGCAACAAGGTCTTGTTCCAGTGCAGGGTGGTGTGCATGAGTTGGTGATGATCCTGAAATTAGCAATTGCAGAGGCTGATCAAAGTTTAGAAAAGCTCAAGAATAATTTTCATCGACCGGAGAGTCTAAGGATGCTACATTAGGGTCGTTGGAGGAACACAAGTCCTCCATCGACATTTGCAAGCATGAGGTGGTTGGCTCTGATTTCAAACACACGTAAGATAAATTATGTATGAATCTAATAAATATGATTGATAATACTACTAGAATTCCACTAATCATCTTTCTCGTGTGTAGCATATAGTCTCTATAGATGCTTGGGCTCAACGTAAAGGTGGCACACATGAGGGTTTTGGAAGAGATGCTGCATTGGCCCATTACATGGGTCGTACTGCACCTCAACACCTTGTTGTGGTGCACAATGCATTCACCCCCATGGCAAGCTTCTACATGTTATCCCTTAAAGAAATTAGAAAGGTCCTATGCTTGTCAACGATTCCAAGAAACGTTGACAAGATAGTGCTCATCAACAAGACTGTAGTGTATGTTGCCTTCCTAGGGGGTTACGCTTCTAAAGTGCTCACACACACTGCATTTTCAGAGAGTATTGGTCAGAAGGACCTAGATTGTGTCGTCAATGCCATATTGTCTGGGACCCTTCCACTTAGCAAGTAGAGGCACAAGACCATTATGAGTTAGCCTATCGTAGATACTGTGTTCGACACTACTACTTTATTAAAGATAATTATTATAACTCCTTTTTATTAATACAAGTGGGTTTTTCTATACATAATGTCTACATAAAGTTTGAATAATGTAAGTTTCCATGAGGTGTGAGAGAGAGAGAGCCATTGTGGATAACACTGGATTGCAAACATGTCTAGTTTGTGGTATCAGTAGTGATTAATTTGAACCAACTTCCCATGATGTCCCCTGTCCTCTCTAACTACAATGGGTGTGTAGTTTTGTCCTATATCCAGCCATGATATGAGAGAGAGAGAGAGAGAGAGAGAGAGAGAGAGAGAGAGCCATTGCGGATAACACTGCATTGCATGCATGTTTATTATGTGGTATTAGTAGTGATTAATTTGGGCCAACTTCCCATAATGTCCCCCCCGTCCTCTCTGACCACAATGAGTGTGTAGTTCTATCTGATTTATAACACCCAGCTCTAATTCATAGCAAGGCCTATGTGTATGTGAATGTGAATGTGAATGTTTGTGAATGCTACCCTGTTCAGGTGTTGGGGCTCCTTTTTCTTTTTCTAGCCTTCAATTGTCATGTATAAGCATTCATATAGGCCTTGCTATATAAACTAGGTGCTTAAAATTAAAGATATATAGTGCCCTCCTACAAAGTAGTAGTAAGATCATAAAAGATACCCTTTTACATGATGAGAGAGTTCTTACACATGGAAGGAGAGAGTTTGATTAATGTGAACCATAGATAAAAACATTTTTCCCATGATGAGCTACTGATAAAATGTTAAATGTGGTGCCTTCACACTGGCCCTGACATCACCTAGTTATTTAGAGTTCAAAGTAAAATGGTAAAATATTGCATTGTCCCTGTCTCTGATGCTGACATTGGAAGCACATTTTGAGAACTTTCTATATCATACATTGCAAGCATGTATCATTTGAGGGCCTAGAAAAGCAAAAACGCCCCAACTTGAACAAGGTGACTTTTGCCCAAACAAGCTTCCTATCTGGGAAAAAGTCACCCTATTCAGGTTGGGGCTTTTTTTTTTTGCTTTTTTAGGCCTTCAAATGATACATGCTTGCAATGTATGATAGAGATAGTTCTCAAATGATACATGCTTGTAATGTACGATATAGATAGTTCTCAAAATACTTTATATTCTTGTAATGTATGATACAAATAGGGCTCACTTTGACAATCTAATTCTAAAAGATTTAAATCACCAAACTCTACATGGATTCATTAATAATATGAATGAGTAGCTGTACAATGGTATAGTGAACATCACCATGAAGTGGCCTTTATGATCCTCCATATATCATCCATGCTCAACACATGCCTATATCTCTACTTTGCCTTCATATAGACACCTCTAATCACACATGCTCACTCCATGCCTAAATCTATGATATGAGTACATGGACACCATGTAAAATTGTGAATTGTAAAATTGTAAAATGTAAAATCTATGATTAGATCTGTATGTATCCAAGGTGCTTTAAATATACTTTGAAAAATTGAACCCCATTTTATGAATTGAATCCCATTTCATGGTGAAAAATTACACAGAGGAGGAGGTCCAGGCTCTAGGCCTTGCTATAACCCTTCAAAAATTGATCCCCTTAGACATAAATTAAAAATATTCATTCTTTTACATTCAGAAATTGATCCCAACAAATTCTAAGTGAGTTTCTACACTGACAAGGGAGATTGGATGAGGTTTTTTGACAGTAGCCTTGCTATCACCAAGCAATTTATAACTAAATAATATTAAAATAAAAAATATTGATACATATGGTTGAGAGGAAGGTTTACAAAGGCAGAAAGACCCCCAACCTGAACAAGGTGACTTTTGCCCAGATAGGCTTCCTGTTTCGGCAAAAGTCGTCCTGTTCAAGTTGGGGTTTTTTTAAACTTGTTCAGGTGCATTGGAAGTTGTAGGCATGCCTAGGTAGCACCCAGAATGCATTGGAAGCTCCTAGCACATGCTAGTAGCACCCTACATGCATTGGGAGCTACCGGCATGGCTAGGTAGCACCTGACATGCATTGGGAAGCTCCTAGTATATGCTAGTAGCTCTCGACGAGCATCTAGCATGCATTGGGAGATGTTGGCATGCCTACTAGCATGCATTGGGAGACATTGGCATGCCTATGTAGCACCTGGCATGCATTGGAAGCCCTTCATGCATGCTAGTATCACCCGACATGCATTGGGAGCTACCACCAACATGCATTGGGAAGCTATTGGCATGCCTGGGTAGCACCCAACATTGGAAGCTACCGGTATGCCTAGGTAGTACTCGGCATACATTGGAAGCTCCTAGTGCATACCGGTAGCACTTGACATACATTGGGAGCTATCGATATACATTGGAAGCTACTACTGGCATGCCTAGGTAGCTACCGACATGCATTGGAATCTATCGGCATGCCTAGGCATTGGAGGCTACCAGCATGCATTCATAAGCTTTAGGCATTCATAAACCTTATGCATAAGCTACATACATGAGACTTATGCATATGGCCAATGTATAGGCCTCATGCATGAGGCTTATGCATATGTCTCATGCATGAGGCTTTTTCATATGGCTAATGCATAAGCTTTATGCATTCATAAGCTTTAGGCAGCATAAGCCTCATATAAATGTAAATGCAGAGGCATATGGCCACCTCTTGAGAGATGCATAGCTCTCTCTTACACGATGGAACAGAAGCTCAATGTTTGGAACATGAAGGGGTAGAAGAAAACACACGACATGTGGAATACGCTTCCCAAAACAAGAAGAGAAACAGCTATACAGGTTTGCTCATCTTCCACTATATCGTGGAGCACATGTGTCTATTTTACGCTGTCGTGCCATGGCATGTCTATGGTGTGAAACCATGCCTGTGAGGCCATTAAATATAAATCTAGATGCATGGGATTAAGTGCCATGACGTGAGTCATTTTATGATGCCTATGTACATATGTTCATATTGTAAATGAGGTTCAATAAGATGAGCTGAGGCTGAGCCAGGTCTCGAAGCCTCTGTACATAAATGTGGTGTGAATCATGGAGTTTTTATGCTTATGGTAAACCTTGAGGTGGCACGAATTATCAATGAACCAAAAGCAGCATCACTTCCTTATGGGGCTGACAAGAAAGAGGGATTAGTTGCAGTTTTTGATCTTGATGGAGGCACAAGAAAGACTGAAGGACCAGCAAAACTGATCACTTCTAGAGAGGGAGTAGATAATATGGTTGAAGATGCATCCATGCAAAATGGCATTATGAACGTTTCTTCTGGGATGGTAGAAGCTTTAAAAGATGCTAGCATTGCAGAGACCTGCCCTGGGGAGATACGTGGCACATGGATTTCCATGAAGGAGGCCATCTTCTAGGCCTTAGAAGAAATTAAAAAAAATGATGATAATAAACGTGGCCATAAAAAAAAGCGTAGCCACGTGGGTGCTTAGCGCTGCTGCCAGCGAAGGAATTCTCGAAGGTCGGCGAAAGCTGTGGGTGCCGTCGTGAGAAAGAGGTGAGCTGACTAGGTAGCGGCCGGGTGGATGGAGATCGCTTGTTGCGGAGAGTCGTGTGTGTGCAGGAAAAGTAAAGCCAGCCGCCTTGTGTATGGACTGCCTGGTGGACGCACTGCAGCTGCTACAAACGAAAAGAAAGGTGGCCACCTAGGGAAAAGACGGCTTGCTGAGATGCCTGCAGAGACAGGTTGGGTTGTTTGAGGTCCTAGGCACGTAAGGGGTTGCCGCCTCGTTGTGGAAGTGCTCTGGTGATGCTGCCCGTTGAAGGTTCCCGTCCTACGAGGCTTAAAAGGGTGATTTGGTAGAGCTGCAACGAGGGAAGGTGAGTTGTTTCATGGAGACAAAGGATTTTTCTAGCGAGTGCAGAGCCGATGAGTTGCTTGGTCGCCCATGACAGCTGTGGTGCTGGCGATGGACGAGACGAGAAGGATGAGAGGGAACCGCCTTTGAAAATAAGAAGGGTGTGCGTTGGTAAAACAGAGGTGCTTGGTGGGCGACATGCAGGAGAGGACTATCGGCTAGATACGAGAGAAGCAAGGATGTGGAGGGTGTTGGTGTAGCTACTGGCGACAGGCAGCTGTTGGTGGCGACTGGGAAACACCGACACACAAGGGGGCTGAAGGTGTTTGTGGTTGCTGCTGAAGATAAGGTGGCAACGTCGACAGGTTTGAAGTGTAGAGACTGGAAGCATGTATGCAGAGAAGAGGCTCGTGAATCTGCAGAGGTGAGAGAGAGTGAAGCCCTTGGTTCTGCAGACAGGCGAAGAAGCTATAATGTTATCAACCTTGGATTTTGGTTTGAACCATGATGCTCATGATGGTTTTTGATACAACTCATATGTCTTGCTGAGATTTGGTATGTAAATATTATGGTTCTAGCTTCTGCAGGTGTGGTGCCCCTTGAAGAGATACATATTCTATTTCCTTGCTGGGATTTGAAGCTACTCTCATAGCCAGAAGTCTCCCACTTGCCCAGCGATACCGCCCACGTCACGACAGCATTGGTGAACCCGATGTGAAACTGCTGGAGTGAGAGTTAGTGGTGAAATACACAGTGCAAGCTATGGCTGAGAATCCTGAGGGACAGGGGGTTCGTTTTGACCCTGGGGTTATGCAAATGTTTCAGATGTTTACTATGTATATGCAACAGTAGCAAGCGGCTGAGAGGGGGCAAATTTCTAAAGCACTGCAATCAATCGTGAAAAAGGTGGATCAATTTGATGGTAAAGACATCACAAAGTACCTGCGCAATTACACAAAGGAAATGGAGCTAAACAGGGTGACTGAGGAGGATATGGTTCGAAGCTTTGAGCTGGTATGTGTTCCTGAAATAAGAGAGCGCATAAGAGGATTACAGGCATGGTGGCAAAAATTGGGAGGAGTTCAAGCTTGCTTTGAAGGATGATTATTTCATGGAGGATTCCGAGCGGGTGACCAAGCGAACTTTCTTGGAGTGGGTTACAAAACCCAAAATTGGAATTTCTGCCACCACAGAGTTGCTAAGAGAGTTTGAGAAGCGCTATGCCCAGCTGTCATCAAGGATAGAGCGCACAACCTTAGATAGGGAAAAAACAGAGCTCTTCTTACAAGCAGCTGGGAAAGACCTCCAAGAAAAACTGGAAATTCTCATTGAGGATAAGGATACAGAGTAGGGGTTAAAGAATGATTGGAATGATGTCGAGGATGCGGTCACCATGCTAGCAAAGCGGCAGCGAAGAAGGGATAAAATGGTGATGAGCTCGGCAACTCCTATAACTGTTACCCCTGAGAATCTACCAAAACCTGCTGCTGCAATCCCAAGGGTAGAAGGGCTGATGGATGAGCTTATTAAGGGCGTACGAGACCTAAAGTTGAAGATGTCCAGGATTGAGGAAAAAGGGCTACCATTAGGGCAGGCTTCTATGCAAAAGCCTCAAAGCAAGGAAGGGTTTACATTCAGATGTATATGGTGTGATGACAAAGAACATGCGAAAAAAGACTGTGCCAGCTATAAGGAAGCTCTCAAAAACCAACTTGTATTTTTCAAAGATGGAAAAATCCACCTTACAGAGACTGGTCTTCCGTTAAGCAAAAACTTTGGGAAAGGAGGGATGAAAAAGCTGGTTGAGGATATGGCTGCTAGCCATGCCATCTCTATGGTTGAGGCAGCAACCTATGGGTTAAAGGCCGGTCAATCAAAGCAGGAATCTGAGAAGGATGAAGACTATGAGAATGAAGATTTTTGGCCATTCAACAATGGAGCTAATTGCATCAAAGAAGGTGTCTAAGCAGGCTTTGCATGAGGCAGGAGACTGTATACGTCTTGAAACTGGCTGGGAAGAACCTATGGATTCTCTATCTGTTCATGCCTATATTGCAAAATGCCAGAATAATGATGGCACAGGTTGAGGAAAAGCATAAGAGGGAAAATGAGGAAGGAGGGCCATCAAAAAGCGTCACCCATGGTGGTAGTGGAAAGAAGGACCCTGGGCCATCACATGTGCCTCCGCCGCAAAACGAGCCTCCACAGGAAGTATCAATGGAAGAAGCGCCAGCAAAGATGAAGCATGAGAAGGAGAAGGACAAAGGGAAAAGTCCGCTCTACAAACTCCAATCTGATATTGAAGCCGCAACGGATCTCAAAAAGGTGCTAGAAGAGAGGATTCTAAACAGTAAGGTGGAATTTACACTAGGGGAAGTCTTGGGAATTGCAAAGAAAGAATTCCATGATGAGATAATTGATATTATACGAAGGAAAAGGCAGTCCATAATTGAATCTATTCCATCACAGGGGGAGACAAGCACTTTCAAGACTCATGGAGTACAGGTACAACAAAAAGAAGAGAGAGAGAATGTGGTGGAATGCAGTCACTCTACTGGAGGGGCACGACAAGTGCGCTTTGTGGATGAGGGTGATGAAAAAGAAGTTCTTGCAAAAAGTCATTACTCCAGGAACCATTGGGCAAGAGCCACCACAGAAACCCTTGTCAAGATAGGAGACTTGGAAGAGCCATATGTTGCCTTAATTGATCATAGGTCTGAAATAAATCTTATGGCTAAAAACCTCTACAACAAATGTAGGTGGCCAATGGCTGGATGTAGATCATGGGTGGATGATTAAGGCGGCTAATAACTCATCTGGAGAGCTCTATGCAGCCTGTCCAAATGTAAGGGTAACTATAGGGGATGTGAAAGATGACCAGAACTTCTTCGTCCAGGAGATGTCATCGTATCCCCTTATCCTTGGGCAACCCTATATTACAGCTGTGAGGATGGAGACAAAAGTCTTGGACGATGGCTTGGCGTATGCAAGAATAAGGAGCAAAGATGGCAAGAAAGCTGTTCAGTTCTTGACAGTTTGCATCAACCATGAAAGGAACCGCGAGTCTCTTCGAGAACAGTCACTCCCAAAGATAAACAGAGAATTCATGAACTACAGGGAGATGAGGGATTTTGGCCAGGTGCCATTGTAAAGTGGGATTGCAATGATACAAGGGGCAATGAGTTCTCGCAGGACTCAATCAATGTAAATAACTTTTCAGCAAACTTTCAGAGATTCTCTAGCAATGGGTCAATAGTCTTTGTAAAAAGCAAGGATTTGAAGCATGGTATGCGTCGATATGTACAAAATGTACAAAAAAGTCTTGAGCAGTGTGGTCTTCTGGAGAAAAATGAGTTTATTTCAGGTGTGCTTGACGAGGTGTCATTTGTGGATACTATGGGTGAGCTTTTTGCCATGGAATGTGCATGCTTACAGGGTGGGAATGAGATGGTTAAAGTGTCATCTGTGGGGATGTATGATATAATGCGGGAATTTGAGGGAATGGAATGTAAAAACATGTATTGTGAGATGGATGCTCATGTTGATACAAAGTATAAAACGGTTGCAAAGAAGGTGAAACCAGTTGCCTTGCCCCTGCCACCAGAAAGCAAGGAGACGATAGATGAAGCCTCTATGCAACCGAATCTCAGAGATCCGAAGAAAATTGGGCATAAGTTTACACAGGAAACCCTAAAAGAGCTGAAGATCGGTGACAAGGATTTCCTGTTACCAGTTGAAAAGGAATGCTTTGAGGAGATGCTTGTAAAACACGGGAAGGCCTTTGCTTTTCAGCCGCATGAGATAGGCTGTGTTAATCCAAGCGTAATAGCGCCAATGGTGATCTTCACTGTTCCACATGTGCCCTAGAACCTACGGCGGTCGATTCCAGTACCAAAAGCTCTCTTGCCAAAGCTGATGGAATTACTAAAAGAAAAGATCAGGATGGGAATTTTGGAGCCATCATGCGCTCCATACTCCAACAGATGGTTTACCGTGCCAAAGAAAAATGGAGCATTGCGCTTCATTCAAGACATGCAACCTGTAAACAAGGTCACAATCAGGAATGTGGGAGCAGGTCCGATTGTGGACGAGTTTGCAGAAGCATTTGCAGGGAAAGCTATATACTCTATGGGTGATCTGTATTCGGGATATGATCAGTTCCAGCTCGATATACAAAGCAGGGACATGACCACAATGAAAACTCCTTTGGGTTTGGTAAGGATGTGCACCTTACCACCACGGGGAGCCACCAACTCAGTGGCGCATATGATGAATGGAATGAATAAAGTCTTACGAGACCTCATACCACAAATAACTATGCCTTTTCTGGATGATGTGCCCATAAAAGGCTATGATGAAAAAGATAAAGATGGGGATTTGGATTCAAAAGGGTGCCGCAAGTTTGTGGCAAATCATATAAAATATTGTGATAAAATTCTATCCAAGCTTGAAGAGGTGAATCTTACTTTGTCTGGATTGAAATCAGTGTTTGGGGTTGGTGAAGTACTAATCGTGGGGCATCTTTGTAGTACTAATGGGCGTAGACCTTGTCCAGCCAAGATAGATGCGATACAAAGAATGAAAGAGATATGCCCATTGTACCTTGAAGCACCCTCCTAGGATAAAGTCACAGTAGTTTGCTTGCAATTATTAACAAAGGCCATTGAGAACTGTGCCCCAAATAACTTTAACTAGGCATCAGATACCAATTTATGATGCCATTTTGAGTGCTTCTTCTAATTGACCCCCAGTATGAACAAATCCAAATTCAAAATCCAAGACCAACACTATTCTTGCTTGGTTAGAGCCAAAAAAATTTAGCATGCATAGCAATGGAATGCTTAGGAGCATTAAAAATTTCCCAAAATCCCATCTTTTTAGGGGCAAAAACCATAACAAAGCCACCCAGTTAATCTTATCCAATACCCAATGGAATGCTTAGGAGCATTAAAAATTTCCCAAAATCCCATCTTTTTAGGGACAAAAACCACAACAAAGCCACCCAGTTCATCTTATCCAATACCGAATCGACCTTTAGAAATGTGTACCCCCAAAGGAGCTCCCAGATGCGTGACAATATGGCCTTGAGGAATCACTTCTCCTACCCAAGATGATAGGCAAAAACTATTATCTTCCTAAATAAGCAATAATTTTGACTTTTAAATATATAGACCTTCCACCATCGCAACTAAAATGTCATCATATAGACCTTACTTTAAAAAAACCATGTTGATGAGGAGTGACATACTTTTGTAGAAGAGCTATAAGCCTGGAAGAACTAGCTTTAGCAACCACCTTATACAGTACATGAAACATAGAAATAGGTCTCCAATGTTTAGGAAGAAAGCAAGCAGGTTGTTTAGGATCAATGTGACAAGGCCCCTTGTAATGGTAGGATCAACCACACCAAGTGGGTCACTCTATAAAACCTAAATAATCACGTTTGAGTCAACATCTATTTCAACTACCCTTATTTGTTAATTTTTACATTTTTTGAGATAATTTTTTATAAAACTCTTACATGTATACATGTTGTGATATTTTATTTTTGGCCTTCCTATGTAGGTCTTTGTATACATGTATTATTTGCATTAAACTACTATTTTGTTAATCCCCTCCTACATGCATATGCAATGTAAGTCCACCTAATAGAAAAATACCCTTCTTTGCCCTAATGTGCTATGTTACATGTACTTTTAATTACTCCTTAGGCACCACACCGCCCTTTACAAGTTTGAATATGTAACCCTATAGAAGTGAAAAAAAAATGTCAAAAGAAAGCCCATCCTAGCAAGGGGACTTTTCCCTACCCATGCTCTTCAGATCAACAGAACACTTCTCCTTAGTAGAAGCTCTCTCTACCCCAGTAGCCTCCTCCTGGCTAACTATAAAAGGTATAAATCCAAGCAACCTATCTTGATCAATCCATCTCTCATTACATACATCCTCACGACGGCCAATGGTAGAAGCAAAGAAAGAAATTCAGCAGATATCTAGCCATTTGATCAGGGTTTGTTAGCAAAACAACAAAGATCCAAAAAAGGGGGAAGTGACATCCTTAGATATCTTAATTTTAAGTGAGGATAATTTTTTAAAAAAAAGGGTCAACAACAAAAATGCATTTTGGATAAAATCCTTGCTTTATTAGCTTGAAGGGAAGCGGGTGCCACAAACGCCAAGATCCATGCGTCGCACGTTGCTTTGATGATCTCATACTCGGGATCCAGCATGGGCTGGAAAGAGAAGGCAGGAGAATGAATGCTATGAAGTGAACCGTGTGAGCTAGTGATGATGATGTGTGTGAGAAGGCTATAGATGATGATGTGTGTGAGAAGGGTATAGATGATGATGTGTTTGATGATAATAAGCGATCGGCGGGCTGCTGTTTTTAATAATTAGGTTGACTCCTTTTCCACATCATCATGCCTCTTCGCTCAAAAGTCTTATGTTTTTTAGAATTTTCAAAGAAAATTCATTAACTTCCCGTCGCTCACGACTCCTTTTCCACATCATCATCATGTCTCTTCTCTCAAAATTCATTGACTCTACGTTTTTTTTTTATTTTCAAGGAAGCTAATAAGCCTCTAAACACACAGTACATTTTGCTATGCTAATTACAAGCATGAGATTCTGGCCACCCCGTGCGAATTTTAATCAGGGATGAATTATTTTTAACACTGTGGTTTCCAAGGAATTGGGTGTGTTTTTGGACACTTGCTCAAGTCTCTCTCTCTTTTCTTAATTCTAAAGAGACGAATCCATCTACACGTAATTGAAACTCCTTGTCATCATTAACGTGAAAAGTTTCCCTTGTGATTTTCTTTTCTTCTTCTTCTTTTTTTTCTTGTAATAGTATCTCTCTCTCTCTCTCTCTCTCTCTCTCTCTCATTCTCTCTTTAAGTCTCTCAAACTCTCCTATACTCTCTAACTGTCTCTATTTCTCTCAAACTAGCCAACTCTCTCTCTCTCTCTCTCTCTCTCTCTCTCTCTCTCTCTCTCTCTCTCTAACTTTCACACACTCTCTCTAGATTTCTCTCTTTAACACTCTTTACTTATTCCATCGATTTTGCAACCACTCGAGTGGATTAATTCCCCCTACCTGATGTAGGTTCTGTCCTTAGAACTTGTTACCGAGGTCGAAAGACCTGGTTGTCAAACTCGTGTGATAGTAGAAGTTATGACATGATTGAAGCTTTTTAGGGTTCTTCGGATTGCCGAGTGTGATCTCCAAAACCCGGTGTCGACCATGTCCTCGAATGTGACATGCATATAGGTAGGAAGACAACTTAGGCGATGATAATACAACATCATGCCTCTTTTAGAGGATCCTTGATTCATGCCAAATTACAGCTGCTTGTTGGCATCATACCCATCATACCGTTCCTTGGGTTGATCGATCAAGACCACGAGAAATTTTAAGAATCGAATGCTGGCAACTATTGCCAGGTCCGAGATACGGTGCCATGCTTGTATCCAATTTAGCATTTTCTTCCTTTGTTCTCTTATGTCTGTAAATGTGGCTAGCATGAAGATGGGAAAGTTATAACAACATGTGAATCCTGCTGCTTGGCCTCTTGAAACTCCAACGGGGTCCATCTTCTCTTTAGTGGCATGTACAAGGGATCAACTCATTGAGTTGGTGACACACACATATATTCACTGTATTCTAGGATTGTGAGGAACTCCTTTCTCTAGTCTGGCTGTATGTCGAAATCTTCCAGCTTTCATCTGTGATAATTGTTGTATACCCCCCTCTTGTGTGGACAGGGTGACTTCCTCCACCTGCGGAAGGAATAACTGGTCATAATTGTTGTATACCCCCCTCTTGTGTGGACAGGGTGACTTCCTCCACCTGCGGAAGGAATAACTGGTCATAAATGTCACCATCTTGATTTCCAATAGGTCAACCAATACATCTCATTATGCCTACCTCTAGTAAGAGACCAAGTGATTCCATCTTTGAGTACCTTCTCTACAACACTACAAATGATGAAGGTGAGTGGATCGGGCATCCATTTAGGGTGAAATATTGGGTTTATATGCAACCAAGTGCCACACGTCCACATCAAGTTCTTAACCATGGTGTTTTGGAACACCATTGGAAGGGAAGAATTCTTCATTTCAAGAAGGATAAGAATGGAGAAATCAAGGTAATAATACAACATGTCTACATGTCTATAGATATGTTTTGGAACACCATTGGAAGGGAAGGATTCTTCATTTCAAGAAGGATAAGAATGGAGAAATCAAGGTAATAATACAACATGTCTACATGGCTATAGATATGTATCTTCCTCCTTCCATGGAGAGGAATAGACTCCCTTGCAACTATAAGTATGTGGTTGTAATTTTATTTGGAAGTGGCTTGTTTTATTTTACTAATTCTGGTATGTGGGTTGCAAACATTTTCCCATCAAGCTATATTGAAGAACAACCTTTGAGAAGCCTCATTGGTGTGTAGTGCTTTTCATAGTACAATAGGTGAGCTAATGTTTCCAGGTGAGAATCATAGAGCCCTCTTCAACAAAAATATATTCTTTTACACACACTCTTACTCTACAAAGTCCCTTCTTGGCCTACAGAATATGGTAGCCTTGAGGAGATCCATGTGGACTCTTTACATAGTTTAGAGTGGCCAGTTTCGGATAGGTGGAGTGTTAATGCTTTCAAAAACAAGATGAACAAGATGTATCCTCACATACACTCCTCCTTAAAATTCTCTAAGGCCTCTAAGTCTGTGGGGCTTGGATGGTTTGCCCCAATCCATCTATTTGTATTTATGTTCTCTAAGCTTTCTCCACAACCCACCCCAACAATGTTCATTTGCAAGAAATCGCAAATTGAACAAATTGACAATGTCTTGGGTATTGGCGGAATATTGTGGAGGGGTTACACAAAGGTGACATCTAATCATGTAAAGTGGTGCCTTCAAGTGTGACCTTTTGATACTTGAAGACTCGTCAGAGCTTATCCATTCGATTCTTCTATGGACGATGGGTGAAGAAGAATGGGGAGTGGGTTCCCTTGCAATCAAGTGAGGGTGTGGATACACCCATAGATTTATCTGTGACTCTTCCATGATGGTTCAATTAAGGTGGTGAATGTAAGCAATGAATGGAGATTAGGAGATGTTCGGGAGCATTTGCTCATTCTAGGATTTCAAGATGTCCAAGAAGAAAGAATCAAGATTGGCCGACGAAAGGTGAGCTTTGATATTTGTAAGTTTGCATTGCTTTGTGTTTTTTGAATATGTTGTTTTATTTATTACACTTGTGTTTCCTTTTTTAGATTGGAAGAAGTTTGGAGAAGAGCTTAAAGATTTGCAAAGACAGGAGTAACGGTGGATGCAAATCTCAACTTCAGATTTAGTGTCGCAAGTCATCTAGGGCCTATTTATCTTTCTTTTTATTTGTAATTAAGATGGTTTTGTATTAAATCTATTATGAAATGATGGTTCCTTGTTAATGACCACTTGTGTTATGTCTTGTCGATTGAATTTATATCTTTATATAAATTTGGGGTTATTTTTTGGTCACTTATGTTATAGTCTGAAATGCCCAATGTTTAATTTTACAATCTATAAATATAGGACCTCTCTCATTTTCTAACACTTTGTTTTGAAGTTCCTCTCTCTTTCAGCACTCATCACTCCATTTCTAGCATTCGTCACTCGCTTCCAAACATGGCATATGAGAGGTTTCTCGAGTTCTTGAAGAGGACTCAATGGCCTGATAGAGAGGAACTTTTCTTTATGTTTTCCCGCAAGATTGACTTTGGAATGACCATCCTCTTGGCAGAAGAGGACTACAGAGGTACTCTTGACTACATGGAGGAGTACATGAGGCCCTGGACTTTCATGCTGCCACATAGGAGGATGATGATTGGGTACCATGCAATTTCCTATGATATATCAACAAGAATGACACAAATGCCCTCATGAGGTTGCAAAAATTTCAAGATATTGTACTCCTTGATGGTCACTACAAGCAGATCACCAAGGAGGAGATGCTTGCACTTCAGAGGGGGAAGATTGGCCTTGATTTTATCTCTTGGGTTGCCACCTTCATATACCTTTGTGGTGAGCAAGACTCTGATTAAGAGGTAGAGGTGGAGGATGTCCCCATTGGAGGCATGGTACAAGGCAAGGAGGATCCTAAACTTGAGGTCCTCAACTAGCTTGTTGAGGCCGTTATGGCCAAAGATCTCCTCCTCCAAATTGAGGCACCTCAATCTAGTGAAGCATCCTTGTCAAAGGAATTGGTGCCATACTCTGGAGAGGCAAGTGCCTTAGCCACAATAGAGGGTGGAGAAGAGGTGGGGAAGGATCCTATAGAGGGTACCCTAGATGTACCACATAGTGGGCAAGGGAAAGGAGGTTACACATAAGATGCTAGAGCTTGAGCTTAGTAAGCTTAGCTCTGTGGTGATTGAAGGGGAGGAATTCCTCTTTTTACATGACCTAGAAAAGTTCTACAAGCTCAACCAAGCCAAGTGCCTCTCCTTGTTAACTGTGATGAATGATGAATTTCCCATCGACAACAAGGGCTCGAAGGCTTTGCAACAAGGTCTTGTTCCAGTGCAGGGTGGTGTGCATGAGTCGGTGATGATCCTGAAATCAGCAATTGCAGCCTTGTGACTGAGGAGGAGTTTAGAAAAGCTCAGGAACAATTTCCATTGACTAGAGAGTCTAAGAATGCTACATTAGTGTCGTTGGAGGAACACAAGTCCTCCATTGACATTTGCAAGCCTGAGGTGGTTGCCTCTGATTTCAAACACACCGTAAGATAAATGATGTATGAATCTAATAAATATAATTGATAATATATACTACTAGAATTCCACTAATCGTCTTTCTTGTGTGCAGCATATAGTCTCTATAGATGCTTGGGCTCAACATAAAGATGGCACACGTGAGGGTTTTGGAAGAGATGCTGCATTGGCCCATTACATGGGTCGTATTGCACCTCAACACCTTGTTGTGGTGCACAATGCATTCACCCCCATGGCAAGCTTCTACATGTTAGCCCTTAAAGAAATTAGAAAGGTCTTATGCTTGTCAACGATTCCAAGAAACGTTGACAAGATAGTGCTCATCAACAAGACTGCAGCGTATGCTGCCTTCCAAGGGGGTTATGCTTCTAAAGTGCTCACACACACTGTATTTTTAGAGAGTATTGGTCAGAAGGACCCAGATTATGTCGTCAATGCCATATTGTTGGGGACCCTTCCACTTAGCAAGAAGAGGCACAAGAGCATTATGAGTTAGCCTAGAAAATTATCATAGATACTGTGTTCGACACTACTACTTTATTAAAGACAATCAATGTAACTCCTTTTTTTTAATACAAGTGGGTTTTTCTATACATAATGTCTACATAAAGTTTGAATAATGTAAGTTTCCATGATATGAGAGAGCCATATGTAAGTTTCCATGATATGAGAGAGAGAGAGAGAGCCATTATGGATAACACTAGATTGCAAGCATGTCTAGTTTGTGGTATCAGTAGTGATTAATTTGGACCAACTTCCCATGATGTCCCCTGTCCTCTCTAACCACAATGGGTGTGTAATTCTATCCTATATCGAGCCATGATATGAGAGAGAGAGAGAGAGAGAGAGAGAGAGAGAGAGAGAGAGAGAGAGAGAGAGAGAGAGAGAGCCATTGCGAATAACATTGGATTGCATGCATGTTTATTATGTGGTATCAATAGTGATTAATTTGGGCTAACTTCCTATAATGTCCCCCCTGTCCTCTCTGACCACAATGAGTGTGTAGTTCTATCTGATTTATAACACCCAGCTCTAATTCATAGCAAGGCCTATGTGTATATGGGAATGTGAATGTTTGTGAATGCTTGTACATGACAATTGGAGGCCACCAAATACAAAAATAGCCCCGACTTGAATAGGGCGACTTTTGCCCAAACACGCTTGCTGTCTGGGCAAAAGTCACCCTGTTCAGGTTGGGGCTCCTTTTGCATTTTCTAGCCTTGAATTGTCATGTATAAGCATTCATATAGGCCTTGCTATGAACTAGGTGCTTAAAATTAAAGATATATAGTGTCCTACAAAGTAGTAGTAAGATCATAAAAGATACCCTTTTACATGATGAGAGAGTTCTTACACATGGAAGGAGAGAGTTTGATTAATGTGAACCATAGATAAAAACATTTTTCCCATGATGAGCTACTGATAAAATGGAAAATGTGGTGCCTTCACATTGGCCCTGATATCACCTAGTTATTTAGAGTTCAAAGTAAAATGGTAAAATGTTACACTGTCCCTGATGCTGACATTGGAAGCACATTTTGAGAACTATCTATATCATACATTGCAAGCATGTATCATTTGAAGGCCTAGAAAAGCAAAAACGCCCCAACCTGAACAAGGTGACTTTTGCCCAAACAGGCTTCCTGTCTGGGAAACAGTCACCCTATTCAGGTTGGGGCTTTTTTTTTGCTTTTTTAGGCCTTCAAATGATACATGCTTGCAAATGTATGATATAGATAGTTCTCAAAATACTTTATATTCTTGCAATGTATGATACAAATAGGGCTCATTTTGACAATTTAATTTTAAAAGATTTAAATCACCAAACTCTACATGGATTCATCAATAATATGAATCAGTAGCTGTACAATGGTATAGTGAACATCACCAATGAAGTGGCCTTTATGATCCTCCATATATCATCCATGCTCAACACATGCCTATATCTCTACTTTGCCTTCATAGACACCTCTAATCACACATGCTCACTCCATGCCTAAATCTATGATATGAGTACATGGACACCATGTAAAATTGTGAATTGTAAAATTGTAAAATGTAAAATCTATGATTAGATCTGTATGTATCCAAGGTGCTTTAAAGATACTTTGAAAAATTGAACCCCATTTTATGAATTGAATCCCATTTCATGGTGAAAAATTACACAGAGGAGGAGGTCCAGGCTCTAGGCCTTGCTATAACCCTTCAAAAACTGATCCCCTTAGACATAAATTAAAAATATTTATTCTTTTACATTTAGAAATTGATCCCAACAAATTCTAAGTGAGTTTCTACATTGACAAGGGTTGGATGAGGTTTTTTGACAGTAGCCTTGCTATCACCAAGCAATTTACAACTAAATAATATTAAAATAAAAAATATTGATACATATGGTTAAGAGGAAGGTTTACAAAGGCAGAAAGACCCCCAACCTGAACAAGGTGACTTTTGCCCAGACAGGCTTCCTGTCTGGGCAAAAGTCACCCTGTTCAAGTTGGGGTTTTTTTTAACTTGTTCAGGTGCATTGGAAGCTGTAGGCATGCCTAGGTAGCACCCAGCATGCATTGGAAGCTCCTAGCGCATGCCGGTAGCACCCAACATGCATTGGGAGCTACCAGCATGCATAGGTAGCACCCGACATGCATTGGAAGCTCCTAGTGTATGCTAGTAGCTCCCGACAAGCATTGGGAGTTACCAGCATGCATTGGGAGATATTGGCATGCCTACGTAGCACCCGACATGCATTGGAAGCTCTTCATACATGCTAGTATCACCCGACATGCATTGGGAGCTACCAGCATGCATTGGGAGCTATTGGCATGCCTGGGTATAGCACCCAACACTGGAAGCTACCGGTATGCCTAGGTAGTACTTGGCAGACATTGGAACCTTCTAGTGATACCGGTAGCACTTCAAATACATTGGAAGCTACCGATATACATTGGAAGCTACCGATATACATTGGTGGGAGCTACCGGTGGAAGGTACTGGTATGCCTAGGTAGCTACCGACATGCATTGGAATCTATCGGCATGCCTAGGCATTGGAGGCTACCAGCATGCATTCATAAGCTTTGGGCATTCATAAACCTTATGCATAAGCTACATACATGAGACTTATGCCTGGGTAGCAACCAACACTGGAAGCTACCGGTATGCCTAGGTAGTACTCGGCATACATTGGAACCTCCTAGTGGTAGCACTTGACATACATTGGGAGCTACCGATATACATTGGAAGCTACTGGCATGCCTAGGTAGCTATCGACATGCGTTGGAATCTATCGGCATGCCTAGGCATTGGAGACGACCAGCATGCATTCATAAGCTTTAGGCATTCATAAACCTTATGCATAAGCTACATACATGAGACTTATGCATATGGCCAATGTATAGGCCTCATGCATGAGGCTTATGCATATGTCTCATGCATGAGGCTTTTTCATATGGCTCATTAGCAAAAATCGGAACTCATTTTGGGGCCTTTTAGGGTTTAAGAAAAATAGCCCTCGACCAATCAAAGGAGGGCCAATGTAACGTTGGAGGAAATAATAAATAGGAGGAAAAAAGAATAAAATTCATATTCAGATAGAGAACGGCGAGTTTGCATTGAATGAAGATATCTTTTTCATTTATTATAATTGATATTGTCATCTTCGGTGTGCAGGATTTGCAATGAAAAATTTGGTGATTCGGACATCGCTGGCGTGTTTGGAGAGCGGACCAAAACCCCCAAAACGACACCAGAAGCGCTGAAAACGGGCATCTGGAGGCCTGAAAAAGGCCGAAAAGGGCCGGCTAGGAAAATTCACTGGGAAAAGCGATTTGGTGTCAGTCTGCTGAAAACGGGCATCCGGAGGCCCGAAAAAGGCCGAAAAGGGCCGGCCAGGAAAATTCACTGGGAAAAGCGATTTGGTGTCAGTCTGCTGTGTGCTAGACTGACACCAAATCGCTTTTCGCAGTAAATTTTCTTGGCCGGTCCTTTTCGAGCTGTAGAAAAAAGTATTGAGCTAAGGGCTCCTAGGCACTTCATCCAGTAAACAATTTCTAAGAGCTCCTGGGCAACTTGATCTAGCAAGCCATTGTTGCCTATATTACCACTGTCATCCCCCGGGCAAAGCATCGAGCAAGAAGGTTACTCTGATATCAACCAAAGCACAAAACCAATCTTAACAATAATCACTGACCACTTCATCCGGGTAAAACTTCGGGCACAAAGTCCAGGCATACAAAGATACAAAATGAAACCTAGCCATGGCCAGTACATAAAAGATCCGCTTCTCATTAATAGAAAAGGTCCGCTTCTCCCAAGCATCATTAGCATGTGCCAAGGTAGCCTCCAACATAACTTTTGCTTCAGGGTCAAGACTTCTCATAAACTTCCACGGAGATGGCCATACCAAGGGCTCTGCAGCAGTCAAAGGACTAAGAAGAGCTGCACATGCTATGTTATGGTACATCATAGTGATCAAGAAGGGGTGTTCCCTTGAGAGTTTCTCTGCAACCTAGTTGCACACCATGCCAAAATCTCTTTAACACATTCGGATGATCCTCCAAGTGCTGCAAAATGCAATGGTGTTCTTCCAAAACCACAACCGCTTACACCACCAGATCTTGTGGTCGTTGCACACATGAGAGACCCCTTACTTAAAAGCAAGAAGACTACTATAGAATGGCTGGACCAGGCTGCCAAGCGTAGAGGTGAAGATCCACATGTTTGTGCCACTGAGGGAGGGTTTTTTTTGGAAAGAAACACAAATACAAAGGGGGGATTTTTTTTATAGAAAAAAAATACAAAAGGGGATTTTTTTGTTTACTTGATCGGTGTGAGAAGGGGAGGTTGGGTTGGTCGGTGAGGAGAGTTGAGGGGAGAAGAGAGAGGGAAAGGGTGGGTGAGAGGTGAGAGCTTGGTCAATGAGGGGGGTGGGTGAGAGAGAGATTTTTTTTTTTTGGTCTCTTGTAAAAGAAATAGGGAAAAAGAAACCTAAGAGGGGGATTTTTTTTTGGGAGATGAAGACCCGATACGTGGCACTTCATGAACACTGGAGTGAGTTGAGGCAGGCGTTCCGCTCGAACCACCACCCATGGCTGGCCATATCTTCCAAAGCGCACTAATTGAGGAGTCTGAAGTCTACATAGATCGTGATCTTGTTGGTCTTCTTTTTTGGAATCACAACTATAGGTGACAACCATTCGGAGTGCTCAATGGGAACGATGATACCTACCTCTTCCATCTTGTCTAGCTCTTTCTTCACCACTTCTAAATAGTTGGGATCCATGCGGTAGATGCCCTTGCTAACTGGCGGACTACCTTCTTTTAGTGAAATGATGTGAGTGCAAATGGTTGGGATCTATCTCTGGCAGATCCTTGTAGGTCCATGCAAACACATCTTGGTGATTTGTGAAAAATTTGGTGATTCTCTAAAGAGTGGAAGGGTCCTCCCGAGACCCAAGCTGCCACTAAGATGGGACATGGTATCTCTAATATGCCTAGGTTCAGCTCTCTCACCTCCTTATTGTAAGTGGTGGGTGGAAGAAGAGCAATGCCGAGTGCTGCTTGATGAAGAGATAAGGGGTCATGGGCTAGGGTGCTGACTAGAGGGAAATCACCAATGTGTTCCTCTATCGAGCCCATTGTGGGTATCTCTTCTATTGGCAAGGCTTCTTGCCTAGTCTTGAGGCACTCTGCTCACCTCTCCTTGTGGGTAAGTCTGGGAGGGGTTACAGGCACCTTTGCTGACTCCTCTTGTGAGAGACCTTCTTTCAAGGTTGTCGGGAAAACTATAGTTCCCCTAGACCTATGACCTCTATCTATTTATGTGTTGAGACACTGAGGCAAAGAAGGAGGCTAGAGTGAGCAAAGATTCTGTCCAATCCCATGCTGCTGCTTCTTCTTCTAAGAGCTCTTCTTCTTGGGACACCTCTTGAATGGGGTCTAGATCCAACTCCACTATGTCCATCATATTGCACTGGAACCAATAGGAATTTAACCAATTCCATAGAGGTTCTGCCACCTCTCCTTCTAAGTCGAATGGATCCCAAGACTCCTCCACTAGTAATTCTTTCCATTCCTCCCGCTCTTCCTTGTCACCACACTGGGTCCTTCCTCCCAAATGAGAGTCATGTCATGTAGGGCAGTGCCCCTTGCACTCTCATCGGGGCCTTTTTCCAAGGGCAAGGTCATTGTCCCCCCCGGGTTAGGGATATGCAAGTTGTCTCGGCCCCAATCATGGATTACCTGGGCTGCCCACAACCAAGGCCTTCCGATGAGCAAGCTATAGGCCCCTCGAGTTGGTGGTAGGTCTAACACCACAAAAGTCGTTTCGCATACTAATCCCTCAAAACTGATCGAAACAAACTGATCGAAACTTGCTTGACTGGTCCCACGGGCATCACTTCTCTTTGTTCTATCACTCGGATGGCAAAGGGAGCTCGCTCAGTAATTCGGAGACCCAAGACTTTCCTAGTAGCTTCAGGCATGATATTAACACTAGAACCACCATCCACAATGGCCCCTCCCAGGGAGCTTGTCACCCTTGGGCTTCAGTGGATCGGCCACTCTTGGGATAGTGAGTTATATCCTTTCTTGCTGCCTCCTGGGTTATCGCCCACTACTACTAGATGTGGCTTCCCCCCTACTAATTTGAGTCCCTCCCAGGGAGCTTGTCACCCTTGGGCTTCAGTGGATCGGCCACTCCTGGGATAGTGAGTTATATCCTTTCTTGCTGCCTCCTAGGTTATCACCCACTACTACTAGATGTGGCTTCCCCCCTAGTTGCCATCGGTTCCATCCAATGCTAGACTAAGCCTATCAGTTGCTCTCTTATTTTCTGGCTCAAACCACATAATTAAGGAAGGGTGATTTCCACATTTGCTCCTGCCAACTTTTCCTCCCAACTTAAATTACTAAACTTGGGTTGGGTAGACTCCTCATCTACCTTTGAAGATGTGGTGGTTTGGGCAATGACTAAGGTAGGCACCGCTTCCTTCTCCATGGATGGTGTTTGAATGAATTCCTCCACTGCCTCCTTAAAGCTTGTTCCACAATGGATGGGTAGGTACTCCACCATCAGGGAGAGGAGTTGTTGACTTTGGCGGTCCTTGGGATCGGGTGACGGCCGCCACTATTGGAGTGCCAATGGGAGGTGGCACCACTACCACAATTGGAGTGCCAGCAATGGGAGGTGGCACCATAGCTTCCACCATGTTAACCAGTGGGGTTCTAGGACAATCCTGGGTGTAGTGGTCTTGGCTCTCTAGGTAATGGAGGCATGGGGCTGAGCCTTCAAGTACAATGCATTAAGCTTGCATGTGGTCTTGGCTCTCTAGGTAATGGAGGCATGGGGCTGAGCCCTCAAGTACAATGCATTAAGCTTGCATGTGGTTTCTCCCCCTACAATGGTAGCATATAAGAGGCCGGGTGGGGTTGTTGGAAGGACGGTGATTGGCAAACCTTTGGTTAGGCTGAGCCCCATACGTGTTGTTAATGGCCAGAGGTATTGGAGGAGCTACCACATAGACCACCAAGGGTGGTTTTGATAGACTTGGGGTGTTTATGGGACCAACACGGATGGGAGGTATGACTGATAGGTTGGGAGAGTGCCTGCTTGATATTAAATTTGCATAGGCATGGGGTTTTATGTTAGGGCTACTTCTTCGGGATGAGGGTTATTGCTGTATGTTACCGTGGCTACTTGAGCTCCCTGTTGAGATGATGTGGTGTCGGGCGGTGGAGGGGTTTGTACAAAAGTAACCATGGGGGAGGGAAGGGTGTGTGGGGCAGTTAAGTAGGAGGGACCAGTGGTGACAGGGTTAATATAAGCTTGTTATTGGGGGGTAGCTCCTCCAGTTGATTGAGGGTTCAAGAAGGGTGTTGGGTTTGGTTTGTGGTTAGGGGCTTGGGAAGAAGTTGAAGCACTTCTGGTTGGGGTCACCATGTAGTCTTTGGTGAAGGGATTAAGTGGGGTGGCACCCTGC
Organism: Cibotium barometz; assembly: GCF_041138505.1. Taxonomy (NCBI): domain Eukaryota; kingdom Viridiplantae; phylum Streptophyta; class Polypodiopsida; order Cyatheales; family Cibotiaceae; genus Cibotium; species Cibotium barometz. The sequence continues at coordinate 20,358,801 of NC_141062.1, read as the reverse complement.
TTAAGTAGTTGTTGCATAAGACGAAGTCCCTTGAGGTAGAAACACTCCTTGTCCTCATGGCCTACCTTGAGGTAGTAACACTCCTTGTCCTCATGGCCTACCTTTGAGAAAAATGAGAAATATTTCTTGGTGGGACAATTATTTCGAAGATTACCTTACGAGCTATATAGCGAGCACCAAGGACTCACCTTGGGATCTTTGACCTTGAGCTACTTGATCTCCTGAGTGGTCGGAGATGCCAGAGGTGATGGTGGGAAGCTCTTGGTGAAGTGTGGAGGACCTGGCTTCCCGTCCATAATAGAAAACTTATTGAATCTTTTTTTCCCTTCTCATTGAAGCTTAACCCTAACTCTAGATTCTACATAGAAACCCTAATAAAGAGCTTTGATGGAGAGCTCTTTATTAGGGTTTCTATGTAGAATCTAGGGTTAGAGCTAAGATTCAATTAGAAAGTAAAAAGAAGAAAAGAAAACTTAAACGAGAGGAAAGAGAAGGGAATTAAGCACAAGAAAGCTTTCATGGAAAGCTTGTTTCTGTAGGAGATGAAGAAAAAGAGAAGACACACATTGCTTGAGCTTGAGGAGGATAGGGTAGGAGAGGTAGAAGTGATAGATTAGACATAAACCTACAAAAAACTCAAAGTACCAAGTTTAGGACATTCAAAAGATAAAAACAACACAGCGACAAAAGAAGCGGTATTACTTTTTGTAGGCCATGCTACTGAACATCGTTTTTTTTTTGACAATAATGTAGTAGTGTTTTCTCGCGTGCTAGGAACACTGCTCACAGCGTTTTAGCAGCATTTTTTTGGTGCTGAGCAATGTTAATAACCGTGACATTTTCCTTTCAAAGATGCTGCAAAAATACTACTAAAAATGCTGATGTAAGGAAGAGGAGGAAATAGGAGTGCAAGTGGGATCAAGAGAAGGTTTCTTGCAATTGCATTGATAGGATTTTTTGTGGCCAAAGGGACATGCTCAATGGAGATTATCACCCCAATCCCAAGAGAAGAAAATAATAAATTGGGCATGGTTAAGGATTCTTGCATGAATAGCTGTGCATTTGTAGCTAGTTGTAATAAGCTACTGTTAGGACTGTTGCATGGTGAATAGCTGATAGAATTAGGTAGAGCAGGTGAGGGTATGCCTTGGGGGGGTTCACCTCTAGGAAATTTTGTGTATCACGTGCATTTAATGGGGTATTTAAAAAACCCCTTACACTTACATACTTTTATCAATAAAATGACTTTTTTTTCTTCATAAACTTTCAAAATTGGTTTAAAAAACCCCTCCTATAAATATAATTCTATAACTTTTTTGAATTAATATAGCCCTTCTGATGAACTTACGCACTACATTTACATATTTTTAGATGAACCCCCCAAGGGGTATGCATGGAGATAGAGCATCAGCGAGTTTTTTTTTGGATTGAGAGAGCAATGTAGAGAGGATTGTGGAAGCTTTTGTGTGTTGAAGAAGAGATTGCTGAGAGAGCTAGTGTTTGGTTGTGAAGTTTATTGTGAAGCTGGTTAGCTATCTGTGGGCTTGTTCTGTGTAGAAGGTGCTGGGAGATTGTTGAGAAGACTTAGATGTGTCCAAAGCAAGGGGATTGCAGGAGTGGTTGAGGGTTCTGTGTGGGAGATTGTATCCCAAAACCTCACAGTGCATCATTGTTGGAACTTGGACCAGATTAAGGATTGTTCGCAAGCATTTCCCAGTTGTATTTGCCAATTGAAGCCTGCAAGCTATGGCTACAGATTATATAGTTATTGTTGATCTTGTTGGAGGTTGAGAATGTATAGTTGGTTTCTTTGGTGGTCATTTGTGTGAGAGCTCTTTTGGTCTGTTGTTGTTTTTTTCATTTATGTGCTCAACTCCTAGTCTCAAGGTTTGTTGCGTGTTGCATAGTCTTCAGAAAATACACAAAGAACCAAGTTGTGCGGAGTTAAAGAGTTCTTCTATGGTTTTGGTTCAATTCTATGTTGTCTGGATGGAGATCTTTTGAAGGCAAGGCTATAAGTGAAGAATTGACTCTAGTTGAGTCTGTGTTGTGTTAGTTACCCTTTGTAATGGTAGGATCCACCACACCCCGAGTGGGTCACTCTATAAAACCTACATAATCACGTTTGAGCCAACATGTATTTCCACTACCCTTATTTGTTCATTTTTACATTTTTTATACACCTCTTACATGTATACATGCCGTGATATTTTATTTTTCGCCTTCCTATGTAGGTCTACGTATACATGTATGATTTACATTAAACTACTATTTTTTTAATCCCCTCCTACATGCCAATATGCAATGTAAGTCAACCTAATAAAAAAATACCATGTGCTATGTTACATGTACTTTGAATTACCCCCTAGGCACCACACCGCCCTTTAAAAATTTGAATAGCTAACCCTCTAGAAGTGAAAAAGAAAACTCAAAAGAAAGCCCATCCTAGCAAGGGGATTTTTCCCTACCCATGGATGCTCTTCAGAGCAACAGAACACTTCTCCTTAGTAGAAGCTCTCTCTACCCAACTAACCTCCTCCTGGCTAACTATAGAAGGAACAAATCCAAGCAACCTATCTTCATTAATCCATCTCTCATTACATACATCCTCTCACGACGACGGCCAATGGTAGAACCAAAGAAAGAAATTCAGCAGATACCTAGCCATTTAATCAAGGTTTGTGAGCAAAACAACAAAGATCCAAAAAAGAGGAAATAGCATCCTTATATATCTTAATTTTAAGTGAGGAGAAGAAAACTTTAGGGTCAACAACAAAAATGCATTTTGGATAAAATCCTTGCTTTATTAGCTTTAGCGAGTGCAGCTTTAGTTAAAACATGCCTTGCATTAGCCCACCCATTGCTAAAATTGATAAGGGGACGTCTCATTATTAATCAGAGCAGCTTACTGCAAAGCCAAATAGATCTGAGAAGAATCATTCAGTTGAATAAACAAATTCTTTTTCTTAAGATGGAGGAGAGGCCACCTGCTCTGCAGCACAGCGGAAGCACGACGCCTTGTGGGGAGCAGGTGTGCGAGTAGCGGGCTGTCTGGTAAGACCATTCCACGTTGCCTGCCATTAATAGTCCCAGCCCCCGCAGGTAGGCTTCCACTCCAGGCTTCTCTACGAGGCTTGACTTCTGGGCCTCGGCCATCAGCTGCGCACTCAGCTTGTCCACCTCCTCCACCATGCGCACAGCCTCCCACACCGCGTCCGCAAAAGTGAACCCTGGCGCGGCCTCGCGTGCCCGGAAGATCACAGATGGCAGGTTGAAGTAGTCCCCATGGCTCACCTCAGATTCAAAAGAGAACAGATCATTGTACAGCGCTACATGATCCACCACTGCGTCGTGCAGCTGCAGCAGCAGCTCGCTTTCTAGCGTCTCCTCGTCCAGCTCGATGTGGAGGCCGTATTCCAGCAGGATGAGGCATGACAGAACTAACGAAGCGGGCCGGCGTATCACTTTGACGTACTCGTCGACACCTGGAACGCGCCCAGTGCTCCGGAATCGAGCTTGGATCATGTTGGCATCAACGTAGCGTCTGGTGGCCTGCAGGAAGCGAGACTGCATTTTGAGAGGCATGTCTCTGGAGATGTCCTTCCAGATGTCATGCAGGGCAGCAAGCCCTTTTTGGATATTGCGGGTTTCCGAGACTGCTTCTACGGTGCTGTCCGCAGCAGCTGAGAGGTGAAGATCGAGGGTTTGGCCAGCAAAGCATGCGAGGATGAGGTTGCGGCGTGGTTGCCAGACATGATCAGTGGCACAGCCACGAATAGAGAGATTGTCATCATCGGTGTCAGTGAGGAAGAACCAGCTCACCAACTTGGTGATCGGAACTAACCGCTGCGCTGCGCATTGGGCATAGCTGACGCTGCAGAAGAAAGGAAGCAAGCAGTCACGAAGGAACTGGGCAGCTTCAGGGGAAGCGGGCGCCGCAGTGGCCAGGATCCAGGGGTCGCACTCCGCTTTGATGATCTCGTACTCGGGATGCAGCATGGGCTGGAAAGAGCAGGCAGGGACCCAGTCGTATGTTTCGCTAGGCTCCATAGAGAATGAATGCTATGAAGTGGAACTTGAAATGGTGATATTTTGAGAGGCTACAGAAGATGATGATGATGTGTAGAGAGGCGAGTAAATTATGTGTGTGAGAAGGCTACCGATGATGCCCTTCTTTTTAATAAGCGGTCGGGTCGATCACCATCAATAATTAGGTCGGCTCACGACTCCTTTTTCACATCATCGCAAAAACCACAACAAAGCCACCCAGTCAATCTTATCCAATACCCAATCGACCTTTAGAAATGTGTACCCCCAAAGGAGCTCCCAGATGCGTGACAATATGGCCTTGAGGAATCACTTCCCCTACCCAAGATGATAGGCAAAAACTATTATCTTCCTAAATAAGCAATAATTTTGACTTTTAAATATATAGACCTTCCACCATCGCAACTAAAATGTCATCATATATAGACCTTACTTTAAAAAAACCATGTTGATGAGGAGTGACATACTTTTGTAGAAGAGCTATAAGCCTGGAAGAACTAGCTTTAGCAACCACCTTATACAGTACATGCAACATAGTAATAGGTCTCCAATGTTTAGGAAGAAAGCAAGCAGGTTGTTTAGGATCAATGTGACAAGGCCCCTTGTAATGGTAGGATCAACCACACCCCAAGTGGGTCACTCTATAAAACCTAAATAATCACGTTTGAGTCAACATCTATTTCAACTACCTTATTTGTTAATTTTTACATTTTTTGAGATAATTTTTTATAAAACTCTTACATGTATACATGTTGTGATATTTTATTTTTAAAGCCTTCCTATGTAGGTCTTTGTATACATGTATTATTTTCATTAAACTACTATTTTGTTAATCCCCTCCTACGTCCATATGCAATGTAAGTCCACCTAATAGAAAAATACCCTTCCTTGCCCTAATGTGCTATGTTACATGTACTTTTAGTTACTCCTTAGGCACCACACCGCCCTTTACAAGTTTGAATATGTAACGCTATAGAAGTGAAAAAAAATGTCAAAAGAAAGCCCATCCTAGCAAGTGGACTTTTCCCTACCCATGCTCTTCAGATCAACAGAACACTTCTCCTTAGTAGAAGCTCTCTCTACCCAAGTAGCCTCCTCCTGGCTAACTATAAAAGGTATAAATCCAAGCAACCTATCTTGATCAATCCATCTCTCATTACATACATCCTCACGATGGCCAATGGTAGAACTAAAGAAAGAAATTCAGCAGATATCTAGCCATTTGATCAGGGTTTGTTAGCAAAACAACAAAGATCCAAAAAAGGGGGAAGTGACATCCTTAGATATCTTAATTTTAAGTGAGGATAATTTTTTTAAAAAAAGGGTCAACAACAAAAATGCATTTTGGATAAAATCCTTGCTTTATTAGCTTGAAGGGAAGCGGGCGCCACAAACGCCAAGATCCATGTGTCGCACGTTACTTTGATGATCTCATACTCGGGATCCAGCATGGGCTGGAAAGAGAAGGCAGGAGAATGAATGCTATGAAGTGAACCGTGTGAGCTAGTGATGATGATGTGTGTGAGAAGGCTATAGATGATGATGTGTGTGAGAAGGGTATAGATGATGATGTGTTTGATGATAATAAGTGACTGGCGGGCTGCTATTTTTAATAATTAGGTCGACTCCTTTTCCACATCATCATGCCTCTTCGCTCAAAAGTCTTATGTTTTTTAGAATTTTCAAAGAAAATTCATTGACTTCACGACTCCTTTTCCACATCATCATCATGTCTCTTCTCTCAAAATTCATTGACTCTACGTTTTTTTTTAATTTTCAAGAAAGCTAATAAGCCTCTAAACACACAGTACATTTTGCTATGCTAATTACAAGCGTGAGATTCTGGCTACCCTGTGCGAATTTTAATCAGGGATGAATTTTTTTTAACACTATGGTTTCCAAGGAATTGGGTGTGTTTTTGGACACTTGCTCAAGTCTCTCTCTCTTTTCTTAATTCTAAAGAGACGAATCCATCTACACGTAATTGAAACTCCTTCTCATCATTAACGTGAAAAGTTTCCCTTGTGATTTTCTTTTTTTTTTCCTTCTTTTTTTTTCTTGTAATAGTCTCTCTCTCTCTCTCTCTCTCTCTCTCTCTCTCTCTCTCTCTCTCTCTCATTCTCTCTTTAAGTCTCTCAAACTCTCCTATACTCTCTAACTGTCTCTTTTTCTCTCAAACTAGCCAACTCTCCTATACTCTCTAACTGTCTCTATTTCTCTCAAAGTAGCCAACTCTCTCTCTCTCTCTCTCTAACTTTCACACACTCTCTCTAGATTTCTCTCTTTAACACTCTTTACTTATTCCATCGATTTTGCAACCACTGGAGTGGATTAGTAACCCCCCTTAACCTCTTTCTTATTTAACTCCACTAGCAATGGAACCTCACTTCCCAACACGGATGCCAATGGAGAGTTGTGGTTTGCATAGGAAGTGAAACTCGCATAGTTCTTTTTGTATTGAGCACGAGGAACTAGCGATGAGTCCAGCTAGGTCATGAAAGCATCCCATACTAAAGGAGAGTAAGAAAGGTCCAGTGGTCCAAAGGGAGGTTGGACTCCAATATCCACCCAATTCCTAGCACTCAAGAGATCTATGAAAAGAGCAAGCTATGGAGAAGCTTACCCTTCTTTTAGCCTATTGTGCTAATTCTTATTAGTTCTCGGTCAAGGCATGCAAGCAAGTACTCTAACGTTATGAGAATATATTTTAAGGTCTCTTAGAGATATTATTCTACCCTCTTAGATAACGTGAAAATGCTTGGATTATCTTTACATCATGCCAAATCATGTTAATATCATGGGTGATGCCATTATAAATATTAATATTTTTTTGTATATTTATGTATGATTCGGTCCTCCAATGTTTGTTACATTTGGTTTGTATGGAACTGTGATTCTTGGGTTGCTTATGCCTAGCAAACATGTATGTGGTGATAGTTGGAATACTTATGGAATATTTATTTACCAATTTACTATTGGTTATTTTATAAGTGAAGAGAATTTAGAAGATTGAGGAGGATGCGCATAATATCGTTTGTTGACACACATTTTTATAAACAAGCTTTATATATAGATATGTTAGCTTCTATTATGGGCTACCACAAATCCAAGAGGGAACTCAATGCATTCCCCTAAGGGAAGAGAAATAGAACACAACTGTCATAGGAGGCACTTACCAATGCTTCGAACTTGTGTCTCTTGAGGCCTCCAAGCTCACTTGAGAAGCTCCAATCCTCCAAACTCCACCTCTACGCTGTCACCCTATAGAGTCGCTCGCACCATCACATAAGGCAATCACTCTCTCTCACTCTCCAACGTAAGCATGCAACATACAAGTATAGATGAGGCACAAGTGCTAGAATGCTCTCTCTCAATCTCTCTCTTAAGACACAAACAAGATCTCTCAATAGCACAAACGAAGATTGTATCCATTGATTATGAGAAAATGCCTTATATACAATGGCTCTTATTCACACTTGGGCACTCAAAACTTACTTAACTAAGGCCTTGGGTGGCCAATATCTCATAATGTATAACTTTTATAGTGCCTTTGCATGACACTGATTAATTTCCTTAGATGGAGAAGCATACCAAGGTTAATCCAAAATGGGGTTAATATCCCCCCTACCTGATGTAGGTTCTGTCCTTAGAACTTGTTACCGAGGTCGAAAGACCTGGTCGTCAAACTCGTGTGATAGTAGAAGTTACGACATGATTGAAGCTTTTTAGGGTTCTTCGAAATGCCGAGTGTGATCTCCAAAACCCGGTGTCGACCATGTCCTCGAATGTGACATGCATATAGGTAGGAAGACAACTTAGGCAATGATAATACAACATCATTCCTCTTTTAGAGGATCCTTGATTCATGCCAAATTGCAGCTGCTCGGCATCATACCCATCATACCATTCCTTGGGTTGATCAATCAAGACCACGAGAAATTTTAAGAATCGAACGCTGGCAACTATTGCCAGGTCTGAGATACGGCGTCATGCCTGTATCCAATTTAGCATTTTCTTCCTTTGTTCTCTTATGTCTGTAAATGTGGCTAGCATGAAGATGGGAAAGTTATAACAGACATGTGAATCCCGCTGCTTGGCCTCTTGAAACTCCAAAGGGGTCCATCTTCTCTTTAGTGGCATGTACTACAAGGGATCAACTCATTGAGTTGGTGACACACACATATATTCACTGTATTCTAGGATTGTGAGGAACTCCTTTCTCTAGTCTGGCTGTACGTCGAAATCTTCCAGCTTTCATCTGTGATAATTGTTGTATACCCCCCTCTTGTGTGGACAGGGTGACTTCCTCCACCTGCGGAAGGAATAACTGGTCATAAATGTCACCATCCTGATTTCCAATAGGTCAACCAATACATCTCATTATGCCTACCTCTAGTAAGAGACCAAGTGATTTCATCTTTGAGTACCTTCTCTACAACACTACAAATGATGAAGGTGAGTGGATCGGGCATCCATTTAGGGTGAAATATTGGGTTTATATGCAACCAAGTGCCACACGTCCACATCAAGTTCTTAACCATGTTGTTTTGGAACACCATTGGAAGGGAAGAATTCTTCATTTCAAGAAGGATAAGAATGGAGAAATCAAGGTAATAATACAACATGTCTACATGGCTATAGATATGTTTTGGAACACCATTGGAAGGGAAGGATTCTTCATTTCAAGAAGGATAAGAATGGAGAAATCAAGGTAATAATACAACATGTCTACATGGCTATAGATATGTATCTTCCTCATTCCATGGAGAGGAATAGACTCCCTTGTAACTGTAAGTATGTGGTTGTAATTTTATTTGGAAATGGCTTGTTTTATTTTACTAATTCGGGTATGTGGGTTGCAAACATTTTCCCATCAAGCTATATTGAAGAACAACCTTTGAGAAGCCTCATTGGTGTGTTTAGTGCTTTTCATAGTACAATAGGTGAGCTAATGTTTCCAGGTGAGAATCATAGAGCCCTCTTCAACAAAAATATATTCTTTTACACACACTCTTACTCTACAAAGTCCCTTCTTCGCCTACAGAATATGGTAGCCTTGAGGAGATCCATGTGGACTCTTTACATAGTTCAGAGTGGCCAGTTTCGGATAGGTGGAGTGTTAATGCTTTCAAAAACAAGATGTATTCTCAAATACACTCCTCCTTAAAATTCTCTAAGGCCTCTAAGTCTGTGGGGCTTGGATGGTTTGCCCCAATCCATCTATTTGTATTTATGTTCTCTAAGCTTTCTCCACAACCCACCCCAACAATGTTCATTTGCAAGAAATCGCAAATTGAACAAATTGACAATGTCTTGGGTATTGGCGGAATATTGTGGAGGGGTTACCCAAAGGTGACATCTACTCATGCAAAGTGGTGCCTTCAAGTGTGACCTTTTGATACTTGAAGACTCGTCAGAGCTTATCCATTCGATTCTTCTATGGACGATGGGTGAAGAAGAATGGGGAGTGGGTTCCCTTGCAATCAAGTGAGGGTGTGGATACACCCATAGATTTATCTGTGACTCTTCCATGATGGTTCAATTAAGGTGGTGAATGTAAGCAATGAATGGAGATTAGGAGATGTTCGGGAGCATTTGCTCATTCTAGGATTTCAAGATGTCCAAGAAGAAAGAATCAAGATTGGCTGGTGAGCTTTGATATTTGTAAATTTGCATTGCTTTGTGTTTTTTGAATATGTTGTTTTATTTATTACACTTGTGTTTCCTTTTTTAGATTGGAAGAAGTTTGGAGAAGAGCTTAAAGATTTGCAAAGACAGGAGTAACGATGGATGCAAATTTCAACTTCAGATTTAGTGTCGCAAGTCATCTAGGGTCTATTTATCTTTCTTTTTTTTTGTAATTAAGATGGTTTTGTATTAAATCTATTATGAAATGATGGTTCCTTGTTAATGACCACTTGTGTTATGTCTTGTCGATTGAATTTATATCTTTATATAAATTTGGGGTTATTTTTTGGTCACTTATGTTATAGTCTGAAATGCCCAATGTTTAATTTTACAGTCTATAAATATAGGACCTCTCTCATTTTCTAACACTTTTTTTGAAGTTCCTCTCTCTTTCAGCACTCATCACTCCATTTCTAGCATTCGTCACTCGCTTCTAGCATGGACCCAAACATGGCATATGAGAGGTTTCTCGAGTTCTTGGAGAGGACTGAGTGGCCTGATAGAGAGGAACTTTTCTTTATGTTCTCTCGCGAGATTGACTTTGGAATGACCATCCTCTTGGCAGAAGAGGACTACAGAGGTACTCTTGACTACATGGAGGAGTACATGAGGCCCTGGACTTTCATGCTACCACATAGGAGGATGATGATTGGGTGCCATGCAATTTCCTACGATATATCAACAAGAATGACACAAATGCCCTCATGAGGTTGCAAAAATTTCAAGATATTGTACTCCTTGATGGTCACTACAAGCAGATCACCAAGGAGGAGATGCTTGCACTTCAGAGAGGGAAGATTGGCCTTGATTTTATCTCTTGGGTTGCCACCTTCATATACCTTTGTGGTGAGCAAGACTCTGATTAAGAGGTAGAGGTGGAGGATGTCCCCATTGGAGGCATGGTACAAGGCAAGGAGGATCCTAAACTTGAGGTCCTCAACTAGCTTGTTGAGGCCGTTATGGCCAAAGATCTCCTCCTCCAAATTGAGGCACCTAAATCTGGTGAAGCATCCTTGTCAAAGGCATTGGTGCCATACTCTGGAGAGGCAAGTCCCTTAGCCACAATAGAGGGTGGAGAAGAGGTGGGGAAGGATCCTATAGAGGTGGGGACGGATCCTATAGAGGGCACCCTAGATGTACCAGATATAGTGGGCAAGGGAAAGGAGGTTACACATAAGATGCTAGAGCTTGAGCTTAGTAAGCTTAGCTCTGTGGTGATTGAAGGGGAGGAATTCCTCTTTTTACATGACCTAGAAAAGTTCTACAAGCTCAACCAAGCCAAGTGCCTCTCCTTGTTAGCTGTGATGAATGATGAATTTCCCATCGACAATAAGGGCTCGAAGGCTTTGCAACAAGGTCTTGTTCCAGTGCAGGGTGGTGTGCATGAGTCGGTGATGATCCTGAAATCAGCAATTGCAGCCTTGTGACTGAGGAGGAGTTTAGAAAAGCTCAGGAACAATTTCCATTGAATAGAGAGTCTAAGAATGCTACATTAGTGTCGTTGGAGGAACACAAGTCCTCCATTGACATTTGCAAGCCTGAGGTGGTTGCCTCTGATTTCAAACACACCGTAAGATAAATGATGTATGAATCTAATAAATATAATTGATAATATATACTACTAGAATTCCACTAATCGTCTTTCTTGTGTGCAGCATATAGTCTCTATAGATGCTTGGGCTCAACATAAAGATGGCACACGTGAGGGTTTTGGAAGAGATGCTGCATTGGCCCATTACATGGGTCGTATTGCACCTCAACACCTTGTTGTGGTGCACAATGCATTCACCCCCATGGCAAGCTTCTACATGTTAGCCGTTAAAGAAATTAGAAAGGTCCTATGCTTGTCAACGATTCCAAGAAACGTTGACAAGATAGTGCTCATCAACAAGACTGCAGTGTATGCTACCTTCCAAGGGGGTTATGCTTCAAAAGTGCTTACACACACTGTATTTTTAGAGAGTATTGGTCAGAAGGACCCAGATTATGTCATCAATGCCATATTGTTGGGGACCCTTCCACTTAGCAAGAAGAGGCACAAGACCATTATGAGTTAGCCTAGAAAATTATCATAGATACTGTGTTTGACACTACTACTTTATTAAAGACAATCAATGTAACTCCTTTTTATTAATACAAGTGGGTTTTTCTATACATAATGTCTACATAAAGTTTGAATAATGTAATTTTCCATGATATGAGAGAGCCATATGTAAGTTTCCATGATATGAGAGAGAGAGAGAGAGCCATTGTGGATAACACTGGATTGCAAACATGTCTAGTTTGTGGTATCAGTAGTGATTAATTTGGACCAACTTCCCATGATGTCCCCTGTCCTCTCTAACCACAATGGGTGTGTAATTCTGTCCTATATCCAGCCATGATATGAGAGAGAGAGAGAGAGAGAGCCATTGCGGATAACACTGGATTGCATGCATGTTTATTATGTGGTATCAATAGTGATTAATTTGGGCTAACTTCCCATAATGTCCCCCCCGTCCTCTCTGACCACAATGAGTGTGTAGTTCTATCTGATTTATAACACCCAGCTCTAATTCATAGCAAGGCCTATGTGTATGGAAATGTGAATGTTTGTGAATGCTTGTACATGACAATTGGAGGCCACCAAATACAAAAATAGCCCCGACTTGAATAGGGCGACTTTTGCCCAAATAGGATTGCTGTCTGGGCAAAAGTCACCCTGTTCAGGTTGGGGCTCCTTTTGCATTTTCTAGCCTTCAATTGTCATGTATAAGCATTCATATAGGCCTTGCTATAAACTAGGTGCTTAAAATTAAAGATATATAGAGCCCTACAAAGTAGTAGTAAGATCATAAAAGATACCCTTTTACATGATGAGAGAGTTCTTACACATGGAAGGAGAGTTTTTGATTAATGTGAACCATAGATAAAAACATTTTTCCCATGATGAGCTACTGATAAAATGGAAAATGTGGTGCCTTCACATTGGCCTTGATATCACTTAGTTATTTAGAGTTCAAAGTAAAATGGTAAAATGTTACACTGTCCCTGATGCTAACATTGGAAGCACATTTTGAGAACTATCTATATCATACATTGCAAGCATGTATCATTTGAAGGCCTAGAAAAGCAAAAACGCCCCAACCTGAACAAGGTGACTTTTGCCCAAACAGGCTTCTTGTCTGGGAAAAAGTCACCCTATTCAGGTTGGGGCTTTTTTTTGGCTTTTTTAGGCCTTCAAATGATACATGCTTGCAAATGTACGATATAGATAGTTTTAAAAATACTTTATATTCTTGCAATGTATGATACAAATAGGACTCACTTTGACAATTTAATTTTAAAAGATTTAAATCACCAAACTCTACATGGATTCATCAATAATATGAATCAGTAGCTTTACAATGGTATAGTGAACATCACCATTAAGTGGCCTTTATGATCCTCCATATATCATCCATGCTCAACACATGCCTATATCTCTACTTTGCCTTCATAGACACCTCTAATCACACATGCTCACTCCATGCCTAAATTTATGATATGAGTACATGGACACCATGTAAAATTGTAAAATGTAAAATCTATGATTAGATCTGTATGTATCCAAGGTGCTTTAAAGATACTTTGAAAAATTGAACCCCATTTTATGAATTGAATCCCATTTCATGGTGAAAAATTACACAGAGGAGGAGGTCCAGGCTCTAGGCCTTGCTATAACCCTTCCAAAAATGATCCCCTTAGACATAAATTAAAAATATTTATTCTTTTATATTCAGAAATTGATCCCAACAAATTCTAAGTGAGTTTCTACATTGACAAGGGTTGGATGAGGTTTTTTGACAGTAGCCTTGCTATCACCATGCAATTTACAACTAAATAATATTAAAATAAAAAATATTGATACATATGGTTGAGAGGAAGGTTTACAAAGGCAGAAAGACCCCCAACTTGAACAAGGTGACTTTTGCCCAGACAGGCTTCCTGTTTGGGCAAAAGTCACCCTGTTCAAGTTGGGGTTTTTTTTTACTTGTTCAGGTGCATTGGAAGCTGTAGACATGCCTAGGTAGAACCCAACATGCATTGGAAGCTCCTAGCGACATGCATTGGGAGCTATCAGCATGCATAGGTAGCACCCGACATGCATTGGAAGCTCCTAGTGTATGCTAGTAGCTCCCGACAAGCATTGGGAGTTACCAGCATGCATTGGGAGATATTGGCATGCCTATGTAGCACCCGACATGCATTGGAAGCTCTTCATACATGCTAGTATCACCCGACATGCATTGGGAGCTATTGGCATGCCTGGGTATAGCACCCAACACTGGAAGCTACCGGTATGCCTAGGTAGTACTCGGCATACATTGGAACCTCCTAGTGATACAGGTAGCACTTCACATACATTGGGAGCTACCGATATACATTGGAAGCTACTGGCATGCCTAGGTAGCTGCCGACATGCATTGGAATTTATCGGCATGCCTAGGCATTGGAGGCTACCAGCATGCATTCATAAGCTTTAGGCATTCATAAACCTTATGCATAAGCTACATACATGAGACTTCTGCCTGGGTAGCAACCAACACTGGAAGCTACCGGTATGCCTAGGTAGTACTCGGCATACATTGGAACCTCCTAGTGGTAGCACTTGACATACATTGGGAGCTACCGATATACATTGGAAGCTACTGGCATGCCTAGGTAGCTATCGACATGCGTTGGAATCTATTGGCATGCCTAGGCATTGTGGAGACGACTAGCATGCATTCATAAGCTTTAGGCATTCATAAACCTTATTCATAAGCTACATACATGAGACTTATGCATATGGCCAATGTATAGGCCTCATGCATGAGGCTTATGCATTTGTCTCATGCATGAGGCTTTTTCATATGGCTCATTAGTAAAAATCGGAACTCATTTTGGGGCCTTTTAGGGTTTAGGAAAAATAGCCCTCGACCAATCAATGGAGGGCCAATGTAACGTTGGAGGAAATAATAAATAAGAGGAAAAAAGAATAAAAGTCATATTCAGATAGAGAACGGTGAGTTTGCATTGAATGAAGATATCTTTTTCATTTATTATAATTGATATTGTCATCTTCGGTGTGCAGGATTTGCAATGCAAAATTTGGTGATTCGGACATCGCTGGCGTGTTCAGAGAGCGGACCAAAACCCCCAAAACGACACCGGAAGCGCTGAAAACAGGCATCTGGAGGCCCGAAAAAGGCTGAAAAGGGCCGACTAGGAAAACTCACTGGGAAAAGCAATTTGGTGTCAGTCTGCTGTCTGCCAGACTGACACCAAATCGCTTTTCCCAGTGAATTTTCCTGGCCGGCCCTTTTCGGCCTTTTCCGAGCCTCTGGGGATGCCCGTTTTCAGCGCTTCCAGTGTCATTTTGGGGGTTTTCGATTGTTCCGGACGCGCCGGCGATGTCCAAATCACCTGCTACCAGACTGACACCAAAACGCATTTTTCGGTGAATCTCTGTAGTTGCATGTACTTGCTTTAATATTTCTGATGATTTTGGGTGAAGAAAAATAAGAAAATCATGAATTTCTTACAGGGCCCCAAAATGAGTTCCCTCTTTTCCTAATGAATGCATAAGCTTTAGGCAAGCATAATCCTCATATAAATGTAAATGCAGAGGCATATGGCCACCTCTTGAGAGATGCATAGCTCTCTCAAGGCTATGCTTAGATGCTTATGGCGAATGCCTAAGTCTCATGCATAAGCTTTATACATGAGGATTTGTGCACAAGTCTCATGTATGTGGCTTATTCATAAGCCTTATGCATAAAGCTTATGTATTAGCCTCATGCATGAGACTTATGCATATAGCTCTCTAAAGGCTATGCTTAGAGACTTATGGATAATGCCTAAGTCTCATGCATAAGCTTTATGCATGTGGCTTTGTGCACAAGTCTCATGTATGCGGCTTATTCATAAGCCGTATGCATAAACACTACAAGAGGCGGGGTCATTATCCATGTTTTTTTCGACGGTTTAGAACTAAGCTTAAAATCCTGGAAGCATTAAAATATGCGTCAAAAAAAGCATCAAAATGGAAACGTCAAAATAAGTGCCGATACATGCATCGAAATAATAATGTTTTCCATGCTTTTTTCGACTGATATTTTGACTATCATTTTGACTGACATTTCGACTGACATTTCAACCGACATTTCGACCCTGCCGCACTTACCATATCTACAATGCGCCCCCAATTGAGGTTGGCGCCTTCTCACTCAAGCTTCTCCAAAAGAAAGTACGTGTTATGGTGGTGGCGACCAATGTCCTCCTCTTCTCCCGTTGCCAGCCGACCAACCACTTGATTCTAAAAGTACCAAAACAACAAGATAAGCATTGATACTTGCAAAGTAGACATAACATCAAATGAAACATACAAGATAAGCATTGATACTTACAAAGTAGACATGGAATGCATCCCAACCGCCGCTTCCAAGGTGAGAGCTTCCTATGCTCCCCATTCGGGCTCTTGTTGCTTGTAGCATTGGGGATTTCTTGCATGCTTTTGCTTCTCCTCATTCCAATCCCCGGTGCTCATTTTACCAAGGCTTCTCACCCCTTGCCTTCACTCTCCTAGTCACATCTCCCCGTCAATGTTTCATGGCGTCCACCTTGTGGTCCTTTATCCACCTTATGGGGGCGACATTACTATCGCCGACCAGCTTGTACTCATCCTTTCTTTGATTTATGACTCTATCTTTCTTATCTTTATCCAACTTTGGCCATCATAAAGTCATAAATTCATTTGCAAAGACAATGTGGCAAAGCTCGCGGATGCGGCTCTTCATCTCTTGTCTGACATTATCCAAAACCACATTGCCATCGACAATTATGT